>NC_045784.1:79568544-80203544 GCF_008692025.1 Phocoena sinus | reverse complement strand
TATAATCTATCCTGGAGAATTTTCCATATCCACTTGAAAAAAGTGTATTTTCTGCTCTTGTTGAGTAGAATATTCTCTAGATATATGTAAGATCTAGTCAGTTTATAGGCTTAAGTCTTCAACTTCTTGTTGGGATTTTCTGCCTAGTTTTCTACTCATTATTCAGAGAGGGGTATTGAGGTATTTCAACTATTTTTGTTGAATTGTCTATTTAACTTTTATTTTTTGTCAGAGCATGGTTCTTGTATTTTGGTGCTCTGTAATTAGGTATACATATGTTTATAATCATTCTATCTTCCTGGTAGATTGACCCTTTGTCATTATGAAATGTCACTCTTTATCTCTAATAACATTTTTCTTATTGTTTTAAAGTCCATTTCATCTGATATTAATTTAGCCACCCCAGCTATGTTGGTTGCTACTTTCCTGGTATATATTTACCCACCCTTTCACTTTTAATTTATTTGTGTCTTCAGATTTAAGTACTCTTATAGACAGCATCTAGTTGGATTATGATTTAAAAATCCATTTGGTCAGTCTCTGCCTTTAATTGGAGTGTTTAATACATTTACAATTAATTTAAATGTTGATATGGAAGGAATTATTTCAGCCAGTTTTCTATTATATTCTATGTTATTGTTTTTAGTTCTCAATTCTTTCATCACTGCCTTCATTTGTGTTTAATTGATTTTTATACTGTACCATTTGATTCCCTTCCTCTTTCCTTTTCCGTATTTTTTTGTTTGTTTGTTATGCTCTTAGTGGTTATTTTGAGGATTACAATTAATGTCTTAAGTTTATAAAGATTTAGTTTATATTAATACCAACATAGCTTTAGTAGTATACAAAAATATCTCTCTGCTCCTATATATATACATGTTCCTCTTTATATGTTTTTATTGCAAAAAAATAACATCTTTATATATTGTGTGACCATTAACATAGATTTGTAATTATTCTTTTATGCATTTTTCTTTTAAATCACATTGAAGAGTATTTACAAACCAAAAATACAGGCTTTTGTATTTGCCAACGTAGTTACTTTTACTATGTTCTTTATTTCTTTATACAGCTTTGAGTTACAGTCTAGTGGCCTTTTATTACATCCCAAAGGCATCCTTTACCATTTCTTACAGGGCAGGTCCACTAGGGAAAAACTCCTTCAGCTCTCATTTATTTCAAAATAGCTGTATTTCTCCTTCATCTTTGAAGTATAGTTTACCAAATATAGAATTGTGGCTGATAATTTTTTTCTTTAAGCACTTAAAAAATATTACCCCACTGTCTTTTCACCTCTTATTTCTCCTGAGAAATTGTTCACAATACTTTTTTTTTTTAACATCTTTATTGGAGTAAAATTGCATTAGAATGGTGTGTTAGTTTCTGCTTTATAACAGAGTGAAACAGCTATATATATACATATATCCTCATATCTCCTCCCTCTTGGCACTCCCTCCAACCCTCCCTATCCCACCACTCTAGGTGGTAACAAAGCCCTGAGCTGATCTCCCTCTCCTATGCAGCTACTTCCCTCTAGCTATTTATTTTATATTTGGTAGTATATATAAGTCCATGACACTCTCTCACTTCGTCCCAGGTTAACCTTCCCTTTCCCTGTGTCCTCAAGTCCATTCTCTAGGTCTGCATCTTCATTCCTGTCCTGTTCCTAGGTTCTTCAGAACCTTTTTTTTTTTTTTTTTTTTAGCTTCCATATATACGTGTTAGCATATGGTATTTTTTTTTCTATTTCTGACTTACTTCACTCTGTATGACAGACTCAAGGACCATCTACCTCACTACTAATAACTCAATTTCATTTCTTTTTATGGCTGAGTAATATTCCATTTTATATATGTGCCACATCTTCTTTATACATTCATCTGTCAGTGGACATTCAGATTGCTTCCATGTCCTGGCTATTGTAAACAGAGATGCAATGAACAATGTAGTAATTGTCTCTTTTTGAATTATAGTTTTCTCATGGTATATGCCCAGTAGTGGGATTGCTGGGTTGTATGGTAGTTTTATTTTTAGTATTTTAAGGAACTTCCATACTGTTCTCCATAGTGGCTGTATCAATTTACATTCCTGCCAACAGTGCAAGAAGGTTCCCTTTTTTCCAAACCCTCTCCAGCATTTATTGATTGTAGATTTTTTGATGATGGTCACTCTGACTGGTGTGAGGTGATACCTCACTGTAGATTTGATTTGCATTTCTCTAATGATTAGTGATATTGAGCATCCTTTCATGTGTTTGTTGGCAATCTGTATATCTTCTTTAGAGAAATGTCTATTTAGGTCTTCTGTCCATTTTTGGATTAAGTTGTTTGTTTTTTTTTTGATATTGAGTTGCATGAGCTACTTGTAAATTATGGACATTAATCCTTTGTCAGTTGCTTCATTTGAAAATAGTTTCTCCCAATCTGACAGTTGTCTTTTGGTCTTGTTTATGGTTTCCTTTGCTGTGCAAAGCTTTTAAGTTTCATTAGGTCCCATTTATTTATTTTTGTTTTTATTTCCATTTCTCTAGGGGGTGGGTCAAAAAGGATCTTGCTGTGATTTATGTCATAGAGTGTCCTGCCCATGTATTCCCCTAAGAGTTTTATAGTGTCTGGCCTTACATTTAGGTGTATAATCCATTTTGAGTATATTTTTCTGTATGGTGTTAGGATGTGTTCTACTTTTATTCTTTTACATGTAGCTGTCTAGTTTTCCCAGCACCACTTATAGAAGAGGCTGTCTTTTCTCCATTGTATATTCTTAACTCCTTTATAAAAAATATAGTGACAATATGTGTGTGGGTTTATCTCTGGGTTTCTATCCTGTTCCATTGATCTATATTTCTTTTCTTGTACCAGTACCATACTGTCTTGATTACTGTAGCTTTGTAGTATAGTCTGAAGTCTGGGAGCCTGATTCTTCTGGCTCCGTATTCCTTTCTCAAGATTTCTCTGTCTATTCAGGATCTTTTATGTCTCCATACAAATTGTAAAAATTTTAATGCTAATTCTGTAAAAAATGCCCTTTGTAATTTGACAGGGATTGCACTGAATCTGTAGATTGCTTTGGGTAGTATAGTCATTTTCACCATGTTGATTCTTCCAATCAAAGAACATGATATTTCTCTCCATCTGTTCATATCATCTTTAATTTCTTTCATCACTCTCTTATAGTTTTCTCCTTACAGGTCTTTTGTCTCCTTAGGTAGGTTTATTCCTATGTATGTTACTCTTTTTGTTGCAATGTTAAATGGAAGTGTTTCTTTAATTTCTCTCTCACATTTTTCATTAGTGTATAGGAATGCAAGATATTTCTGTGCATTAATTTTGTATCCTGCTACTTTACCAAATTCAGTGATTAGCTCTAGCAGTTTTCTGGTAGCATCTTTAGATTATCTATGTATAGTATCATGTCATCTGCAAAGATTGAAAGTTTTACTTCTTTTTTTCTTATTTGGATTCCTTTTATTTCTTTTTCTTCTCTGATTGCTGTGGCTAAAACTTCCAAAACTATGTTGAATAAGAGTGGTGAAAGTGGACAACTTTGTCTTGTTCCTGATCTTAGAGGAAATGGTTTCAGTTTTCACCACTGAGAATGATGTTGGCTGTGGATTTGTCACATATGGCCTTTATTATATTGAGGTAAGTTCACTATATGCCTACTTTCTGCAGGGTTTTTATCATAAATGGGTGTTCAATTTTGTTGAAAGCTTTTTCTGCATCTACTGAGATGATCACATGTTTTTTACACTTTAATTTGTTAATATGGTTTATCACATTGATTGATTTTCATATATTGAAGAATCCTTGCATCCATGGAATAAATCGTACTTGATCATGGTGTATGATCCTTTTAATGTGCTGTTGGATTCTGTTTGCTAGTGTTCTGTTGAGGTTTTTTGTATCTATGTTCATCAGTGATATTGGCCTGTAGTTTTCTTTCTTTGTGACATCTTTGTCTGGTTTTGGTATCAGGGTGATGGTGGCCTTGTAGAAGGTGTTTGGGCATATTCCTCCCGCTGCTATATTTTGGAAGATTTTGAGAGGGATAGGTGTTAGCTCTTCTCTAAATGTTTGATAGAATTCGCTTGTGAAGCCATCTGGTCCTGGGCTTTTGTTTTTGGGAAGATTTTTAATCACAGTCTCAATTTCAGTGCTTGTGACTGGTCTGTTTATATTTTCTTTTTCTTCCTGGTTCTGTATCAGAAGGTTGTTCTTTTCTACCAATTTGTCCATTTCTTCCAGGTTGTCCATTTTATTGGCATATAGTTGCTTGTAATAATCTCTCATGATCCTTTGCATTTCTGCAGTGTCAGTTGTTACTTCTCCTTTTACATTTTGAATTCTATTGATTTGAGTGTTCTCCCATTTTTGCTTGATGAGCCTGGCTAATGGTTTTATCATTTTGCTTATATTCTCAAAGAACCACCTTTTAGTTTCATTGATCTTTGCTATTGTTTCCTTCATTTCTTTTTCATTTATTATTGATCTGATCTTTATGATTTCGTTCCTTCTACTAACTTTGGTGTTTTTTTCTTCTTTCTCTAATTGATTTAGGTGTAAGATTAGGTTGTTTATTTGAGATGTTTCTTGTTTCTTGAGGTAGGATTGTATTGCTATAAACTTCCCTCTTAGAACTGCTTTTGCTGCATCACATAGGTTTTGGGTCATAGTGTTTTCATTATTATATGTTTCTAGGTAATTTTTGATTTCCTCTTTGATTTTTTCAGTGATCCTTTGGTTTTTAAGTAGTGTATTTTTTGGCCTCCATGTGTTTGTATTTCTTACAGATTTTTTCCTGTAACTGGTAGGTAGTCTCATAGCGTTGTGGATGGAGAAGATACTTGATATGATTTCAATTTTCCTAAATTTACCAAGGCTTGATTTGTGACCCAAGATATGATCTATCCTGGAGAATGTTCCATGAGCACTTGAGAAGAAAGTGTATTCTGTTGTGTTTGGATGGAATGTCCTATAAATATCAATTACGCCCATCTTGTTTAATGTATAATTTAAAGCTTGCGTGTCCTTACTTGTTTTCATTTTGGATGACCTGCCCATTGGTGAAAGTGTGGTGTTAAAGTCCCCTACTCTGATTGTGTTACTATCAATTTACCCTTAAATAGCTGTTAGCATTTGCCTAATGTATTGAGGTGCTCCCATGTTGTTTGTGTAAATATTTGTAATTGTTATATTTTCTTCTTAGTTGATCCCTTGATCATTATGTAGTGTCCTTCTTTATCTCCTGTAGTAGTGTTTGTTTTAAAGCTATTCTTTCTGATACGAGAAGTGTTATTCCAGCTTTCTTTTGATCTCCATTTGAATGGAATATCTTTTTCCATTCCATCACTTTCAGTTTGCCTGTGTCCTTAGGTCTGAAGTGGGGCTATTGTAGACAGCATATATATGGGTCTTGCTTTGTATCCATTCAGCCAGTTTATGTATTTTGGTTGGAGCATTTAATTCACTTACATTTAAGGTAGTTATCAATATGTATGTTCCTATTACCATTTTCTTAATTTTATTGGGTTTGTTATTGTACGTCTTTTCCTTCTCTTGTGTTTCCTGCCTAGAGAAGTTCTTTTAGCATTTGTTGTAAAGCTGATTTGGTGCTGCTGAATTCTCTCAGCTTTTGCTTATCTGTAAATATTTTAATTTCTCCATCGAATATGAATGAGATCCTTGCTGGGTAGAGTAATCTTGGTTGTAGATTTTTCCCTTGCATCACTTTAAATATGTCCTGCCACTCCTTTCTGTCTTGCAGAGTTTCTGCTGATCGATCAGCTATTAAACTTACGGGGATTCCCTTGTGTGATATTTGTTGTTTTCCCCTTGCTGCTTTTAATATATTTTTTTTGTATTTAATTTTTGATAGCTTGATTAGTATATGTCTTGGCCTGTTTCTCCTTTGATTTATCTTGTAGGGGAATCTCTGTGCTTTTTGGACTTGATTAACTATTTCGTTTCCCATAATAGGGAAATTTTCAACTCTAATCTCTTCAAATATTTTCTCAGTCCCTTTATTTTCCTCTTCTTCTTCTGAGACCCCTATATTTCGAATGTTCCTGCTTTTAATGTTGTCCCAGAGGTCTCTAAGACTGTCCTCAATTCTTTTCAGTATTTTTTCTTTATTCTGCTCCGCAGTTGTTATTTCCACCATTTTATCTTTCAGGTCACTTATCCTTTCTTCTCCTCAGTTATTCTGCTATTGATTCCTTCGAGAGAATTTTTAAGTTCATTTATTGTGTTGTTCATAATTGTTTGTTTGCTCTTTGGTTCTTCTAGGTCCTTGTTAAACGTTTCTTGTATTTTCTCCATTCTATTTCCAAGATTTTGGTTCCTCTTTACCATCAGTACTCTGAATTCCTTTTTAGGTAGACTGCTTATTTCCTCTTCATTTGTTTGTTCTGGTGGATTTTTTACCTTGCTCCTTCATCTGCTGTGTGTTTCTCTGTCTTCTCATTTTGCTTAACTTACTGTGTTTGGGGTCTCCTTTTCACAGGCTGCAGGTTCGTAGTTCCCTTTGGTTTTGGTGTCTGCCCCCAGTGGCTAAGGTTGTTTCAGTGTGTTGTGTAGGCTTCCTGGTGGAGGGGACTAGTGCCTGGTTCTGGTAGATGAGGCTGGATCTTGTTCTTCTGGTGGGCAGAACCATATCCAGTGGTATGTTTTTGGGTGTCTGTGACCTTATTATGATTTTAGTCAGCCTCTCTGCTAATGGGTGGTCTTGTGTTCCTGTCTTGCTAGTTGTTTGGCATAGGGTGCCCAACACTGTAGCTTGCTTGTTGTTGAATGGAACTGGGTCTTAGCATTGAGTTTGAGATCTCTGTGGGAGCTTTCACCATTTATATTATGTGGAGCTAGGAGGTCTCTGGGGTATCAATGTCCTGAACTCTGCTCTCCCACCACAGAGGCCTAGGCCTGTTACCCGGCCAGAGCACCAAGACCCTGTCAGCCACACGGCCAGGTATATGGGGAGTTTCTTTCCTTTTGGGAAGTCTGAGGTTTTCTGCCAGCGTTCAGTAGGTGTTCTGTATGAGTTGTTCCACATGTAGATGTGTTTCTGGTGTATTTGTTGGGAGGAAGTTCATCTCCACATCTTACCCCTCCACCATCTTGAAGGACTCCTAACCCAACTTCCAATGCAAGGACATGATACAATGTAGTTTTCATTGACAGACAAGATCTGGAGATGAGGAATTTACTCTTGGGTTGAGTGGCTTGACTTGCATGGGTGCCAACGAGGGTGAGACAGTGAGAGGTAACCTCCCAAAGCTGGTCAGAAACAAGAAAGTGTGTGAGTGGTGGGCCAGACAAGCAAGCGTCCATGGTGCCTGAGCCCCAGGAAGCTGGCTTCCAGTCACAATTCTTATTGATAACCCCTGTAAATGAGGAACCATATCTCTCTTGCTGCTTTCAAGATTTTTTTCTTTATCTTTGCTTTTGAACAGTTTGATTATAATTTGTATTGATGTGGAACACTTTGTGTTTATCAGTCTTTGAGCTTTTAATCTTCTTGGGTGTGTACGTTTATGTTTCTCATCAAATTGGGGAAATTTTGGCCATTAATTCTTCAATTATTCTTTCTGACTCTTTCTCACTCTCTTTTCTTTCTTGGACACAGTCACCATTAACCTATATTAAGCTAGTTTATATCTCTCCAATGCCTTTCATAACCTAGATGTGATGATGGTTGTTAGGGTGTGTGTGTGTGTGTATGTGTGTGTGTATGTGTGTGTGTGTATCTCTGAACTTATCAAATTGAGCAATTTCTTTTATGTCAATTATACTTCAATAAAAATAGATAAAAGTGCAGTCTTTGCAAGTTTTCCTCTCATGAAAATATCCTTGCTTATATAGAGAAGGGGCAGAAAAAAAAACTGAATTATTAGAACAAAGCTTTTAATAGGCTAAGAACCATACAGATAAGATAAATGCTCAATAAAATATTGTGAAGCTATAAAGTGAAAATTATATATATATATGTTAGACTTTTCCCTGACTTAACACTAGCTATGCTATGTTTATGTTACATCTCTCACAGGATGCACCATAGCCCCAAGGATTTTATCTTTCATAAAGTTTTCAAAGTCTAATTGGAAAAAATATTTTCCCCAAATTCTTGGTACTCTGTTTTGGAGGAGGCCAGTCTCAATCAGTGTTTCATAGAAATCTAGAAATTTTGTTTGTTAAGAGAGAAACTTATATCAAGGGAACTCTGGTGAATGCAGTTTCATTACAGTAACTCAAATCCTGTGTGAGTTAGAGATCTTGGTAGAGCAAACACTTCCATGCAATAAATCTCACTTACCAATATAAGCATCTGTATGAAGGTCCAAGTGCACACCACCTCTTACCAACCTGCACACAGATAAATTTCTATGTATATGTAGGTATTTTTCACAAGACTCCTGCCAAAACATCATTGTTAATAATACTTTTCTTCTAACTGTATAATAATATATGTCTACTATTGTGGTCAAAATACCTATTAAAAACATAAGCTAACTCTTATAGTTTATATATATATATATATATATATATTTTTTTTTTTTTTTTTTTTTGAGGTACATGGGCCTCTCACTGTTGTGGCCTCTCCCGTTGCAGAGCACAGGCTCCAGACGTGCAGACTCAGCGGCCATGGCTCACAGGCCTAACTGTTCTGTGGCATGAGGGTTCTTCCTGGACCAGGGCACGAACCCGTGTCCCCTGCATCGGCAGGCAGACTCTTAACCACTGCACCACCAGGGAAGCCCAGTTAATATATTTTAAAATTAACCTATTTAGCTTCTACATTACACTGAATATAATAAGAGTGAAAGATGAAACAACAAGGTCCTACTGTATAGCACAGGGAACTATATTCAATATCCTGTGATAAACCATAATGGAAAATAATATGAAAATGAATTTACCTATGTAAATTTACCTATGCTGCTGAAATAGCATATATTTGCCAAATAGTAGAATATAGATAATTAAACATTACAACATTATTTTAAATACCGTAGACTAACACATATATATGGAATCTAAAAAAAAAAAAAAAGTTCTGAAGAACCTAGGAGCAGGACAGGAATAAAGATGCAGAGGTAGAGAATGGACTTAAGGACACGGGGAATGGAAAGGGTAACCTGGGACAAAGTGAGAGAGTGGCATGGACTTATATATACTACCAAATGTAAAATAGATAGCTAGTGGGAAGCAGCTGCATAGCACAGGGAGATCAGCTCAGTGCTTTGTGACCACCTAGAGGGGTGGGATAGGGAGGGTGGGAGGGAGACACAAAAGGGACATGAGGATATATGTATACATATAGCTGATTCACTTTGTTATACAGCAGAAACTAACACAAGAGTGTAAAGCAATTATACTCCAATAAAGATGTTAAAAAAAAATAGTGCACTACCTTACCTCTTGAAGTTCTTTGCTCACAGGTGAAATTTGTGAACTCCACTGATAGGGTTTGAAATCTTGAAAATGCCTAATTCATATTATACATTTTTTTCTATCCAGAATTCTTGCTTTTGAAAGAAACATTAATTTGATCCAATTTTCGTAAGGGATATGAAGGGCTGAGAATGAAAGATTTTCATCTTCAGGGAAATTTTGTATTTATTTACAAGTACAAACTTCAACATCCTTGGGGGTGCCATTAATACAAAGAAGAAATCCCAATGATATTTTTTATGAGTTCATTAAAATATAGGTTGTGGAAAGGACCTCTGTTTAGTCAGAGGGGGAAAAGGTCAAATTTCTTGGAATACCATTAACTGGATAATTTTCCTAGAAGTACAGAGAGTTGGTGAGGTAAAGGAATTGATCATTAAGTGGTTTCCTTTGATAACAAAGGAGAAATACAAACTATAATAGACCCTGGGCCTAATCTTTTACCATTTTTAGAAGATATCATGAAAGTTGATTAATAGCTTGTTTTAAAATATGAGTAAGGAAGAAGTATTTTTTTAATTAATAATTTTAGTATCTTTAGAAAAATCAACATAGATAGATATAGATATGTATCTCTAAGATATTAGAAATACAATAAAATATTATAATATGTTTGGCTAAGAAGAAAAGTTCTAATAAGATTCATAAAATATTAGCTTTGGATAATACTTTAAAATGAATGTGAAATCCGAATTGTAGATCACTGGTAAGGATATTCAGTTTATTACTTTTAGCCATAGTCTATAATAGTAAAATAAAATAAGGTAAACTAATCACAAAACTCTTCAAAATAATTGAACACAATACATAATAGGATATTATACCAAAAATGTTCTAATATACAGCACTTATTTCTAACTTTGTGAATATTAAACTTTATGAATATTACACTTTATAAATCATATAACTGGAATTAATGCATTAAAAAATGATGTGCTATACTATAATAATGTGTGTCCCTATATATATCTGGGAAGATACATCAGCAAGAACCTCAGCAATTTTCTTAATTCTTTGGCTGAACATTGCTCATTATGCTTTCTTAGCCTTAGGTTCTTACATACAAATCAGCTGCACAAATATTCCATTAAAAAAACAAAACAAAACAAAGTAACAGTTAAATTTGCAAAGTTACCCATTTACTGTGGTCATAATAAAGATACCTCACTTCCTTCTGAAAGTATTAACTTATATATGTTAAGATATTGCATTTAAGTAAGGGATCAAATAAACTTTCCCACTGAATTTTTAAATTCCCCTCCTATCTCAACTCAGATATTCTCCACAGGAAAGATAACTGGAAGATTATGCTATATTTTCTGGTTAGATTATGAAATGAAAAAAAAAAAAGAATTAAGGTGAAAGAAGCACTGAAAGAAAGCACAACCCCCTCCCCCTCACAATTTTACTTGGTGTAATGTTGAATAGATGTTCTTTGAATCTGTGATGGTAATTGTGGGGGGTTTAAGTGAATGCAGTCCCTTTTTTTCCTTCTAGACACAACCTATATTTATAGATCACTGATTCTTGATAGGCAAAATAAAGAGCAAAAACAGTTTGGTGCTGTGGGAAAGATTGAATTTCTAATTTAAATTTCACTTAGATTCATCCAAATAATTTTATTTCTTATTGCCTTAGCTTCTCAGTTTATAAAAAAGATAGAATAATCTATTTTGGTGAGATGTGTGAGTATCAAATAAAATACTAGACAACAAAGTGTGCTGGAGAAAAGTGAAAATATCATACCATTCCAAGGAATAATTATTTATATTTAAATCGACCATTGGTAACGTGATGTTTTAAATTAAAGAATTTGCTAATTTATTCTCTACTATATATTTCAATAGAATAGATTAGCTGCAGAAGTCTCTGTTTCCTCCTGATCATGGATGTTGGCCCTATCTTTGGAATCAGAATATTAACAATAATTGTGATCTATTTTTTTATTATAACAATAATAATCCCGTGTTGTTAGAATCCTCAGGGATCTAATAGAAATATATGTGTGTAGATATATATATATATATATATATATATATATATATATATATATATATACACAGACTAGTCCCAGTTAGGTAAATTGAAAACTTTAGCTTAAATAATTTTAAGGCAATCATTGTATGGGGTAATAAATGGTCTCTCCCTACCTTTAACACAGTATAATGTCAGCTAGATAATTTTTACTACAAACTGGTTTGGTAATCTCTTTTAAATGAATAGGAAAGCATAATAAATTATAATAAATAAAGATGCATATTTAAGTGGGTTAATGAATATTTGATCATTTCTCCTGTACTTGCACATAGGACTCTCATAGTAGATGTGAGGATGATTTGTTCATTGTGTTATTGAACAACAGGCTCTGTGGCTTTTAATTAACATATATTGAAATATGATATTGAGCAAAAACTTTAAAGTTAAACCAAGATTACTATCACTCCACATGTCATGCATTTTGGTGCCACATGCTTTATTATATATAGAAACTAAATTCTAACTTATCAAATGATGAGAATGTTGATGCAATCATTAAAAGCTGATATTAGTGAATGTGGATTGAAAGTGTCAAAGTAAAGCACATACCATAGTAACATTTTTGTGGCACTATAGGACACAAAATACTACAAGTATTTGACAGAAGTACTGAAATTGCAGTGAAAGCCTTCCCATATTGATGTAAAAATTCTAATGTAATTTTAATATTGCTTTCAACAAGGGACAGATTGAAATATAAATAGAACATTTATGAAAATGCAGGGAGGACCAAGGAGTATAGAAAAAATGTCTTGGTAGGTAAAGCATTCTTGTCTCAGATGTTAAGCCAACATTGGTCAAACAAGATTTTTAAGAATCAACATAGAATATTTTAAAAAATTAACGAGCTGTTTCAATGTTTCTGTGGCTATATCACACTTGTATTTGACAAAATTAGGATATTATAAGGCAGTATGTTGCAGAGAAAAGTGATCAGGCTTTGGAGCCTCCACAACTTGGAATTGAATCTCACCCAACTCTATTACTTAATACTGCATGATATCAGGCAAATTAATTCATCTCTCTGAGCCTCAGTTTCCTTATCTGTAAAATACATCTGAAAACACTTTGTTAAGGACTCTAATGTCCTATTACTAGAATACATAGTTTTAAATCAGTTTGGTCAAATCCCCGTATGTATTTGTGTTGAGATAAATTGATAATCATTTAGAAGTAGAATGTCTTATAGCAGAACAAACATTGGGCTAAAAATCAAATAACCCAATTCTTCTAATAACTGTCTGTGCTATATTACGCAAATTCTTTCCCCAGTCTGAATTTTTCCAATCCATAAAATGAGGAGGGAGAACTAGATCGTCTTCAAATTCATTCTCTGTTCTTACTTACAGTACACAGAATAGTTATATATTTGCAGCTCTGTGGAATGATAGCTGACTGTTTAATGAACTTTTCTTTAACCACACAGTACTAGGCACCATTAAATATATTATTTCACTTTTTAAGGACTGAAATTAATTGTTAAGTGTGTTATCTGTCACATACATACATAATTATGTGCAAATTATAATTATACAACTTATTTTTACTAAGTTTATATATTTGTGTAAACAACACACAAATTTTGTTGGTTTGTTTGATTTTAATTTTTGTTTTATACTGGAATATAGTTGATTAACAATGTTGTGCTAGTTTCAGGTGTACAGCAAAGTGATTCAGTTATACATATATATGTATCAATTCTTTTTCAAATTCTTTTCCCATTTAGGTTATTACAGAATATTGAGCAGAGTTCCCTGTGCTATACAGTAGGTCCTTGTTGGTTATCTGTTTTAAATATAGCAGTGTGAACACGTCAATCCCAAACTCCCAATCTATCCCTCCCCTCTACCCTTTTCTCCTGGTAACCATAAGTTCATTCTCTATGTCTGTGAGTCCATTTCTGTTTTGTAGATAAGTTCATTTGTATCATTTTTTTTAGATTCTGCATATAAGCAATATCATATATTTGTCTTTCTCTGACTTACTTCACTTAGTATGATAATCTCCAGGACTATCCATGTTGCTGCAAATGGCATCATTTCATTCTTTTTAATGGCTGAGTAGTTTCCATTGTATATTTGTACTGTATCCTCTTTATACATTCATCTGTCAATTGATTAGGTTGCTTCTATGTCATGGCTATTGTAAACAGCACTGCAATGAAAATTGGGGTACAAGTATCCTTTCAAACCATGTTTTTCTCTGGATATATGCTCAGAAGTGGGACGGCTGGATCATATGGTAGCTCTATTTTTAGTTTTTTAAGGAACCTCTATAATCTCCACAGTGGCTGTACCAATTTACATTCCCACCAACAGTGTGGAGGGTTCCCTTTTCTCTATATCCTCTCCAGCATTTATTGTTTGTAGACTTTTTGATGATAGCCATTCTGACTGGTGTGAGGTGATATCTCATTGTAGTTTTGATTTGCATTTCTCCAATAATTAGTGATGTTGAGCATTTTTTCATGTGCCTCTTTGTCATCTGTATGTCTTCTTTGGAGAAATGTCTATTTAGGTGTTCTGCCTACTTTTTTATTGGGTTGTTTGTTTTTTTGATATTGAGCCACATGAGCTGCTGTAAATTTTGGAGACTAATCCCTGTTGTTTACATTGTTTGCAAGTATTTTCTCCCATTCTGAGGGTTGTCTTTTTGTTTTGTTTATGGTTTCCTTTGCTGTACAAAAGCTTTTGAGTTTAATTAGGTCCAATTTGCTTATTTTTGTTTTGATTTCTATTACTCTAGGAGACGGCTCAGAAAATATATTGCTGCAATTTATGTCAAAGAGTGTTCTGCCTATGTTTCCTCTAAGAGTTTTACAGTATCTGATCTTACATTTCAGTTTTTAATCCATTTTGAGTTTATTTTTGTGTATGGTGTTAAAGAGTGTTCTAATTTCATTTTTTTACATGTACCTTTCCAGTTTTCCCAGAACCATTTATTGAAGGGATTGTGTTTCCTCCATTGTATAGTCTTGCCTCCTCTGTCATAGATAAATTGACCATAGGTGTGTGGGTTTATTTCTGGGCTTTCTATACTGTTCCATTGATCTGTATTTGTTTCTTGTGCCAGTTCCATACTGTTGTGATGACTGTAGCTTTGTAGTATAGTCTGAAGTCAGGGAGCCTGCTACGTTTTTCTTTCTCTAGAAATCATTGACTATTTGGGTCTTTTGTGTCTCCATACAAATTTTAAGATTTTTTGTTCTAGTTCTGTGGAAAAAGCAATTGGTAATTTGATAGGGATTGCATTGAATCTGTAGATTGCCTTAGGTAGTATAGTCAGAATGTCTCAAGATGGCAGAGTAGAAGGATGCGAGCTCACTTCTTCTTACAGAAACACCAAAATCACAACTAATTCCTGAACAATCATCAACAAAAAAAGCTGGAATCTATGAAAAAAGATACCTTACATCCAAAGACAAAGAAGAAGCCATAATGAGATGGTAAGAGGGGTGCAATCATGATAAAATCAAATCTCATTATCTGACAGGTGGGCAACCCACAAACAGAAAATAATTATATGACAAAAGTTCTCCCATGGGGTGAATGTCCTGAGCCCCAAGTTAGGCTTCTCAGCTTGGGGATCCGGGCACATGAGGAGGAGCCCCCAGAGAATCTGGCTTTGAAGGCCATTGAGGTTTGATCCCAGGAATTCCACAGGACTGGGGGAAACAGAAACTCCATTCATAGAGGTTGTACACAAGGTCTTGCACATAGAAGGACCCAGGGAAAAAAGCAGTGACCTCATAATAGACTGAGCCAGATCTACCTGCTAGTATTGGAAAGACTCCTGCTGAGGCAGGGGGCAGCTGTGGCCCACTTCAAGGACAAAGACCCTGGCAGTGGCAGTTCTGGGTAGTACTCATTGGCATGAGCCCTCCTAGAGGCCACCATTTTCTCCCCAAGACCTAGCTCCACCCAACAGCCTGTAGACTCCAGTGTTAGGATGCCTCAGGCCAAACAACAAACAGAGTGGGAACATAGCCCCACCCATAAGCAGAGAGGCTCTTAAAGTCTTCCTGAGCCCATCCTGCCTGCCAGAGGGATAAGAACTAGCTCCACCCACCAGTGGGCAGGAACCAGTCACTCCAACCCAGAAGCCTGCACAAGCCTCTTAGACAGCCTCATCCATCAGAGGGCAGACAGCAGAAGCAAGAGCTACAATCCTTTAGCCTTCAGAACAGAAACTGCAATCGCAGAAATTTAGACAAAATTAAACAGCAGAGGAATATGTCCCAGATGAAGAATAAAGATAAAACCCCAGAAGAACAATTAAGTGAAGTGGAAATAAGCCATCTACTGGAAAAAGAATTCAGAGTAACGATACTGACGATCTAGGAAAAAGAATGGAAGCACAAATGGAGAAGGTACAAGAAATGTTTAACAAAGATCTAGAAGAACTAATGAACAAACAGAGATGAACAATACAATAACTGAAATGAAAAATATACTAGAAGGAATCAACATCAGAATAATTGAGGCAGAAGAATGGATAAGTGAACTGGAAGACAGCATGGTAGAAATCACTGCCATGGAACAGAATAAAGAAAAAAGAATGAAAAGAAATGAAGTCGGTCTTAGAGACCTCTGGGACAAATTTTTTTATTAAAGAACATTTTTTACATTGCCCCTCCCCCAAAACATTGAGCTAGCCTAGATTTTTATTTATTCTAATGTAGTCATTTGAAAAAAAATACTAAAAGGTGATGATGACTAAGATTACAAAGTCTAGGAAGTCATTTGAAAAATTCTCTCTCTTAAACTACAACCATTAAACAGTGCACAAATTGATTATCCTATTAGGGGAGTGGTGACCCATGCCAACATTTCACATACCCAAGTCTCCCTCATAGCTTCCTGCCAAGTTGAGTTACTTTCAGAAAGTTCTTACAGAGCAAACCCTGGGAATGGAATATTGACAGATAGCCATAATATTGCTTAATCAAATTTAAATGGACTCAGGTTTTTTCTTTAAATATCAAACTTATCTCAAGTCAGGCATAGAAGAATCTGGCAGAAATAGTATGCTTTTGTTATTGTTTTCCGTACAATCTACTTTGTAGAAATATCTTGGATAACACCTGTGAACCAATTCAGAGGCTCAAGTTTAATCTGTTTTTCTTAAAGAATATATACTAAAGGTGTCTTCTCTTTCCAGTTTTATGATGTATGACCTTACTCAGTGTTTATTTGAAAAAATATCTCATGGTTTGTGCATTCATTCAAAGAAGAGACTATGCCATTGGCTGTGGCTATGTGCCAGTAACTTCAAATTGTTGTATCTCAGTGATAAAAAATATCTAGCTATTTTAAACTAGAACATTTATTTTAAACTAAACATTTCAGTTTCATCTAGATATTCAGCACTGTTTAGACAGTCTTATACCCACCTATTAATTTCCCTCTCTTTCCTTTTAACTATTGCCAAGTGACAAGAAATTATATGAGTATGCTTTTGTGTGTTTGGATTGGTGGTAGGAAAGGAGAGTGAATAGATGTAAGGGTAGGAGGGAGATGGGTAAGAGGGTGGAGAGGACTGCTCAAACTGGATAAGAACAATTTAAACTAGGGCTTTGAAAATTCTTTTCTTACTAGTTGATGGCTTTTCTTTCTGTACTTTACAACTCTCTGAAGCTCATTATCTCAGCTTTCCCCAAGAAAGTTGTGATTAAAACCCAATGTAAACTGCACAGATCCCCTGACTCCTTCAATGACCTAGTTCTACCCTTTCAGACTTACGATTATGTATTTCAAAAACACCAGTTGCAACTATTTATTTAGTTTATTGACTCCCTTGAGGACACAGTTCTGTATTTTCAGAAAATTAAAATACAATTTATTTTAGTGGCTGGTTAAATGATATGAACATATAAAAGACTACTTTGGGACCTAGTCTAAATTTGCCAGTTTATCCTATTAGCTTTCTTTTAATTTTTTTAAAATTTTGTGTTTTTGCTTCCATCTCTTCCAGATTCTCATCAGTATCCCAAAGATTGCTGCTATTTAGGAGGAAATGGCTATGTTCTTGAGGCATTGAGTAAGAGAAAAAAGTCCTAAGGCCTGTTGAGAATTAAGTGTTTGTATGAAAAAAAGTTACCTACGAGAACAAACATCCTGTGTGATATTTGGGAAATCAAATAAAATTAGAAAAGCCCCTTTAGGTCAACATACATGAAACGTTTGAGGAGGATATGTAGTCTTCTTTTCCCTATCTAAGAAATTGTATTAGTATTAGATTTCATGTCTTTACCTTAATCTGCATCTAAACTGTCAGAATTAAACCGAGTTTCAAAAACCATCTTATTGTGGTTGTGTCTGGAATTTTTCAAACTATGTTGATCCCAGAGAGAAGAAACCTTTTAAAAAGAACTGAAACTGTGTAAATGGATTATAGCTGGGGTCTTAATGACTAAAATATTCATCTGATACAATGTTTGAACCTATTTCTTTGGGAAACTGTTTTGTTTTACTACATTAAAGTCTTTCTTTGGTCAGTTGGCTGATCAAAAATATGGTGTCCAAAATGCTATTTGCTTAAGTTTTCAAGCTGCTCTGCTGGCTGCAGATTTCACCAATTTATAAGTAATCCTAAGTGTCTAATTTCCCTGTGCTTGTTTCATCATTTCCCCCGGATTTCTTTCTTACTTTTCAATGAATTTTCTTGTTTCAGTATCTCTGAGTGCAAAACTTTGTGGTTTTATTTTAGAAGCTTTTCTAGCTTCCATATAGTTCAATTCATTATTTTGGTTTGGCACAGCAAACACAACTATTAATTTTGTGTCCAATAGCTTATTATATCTTGCATCTTTGTATACAACTTCCATGTCAAAAATGCTTTGTGGAGTAAAATTCATTTGCCAGGTTGATTTTGACACTTAATATTTGTTGTAACTGCATCTTTGCTTGGTGCAACATTAAATTATGGACATGGATAGTATGTGAGGTATAATCCCATTCCTTGAATGTTCCCATAAAACTCCTGTAAGCCATAAAAGGGTGCTCCTAAAATTAGAGGAGTTACCACCATCACTTTGGCCAGTAATAGAGCAATGAATCTTTAAGGGAATTATGTAAATAAAATTATACTGTGAGGAAGAGATGAAAATTAAAGTTATGAGTGGGGATAAAACACCAGGCATATCATATTGAAGAGAATAAAAATTAGTTATGTGGGAGAGCAAATGAAAGTATATTTAGAGACAGGGGAATATCAGCAGTAGCTGGCTCAGGTAATAATGATATTACTACCATTGTTGCTGACTTTGCTGACATTTTTTGCTGAAATGTAGTCTCAGGCCTATGTATAGCTTTAAATCTGCAATTCACCTAGGGGACAGAGAGAGAAAGCAATACAACTCTAAGTATAGCACCATATCAGAGTAGCTGATGTCATATTTTCAACATTTATAGAGACAAATAATAGCCAATATCTAAAGAAAATTAATTAAATTCAGAATTCATAGAAATCATATAAATTCTGCTTTAAATTGAACTGTATATATTTTAAAATATATTGCATACATATGCATATATATATGTACATACATACACATAGATATATTTTAAAATATTGCTTTTTATTTTTTTCTGTACACGGGCCTGTCACTGTTGTGGCCTCTCCCGTTGCGGAGCACAGGTTCCAGACACGCAGGCTCAGTGGCCATGGCTCACGGGCCCAGCTGCTCCACGGCATGTGGGATCTTCCCGGACCAGGGCATGAACCCATGTCCCCTGCATCGGCAGGCGGACTCTCAACCACTGTGCCACCAGGGAAGCCCTGAAATATTGCATCTTTGAATTGATGTTTTCTTGGAAATTAAGAAGCAAAGAATTAGGTAAGGAAGGTCTGAATCTTCCCTCAACTCTCCAGTTATTTTGGAAAAAAGCCTGTCATCTTCAAATGATGACCATTGATGGTTAGAAGAAAGATTCATTCATTCAACAAATATTTTATAGAGTACCTAAGAATGATACTTCTAAAAGAATTAAGTCTTAGGGGCTTTTAAAATTCCGCTCTAAAAAAACATGTTGGCCCTTGGTAATCCTATAACACAATCAGGTGAGCTCCATCCCTAGTTTTTGTATTAGTTGAATACAGGAGAATCTTTGAAAAGTGAAGTGGGGGAAGAGAAAGGACATTTGGTATCTGGAGTTTATTGAAAGTTCCTATCATGTGTTCAGAAATTCCTTGACAGGCTGTTATTATACAGCTCCATTGGCAGATTAGGTTCTCCATTCTGCACATTAATTGCCAAGCATTATTGCCTAATACTTGTGCAATTAACCTAAGCTGTGTAACTGTTTTGTCCCCTGGACCATGCCAGGAATAGTTGATACATCTAACCTTTTGAAAATGGAGAATAAGTATAGAGTGGGATGTATTTGTCTTTGAATATTTATAGACATATACCTGCACAGTATTGTTATTTTTCTGACACATTTTTCTTTCTACATATTTACTTAGCAAAATGAGATATTGATCCTTCCTTCCGTTCTACATACTGTAATAAGTGCTTACTAATAAGTCACCGTCAATAACATACTGAATTAAAAATGCTTCCCTGGTGGCGCAGTGGTTGAGAGTCCGCCTGCCGACGCAGGGGACACGGGTTCATGCCCCGATCTGGGAAGATCGCACATGCTGCGGAGCGGCTGGGCCTGTGAGCCATGGCCCCTGAGCCTGCGCGTCCGGAGCCTGTGCTCTGCAACGGGAGAGGCCACAACAGTGAGAGGCCCGCATACCACAAAAAAAAAAAAAAAAAATTCCTGACTTCAAGATTCTTAAAGTCTGGTAAAGGAGACATAAAAATAGAAAATGAGAATACAATATAAGAACAAATTTAGCAGTATGAATAGGACACCAAGGACACCATAAGCAGTGATTGTATGTGTTGTTGAAGGATGCCAGAGCAAACTTATTGGTGGAAGTACTACCTAGGCTGAGTCTTGAAGAATGAACAGGAGTTGCTAGTCAGGGAAATGTTGGGGGAAATTAAATTTTCAATAGAAGAGTTCATTGAGTACCCAGTGATCCTCTCTACCACTGGTCTCAAAATCATTCTGGCCATCATCAGTGCCTATGTGAAAAACGTCTAAAATGAAAACCCAATAGTTCACTGATTTCTGAAAATCTAATGAATCCTGCACAACAATGCAGTGCCATTTTGAATTTGTGACCTCCAAACTTAACTAAGATATCAACACTGCAGCTATGTCAAACTTGTACTTCTTTCCATAGACACATAATTCATCCTTTTCTTTCTAATTCTTGCAAATGATTCTTCCTTCTATTTTGTGAGAAAATTGAAGTCCTCAAGCAGGGAAAATTCACTTTCCACCTCAATTATTTACAAGTGATTTCCATTGGTGTTCATCTTCTCCTTATTCTTTGCTGTATCTCCTGCCAAAACTTGCTACACTGACCATCCCCTAACCCTCTTGGGGGTCCAGGAGGAAGGGAAAAATGAAAGATGTAGAAATTATGTAGAATGCTGTGAATTTAATTCTACATGTTTTATCTAATTCTATGTACTACTATATGAAAAGCATTTAATATTATTCATGTTTTGAGAACTTCAGAAACTAAGGAAGGAGAGAAAGTAGATAGAAACTCTAGGGCAAAAAAAATTGTGGGGAAATTTTTAATCAATGAATTATTGTCTGAGCTTTTATTTTCTGTTGTTAAATAGCAACATATAGCCTTAACTACAGTTTAGAAAATTAGTGGCCTAATTTTATAAAGTAAAAAAATTTTATATGGGAACAATGTCAATACTACTTCTAAAATATATCCCAGAACTGTCCACTTCTCTCCATTTCCTTTTCTACCACCCCATTACAAGTCACCATCATCTCTCCACCCAAGAAAATGCAATAATCTCCTCTCTGATACTCTGTCTACACACCGCTTCACTAAATTCCAATATTAACAACAGTCTGAGAAACATATTTGAAATACAAATCACATCACAATTTACTTCAACTATTTTCATTGCTCCCAGAAGAAACTCCAAACCCTCCAAAGCAGTTTCCATACATAGGACATATTATTTACTCTTCCTGAAATATTTTATCCAGTTATGTTTAAAATACATAAGGAATTTTAGATACATAAATGCTTAAGAATGACCTGTGTAAAGATGAAAAAGCCTTTCAAACTACCATGATCCAATTACTTCCATATATTCTCACTATAGCCATTTATTCTTTATTTCTTTTTTAAAAATTTTTATTGGGGTATAGTTGATTTACAATGTTGTGTTAGTTTCAGGTGTATAGCAAAGTGAATCTGTTATACGTATAAATATATCCACTCTTTTTAAGATTATTTTCCCATATAGGCCATTACAGAGTATTGAGTAGTGTTCCCTGTGCTATACTGTATGTCCTAATTAGTTAAGTATTTTTTTATATAGTAGTGTGTATGTGTCAATCCCATTCTTCCAATTTATCCATCCCCCCCTTAACCTCCGGTAATCATAAGTTTATTTTCTACATCTGTAACTCTATTTCTGTTTTGTAGATAAGTTTATTTGCAGCCTTTTTTTAGATTCCACATAAAGTGATATCATATGATACTTGTCTTTCTCTGGCTGACTTCACTCAGTATGACAATATCTAGGTCCATCCATGTTTCTGCAAATGGCATTATTTTGTCCTTTTTATGGCTGAGAAGTATTCCATTGTATATATGTACCACATATTCTTTATCCATTCCTCCATTGATGGACATTTATGTTGCTTCCATGTCCCGACGATTGTAAATAGTGCTGCAATGAACATTGGGGTGCATGTATCCTTTCAAATTATGGTTTTCTCTGGATATATGCCCAGGAGTGGGATTGCTGGATCATATGGCAGTTCTATTTTTAGTTTTTTAAGGAACCTCCATATTGTTCTCCACAATGGCTGTACCAATTTACATTCCCACCAACAGTGCAAGAGGGTTTCCTTTTCTCCACACCCTCTCCAGCATTTATTGTTTCTAGATTGTTTGATGATGGCCTTTCTGACTGGTGTGATGTGATGCCTCTCTGCAGTTTTGATTGGCATTTCTCTAATAATTAGTGATGTTGAGCATCTTTTAATGTGCTTTTGATCCATCTGTATGTCTTCTTTAGAGAAATGTCTATTTAGTTGTTCTACCAATTTTTTGATTGGGTTGGTTTTTTTTTGATATTGAGCTGCATGAGCTGTTTGTAAATTTTGGAGATTAATCCCTCGTTGGATGGTTCATTTGCAAATACTTTATCCCATTCTGAGGGTTGTCTTTTCATCTTCTTTATGGTTTCCTTTGCTGCGCAAAAGCTTTTGAGTTTAATTAGGTCCCATCTATTTATTTTTGTTTTTATTTTCATTACTCTAGGAGGGGAATCAAAAAAGATCTTGTTGTGATTTACATCAGAGAGTGTTCTGCCTAAGTTTTCCTCTAAGAGTTTTTTTTTTTTTTGCAGTACATGGGCCTCTCACTGTTGTGGCCTCTCCCGTTGCAGAGCACAGGCTCTGGACATGCAGGTTTAGTGGCCATGGCTCACGGGCTCAGCCACTCCACAGCATGTGGGATCGTACCGGACCAGGGCACGAACGCATGTCCCCTGCATTGGCAGGCAGACTCTCAACCACTCTGCCACCAGGGAAGCCCCCTCTAAGATTTTTATAGTATCTAGCCTTATACTTAGGTCTTTAATCCATTTTGAATTTATTTTTGTGTAATGTCCGTAAATCAATCAGTGTGATATACCACATCAACAAATTGAAGAATAAAAGCCATATGATCATCTCAATAGATACAGAAAAAATATTTTGACAAAATTCAACACCCATTTATGATAAAAACTCTCCAGATAGTGGACATACCTCAAAATGATAAAGGACATATATGACAAACCCACAACTAACATCATACTCAACAATGAAAAGCTAAAAGCATTTTCCCTAAAATCAGGAACAAGACAAGGATGTCCACTCTCACCACTATTATTCAACACAGTTTTGGAAGTCCTAGCCATGGCAATCAGAGAATAAAAAGAAATAAAAGGAATCCAAATTGGAAAAGAAGAAGTAAAACTGTCACTGTTTGCAGATCACATGATACTATACATAGAAAACCCTAAAGATGTTACCAGAAAACTTCTAGAGCTCATCAATGAACTTGGTAAAGTTACAAGATACAAAATTAATACACAGAAATCTCTTGCATTCCTATACACTAACAAGGAAAGATTAGAAAGAGAAATCAAGGAAACAATCCCATTTACCATTGTATCAAAACAATAAAATACCTAGGGATAAATCTACCTAAGGAGACAAAAGACCTATAATCAGAAAACTATAAGATACTGATGAAAGAAATCAAAGATGACACAAACAGATGGAGAAATATACCATGTTCTTGGATTGGAAGAATCAATATTGTGAAACTGAGTATACTACCCAAAGCAATCTACAGAGTCAATGCAATCCCTATCAAATTACCAAGGGCATTTTTCACAGAATTAGAGAAAAAAATTTAACAATTTGTATGGAAACACAAAAGACCCTGAATGGCCAAAGCAATCTCGAGAGAGAAAAACAGAGCTGGAGGAAACAGGTTCCCTGACTTCAGACTATACTACAAAGCCACAGTCATCAAAAGAGTGTGGTACTGGCACAAAAACAGAATATAGATCAATGGAACAGGACAGAAAGTCCAGGGATAAACCTATGTGCCTATGGTCACTTAATCTATGACAAAGGAGGCAAGAATATACAATGGAGAAAAGAGAGCTTCTTCAATAAGTGGTGCTGGGAAAACTGGACAGCTACATGTAAAAGAATGCAATTATAACACACCTTAACAGCATACACAAAAATATTCTTTATTTCTTGATTTGCATTCCTCACCTCTCCTCTCCTTCGGAACCATTCATTGAATCATTCTTTGCTTTTTTCATGCTCTGTATTGATGAAAGAGCTTAAAAGCACTTTTGAGAATATGGCTGTAACCTATGAGCTCATATCTTCTTTTTGTGGCTCATATTCTCTGGTTACTCACCCTAATACTGACTTAGCTTATTAAATTACAAATTTATTATTGGCTCTGAGCATTTATAGATGTCTCTAAACCAAGGGTCAATAAACTTTAGCCTTTGTCTTATTACAGCTACACATTTCTTTCTTTGTGGTATGAAAGCAGCCATACATTATATGTAAGTGAATGAATATGGCTTTGTTGCAATAAAACCTCATTTAAATAAAGATGCAGATGGTCAGATTTGGCCAACGGGCTGTAGTTTACTGACTCCTGCTCTGAGGAGAAGGTTAACTGCCTTATCTTACCTCAAATGGCAATAGATTATTGTCTATTACCCCATAAACCCTTGTGATTATTGTTCTTTTAGCCCAATCTGCTACTCAAGGATCTGGTACCTTCATATGCCATGTCTGCCTGGCATTTTTCACTACCACCTCCAATCTACTAGTTCCAGAGAGCACTTGATGGTCCTTATCTCTTCTTAATAAATATTGTCCTGCAAGTTTTTTTTTTCTGTTACTTTAGGTAATAATCAGGGTAACCATATAATTGATCATTCAAATGACAATTCTTTTGAGAGTGCTAAAGGGGCACACACCATAACTTTCCTAGGCAAAATGGGATGTATGATCACTCTAGTTATAATGGACCTACCCAGATAAATGAATCCTTTCTATTGGGTTAGCTAGCTGTTGAGTCATTCAATTAATGTTACCATCTCTCATTAATCAAGGTAAAATATATCACTGTCTGTAACTGGAGAGAGATTTATTGGAAGTTCCTTCATTGGGTGGACGAGTGAGGATATTTTCTTTCCTAGGATATTCATATTAGGCCATTGGTAAAAATAACAAAAAAAATAATTAAAACTATCATTAAGTGAAAGAGTATTAGATGCTAGTCACATGCTAATAACTTTCAATACATTATCTCATGATTCCTTCCAAAATATTAAGAAATAAATATTACTATCCTTTTATAAATGAGGATACCAAGTTTCTGATAGAATAAGTACTTTGCTCAATGTTTCACAATTAGCAGGTTTAGTGCTCCTCTCATGAGAATCCTGGGAATAATTAGGGTTAATCTTGTATTTGAAGATGTCTACTCAATTCTAGCATTTCCATTCAATCCACCCAAAGGCTCATAAACAGATTGCTCATTTAAGTGCATCTTCACTTAAAAATGCTCACTCCACTATTGTGGGGTACAAAGGTGCAGGTGACAATTTAAATGTTCCTTTCAAATATGGGTTCCTTTGGGTTTATTTTTGTATCAATAGAAAAAAGTTTTCTCTTGGAAAAATAAAACAGAATACCTAGCTGGAGAGAATTAGAAGAAATTGATTTTGAATTGCTATTGTTTTCCATTTTAATGAGTTACATAGCTGTCCCTCATGGTTTATGAAAATATTTCAACAACAAATAATGCTCTGAACTCTGCAAAATGCTATTTAAAATACTTGACAACTCATAAGCTGCTGTTGATACAGATGTGAATCTTTCAGCTAACAGTAATTCAAAACTATAATTTAGGAAAGTGCAAAATGATAATCCTCTTGTTTTCTCTTAACAAGAAGATACTGTTAAACATGAAAAAAATGCTGATTAAGTACCCATGTCCAATATACAAATCAGATGCACTATTAGATTATTATTTGGAAAAATGATTTGCAAGTACAAATCACTCAATATTTGTTAGATTTTTTTTAAAAAGGCAAAGTGTCTTTCTTCTCTCTTCTTATTTAATTCTGACACTGATATACTTTATATTAGTGTCCTAGGTCTGCCATAACAAAATACTACAGACTGGGTGGCTTAAGCAAGAGAGATTTATTTTATCACAGTTCTGAATGCTGGAAATCCAAGATCAAGGTGTTGGCAGGTTTGGTTTCTTCTGAGACTTCTCTCCTTGGCTTGTAGATGGTCAGGTTCTCATCGTGTATTCATATGGTTGTATCTCTGTGTGCACACATGTCTGGTGCCTAATCTTCTCTTCTTATAAGGACACCAGTCATATTGAATTAAAGCTCACCTCAATGACTTTGTTTACCCTTAATTACCTCTTTAAGGACTTATTTCCAAATATAATCATATTTTGAGGTACTAAGGGTAAGGGCTTCAACATATGAACTTTGGGGAGACACAATTCAGCCCATAATACCTTTGTTTCCACTTGGATTATTAGTTTTCTTTTAAAGAGATATGAGCTATGCAGTCATACATGTATCTGCTTATGCAATCCAAATGTACCCTCTGTAGCACTGCTGTCACTCTTGGCTACCACAGCTTAATGCTTCTTTTGAGATTTAGGAACGGAGGTTCTTATATCAAGTGAAGTGGAGGTGACCTAAAATAAAAACTATCAAACTTTTAGTTAGTAATACTTCAAAGGCCCTACTAATCCACCACCCTTTTGGCTTCAAAATTCCATGAAGCTGACATCAGCAAAATATTGGATTAGGAAGTGCCAAGCCCTTGTCCCTCTATAGATATATAAAAACAAAAAATCCAAAAAAAACCCAGAAACTGACTAAACAACCTTATAGGAACTCTGGAAAACAACCATAGGTCTACAACTAAATAAGTGAATGCCCAATCACAGCAAAGCCACATTTAAAATGGTAGAAAATGTCATGGCACTTTTACTTACCTATGTCCCGAAACATTCCTGATGTGTGATCTGGAGGAGACAGCAGCCCAGTTCCCAATTCCTTCCCTTAAACCAGAGAACAGAGAGTAGATCTTATGTGCAATGTTTCATGTGCCTGATCTGAGGCAAAGAAAGGCAGTGGTCATTGGTCATGAAAGCTACAGGAGGACTACAGAACCACAGATGCACAGGGCAAGAGATTATAGGTAAAGGCATAGAATATTTAGAATGTCTAAGGCTCTGAGGAGAAGCTGGGTGAGACTCTTTGGAAATTAAAATATTTGATACAATTCTGTATATGGGGAGGTTGAGAAAGCTATGCATAGACCCATGAAAAACACATACTCAGAATGGACCAGAAAAGGCCTTAAGCTTTCATTTTGAGCTGATACTTTTTCTCAGAGCATACTCAGCTAACCAGTGAAGAACTGCCTTGGCATACAGCCAATCTACAAAAACTGGGAGAGGTGTTTTTTATTTTCCAAGTGCCCAATTTTCAACAAAAATGCAGACATACAGAGAAACAGAAAAACATGGTAAATTCAAAGAAAAAAAAATTGCTGACAGGGCTTCCCTGGTGGTGCAGTGGTTAAGAATCCGCCTGACAATGCAGGGGACATGAGTTTGAGTCCTGGTCCGGGAGGATCCCACATGCCGAGGAGCAACTAAGCCTGTGCTCCACAACTACTGAGCCTGCACTCTAGAGCCCGTGAGCCAAAACTACTGAGCCCACGTGCCACAACTACTGAAGCTTGCACGCCTAAAGCCCGTGCTCTGCAACAAAAGAAGCCACTGCAACGAGAAGCCCAAGAACTGCAACAAAGGGTAGCCCCCGCTCACCACAGCTAGAGAAAAGCCCACACGCAGCAATGAAGACCCAACACAGCCAAAAAAAAAGAAAAAAGAAAAAAAAATTGCAGACATACGGAGAAAGAGAAAAAACATGGTAAATTCAAAGGAAAAAAATTCCAGAAAACTATTTTGCACATGGATATCCCATTTTCCCAACATTGTTGAAGAGACTATTCTTTCCTTATTTTGTGGTCTTGGCACCCTTATTAAAGATTATTTGCCTTTTACACAAAGGTTTATTTCTGGGCCCTGTATTCTTTTCCACTGGTCTATGTCTGTCTTTATGCCAGTACAACACTGCTTTGTTTACTATAGCTTTGTTTAAGTTGGTACTAGGAAGTGTATGAGGATTCCAACTTTGTTGTTCTTATTTAAGATTGTTTTGGATATGAGGGTTCCTTGAGATGCCATATGAATTTTAGGATGTTTTTTCTATTTTAACAATATTAAATCTTCTAATCCATGAGCAGATGTTCCATTTATTCATGACTTCTTTAACCTCTTTTAGCAATGTTTTGTAGTTTCAGTGTGCAAGTCTTTTGCCTCCTTGGTTAAGTTTATTCAAAATATTTTGTTTTTTGTCATGCTATTGTAAATGGGGTCCTTTACTCAATTTCTTTATTTGTTTTGTTCTTTATTAGTGTATATAAACACAACTGATCTTGGTGTGTTAATTTTGTATTCTGCAGCTTTGCTAAATTTCTTTGTTAGTTCTAACAGTATTTTTTATGGAATCTTTAGGGTTGTCTGCCTATAAGATCATGCCATCTGTGAACAGAAAAAAATTTACTTCTTCCTTTACAATTTGGATGCCTTTGTTTCTATTTCTTATCACTCTGGCTAGAACTTCTAGTGTTATATTGAATAGAAGTGGTGAGAGTGGGTATCGTTGTCTTATCTTAGAGGAAAAGCTTTCAGTCTTGCGACATTGAGTATAATGTTAGCTGTGGCCTTTTCACATATGGTCTTTATTATCTTGAGGCAGTTTTTTTGTGTTCCTATTTTGTTGAGTGTTTTCATCATGAAACAGTGTTGAATTTTGTCAAATATTATTTTTCTGCATCAGTTTAGATGATCATGTGGTTTTTGTCCTTCATTTTGTCAATGTAGTGTATTACACTGATTGATTTTTTTATGTTGAAACATCCTTGTATTCCAGGAATAAATGTCACCTGATTATGGCATATAATTCTATCACTGTGTGGTTGAATTCAGTTTACTTATATTTTATTGAGGATTTTTGCATCAACATTCATTAGGGCTGTTGGTCTGCAGTTTTCTTTTCTTGTAAAATCTTTTTATGGCTTAGGTACCCAGTTGATGCTAACCTGTTAGAATGAGTTTGGAAGTGTTTGATCATCTTGAAATTTTTGGAAGTGTATGAGGAGGATTGGTATTAATTTTTCTTTATATATTTGGAGGAATTCTCCAGTGAAGCCATCTGGTCTTGGGCTTCTCTTTGTTGGGAAGTTTTTATAATTTAATCACGGCTTGTATTTTGATAACTATATCACTAATATTAATTATAGATCACTTTTTTCCCTCTTCATGATTCATTCTTGATAGGTTGTAAGTTTCTAGGAAAGTATTCATTTCTTCTAGGTAATCCAATTTGTTGGCATGTAATTTTTCATAGTATCTTGTTATGGTCCTTTTTATTTCTGTGGCAGCAGATGTAATGTCCACTCTTTCATTTATAATTTTAGTTGTTTGAATCTTTTATAACTTCTTGTAGTTAATTTCACTGAGGGTTTGTCCAATTTTTAATCTATTAAAAACAATCTCTTAAATTGTGATTTTTTTCTATTGTTTTTCTATTCTCTATTTTGTTTCTCTGCTCTAATCTTTATTATTTCCTTCCTTCCTGCTAACTTTGAGTTTACTTCATTCTTCTTTTTCTAGTTTCCTAGAGATGTAAAGTTAATGTGTTATTTTGAGATTTTTCTTCTTTTTTAATGTAAGCATTTACCTTTATAAACTTCTCTTGTAGTACTGCTTTCACAAGCAAAACCCATATGTTTGCTCTGTTATGTTTTTGTTTTCATTTGTCTCAAGATATTCTCTAATTTTCCTTGTGATTAATTCTTTCTCCCATTGTTTAAGTGTGCTGTGTAATTTTCATATATTTGTGAATTTTCCAGTTTTCTTTCTGCTATTGATTTGTAGTTTCATTCCATTGTGGTTGGAAAAGGTATTTTATGTGATTTTAACCTTACTAAATTTGTTAAGACTTGTTTTTTGGACTAATATGTGATCTATCCTTGAGAATGTTCTTTGTGAGCTTGAGAAGAATGTGTATTCTTCTGTTGCATTAAGCGTTCTGTATATGTCTGTTAGCACCAATTGGTCTACAGTATTGTTCAAATTCTCTGTTTCCTTAGTGATCTTATGTTTTCCTGCTTAATTCATTACTGAAAGTGGGGTATTGAAGCCACCTACTATTATTGTGTGCTATTTCTCCCTTCAGTAGTGTCATGTTTACTTCATATATTTAGAAGGCTTGATGTTTGATGCATACATATTTATAATTGTTACATTTTCTTGGTGAATTGATCCTTTTATCATTATACAATATTATGCCCTTTGTATCTTGTGACAGTTATTGACCTAAAGTCTCCTTTGTCTGATATAATTACAGCCACTCTTGTCTTTTGGTTACTATTTACATGGAATATATTTTTCCATCTTTTTACTGTCATTATATGCTTGTCCTTAAATCTAAAGTTAGTTAATTATAGACAACATATAGTTGAATTTTATTTTTATCATCTATTCAGCCAATCTTTGTCTTTTCATTGGGAAGTTTAATTTACATTCATTTAAAGTAATCACTGATAGGGAAGGGAGCACTATTGCTATCTTGTTCATTTTTTCTGTATGTCTTGGATCTATTTTGTCCTCCTTTTCCTCTTTTACTGTTTTCCTTTGTGTTAGTTAATTTTTGTGGTAACATGTTTTGATCCTCTTCTTTTTTCCTTTTCTGTATCATCTATAGGTATTTTCTTTGCTCTTACTATAGAATATCTTAAAGCTATCTTAAGATATCTTAAAAGTGATAACTTTAACCCCTTTTAAGTTTGTTGCATATACTACTCTTGGTTGACAATTTATTTTCTTTCAGCATTTTAAATATATCATTCCACTTCTTTTTGATCTGCAAAGTTTTGCTGAGAAATTTTATAGTATTCTTATAAGATTTCTTTTATATGTGACCAGGCACTTTTCCCTTGCTGCTTTCAGAGTCTCTCTTTTTCTGTGACTTTTGACAGTTTAACTGTCATTTATCTTAGTGTAAGTCGTTTTAGATTTATCCTACTTGTATTTTATTGAGCTTCTTTAAATTGTATGTCAACTTCTTTCCTCAAATTTGGGAAGTTTTTGGTCATGATTTCTTCAAATAGGCACTCTACCCCTTTCTTTCATTCTCCTGAGACTCCCTTAATGCATATATTGTTCCACTTTCAGTTATCCTATAATAACCACAGGCTCTTTTCACTCCTTTTATTCTCCTCTGACTTGAAAATTTTAAATAACTCCTCTTCAAGTTTGCTGATTGTTTCTTCTACTTGATCTAATCTGTTAATTGTACATCTCTTTTGAATTGTTCAATTCAGTTATTGTATTCTTGAGCTTCAAATTTTTTGTTTCACTCTTTTTTAGTAGTTTCTATCTCTTTATTAATATTCTCTCTTTGTTTATGCATTGTTCTCTTGATTTTGTGTAGTTGACTGTGTTTCTTTTTTAGCTCTTTGAGCATATTTAAGATGGTTATATTGGATTCTTTAAAATGTAATTAATAGACTTCCATTCCTTTGGTGCTAGTTTCTGGAGATTTATTTTGTTTCATTAGTTGAACCATGTTTCCTCATTTATTTGTATGCCTTGTGATCTTTTGTTGAGATTTATGCATTTAAAAAAATAGCCACCTCTCCCAGTCTTTATGGACTTGCTTCATACAAATTTCTAGAATCTAAACAGCATATTCTCAAACAACCAATAGGTCAAAGTGACATAACAAAAGAATTATAAAATACCTTGAAACAAATGAAAACAAAAACAAAGCATAGAAAAATTTATGGAATGCAAAAAAAGCAGTGTTAAGAGAGAAATTTATATCTAGATATAAATTCTTACATTAAAATTGAAGGGAGATTTCAAATCAACAACTTAACTTTTCACATTTGGAGCCAGCAAAAGAGGAGCAAACTAAACCCAAAGCTAACAGAAGGAATAACAAAAGGGAGGAAATAATAAAGATTATAGTGGAGATAAATAATATATCTAATTTAAAAATAGGGAAAATCAAACCCGTATATAGTTTGACTAAGAAAAAAGAGCAAACTCAAATTACTAAAATCAGAAATTAAAGTGGGGACATTACCACCAATTATATAGAAATAAAAAGAATTATAAAGAATACTATTAACAATTGTATACCAACACATTCAATAACCTAGGTGAAATGAATACATTCCTAAAAACACACAATCTAACAAGAATGAATCATGAAGAAGTGGAAAATTGGAATAGAAATATAACTAGTTAGGAGATTGAATCAGTAATCAAAAACCTCCCAATAAAAGGAAGTCATGGGGACTTCCCTGGTGGTCCGGTGGTTGGGATTCCATGCTCTTAATCCAGGGGCCGGGGTTTGATCTCTGGTTGGGGAACTGGATTCTGTATGCTGCAGCTAAAGATCTGTGTGCCACAACTAAGACCCGGTGCAGCCAAATAAATAAATATTAAAAAAAAAAGTCATGGACAAAGTGTCTGCACAGGTGAATTTCTACCTTAACATTTAAAGAATAATTAGCACCAGTCCTTTTCAAACTCTTCTGAAACATTGAAGAGGATAGAATAATTTCCAACTTATTCTATAAGGTCAGCATTACCCTGATGCAAAACCAGACAAAGACACTAGGGAACACCTCCCCACACCTGCAAAAAACAACAGATCAAGAGCCCTTGTGAATCTTGATGCAAAAGTGCAACAAAATACTAAACTGATTTCAGCATCATATTAAAGGGATTATACACCATGACCAAGTAGGGTTTATTTCTGGAATGAGAGAAAGTTTCAACATACAAAAATAAATTAATATAATACACCACGTTAACAGAATGAAGGGGAAAACCGCATAATCGTTTTGATTCAGAAAGAGCATTTGACAAAATTCACCACCCTTTCATGATAAAAACAACAACAACAACAACAACAAAACACTCATTAACACAGAAATAGAAGGAAACTACCTCAATATAATAATGGTCATATGTGAAACCCCACAGCTAACATCACACTCAGTATTGAAAGCCTGAGAACTTTTACACCAAGATAAAGAATAGGACAAAGATGCCTGCTTTTGTCGCTTCTATTAAACATAGTATTGGAAGTTCTCTCCAAAACTATTAGTCAAAAGAAAATAATAAAAGGCACTCACTTTGGAAAGGAAAAAATATAACTATCTCTTTGTAGATTGCATGACCTTTTGTATAAATTTCTAATGATGCCAGGAAAAACAAACTATTAGAAATAATAAATTCAGCAAATTTGACGAATACAAAATTAAAACACAAATATTAGCTGCATTCTTACACTAACAATGAATAATCTGAAAATTAAATGAAGAATACTATTCTACTTATAATAGAATAAAAAATAATAAAATACTTAGAAATAAATTAAGGAACCAAAAGACATATATACTAAACACCGCAAAACATTGCTGAAATAAATTAAAGATATAAAGAAATGAAAACACATACAGTGTTCATAGATTGGAAAAATTAATATTTTTATGATGACAGTACCATACAAATCAATCTACAGATTCAATGAAATCCCCATCAAAATCCCAACAATGTTTTATAGAAATAGAAAAACTTATCCTAAAATTCAAATGGAATCTCAAAGGACCTTGAATATTAGAATGGTGGTTGCTAGGATTTTTAAGAAGGGAGGAATGGGGAGTTATTTTTTAATGGGTATGATGTTTCACTGTGGCAAGATGAAAAGTCTTTAGATGGATGGTGGTGATGGTTACACACAAAGCGAATGTATATAAAGCATGTGGGGGAAAAGATTCATGGTATTGGATTTGGCAAAGATTTCTAAGATATGACACCAAAAGCACAAGCAACAAAAGAAAAATTAGATAAATTTAATTTCATCAAAATTAGTACATCTAAGAGCACTATCAACAAAGTGAAAAGGCAACCCATGGAATGGAAGAAAATATTTGCAAATCACATATCTAATAAGAGATTAATATCCAGAATATACGAAGAACTCCTACAACTCAACAACAGAAGATGAACAGCCTAAGTTAAAAATGGACAGTTGACTTGAATAGACATTTTTCCAAAGAAGATATACAAATAGCCAATAAACCCATGAAAAAATACTCACCATTGTTAATCATTAGGGAAACATAAATCAAACCCACAATGAGATGTCACTTTATATTCATTAAGATGGCTATTATTGAAAGCAAAACAGAACAAAACCCAGAAATAAAAAGTGTCAGTGAGGATGCAAAATTGGAACCTTGTACATTGCTAGTGAGAATGTAAAATAGTACAGCCTTTGTGGAAAACAGTTTGGTCGTCCCTCAAAAATTTAAACATAGAACCATCACCCAGCAATTCTGCTCCTAGACATAGATCCAAAATAAGTGAAAGCAGGGACTTGAACAGATATTTGAACACCAATATTAAAAACAGCATTATTCACAATACCCAAAAGGTGAACCAACCCAAATGTCCATCAATGAATGAATAGCTAAACAAAGTATGGTATACACATATAGTAGAACATTATTCAGTCTTAGAAATGAAATTCTGATACATGGCACAATATGGATGGACCTTGAAAACATTATGCTAAATCAAATAAACCAGACAAACAGGACAAATATTATATGATTCCACTCATGTAAGGTACCCAGAATAGTCAAATTCACAGAGACATAAATTCCCTTTACTGGAACTATTGGGAAAGAAAACTTTTTTGGTGCTTACGTTGCCAAGCTGGTATAACATACTACTGAAGATGATTTGTTTCTTTTTTTCATAATTTAGATTATGCTTGGTTAAAAGTTAAGCCAACACAGAACAGAACAGAACTGACAGTTTCCTGATCATGTCGTTTTAATACCTGAATCCACTTGTATCTGGATTATCATTTATGTGAGCTAGTAATCCCAATCCCCTTTTAAAGCCACTTTATCTGTCACTTTCAATAGAAACAGTCCAAATACAGTAAGTTGTGGAGAATCACTGTAACTCACACTGAAGATGATTTTGCTGAAACATATCCTTATTAAGGGCTCTGCACATGGAAATAGTTTTAAGTAGCAAAATCTTGGAGCCATGTAGAGGGTGGGCCAGGTGAAAAAGCGTGAAAATTGCCAGTTCTAAGCACTTAAATAATCTCTAATGGCCCCAAGATTGGCATTCTGAATATCAGCTTTCCCTGTACTGAACTGGGGATACAGACTGTGTAGGAAGTTGTAAGTATGGTAAATGAGACCAAAATTTGTCAATTAATTGATCATAGAAGAGAATATCAGATCAAATTCATCAAATATGTACTGAATGTTTACTATGGCCCAGGTACTGTGTGGGTACTGAAGATATAAAGTTGAATAAAACAAACCCTAATAGGAAAGAAGAGGTAAAAGGATACTTAGATTATAATGTCCTAAGTGGAAAATAAACATATGTACAAAGTACAAATATAACTTATTGCTATTTATTTATTTTGTAGGGAGATTGCAAGAAAGGCTTTGTTCACAAAGAACGTGACATGTGAGCTGGATTTTGGAGATAACAGCATTATGCCTTGAAATATTTCCAAATTCTTCCAAGAAAACATGTATCTGTAGTATAGACCAGTCATTTTATGCTATTATGTAGTTGGATGTTATATTGCTCCTGATTTTAATTCCATGCACTTGTCTAAGTTCATTTGCCATGTCATGACTTTGGCAAGAGATGAAGCAGTTGACACACTTAATTCAGAATATACGTAGGTGAAAAAATGCTCTTACTCCTTTCCACTCCCAAAAAATTAATCCGATTTTCCTCAGTTTATTTTAATAAATATAAGTGTAACATGAAATAACAAAATGCAGTAGCTGTAAGACAAATTATCATTGCTTAATTAACAACCAATTAGCAATTGGGACTCTTTACTTTCCTTGGAAGAACTACTTTAATATGGTAAAAGTAATCAAGGCAGATCCACAGATATTTGTGATAGTTCCAGCATGCATTAAACCATCTATCATGTATTTATTCCATTGATGATGAGGGGGAAAAGTGCCACAATACTTTCATAGTCTTTAGGTCAGTGAATCTGTAAATCAATTGTTTTTTCCTACCAATGCTGATCATTCCAACAGTTTTCTTTCGTTGGAATGTTCTGCTTTTTTATTTGGTGTTTATTTATTCACTTCCCTTCTCATTCTTATTGCTAGAGTCAGAGCTTCACTATTGAATCAAATACCTCATTAAGAACTATTTAAAACAAATGTCTTTGGCTTCCTTGGAGTGAACAGTCTTTATTCTGTAGTAAATTAATTCTGGTAATGAACACACATCCCAGATCTTTGCAGGTAATTAGCCACTCCTGTTAAGTACAAGCCTCAGTCAATTTCTTTAGAAACTGCAGGCTGACCTGATAAACAAGTTCTGTGATTTTAGCACATTTTTCATTTGAAAAATCAGCATGTGACAGGTGTAGGAAGTGATGCAGGAAAATTTTTCAAGGTATACTTTTTGGAGAATACTGACCATAAGTGTACAGTGAAGTCACTGAAAAATCTCAGAGCACTGTTTGCAAATGAAGTGTTGATTGTTGCCTTTCCGGTTCTGGGAGACCCTTCAGGATGTTCTTGGTAAATAGAAGCTTTTCATTCTCTTTTTTTTTTTTGGCATAAACATTGCACAGTTGTCTGGGCTCTTTGGAATATTTCTTGAAATAAAAATTATACCAACTTCCTTTTAGAAATAGTTTAATATTCATTTGGAAGATGAAAACATATCACTATTAAATTCAGGGATTTCTTCTCTTGTTATAACATCTTTATTGGAATATAATTGCTTTACAAAGGTATGTTAGTTTCTGCTCTATAACAAAGTGAATCAACTACACATATACATATATCCCCATAACTCTTCCCTCTTGCATCTCAATACCTCCTACCCTCCCTATTCACCCCTCTAGGTGGTCACAAAGCACCGAGCATATCTCCTTGTGCTATGCGACTTCTTCTCACTAGATATCAGTTTTACATTTGGTAGTGTATATATGTACATGCCACTCTCTCACTTTATCCCAGCTTACCATTCCCCCTGCCCGTGTCCTCAAGTCCATTCTCTAGTAGGTCTGCGTCTTTATGCCTGTCCTGACCTAGGTTCTTCATAACCATTTTTTTTTTTAGATTCCATATATTTGTGTTAGCATACGGTATTTATTTTACTCTTTCTGACTTACTTCACTCTGTATGACAGACTCTAGGTCCATCCACCTCACTACAAATATCTCAATTTCGTTTCTTTTATGGCTAAGTAATATTCCATTGTATATATGTATCACATATTCTTTATCCATTCATCTGTCGATGGGCACTTAGGTTGCTTCCATGTCCTGGCTATTGTAAATAGAGCTGCAATGAACATGGTGGTGCATGAGTCATTTTGAATTATGTTTTTCTCAGGGTATATGCCAAGTAGTGGGATTGCTCGGTCGTGTGGTAGTTCTATTTTTAGTTTTTTAAAGAACCTCCATACTGTTCTCCATAGTGGCTGTATCAACTTAAATTCCCACAAAGAGTGCAAGAGGGTTCCCTTTTCTCCACACCCTCTCCAGCATTAAGTGTAGATTTTTTGCTAATGGCCATTCTGACTGGTGTGAGGTGATGTCTCATAGTAGTTCTGATTTGCATTTCTCTAATGATTAATGATGTCAAGCATTCTTTCATGTGTTTGTTGGCAATCTGTATATCTTCTTTGGAGAAATGTCTATATAGGTCTTCTGCCCATCTGGGGATTGGGTTGTTTGTTTTTTGATATTGAGCTGCATGAGCTGCTTGTAAAATTTGGAGATTAAGCTTCTGTAGTTGCTTCATTTGCAAATATTTTCTCCCATTCTGAGGGTTGTCTTTTCATCTTCTTTATGATTTCCTTTCCTGTGCAAAAGTTTTTACCTTGCATTAGGTCACATTTGTTTATTTTTGTTTTTATTTCCATTTCTCTAGGGGGTGGGTTAGAAAGGGTCTTGCTATGATTTATATCATAGAGTTTTCTGCCTATGTTTTCCTCTAAGAGTTTTATATTGTCTGTCCTTACATTTAGGTCTTTAATCCATTTTGACTTTATTCTTGTGTATAGTGTTAGGGAGTGTTCTAATTTCATTCTTTAACAAGTAGCTGTCCATTTTTTCAGGCACCACGGCTATCTTTTCTCCACTGTATATTCTTGCCTCCTTTATCAAAGATAAAGTGACCATATGTGTGTGGATTTCTCTCTGGGATTTCTATCCTGGTCCATTGATCTATATTTCTGTTTTTGTGCCAGTACCATACTGTCTTGATTACTGTAGCTTTGTAGTATAGTCTGAAGTCAGGGAGCCTGATTCCTCTAACTCCACTTTTCTTTCCCAAGATTTCTTTGGCAATTTGGGGCCTTTTGTGTCTCCATAAATTTGAAATATTTTGTTCTCGTTCTGTGAAAAATGCCAGTGGTAGTTTGGTAGGGATTGCATTGAATCTGTAGATTGCTTTGGGTAGTATAGTCATTTTCAAAATGTTCCTTCTTCCTATCCAAGAATATGGTATATCTTTCCATCTGTTTGCATCATCTTTAATTTCTTTCATCAGTGTCTTATAGCTTTTTGCATACAGGTCTTTTGTCTCCTTAGGTGGGTTTATTCCTAGGTATTTTATTCTTTCTGTTGCAATGATAAATGGGAGTGTTTCCTTAATTTATCTTTCAACTTTTCCATCATTAGTGTGTAGGAATGCAAGAGATTTGTGCACCTTAATTTTGTATCCTGGTACTTTACCAAATTCATTGATTAGTTCTAGTAGTTTCCTTGTAGCATCTTTAGGATTCTGTATGTATAGTATCATGTCATCTGCAAACAGTGATAGCTTTACTTCTTTTCTCATTTGGATTCTTTTTATTTCTTTTTCTTCTCTGATTGCTATGGCTAAAACTTCCAAAACAATGTTGAATAATAGTGGTGAGAGTGGGCAACCTTGTCTTTTTCCTGATCTTAGTGAAAATGGTTTCAGTTTTTCACCACTGAGGATGATGTTGGCTGTGGGTTTGTCATATATGGCCTTTATTATGTTGAGGAAAGTTCCCTCTATGCCTACTTTCTGCAGAGTTTTATCATAAATGGGTGTTGAATTTTATCGAAAGCTTTTTGTGCATCTCTTGAGATGATATTGTTTTTACTCTTCAACTTGTTAATATTGTTTATTACATTGATTTGCATATATTGACGAATCCTTGCATTACTGTGATAAATGCCACTTGATCATGGTGTATGATCCTTTTAATGTGCTGTTGGATTCTGTTTGCTAGTATTTGGTTGAGGATTTTTGCTTCTATGTTCATCAGTGATATTGGCCTGTAGCTTCCTTTCTTAGTGACATCTTTGCCTGGCTTTGGTATCAGGGTGGTGGTGGTCTCGTAGAATGAGTTTGGGAGTGTTCCTCTCACTGCTATATTTTGGAAGAGTTTGAGAAGGATAGGTGTTGGCTCTTCTCTAAATGTTTGATAGAATTCGCCTGTGAAGCCATCTGGTCCTGGTCTTTTGTTTATTCGAAATTTTTAAATCACAGTTTCAATTTCAGTGTTTGTGATTGGTCTGTTTATATTTTCTATTTATTCCTGGTTCAGTCTCATAAGGTTGCACTTTTCTAAGAATTTGTCCATTTCTTCCAGGTTGTCCATTTTATTGGCATAAAGTTGCTTATAATAATCTCTCATGATCCTTTGTATTTCCACAGTGTCAGTTGTTACTTTTCTTTCTTCATTTCTAATTGTAATGATTTGAGTCTTCTCCCATTTTTCTTGATGAGCCTGGATAATGGTTTATCAATTTTGTTTATCTTCTCAAAGAACCAGGTTTTAGTTTTATTCATCTTTGCTATTGTTTTCTTCATTTCCTTTTAATTTATTTCTGATCTGATCTTTATGATTTCTATCCTTTGGCTAACATTGGGGTTTCTTTGTTCTTCTGTCTCTAATTGCTTTAGGTGTAAAGTTATTTATTTGAGATGTTTCTTGTTTCTTAAGGTAGGATTGTATTGCTATAAACTTCCCTCTTAGGACTGCTTTTGTTGCATCCCATAGGATTTCAATCATCGTGTGTTCATTTTTGTTTGTTTCTATGTAGTTTTTGAATTCCTCTTTGATTTGTTCAGTGATTTCTTGGTCCTTAAATAGTGTGTGTTTAGCCTCCATGTGTTAGTGTCTTTTACAGATATTTTTTTCCTGTAATTGATATCTAGTCTCTTAGCGTTGTGGTCAGAAAGATATTTGATACAATTTCAATTTCTTTATATTTACCAAGGCTTGATTTGTGGCCCAAAATATGATCTATCCTGGAGAATGTTCCATGAGCACTTGAGAAGAAAGTGTATTCTGTTGTTTTTGAATGAAATGTCATAAAAGTATCAATTAAGTCCATCTTGTTTAATGTATAATTTAAAACGTGTGTTTGCTTGTTTATGTTCATTTTGGATGATCTGTCCATTGGTGAAAGTGGTGTGTTAAAGTTCCCTACTCTGATTATGTTACTATCGGTTTCCCCTTTTATGGCTGTTAGCATTTGCCTTATGTATTGAGGTGCTCCTATATTAGGTGCATAAATATTTACAATTGTTATATCTTCTTGGATTTATCTCTTGATCATCATTATGTAGTGTCCTTTTTGTCTCTTGTAATAGTCTTTGTTTTAAAATCTATTTTCTCTGATATGAGTATTGCTACTCCAGCTTTCTTTTGATTTCCATTTGCTTGGAATATTTTTTCTATCCCCTCACTTTCAGTTGTTATGTGTTCCAAGGTCTGAAGTGGGTCTTTTGTAGGCAGCATATATACAGATCTCGTTTTTGTATCCATTCAGCCGGTCTATGTCTTTTGGCTGGAGCATTTAATCCGTTTACATTTAAGACAATTATCAGTATGTGTGTTCCTATTACCATTTTCGTAATTGTTTTGGGTTTGTAATTGTAGGTCTTTTCCTTCTCTTGTGTTTCCTGCCTAGAGGAGTTCTTTTAGCATTTGTTGTAAAGCTGATTTGGTGCTGCTGAATTCTCTTAGCTTTTGCTTGTCTGTAAAGGTTTTAATTTCTCCATCGAATCTGAATGAGATGCTTGCTGGGTAGAGTAATCTTGGTTGTAGATTTTTCCCTTTCATCACTTTAAATATGTCCTGCCATTCCCTTCAGCTTGCAGAGTTTCTGCTGAAAGATCAGCAGTTAAACATATGGGGATTCCCTTGTGTGTTATTTTTGTTTTCCCCTTGCTGGTTTTAATATTTTTTCTTTGTACTTAATTTTTGATAGTTTGACTAATATGTGTCTTGGCGTGTTTCTCCTTGAATTTATCCTGTATGGGACTCTATGTGATTCCTGGAATCCATTAATTATTTCTTTTCCCATATTAGGCAAGTTTTCAACTATAATCTCTTCAAATATTTTCTCAGTCCCTTTCTTTTTCTCTTCTTCTGGGACGCCTATAATTTGAATGTTGCTGCATTTAATGTTGTCCCAGAGGACTCTGAGACTGTCCTCAGTTCTTTTCATTCTTTCTTCTTTATTCTGCTCTGTGGTAGTTATTTCCACTATTTTATCTTCCCAGTCACTTATCCATTCTTCTGCCTCAGTTATTCTGCTTATTTTTCCTTCTAGAGAATTTTTAATTTCATTTATTGTGTTGTTCATCATTGTTTGTTTGCTCTTTAGTTCTTCTAGGTCCTTGTTAAACATTTCTCGTATTTTTTCCATGGTATTTCCAAGATTTTGTATCGTCTCTGCTGTCATTATTCTGAATTATTTTTCAGGTAGACTGCCGATTTCCTCTTCATTTCTTTGGTCTGGTGGGTTTTTACTTTGCTCCTTTGCTGTGTGTTTCTCTGTCTTCTCATTTTGCTTAACTTACTGTGTTTGGGGTCTCCATTTCACAGGCTGCACATTCGTAGTTCCTGCTGTTTTGACGTCTGCCCCCAGTTGCTAAGGTTGGTTCATTGGGTTGTGTAGGCTTCCTGGTGGAGGGGACTCATGCCTGTGTTCTGGTGGATGAGGCTGGATCTTTTCTTTCTGGTGGACTGGTCCACCTCTAGTGGTGTTTTTCTTGGTGTGTCTGTGACCTTATTATGATTTTTGGCAACTTCTGCTAATGGGTGGGGCTGTGTTCCTGTCTTGCTAGTCATTTTGCATGGGTTGTCCAGCACTTTAGCTTGCTGGTCATTGAGTGGAGCTGGGTCTTGGCATTTAGATGGAGATCTCTGGGAGGTTTTTGCCATTTGATATTACATGGAGCTGGGAGGTCCCTGGTGGACTAATGTCCTGAACTTGGCTCTCCCACCTCAGAGGCACAGGCCTGATGCCCGTCTGGAGCACCAAGACCCTGTCATCCACATGGCTCAGAAAAAGGGAGAAAAAAAGAAAGAAAACTGAAAAAATAAAATAATATAAAGTTATTAAAATAAAAATAATTATTAAAAATAAAAAGATTTTAAAAATAATTTAAAAAAGAAAGAAAGAAAAGAGTACCAAAACCAAAAAACAAATCCACCAATGATAACAAGTACCAAAAACTATACTAAAAATAATAATAATAAGGACAGAGAGAACCATAGGACAAATGGTAAAAGCAAAGCTATGCAGACAATATCACACACAGAAACACACACATACACACTCACAAAAAGAGAAAAAGGAAAAAATATATATATCATTGTTCCCAAGTCCACCACCTCAATTTGGGATGCTTCATTGCCTATTCAGGTATTCCAGAGATGCAAGGTACATCAAGTTGATTTTGAAGATTTAATCTGCTGCTCCTGTGGCTGCTAGGAAAAATTAACCTTTCTCTTCTTTGCTTGCACAGCTCCTGTGTTTCAGCTTTGTATTTGGCCCTGCCTCTGCATGTAGGTAGCCTGAGAGCGTGTGTTCTTTGCTCAGACTGGACGAGGTTAAAGCAGCAGCTGGTTAGCGGGCTCTGGCTCAATCATGCGGAGGGTGAGTGGAGGGAGGGTGGTGTATGGAATGCGGGGTGAGCCAGTCCCATCCCTATTCTGTTGTCTCTGTTTATTCTTATTTTCTTTTGCCCTACCCAGGTACATGGGGAGTTTATTGCCTTTTGGGAGGTCTGAGGTCTTCTGCCAGTGTTCAGTGGATGTTCTGTAAGAGTTGTTCCACGTGTAGATGTATTTCTGTTGTATCTATGGGGAGGAAGGTGATCTCCGTGTCTTACTCTTCCACCATCTTCCCCCTCTCCAAACTGCCATATCCTTTTTATGAGTCTTCCTTAAGTCCCCAGACCAGTGCTGCTGTGTGTGGTTGTTTAGATTGTGTACTTCACAAGGGAACTCCACATAATGGGGGTACCATTCACATTGTATACATTCTGGATTTGTATATTTTCTACAAATTTCTGAAGGATAGTACTAAAGAGCCTTGGTCTAAACAGATCAGTATACTATTAAATCTTTTTGAGAGATGGAAGTAAATTTCCCTAAGGAAAAGGAAATATTTAAACTTTCATTTGCACAAAATTACTGTTTCAGCTAATAGCAACCCTGACCTATATCTTTAGCTTCCCCCAGCTGTTCTTCCCTCAACACATTACAATTCCCAAATTCTTTTACATACCTGGTAACTCTTATACAGTATAGACAAATATCACCCTTTACCGACTAAAGCTAAATGAGTCGAATTTAGGAACTTTGACAGGTAAATGAGATATTGTGGAGATGTATCTTACCTAGGAATAGATTATAAATCAACCTGTACAGTGAAAGGGGTGTATGGTCAAAATTACTCTTGAAATACCATAGGAAGGCATATGTTGACAAATAATAAATAGAATCTTAATTAGTCCTATATTAGTTCTCTGCTAGTATTGGAATATATCACTATTTTCTTGTTAATGTGTAGATGCATTGGCTTGTTGTCAAGGTCCATGGGCTATAAAATAATGTACCTTTGAAAACTTAGATTTGCATTTAGGATGTCAAAAAGCTTAGATCCTAAATGGCATACAAGGCCACTGACTAAAGAATGAACATAGTTCACTCTTGGTCTAATTTTCAATGAGTGCAGTTGCAGGCAAATTACTAGTATACATACTTGTACTGTATTTCTCTCTCTCTCTCTCTCTCTCTCTTTCTCCTTTCTCTCTCTCCATGTAGAGTGGGATTGGTATTGGTATAAGATAAAAAAAAGAAAAAGAAAATGCAACTTCAGCACATTTTTGGTCTGAGTGGGTATTTTAATGTTCCTCAAATCATGCCATGCAGGATTTTAAAAATAAGTTTGTCTATGTGGGATGCAGGGGTCAAATCAATGGATATCTATTTGATTATTTTTAAAGTGCTCATGGTATAAAAGCAAAGATGGGGTTTGAAAAGTCTTTCAAGCCCTTCACATTTCTTTTCATAACATATCATCAGTTTTAATAATGAAACACCACTATTGCCTAATGTTCAACTATTTTCTACTATTTAGATAAACTTAATGAATAATTAGGAATTCTAAGAAGAGACACAAGAGAGATGCAATGTTATAGTAGAGAAATGGAGAAATTTGACCTGGAAAGAAACAGAGAGGGCATTTAGTCTTATCCATTGTATAGGTTATGATACTCTTGTCCAGAGTTATTAGATTAATGACGTATTTGGCTAAGGCCACAATTTAAGTAACTGCCATAAATTAATCTATCTACCTGCCTACCTATCCATCCATCCATCCATCCATCCATCAATCCATCCATCTATGCAGTCACAGTATATTGAATATCTTGTATGTACCAGGAACAGAATGAGGCACTGGGATAAAGCACAAATTAGGAACCTCAAGGGTCTTATGGCCTAGAAAGGGAGACAAATATATAAATAGGTCATTTTATTCTGTGCTATACTGTTATGATAGAGATATGCAGGGGAATAAAAGGGAGTACAAAAGAAGGTAACATAGACACTACAGAAGATGGCGAAGAGTAAGACACGGAGATCACCTTCCTCCCCACATATACACCAGAAATACATCTACAGGTGGAACAACTCCTACAGAACACCTACTGAACACTGGCAGAAAACCTCAGACCTCCCAAAAGGCAATAAACTCCCCACGTACCTGGGTAGGGCAAAAGAGAAAAAGAATAAACAGAGACCAAAGGATAGGGATGGGACCTGCAACCGTGGGAAGTAACTGTGAAGAAGGAAGGGTTTCCACACACGAGGAAGCCCCTTCGCGGGTGGAGACTGCAGGTGGAAGAGGGGGAAAGCTTCAGAGCTGTGGAGGAGAGCACAGGAACAGGGGTGTGGAGAGCAAAGCGGAGAGATTCCCGCACAGAGGATCGGTGCCGACTGGCACTCACCAGCCCGAGAAGCTTGTTTGCTCACCAGCTGTGATGGGCAGGGCTGCGAGCTGAGGCTCAGGCTTCAGTCAGAGCGCAGGGAGAGGACTGGGGTTGGTGGCGTGAACACAGCCTGAAGGGGTTAGTGCACCACAGCTAGCCGGGAGGGAGTCCGGGGAAATGTCTGGACCTGCCGAAGAGGCAAGAGACTTTCTTGCCTCTTTGTTTCCTGGTGTGCGAGAAGAGGGGATTAAGAATGTTGCTTAAAGGAGCTCCAGAGATAGGCATGAGATGCGGCTAAAAGCCAGGACCCCAGAGATGGGCATGAGACGCTAAGGCTGCTGCTGCCACCACCAAGAAGCCTGTGTGCGAGCACAGGTCACTATCCACACCCCGCTTCCGGGGAGCCTGTGCAGCCCGCCACTGCCAGGGTCCCGGGATCAGGGACAACTTCCCCTGGAGAACGCACGGCACATCTCAGGCTGGTGCAACATCATGCCGACCTCTGCTGCCACAAGTTCACCCTGCACTTGATACCCCTCCCTTCCCCCGGCCTGAGTGAGCCAGAGTCCCCGAAGAAGCTGCTCTTTAAACCCGTCCTGTCTGAGTGAAGAACAGATGCCCTTCATTGACCAACATGCAGAGGGGGGCCAAATCCAAAGCTGAGCCCCAGGAGATGTGAGAACAAAGAAGAGAAAGGGAAATCCCTCCAAGCAGCCTCAGAAACGGTGGATTAATGCTCTGCAATCAACTTGATGTATCCTGCATCTGTGGACTACATGAATTGACAACAAATCATACCATATTGAGGAGGTAGACTTTGAGAGCAAGATTTATTATTTTTTCGCCTTTTCCTCTTTTTGTGAGTGTGTATGTGTACACTTCTGTGTGAGATTTTGTCTGTATAGCTTTGCTTCCACCATTTGTCCTAGGGTTCTATCCATCCATTTTTCTTGCTTTTAAAAAATATTCATTTTCGTAAAAATTATTTTTTATTTTAATAACTTTATTTTATGTTACTTTATTTTATCTTCTTTCTTTCTTTCTTTCTTTGTTTCCTTCCTTGCTTCCCTCCTTCCTTCCTTCCTCCCTCCCTCCCTCTCACCCTCCCTCCCTCCTTTCTTTCTTTCTTTCTTTCTTTCTTTCTTTCTTTCTTCTTTCTACATTTTCTCCCTTTTATTCTGAGCCATGTGGATGAGAGGCTTTTGGTGCTGCAGCCAGGAGTCAGTGCTGTGCCTCTGAGGTGGGAGAGCCAACGTGAGGACTCTGGTCCACAAAAGACTTCCCAGCTCCACATAATATCAAATGGACAAAATCTCCCAGAGATCTCCATCACAACAGCAGCACCCAGCTTCACTCAATGACCAGCAAGCTACAGTGCTGGACACCCTATGCAAAACAACAAGCAAGACAGGAGCACAACACCACCCATTAGCACAGAGGCTGCCTAAAATCATAAGAAGTCCACAGACACCCCAAAGCACACCACAAGACGAGGACCTTCCCACCAGAAAGACAAGATCCAGCCTCATCCACAAGAACACAGGCACTAGTCCCCTCCACCAGGAAGCCTACACAACCCACTGAAATAACCTTAGCCACGGGGACAGACACCAAACACAACGGGAACTACGAACCTGCAGCTTGCAAAAAGGAGACCCCAAACACAGTAAGATAAGCAAAACGAGAAGACAGAAAAAGAAGACACAGCACATGAAGGACCAAGAAAAACATCCACCAGACCTAACAAATGAAGAGGAAATTGGCAGTCTACCTGAAAAACAATTCAGAATTATGATAGTAATGATGATCCAAAATCTTGGAAGTAGAATAGAGAAAATGCAAGAAACATTTAACAAGGACCTAGAAGAACAAAAGATGAAACAAGAAATAATGAACAACACAATAAATGAAATTAAAAATACTCTAGATGGGATCAATAGCAGAATAGCTGATGCAGAAGAACGGATAAGTGACCTGGAAGATAAAATATTGGAAATAACTATTGCAGAGCAGAATAAAGAAAAAAGAATGAAAAGAAATTAAGACAGTCTCAGAGACCTCTAGGACAACATTAAATGCACCAACATTCAAATTATAGGGATTCCAGAAGAAGAAGAGGAAAAGAAAGGGACTGAGAAAATATTTGAGGGGATCATAGTTGAAAAATTCCCTAATATAGGAAAGGAAATAGTTAATTAAGTCCCGGAAGCACAGAGAGTCCCATACAGGATAACTCCAAGGAGAAACATGTTGCGACACATATTAATCAAATGGTCAAAAATTAAATACAAAGGAAACACATTAAAAGCAGCAAAGGAAAAACAACAAATAACACACAAGGGAATACCCATAAGGTTAATGGCTGATCTTTAAGCAGAAGCTCTGCAAGCCAAAAGGGAGTGGCAGGACATATTTAAAGTGATGAAGGAGAAAAACCTGCAACCATGATTACTCTACCCAGCAAGGATCTCATTCAGATTTGATGGAGAAATTAAAACTTTTACAGACAAGCAAAAGCTGCAAGAGTTCAGCACCACCAAACCAGCTTTGCAACAAATGCTAAAGGAATTTCTCTAGGCAAGAAACACAAGAGAAGGAAAAGACCTACAAAAACGAACCCAAAACAACTAAAAAAATGGGAATAGGAACATACATATCGATAATTACCTTAAATGTAAATGGACTAAATGCTCCCACCAAAAGGCACAGATTGGCTGAATGGATACAAAAGCAAGACCGATATATATGCTGTCTACAAGAGACTCACTTCAGACATAGAGACACATATAGACTGAAAGTAAGGGGATGGTTAAAGATATTCTATGCAAATGGAAACCAAAAGAAAGCTGGAGTAGCAATTCTCATATCAGACAAAATAGACTTTAAAATAAGGACTATTAAAAGAGACAAAGAAGGACACTACATAATGATCAAGGGATCGATCCAAGAAGATATAAAACTTGTAAATATTTATGCACCCAACATAGGAGCACCTCAATACATAAGGTGAATACTAACAGCCATAAAATGGGAAATCGACAGTAACACATTCATAGTAGGAGAATTTAACACCCCACTTTCACCAATGGACAGATCAGCCAAAATGAAAATAAAAAAGGAAACACAAGCTTTAAATGATACATTAAACAAGATGGACTTAATTGATATTTATAGGACCTTACATCCAAAAACAACAGAATACACATTTTCCTCAAGTTCTCATGGAACATTCTCCAGGATAGATCATATCTCGGTTCACAAATCAAGCATTGGTAAATTTAAGAAAATTGAAATTGTATCAAGTATCTTTTCCGGCCACAACACTAGGAAACTAGATTTCAATTACAGGAAAAGACCTGTAAAAAATAAAAACACATGTAGGCTAAACAATACACTACTTAATAACGAAGTGAACACTGAAGAAATCAAAGAGGAAATTTAAAAAATACCTAGAAACAAATGACAATGGAGACACGACAACCCAAATCCTATGGGATGCAGCAAAAGCAGTTCCAGGAGGGAATTTTATAGCAATACAATCCTACTTTGAGAAACAGGAAACATCTTGAATAAACAACGTAACCTTGCACCTAAAGCAATTAGAAAAAGAAGAACAAAAAAACCCCAAAGGTAGCAGAAGGAAAAAAATCAAAAAAATCGAATCAGAAATAAATGAAAAAGAAATGAAGGAAACGATAGCAAAGATCAATAAAACTAAAAGCTGGTTCTTTGAGAAGATAAACAAAATTGATAAACCATTAGCCAGACTCATCAAAAAAAGAAAGGGAGAAGTCTCAAATCAATAGAATTAGAAATGAAAAAGGAGAAGTAACAAGTGACACCGCAGAAATAAAAAAAGATCATGAGAGATTACTACAAGCAACTCTATGCCAATAAAATGGACAACCTGGAAGAAATGGACAAATTCCTATAAATGCACAACCTGCCAAGACTGAATCAGGAAGAAATAGAAAATATGAACAGACCAATCAGAAGCACAGAAATTGAAACTGTGAATAAAAATCTTCCAACAAACAAAAGCCCAGGAACAGATGGCTTCACAGGTGAATTCTATAAAACATTTAGAGAAGAGCTACCACCTATCCATCTCAAACTCTTCCAAAATATAGCAGAGGGAGGAACACTCACATACTCATTCTATGAGGCCACCATCACCTTGATACCAAAACCAGACAAGGATGTCACAAAGAAAGAAAATTACAGGCCAATATCACTGATGAACATAGATATAAAACTCCTTAAAAAAAATCCTAGCAAACAGAATCCAACAGCACATTAAAAGGATCATACAGCATGAACACGTGTCTTTATTCCAGGAATGCAAGGATTCTTCAATATACGCAAATCGATCAGTGTGATACAGCACATTAACAAATTGAAGGAGAAAAACCATATGATCATCTCAATAGATGCAGAGAAAGCTTTTGACAAAATTCAACACCCATTTATGATAAAACCCTGCAGAAAGTAGGCATAGAGGGAACTTTCCTCAACATAATAAAGGCCATATATGACAAACCCACAGCCAAAATTGTCCTCAATGGTGAAAAACTGAAAGCATTTGCATTAAGATCAGAAACAAGACAAGGTTGCCCACTCTCACCACTCTTATTCAACATAGTTTTGGAAGTTTTAGCCACAGCAATCAGAGAAGAAAAGGAGATAAAAGGAATCCAAATCAGAAAGAAGAAGTAAAGCTGTCACTGTTGGCAGATGACATGATACTATACGTAGAGAATCCTAAAGATTCAACCAGAAAACTACTAGAACTAATCAATGAATTTGGTAAAGTAGCAGGATACAAAATTAATGCACAGAAATCTCTGGCATTCCTATACACTAATGATGAAAAATCTGAAAGTGAAATCAAGAAAGCACTCCCATTTACCATTGCAACAAAAAGAATAAAATATCTAGAAATAAACCTACCTAAGGAGACAAGAGATCTTGTATGCAGAAAATTATAAGACACTGATGAAAGAAATTAAAGATGATACAAATAGGTGGAGAGATATACCACGTTCTTTGGTTGGAAGAATCAACATTGTGAAAAATGACTCTACTACACAAAGCAATCTACAGATTCAATGCAATCCCTATCAAACTACCACTGGCATTTTTCACAGACATAGAACAAAAAATTTCACAATTTGTATGGAAACACAAAAGAACCCGAATAGCCAAAGCAATCTTGAGAACGAAAAGCGGAGCTGGAGGAATCAGGCTCCCTGACTTCAGACTATACTACAAAGCTACAGTAATCAAGACAGTATGGTACTGGCACAAAAACAGAAAGATAGATCAATAGAACAGGATAGAACGCCCAGAGATAAACCCATGGACATATGTTCACCTTATGTTTGATAAAGGAGGCAGGAATGTACAGTGGAGAAAGAACAGCCTCTTCAATAAGTGGTGCTGGGAAAACTGGACAGGTACATGTAAAAGTTTGAGATTAGATCACTCCCTAACACCATAAATAAAAATATGCTCAAAATGGATTAAAGACCTAAATGTAAGGTGAGAAACTATCAAACTCTTAGACGAAAACCTAGGCAGAACACTCTATGACATAAATCACAGCAAGATCCTTTTTGACCCACCTGCAAGAGAAATGGAAATAAAAACAAAAAAAACAAAGGGGACCTAATTAAATTTCAAAGCTTTTGCACAGCAAAGTAAGCCATAAACAAGACAAAATGACAACCCTCAGAATGGGAGAAAATATTTGCAAATGAAGCAAATGACGAAGGATTAATCTCCAAAATTTATAAGCAGCTCATGCAGCTCATTACCAAAAAACAAACACCCCAATCCAAAAATGGGCAGAAGACCTATATAGATGTTTGTCCAAAGAAGATATACCGACTGACAACAAACACATGAAAGAATGCTCAACATCATTAATCACTAGAGAAATGCAAATCGAAACTGCAATCAGACATCATCTCACACCCGTCAGAATGGCCATCATCAAAAAATCTAGAAACAATAAATGCTGGAGATGGTGTGGAGAAAAGAGAACACTCTTGCACTGCTGGTGGGAATGTGAATTTGTTCAGCCACTATGGAGAACAGTACGGAGGTTCCTTAAAAAACTACAAATAGAACTACCATATGACCCAGCAATGCCACTACTGGGCATATACCCTGAGAAAACCTTATTTCGAAAAGAGTCATGTACGAAAATATTCATTGCTGCTCTATTTACAATAGCCCGGAGATGGAAACAACCTAAGTGTCCTTCATCGGATGAATGTATAAAGAAGATGTGGCACATATACACAATGGAATATTACTGAGCCATAAAAATAAACGAAATATGAGCTATTTGTAATGAGGTGGATAGACCTAGAGTCTGTCATACAGAGTGAAGTAAGTCAGAAAGAGAAAGACCAATACTGTATGCTAACATATATATATATATATATATGGAATTTAAGAAAAAAAAATGTCATGAAGAACCTAGGGATAAGACAGGAATAAAGATACAGACCTACTAGAGAATGGACTTCAGGATATGGGGAGCAGGAAGGGTAAGCTGTGACAAAGTGAGAGTGAGGCATGGACATATATACACTATCCAATGTAAGGTAAATAGGTAGTGGGATGCAGCCGCATAGCATAGGGAGTTCAGCTCAGTGCTTTGTGACAGCCTGAAGGGGTGGGATTGGGAGGGTGGGTGGGAGGGAGACGCAAGAGGGAAGTGAGTTGGGAACATATGTATATGTATAACTGATTCACTTTGTTATAAAGCAGAAACTAGCACACCATTGTAAAGCAATTATATTCCAATAAAGATGTAAAAAAAAAAAAAAAAGAAGGTTACATTGCTTAACTTGGTGTGGAATGGGCTGTCAGGTAAATAATCCTGGAGGAAATAATACATAAAGTAGAAGCCAATGAATAGATCAGAGACCAAGAAGAAATTGGTCAGAGGACAAAAGGAGCAAAGGCTTGGAGGTGAGAATAAACATGGTGTGTGTATGTGTGTGTGTGTGCTTGAACTGCATGCAGTTTTGCATTAATGGATTAGGAGTATATACTGTCAGTCAGATTTGATGGTGGGAGGGTGCGTCTGGAGAGTATGGCAGAGACAATGATGGAGATGTTCGTATTTTATGTTTAAAACTTGGGCTTTATCCTAGACTTTTTCTAGAAATCAGTCTTATGTTTAGTGTGAAATATCTGGAAAATAATTTGCAAAATTACTAGAAATATTAGAAATGTGCATATCTCATCATAGTCTTAGTAATAAAGCTCTAATAACAAAACCAGCCTACTAAGAAATAACGATAAGAATGTTTTAGAATCAAAAGAATTCCAAGATATATTAACTAAATCAGTCTTTTCCAATTTACAATATTCTTGGCTAAAACTATACATGTTAAGATTAGAGTAAAATGCAGGCTTGAAGGCACACACAAATAAATGTGACACAATACATCTCACTACCCTCCTCACAAATAAAACTAGTTTGCATAGTTTATCTGAACAATCTATTATAAAGATGTATATTATGGAAAAACAATTACAGATAGATATTTCTTATATGATAAATAGATTAGGTATATCTCAGTTTTATTTATCATGTACTGTTTATTTGACTATATCAATCTAAGAAACTTTTGAGCAGGAAAGGAAACAATAAACCAAGAGAAAGGGTAACCTAGACTTCTGGTTTCCAGTTCCACATGTAAGGAGCTTGGAAGTCACCACTACATCCTAACTATAAGAAACAAGCAGAAACGACTGAAAAGTCAGCAATTCTTCTAGGATCCATAAGGAAGGGGAAGACACAGGACAAACCACAGTCTCTAGGATTGGAGAGACAGGTGAATACAGGGAGTCATGGTTTACCAGAGCAGACTCATGAGTGGAAACCACCACAGGAAGCAAAAGTGTTGAAGTCTCCTAGCTGATGGACATATTCTAAATCTTGATAGGAGTGTTGATTATATGAGTATATTCACTATCAGAACTCATTGAATTGTACCCGTAAGATCTGTGTATTTCATTTTATGTAAATTATACCTCAGTACAAAAATCCCATAAAAATACTGTTTTCACAGAATTCATAATACATGGGAAAATATTAAGCTTATAATGTTAGGCATAAAGAAATTCAAATTTGTGTGTAAAGAATAATTCTGTGTGTGTGCGTGTGTGTGAGAGTGATGAGAATACACACTAGGAAGAATTCACTTACATTTTGTGAACAGTTGTTATCATTGGGATTGAATGCTTTTGTCCTTATACATTTTTATATTCAAAAATTTCTAAAACTGGCATGCAATGCATTATAATAAAAATGGCTAAATATATAACAACTGGATATGAACTTTGGGTTGTCTCACAGTAATCTTGTAAGTCAGGGGCTATCAACCACACACTTCACTGAACCCTTAGCTCTCTGGGTTCCTTAGATAAAGGAAAAATGAAAAAGCACCTCGTGCACATTATTACTTGAACCTTAATTAAATATATGCATGCATAAAATTTTGTTTTTCCTCATTGGCTCCTGCCCCAGAAAACTCGATTTAGGAATTTGGATCTCTCAGACTGTCCTTGTATCCTTTGTTTCAAATAACATTTTCAAAACTCACCCATCTGGTCTGTGTGTTGCTGACTAATATATTAGTTCTCCCTGCCCTTTCTACTGGAACACTCTTGGGTTAAGTATATTCATTCATGAATAACTGTTTAATTATTATAATTTTGTTATTTGCAAAGTCCTGGCAGTATACCCAGAGCTATATAAGCAAAGGCATGTTTGCTGACTAAAGGGCTTACTATTGAACAAAAGGCAATTTACTGAGTACAAAGGAACATGCTTTGAGTAATGAAGGATTTCACCATGGTGCTTCAACTATTATATGCTGTGCCAAGTGACACAGCAATGGGGGTGGGGTCACTATGATCAATATTGCTTTGAGGATTTGATTTTTTTCTTGGAGCTGTATGGTGACTTTATGATCTCTCCTAGAAATAAAAGTGGAATTAGAGATTGAAAATAACTTTAAATATGGAAGAATTGATGCAGTAGTAATGTAATGGTAATGCTATTTCTCAGCTTCATGGGAATTTTAAAATCTATGTATACCTTCTAATGCCTAGATAATCTACTTTGTGACCTTACCTTCTTCATTTCTGGATCACCAGTGGCTGCTAACCCAGTGGTAGGAATTCAATAAATACATGTTAATTGGCCTAAAGATTGATAGTTGGAGCATTCTGATTCTGTGATTAGATGTAGATTAACAGCCTTATTAGTAGACATTTCCTATTTTTTGTCACATCCTTAAGATATACTGTGACCTATTTTATATGTGTAGATCACAATGTTTATTATGTAGACATAACCGATCATAATTTTGAGATCATGTCTTATTTTATTTACTTGCTAATCCCTATGTGTCTTACTAACTTCCCAAAGTCTTATCTCCTGACCTCTAGAGAACATTCCTGTGATCTGATTCCTGCCAGTCCCCCATCTCACCCTGCCAGCCTCCTTTCCTTCATACTTTTCCTAACTACCTTCTTAACTTCAACTTTATTTATCCAGTAGCTCTTCTACTCAGAATCCTGCTGGAGAGGTGTTAGGACAATAAATAAATCTGTGTTTCCACATTAATAACTGATAATGGGTTATTCTGTTGTCTCTCCTCAGTAATTCATATGATATTTCACTCATCTGGGCATTTCAGGCTCCATGTCTGGGCTAGTAGGGAAGATATGTTTGTCTAGTACTCCTGAAATGGCACCATGTGGGTAACCTGCTGCTCTGACACCTTATCGTTTGGTTTATTATACAGTTATAATTACCTTTTCCCAGTCCTGTCACTGCTGTGGCTCAACCTCTGTTTGCTTCACGGATTGTGTGAAGCCTTTGTTCAAAATGAGTCACCTCTGATTGCAGCACACCAGGAGGCCTCTTAGCTGTTGTTTTTCAGTGTGTTTTTCATACTATCATTCTCATGGTCTTAGAATGCTTATTTTAAAAAATACATTATTATATCCCCCTCTACTCAATTATTTACATATATGTTCCTCATTAAGTTAACAGATTGAATGAATAAACAAATTAGTAACTTAATATAAAATGTTCTTGATTACCCTATGAAACACCATTTTATGAACGAGAGATGCTTCTCTTTGACATTTCTTCTATAGGTGAAAAAGACATATAAAACCTAGTTTTTCGATAAAGATGCAAAAATAATTCATCCCAGTGTGAAATATGTTTTTGGTTTTAAAAGCTTACAGACACTATTGGCAACTTTATAGAAACCTGTAGAAGAAGGTCAGTAAATTTTTTTCTATCCCTGTTACTACTTAATTATTTGGAAAGCATTTTGTTTGCTGAATTTTGGCAGACATTAATATACCCGACCTGTAAGGTTCATTATAGTGAAAGATATGTCTAATCAGTAATTCCCTAATTTGAATGTTTTCTGGTTCTTCAAAGGAATAATTGTGTAAAATCCAAGAGAGAAAGTATACTTTTGCATGCTGTTTCATATTGCTTTTATTTTTATTATATTATGCCTATTAGCATTAGAGGTTTTATATTCTAATATAGTCTATTTTTTGGGTTTCTAGTCTATAACTGTTTATTTAAATAATTATGGTAGTACCATATTGCAAAATTTAAACCTTCTCCTCTGGAACTGAATTTTTATTTTAACTTAAGGTGAAAATATCCTTAATCAAAAGTAGTAAGGTATGTGGGGATCTCAGACTCTGTGATGGTGCATTTTGTGGCCAAGACTGCTGCTGGCCTCCAGTATATATCTTCCTCTTTATCCAGAATAAACAGATCCTAATTTTTATCAGGGCACATTGACTCTTAGAATAAAATACATTGTTTCCCAGAATCTCTTGCAGTTATGTGTGGTGAAGTGACTGACATCTGATCACTTAGATTTAAGCACAAGTTTTGTGTATTTTGGAAAACCTTCTTAAACAAGAGGGAAATAACTCATACATCACTTTCTTGTTCTCGAATGCAGATATAATTTAAGGCTGATGAAAACCCTCACATCATTCCATAGAAGCATACATCTACTTCACCCTGGATAAGCTATGTTTACTGTGACAGAGTAACAAAGTGAATTCTTATTTTCACTTTGTCGTGGAGCAGGGCACCAGTATTTTCCTCTTCCAATTAGGCATTTTACTCCACCACAAAATGATAGCAGGTCACTTGCTACCTTTGTGACAGTAGATCCAAAATAAAATATTTGGATTTTATAGGTGCCAAAAGTAGTCTCTCTTTCATATTCAGTGGGGCCCCAGTTAGGGTATGTGCATAATATTATTGCATAATACCCATGGGCATGTCATTAAGAACTTTCCTAGGCAAACATTGAAGTTGTCTAGGCTAGTGCCAGTATCTATATGCAAGCTCTTGGTTCCTTGGAACATCCTTCCATTGTTTTCCTGCCCTTTTCCCTTCATGTCAAACTTTCCTTTTCTTAGTTATATTCCCTTAGGCCCCTGTTAGCTAATCTAATAAACTGAATCAAGTTAAGGTTTTAATGGTGAATGGCTTATTGTGCAGCCCTTCTCAGATAATATTTGCCTTTTAATAAAGGACTCAGTGTTTGAACCCAAAGGAGCAAATTATACAGGAACTTTAGCAAGACTATTGGAGAAGATTTAGTCATAGAATATTACAGCTGGAATGGACCTCAGAAATCTTATGAAAATGTCCTATTTCAAAACTGAGGAAACTAAGGCCAGGGAGAAAATGTCACTTGCTTGTGGTCTTAGGGCTTGTTAGTGGCAAATCAAAAACTTTATGTCAGACTATTAATTCTCAGTAGAGAGCTCTTTCCACTTCCCCACAACTGGAGAATGTAAGCCTTTTGGTAATGACCAAATCACCATCTAGAAGGCTATTTACTCCAAAAACAGAGTATTTTGCAGTCATTTTTACTATCCAACCAAAGAAGAATTTATGTAAAAATGATATTAAAAGTAATTTCTACTTACTAAACTTCAAATCTTGTATATTTTTAATACCATTTGAAATTGAAAATAAATTAAATATCACCTCAAAGAAAATAAAAGTATTTTAAATTTTAGAATATACTTTTTCTAAGAAAACATGTCCCCTTGTTCAAGTTAATAGTATGTACTGTCAAGGGATTTAGGCTTCTTAATGAAGTCATTTGTTCTACCATACTTATAATAAGGCATAGTATTATGTATGAAGAAACTAGGAATACTATCTGACATTTTGTGTTCTCAAAACTTATGCCTGCCTATTTAATGACACGTGATTTTTCATTTTTACAGTTTTATTCCTCCAAAAATGAACTCTCTGTTATTTTCAGAAACAGTGTGATATGGTTGACATTGTGGTCTTAGTTTTGCTTTTGCAGATATTACCTTTTATCTCTGATCTTTCCTGAGAACTTCCTGGCTAGTTTATAACTGAAAGTAATGAATTTCCCAGTAGATACAAGTATACATCCTTATTTAGTAGAAGTCCTTTGCCATTTGGCATGAATATAAATGACTACACATGACAGGCAAAGGTAATTTCAGTCATAAAGCATGATGTTACTTCACCTAAATAACCATGAGTAATAACAGATAAGTCCTTTTAATTTAGCATCTAGTACTTGGGAAAGCCCCACAGAGTCCTGCTCAGTTTCATGCCTGCTTGAACTAGTACAACTAAGCAAAAGCAATTGAATACAAAGGTTAAAGTAAAAGAAACTGAGCCAGTATGGAGACAGATTTGTTCTTCCTGATTACACACTAAGTTTCTGTGATGGACCAAGCATTGTAATAGGCCTAGAAAAACAAGGATATCAAGGATCTTCCTTCTGGTTTGCAAGGAAATGAACTCTCTGAAATTCTCAGGATTGAGTTTATGTACATTTGGCAAATAGCCACATTCATTTTCATCCTCTTCCATTTTCGTAGTGGCTCATTCTTGAGCAGGGAAGAGGCTCAAGGAATTGGAGGACCTTCAAGATGGCGGAAGAGTAAAACATGGAGATCAGCTTCCTCCCCGCAAATACATCAAAAATACATCTACATGAGCATCAACTTCTACAGAACACCTACTGAATGCTGGCAGAAGACTTCAGACTTCCCAAAAGGCAAGAAACTCACCACATACCTCGGTAAGGCAAAAGACAAAACAGAGACAAAAGAATAAGGACGGGACCTGCACTAGTGGGAAGGGAGCTGTGAAGGAGGAAAGGTTTCCACACACTAGGAAGCCCCTTCGTGGGCAGAAACTGCAGGTGGTGGAGGGGGAAGCTTCGGAGCCATGGAGGAGAATGCAGCAACAAGGATGTGGAGGGAAAAGGGGAGAGATTCCCGCACAGAGGATTGGTGCCGACCAGCACTCACCAGCCCGAGAGGCTTGTCTGCTCACCTGTCGGGACGGGTGGAGGCTGGGAGCTGAGGCTTGGACTTTGGTCGGAGCGCAGAGAGAGGACTGGGGTTGGCAGCGTGAACACAGTCTGAAGGAGGCTAGTGTGCCACAGCTGGCCGGGAGGGAGTCTGGGAAAGAGTCTGGACCTGCCTAAGAGGCAAGAGACCATTGTTTGGGGGTGCGTGAGGAGAGGAGATTCAGAGCACTGCCAAAATGAGTTTCAGAGATAGGCACAAGCCACAGCTATCAGCGCGGGCACCAGAGACGGGAATGAAATGCTAAGACTGCTGCTGCAGCCACCAAGAATCCTGTGTGCAAGCACGAGTCACTATCCACACCTCCCCTCCCGGGAGCCTGTGCAGCCTGCCACTGCCAAGGTCCCGTGATCCAGGGACAACTTCCCAGGGAGAACAAACAGCATGCCCCAGGCTATTGCAACGTCACACAGGCCTCTGCCTCTGCAGGCTTGCCCCACATTCTGTACCCTTCCCTCCCCCAGGTCTGAGTGAGCCAGAACCCCTTAATCAGCCCCTCCTTTAACCCTCTCCTGTCTTGGCAAAGAACAGACACCAGAGGGTGACTTACATGCAGAGGCTAGGCTAAATCCAAAGCTGAACCCCAGGAGCTGTGCAGACAAAGAAGAGAAAGGGAAATTTCTCTGTGTAACCTCAGGAGAAGCAGATTAAATCCCCACAATCAACTTAATGTATCCTGAATCTGTGGAATACCTCAATAGGCAATGAATCATCCTAAAATTGAGGCAGTGGACTTTGGGAGCAATGATAGACTTGGGGTTTGCTGTATGCAACTGACTAGTTTCTGATTTTTATGTTTATCTTAGTTTAATTTTAGTGCTTGTTATCATTGGTGGTTTTGTTGATAGGTTTTGTTGCTCTCCTCTCTTTTTCAATTACATTTTTTATATTAACAATTTTTAAACAAATTTTTATTTTAATATTTTATTTTATTTTTTCTTTCTTTCTTCTTTCTCTGAAGGTGAGAGGCCCTAAACTATGGCGTGGTTAGTTTTTATGGGCTGGGTAATTTCATAGGCTAATGAGTTGCTTTTGCTATATTTGGTAAATTTGTGAAGCCACTATGAAAAACAGCATGGAGGTTCCTGAAAAAATTAAAAATAAAATTACCATATGACCCAGCAATTCCACTTCTGGGTATATATCTGAAGATAATGAAATCACTATCTCAAACAGATATCTGTACCCTCATGTTTATTATTACAGCATTATTTACAGTAGCCAAGATATGGAAACATCCTAAGGGTTGATTGATGGATGAATGACAAAGAAAATATTACACACACACACACACACACGCACACGCACGCACACGCACACACACAAAATGGAATATTATTCAGCCATAAAATAAATCAAATGCTGCTATTTACCACAACATGGATGAACTTTGAGAGCATTATGCTAAGTGAAATAAATACAGAGAACAGATTGGTGGTTTCCAGAGGTGAATGTTGAGAGGTTCACGAAGTGCGTGAAGGTGGTCAAAAGGTACAAACTTCCAGTTATAAGACAATAAGTTCAGGAGATGTAATGTACAGCATGGTGAATATAGTTAACAATACTGTACTGTATATTTGACAGTTGCTAAGAGAGTGGATCTTAAAATTTCTCATCACAAGGAAAAAATATAACTGTGCGGTGATGGATGTTAACTAAAATTATTGTGATAATCATTTTGCAATATATACATGTATCAAATCATTATGATGTACACCCTAAACTAATACAGTGTTATATGTCAATTACATCTCAATAAAACTGGAAAAATAATTGAATGTAATAAAATAAAATATAGGAGTTTAAATTTTAAAAAATAAATGATGAGTCCATTTATAAAGAAAATCATGCCTTCTTCACATCACATTTTTCAAAGTAGGACAGGGAACAAACTCTGAAGCAAGCTTTGAGATATCAATTTGAGGTAGTTAGACACTACTACTTTTGTCTTCATTTAGTATACCTTGGTAAATGTAATGTTGGAGGGATTTTATTCTTATTTTGATTGTGTCTTTTATTTGTTACTTAATTGGTCACTGTGGATGGTATCTGCGCTAACAAGTAACTTTTAACAAAACTATCATTTTATACTTGCCCAGTCATTCCAAATTCTGTCCTTTTAGTATAACAGATTTTCCCATCATTACTCCCTTGCTTCGACTTTACTTGTGGAAATCATAGTTTGCTGAGGTAGCAAGGAGCTCTGTTATTTTATAATTTCTTCAGTCTTACAGTGTCCAGGCAGCGTGGATGATTCCTTAAGCTATATGACAAAAAATAATTATTTTGCTCTAATTAAGAGGTAGGTAGGAAATTTATCTATGTTTTTCCCCCATTATTTTATCTTTCTTCTGATCTTTGCTGTTTTTTTAAATCACATAATGCTTCATAAAGAAGTACTTTTATAAAAATTCATCTCAAAATGCTTTTTGAAATAGTTACTGTAGACTAGATATCTCATTAGTGAACTCTGCTTAACTCTCTTATAAGTGATGTATGCCATTTTGGCTTTCAGAGTTACTCACCAAAATGTTCTGGTAGATTTTTTTTTTCAGGCAAAATATGTTTTAGAAAAAAATTAATATGTTTTGTTGGTGAAAAATATTGGAGGTAATGGTTCTAGTTCTTTGATCTTTGAGCACACAGATTCTGGCAGCAGAACTTGGGGGTGCTACAAAGTACTTTTACATCCACTATCGTATTTGACCTTACAGATACATTGTTGAGGTAGGTATTAGTTTTCTACCAATTCTGCAAATAATGAAACTAAGACATAGATTAGTGATGTTGAGCACCTTTTCATGTGCCTGTTATTCAGATACTTTGCCTATATATATATAAAAGTTTCATTCTTTGGTCAATCTTCCAGGCATAATAATCTTGAAAATATGAGCTAGAAGCTTTAGCATCATTGCAGTTGCTTCCCAACCTTAACAGGTAGGATGGGAGGAAAGATAAATAATATTTATTGAACTATTACAATATTCCACGAATTACACTAAGTACTTTGCATGTTATCTCATTTAATCCTTAGAAAACTCTGAACATAGATTTTATTCAAAACTTCTTATGAGGAAATTAAAAGTTTGACTGTAGTCTTTCCCAAGACCACATTCTAAAGATCATGTACACATCTTCTATCAACTTCCCACAAAGAATTTAAATTTGTGGTAATTGATTACATAGTAATAGAAAACTGGTACAACTTTCTTCCTTGTGTGATCATGGTAGAGATAATAAATGTGTCTAGTGAACTCATGGAAAAAAGGATAGGAAATAAAGCTTCAGATGGCAAAATGTGGAGTTCAAGTTTTAGTCTATTCTTCTTATGTAGACATGGAGAGCATATGGTAGTTAATTCACGCAGAAAGCAGAACACACACACAAAAATATAGTCCCTGCTTATCATCTAAAATAATCAGCCACATAAATATAATAGATATATTTTATTAGATTTATGGAAAATTGTCTCTGTACTGTAAAACAGTAAACAATCTGAGCTGTACTGATTATGATGAACACAGCATTCATGAGGTGACTATCTTCCAGTCATTTATTCTCATCTTTTATTCCCTGCTTTATTTTTAGAAGTAGTCAAAATCATTCTCTTATTAACAAACCAGTGACAGCCTTTCCCTTTCTATTACCATGGAAAGGAATCCTAGATAGTAAAAGTAAAAGAAGAAAGCAAGTGTCTGGAAGAGCCCCCAGTGACTCATGATAAATATTCCATAAACTTGTAATTAAGTCTCTATTTATTTTCAATGTTTGTCTTTTTCAAAGCTGTTACTTTAATTTGAGCAAATTATAGTATTGACTGTACATCTTATTCCATTGTTTATTGCCTATTGACTAAATGGTCAATGTAGATAGAACAGTGCAAAGGTAATCAGTATGAAAACTAGTTCTACATTGTTCATAACTCTGAACATTTTTCATACAGTGGTTGTGGTTTCTCATTTTTGAGACCAGTTTTCTCACAGATGTAGACACTATGGGTAATATATGAGGTATGTTTGCCACTGGCTTTTCAACATCCATGAACATGTCACTCTAATTTTCAGGAAATGTTAAAGACCACTTAATTTTTCAAAGAGGGTATTTTGGCTTAGAATATCCCATACAGAGCAAGAAAGTTTCCAAGGAGGGTGGTGAGGTATCATATGATATCCTCATATGATAAATAGTACTTTTATTGGAAAGAAAAATAAATACAGAAACATGACTCCTGGCCAGGTGGCAGCTGCTGTATAAACAATCAACTAAAATGGCCCCTGGCCATCCTCAGATAAAAATTCCAACAGCCATTAAGTTAAACTATGATCTTCTCAATTTTGCATGTGCAAACTTCAGCAATTTAAAATGAGTACTTTTGGTAAAAGTGCAATTTATTAGTTTGTAGGAGAGGCTAGGAGGAAGTTACATTGTGTGTCTTCAATAAATTGTGTTGGGAAAACTGGACAGCCACATGCAAAACTTGAAACAGAACCACTATCTTACACCATGCACAAAAATCAACTCGAAGTGAATCAAAGACTGGAACATAAGACTGGAAACCATAAAACTCCTGAATAAAACATAGGAAAAAAATTCCTTGATGTTGGTTTTGATAATAATTTTCTGTAGTTGACTCTAAAAGCAAAGGCAACAAAAGCAAAAATAAACAACTGTGACCACATCAAACTAAGGGGTTTGATAAGGGGTTGATATCCAAAATATGTAAAGAACTCATAGAACTAAATAGACAAAAAGCAATCAGATTAAATATGGGCAAGGAAACTGAACAGAAAGGATTCCAAAGACATATAAATAGACAACAAGTAAATGAAAAGATGCTCAACATCACTAATCATCAGTGAAATGGAAGACAAGAGTTAAGTGCTGGAGAGGGTGTGGAAAAAAGGGAACCCTTGTACACTGTTGGTGGGAATGAAAATTGCTGCAGTCACTATGGAGGCTCCTCAAAAGATTAAAAATAAGACTACCATATGATCCAGCAATACCACTACTCAGTATATATCTGAAGAGAACATAATCACTATTCCAAGGAGATATCTGCACCTCCATGTTCACTGTAGCATTATTTAAGATAACCAAGATATTGAAATAATCTAAATGTCCATCAACCGATGAATGGATTTTTACAAAGATATATATATATATATATATATATATATATATATATATAGCCACAACAGAATATGATTTAGCCATGAAAAAGAAGTTCTGGGGGAGTTGAGGAAGATGGCGGAAGAGTAAGATATGGAGATCACCTTCCTCCTCACAGATACACCAGAAATATATCTACACGTGGAACAACTCCTACAGAACACCTACTGAATGCTGGCAGAAGACCACAGACCTCCAAAAAGGCAAGAAACTCCCCACGTACCTGGGTAGGGCAAAAGAAAAAAGAATAAACAGAGACAAAAGGATACGGACGGGACCTGCACCAGTGGGAGGGAGCTGTGAAGGAGGAAAGGTTTCCACACACTAGGAAGCCCCTTCGAGGGTGAAGACTGGACTGCGGGTGGTGGAGGGGGGAAGCATCGGAGCAACAGGGGTGCAGAGGGCAAGCAGAGAGATTCCCACACAGAAGATCGGTGCCAACCAGTACTCACCAGCCCAAGAGGCTTGTCTGCTCACCCACCGGGGTGGGCAGGGGCTGGGAGCTGAGGCTCGGGCTTCGTTCAGATCGCAGGGAGAGGACTGGGGTTGGCGGCGAGAACACAGCCTGAAGGGGTTAGTGCACCACGGCTAGGTGGGAGGGAGTCCGGGAAAACGTCTGGACCTACCAAAGAGGCAAGAGACTTTTTCTTCCCTCTTTGTTTCCTGGTGCGAGAGGAGAGGGGAATAAGAGCACTGCTTAAAAAAGCTCCAGAGATGGGCGTGAGCCGCAGCTATTAGCACAGACCCCAGAGACCGACATGAGACGCTAAGGCTGCTGCCACCGCCACGAAGAAGCCTGTGTGCGACCACAGGTCACTATCCCCACCTCCCCTCCCGGGAGCCTGTGCAGCCCGCCACTGGAAGGGTCCCGGGATCCAGGGACAACTTCCCCGGGAGAACGCACAGTGCACCTCAAGCTGCTGCAACGTCACGCTGGCATCTGCTGCTGCAGGCTCACCCCACATCCGTACCCCTCCCTCCTCCCGCCCTGAGTGAGCCAGAGCCCCCTAATCAGCTGCTCCTTTAACCTGATCCTGTCTGAGTGAAGAAAAGACACCCTCAGGCGACCTACATGCAGAAGCGGGGACAAATACAAAGCTGAACCTGGGGAGCTGTGCGAACAAAGAGAAAGGGAAATCCCTCACATCAGCCTCAGGAGCAGTGGATTAAATCTCCACAATCAACTTGATGTACCCTGCATCTGTGGAATACCTGAATAGACAAAATATCATCCCAAATTGAGGAGGTGGACTTTGGGAGCAAGATATATTATTTTTTCCCCTTTTCCTATTTTTGTGAATGTGTATGTGTGTGCTTCAGTGTAAGATTTTGTCTGTGTAGCGTTACATTCATCATTTGTCCTAGGGTTCTGTCCATCTGTTTTTTTTGTTTGTACTTTTACTTAAATTTTTTTTATTTTCTTACTAATTATTTTTATTTTAATAACTTTATTTTATTTTACCTTAGTTTATTTTATTTTCTTTTATCTGCATTCTTTCTTTCTATTTTTTCTCTCTTTTATTCTGAGCCATGTGGATGAAAGGCTCTTGGTGCTCCAGCCAGGAGTCAGTGCTGTGCCTCTGAGGGGGGAGAGCCAAATTCAGGACACAGGTCCTCAAGAGACCTCCCAGCTCCACATAATATCAAATGGTGAAAATCTCACAGAGATCTCCATCACAGCGCCAAGACCCAGCTTCACTCAATGACCAGCAAGCTACAGTGCTGGACACCCTATGCCAAACAACTAGCAAGACAGGGACACAGCCCCACCCATTAGCAGAGAGGCTGCCTAAAATCATAATAAGTCCACAGACACCCCAAAACACACCACCAGACATGGAGCTGCCCACCAGAAAGATGAGATCCAGCCTCATCCACCAGAACACAGGCACTAGTCCCCTCCACCAGGAAGCCTACACAACCCATGAAACAACCTTAGCCACTGGGGACAGACACCAAAAACAACAGGAACCATGAACTTGCAGCCTGCAAAAAGGAGGCCCCAAACACATATTGCTTATAACAATAAGCAAAATGAGAAGAAAGAAAACCACACAGCAGAGGAAGCAGCAAGGTAAAAAACCCACCAGAACAAACAAATGAAGAGGAAATAGGCAGTCTACATGAAAAAGAATTCATAATAATGATAGTAAAGATGATCCAAAATCTTGGAAATAGAATACAGAAAATGCAAGAAACATTTAACAAGGACCTAGAAGAACTAAAGAGGAAACAAGCAGCGATGAACAACAGAATAAGTGAAATTGAAAATACTCAATAAGGGATCAAGAGCAGAATAACTGAGGCAGAAGAACGGATAAGTGACCTCGAAGATAAAATACTGGAAAAAACTACTGCACAGCAGAATAAAGAGAAAAGAATGAAAAGAGCTGAGGACAGTCTCAGAGATTTCTGGGACAACATTAAATGAACCAACATTCGAATTATAGGGGTTCCAGAAGAAGAAGAGAAAAAGAAAGGGACTGAGAAAATATTTGAAGAGATTATAGCTGAAAACTCCCTAATATGGGAAAGGAAATAATTAATCAAGTCCAGGAAGCACAGAGTCCCATACAGGATAAATCCAAAAAGAAACACGTCAAGACACATATTAATCAAGCTGTCAAAAATTAAATACAAAGAAGACATATTAAAAGCAGCTAGGGAAAAACAACAAATAACACACAAGGGAATCACCATAAAGTTAACAGCTGATCCTTCAGCAGAAACTCAGCAAGTCAGAAGGCATTGGCAGGACATATTTTAAGTGATGAAGGAGAAAAACCTACAACCAACATTACTCTACCCAGCAAGGATCACATTCAGATTTGATGGAGAAATTAAAACCTTTGCAGCAAGCAAAAGCTGAGAGAGTTCAGCACCACCAAATCAGCTTTACAACAAATGCTAAAGGAACTTCTCTAGGTAAGAAACACAAGAGAAGGAAAAGACCTACAATAACAAACCAAAACAATTAAGAAAATGGGAATAGGAACATACGTATTGATAATTACCTTAAATGTAAATAGATTAAATGCTCCCACCAAAAGACACAGATTGGCTGAATGGATACAAAATTAAGACCCATGTATATGCTGTCTACAAGAAACCCACTTCACACCTAGAGACACATACAGACTGAAAGTGAGGGAATGGAAAAAGATATTCCATGCAAATGGAAATCAAAAGAAAGCTGGAGTAGCAATTCTCATATCAGAGAAAATCGACTTTAAAATAAAGACTATTACAAGAGGCAAAGAACGACACTACATAATGATCAAGGGATTGATCCAAGAAGAAGATATAACAATTTTAAATATTTATACACTCAACATGGGAGCACCTCAATACATAAGGCGAATACTAACAGCCATAAAAGGGGAAATCAACAGTTACACAATCATAGTAGTGGACTTTAACACCTCACTTTCACCAATGGACAGATCATCCAAAATGAAAATAAATAAGGAAACACAAGTGTTAAATGATACATTAAACAAGGTGGACTTAATTGATATTTATGGGACATTCCATCCATAAACAACAGAATACACATTTTTCTCAAGTGCTCATGGAACATTCTCCAGGATAGATCATATACTGGGTCAAAAATCAAGCCTTGGTAAATTTAAGAAAATGGAAATTGTATCAGGTATCTTTTCTGACCACAACGCTATGAGACTAGATATCAATTAAAGGAAAATATCTGTAAAATAAACAAACACATGTAGGCTAAACAATACACGACGTAATAACCAAGTGATCACTGAAAAAATCAAAAAATACCTAGAAACAAATGACAATGGAGACACGATGACCCAAAACCTATGGGATGCAGCAAAAGCAGTTCTAAGAGGGAAGTTTATAGCAATACAATTCTATCTTAAGAAACAGGAAACATCTCAAATAAACAACCTAAACTTGCACCTCAAGCAATTAGAGAAAGAAGAACAAAAACCCCCAAAGTTAGCAGAAGGAAAGAAATCATAAGGATCAGATCAGAAATAAATGAAAAAGAAATGAAGGAAACAATAGCAAATATGAATAAAACTAAAAGCTGGTTCTTTGAGAAGATAAACAAAATTAATAACCATTAGCCAGACTCATCAAAATAGAAAGGGAGACGACTCAAATCAATAGAATTAGAAATAAAAAAGGAGAAGTAACAACTGACACAGCAGACATACAAAGGATCATGAGAGATTACTAGCAGGAACTCTATGCCAATAAAATAGACAACCTGGAAGAAATGGGCTAATTCTTAGAAATGCAGAACCTGCCGTGACTGAACCAGGAAGAAATAGAAAATATGAACAGACCAATCACAAGCACTGAAATTGAAACTATGATTAAAAATCTTCCAGCAAACAAAAGCCCAGGAACAGATGGCTTCACAGGCAAATTCTATCAAACATTTATAGAAGAGCTAACACCTATCCTTCTCACTCTTGCAAAATATAGCAGAGGGAGGAACACTCCCAAACTCATTCTAGGAGGCCATCATCACCCTGATACCAAAACCACAAAAAGATGACACAAAGAAAGAAAACTACAGGCTAGTATCACTGATGAACATAGGTACAAAAAACCTCAAAAAAATACTAGCAAACAGAATCCAACGGCACATTAAATGGATCACACACCATGATCAAGTGGGGTTTATTCCAGGAACGCAAGGATTCTTCAATATACGCCAATCAAACAACGTGATACACCATGGTAACAAATTGAAGGAGAAAAACCATATGATCATCCCAATAGATGCAGAGAAAGCTTTTGACAATTTCAACACTCATTTATGATAAAAACCCTGCAGAAAGTGCGCATAGGGAACTTTCCTCAACATAATAAAGGCCATATATGACAAACTCACAGTCAACATCATCCTCAATGGTGAAAAACTGAAACCATTTCCACTAAGATCAGGAACAAGACAAGGTTGCCCACTCTCACCACTCTTATTCAACATAGTTTTGGAAGCTTTAGCCACAGCAATCAGAGAAGAAACAGAAATAAAAGGAATCCAAATCAGAAAAGAAGATGTAAAGCTGTCACTGTTTGCAGATAACATGATACTGTACATAGAGAATCCTAAAGATGCTACCAGAAAACTACTGGAGCTAATCAATGAATTTGGTAAAGTAGCAGGATACAAAATTAATGCACAGTAACCTCTGGCATTCCTATACACTAATGATGAAAAATCTGAAAGTGAAATTAAGAAAACACTTCCATTTACCATTGCAAGAAAAAGAATAAAATATCTAGGAATAACATACCTAAGGAGACAAAAGACCTGTATGCAGAAAATTATAAGACACTGATGAAAGAAATTAAAGATGATAAAATAGATGGAGAGATCTGCCATGTTCTTGGATTGGAAGAATCAACATTGTGAAAATGACTCTACTACCCAAAGCAATCTACAGATTGAATGCAATCCCTATCAAACTACCACTGTCATTTTTCACAGAACTTGAGCAAAATATTTCACAATTTGTATGGAAACACAAAAGAACCCGAATAGCCAAAGCAGTCTTGAGAATGAAAAATGGAGCTGGAGGAATCAGGCTCCCTGGCTATACTACAAGCTACTGTAATCAAGACAGTATGGTTGTGGCACAGAAACAGAAATATAGGTCAGTGGAACAGGATAGAAAGCCCAGAGATAAACCCACGAACATATGGTCACCTTATCTTTAATAAAGGAGGCAAGAATATACAGTGGAGAAAAGGCAGCCTCTTCAATAAGTGGTGCTGGGAAAACTGGACATGTAAAGGTATGAAATTAGGACACTCCATAACACCATACACAAAATAAACTCAAAATGGTTTAAAGACCTAAATGTGAGGCCAGTCACTATCAAACTCTTAGAGGAAAACATAGGCAGAACACTCTATGACATAAATCACAGCAAGATCCTTTCTGACCCACCTCCTAGAGAAAAGGAAATAAAAACAAAAATAAACAAATGGGACCTAATGAAACTTAAAAGCTTTTGCACAGTAAAGGAAACCATAAACAAGGCCCAAGGACAACCCTCAGAATGGGAGAAAATATTTGCAAATGAAGCAACTGACTAAGGATTAATCTCCAAAATTTACAAGCAGATCATGTAGCTCAATATCAAAAAAACAAACACCCCAATCCAAAAATGGGCAGAAGACCTAAATAGACATTTGTCCAAAGAAAATAAACAGATTGCCAACAAACACATGCAAGATATCTCAACATTATTAATCATTAGAGAAATGCAAATCAAAACTACAATGAGATATCATCTCACACCAGTCAGAGTGGCCATCATTAAAAAATCTGGAAACAATAAATGCTGGAGAGGGTGTGGAGAAAAGGGAACACTCTTGCACTGTTGGTGGGAATGTTAATTGATACAGCCACTTTGGAGAACAGTATGGAGGCTCCTTAAAAACTAAAAATATAAGTACCATACGACCAAGAAATCCCACTACTGTGCATGTACCCTGAGAAAACCATAATTCAAAAAGGATCATGTACCAAAATGTTCATTGGTGCTCTATTTCCAATAGCCAGGACATGGGAGCAACCTAAGTGTCCATCATCAGATGAATGGTTAAAGAAGATGTGGCACATATATATGATGGAATATTACTCAGCCATAAAAAGAAACAAAATTGAGATATTTGTAGTGATGTGGATGGGCGTGGAGTCTGTCATACAAAGTGAAGTAAGTCAGAAACAGAAAAACAAATACCATATGCCAACACATATGTATGGAATCTAAGGGAAAAAAAAAAGGTCATGAAGAACCTAGGGGTAAGACGCGAATAAAGACACAGACCTACTAGAGAAAGGGCTTGAGGTTATGGGTTGGGTGAAGGGTAAGTTGTGACAAAGTAAGAGAGTGGCATGGACATATATACACTACCAAACGTAAAATAGCTAGGGAGAAGCAGCCACGTAGCACAGGGAGATCAGCTCGGTGGTTTTTGACCACCTAGAGGGGTGGGATAGGGAGGGTGGGCAGGAGCGAGATGAAGAGGGAAGAGATATGGGAACATATGTATATGCATAACTGATTCACTTTGTTATAAAGCAGAAACTAACACACCATTGTAAAGCTATTATACTCCAATAAAGATGTTAAAAAAAAAAAGAAATACAGCTTAGAAATCATAAAAAAAAGAAAAGAAGTTCTTCCTGCTCTTTGCAACAACATGGATAAAATTTGAGGGCATTAATACTAAGTGAAATAAGTCAAACAGAAAGACAAATGCCATATGATCTCACTAATATATGGAATCTAAAACAAAGCAAAACAAAACAAAACAAAAGCAACAACTAAACTCATAGATACAGAGAATAGATTGGTAGTTGCCCGAGGTGGAGGGTGGGGATGGGAGGTGGTCAAAATGTTTCATTTTTAATGATTTTCTTTGACAGAATAACTTTACATCCTTCTAAATTCACATTTTTATTTTAATGATTTAAAAATGAAATAAAGGGCTTCCCTGGTGGTGCAGTGGTTGAGGGTCTGCCTGCCGATGCAGGGCACACAGGTTCATGCCCTGGTCCGGGAAGATCCCACATGCCACGGGGCGGCTGGGCCCGTGAGCCATGGCCGCTGAGCCTGCGTGTCCGGAGCCTGTGCTCTGCAACGGGAGAGGCCACAGCAGTGAGAGGCCCGAGTACCGCAAAAAAAAAAAAAAAAAAAAAAAAAAAGAAGAAATAAAATACACCTATATAATACATTATTCCTTTGAATCCAGAACACCTCCCTTGTCCTAAATTTTGGAAAGAGACTTAACATACAGAAGTGACCTCTTCATGTTTCCTGGAATAAACAGCACAGTAGAAAGAGAGCTTAGGATCCTTGGCTGAAGTCTTGGTCTTAAATCACTTGTGGAAGGGAATTTGCATGCTTCAAGCATACTAGGAAAGCTTTCTATCCAAAATACATCTCCACCTGAAGTGGGATGCCATCCTTGACAATTCTTTGTATTAAGCATTTTCTTCACCTGACATTCTTATTTTGACATTTAATATTCCTGGTATGATTTACACTCTAAACCATCAATATATTCAAATGAGTTTGTCAGCTCACTTTCTTTAATATATTCAAATGAGTTTGTCAGCTCACTTTCTTTTCAAATGAGTTTGTCAACTCACTTTAATCAACCTTGTGAGATTATTAGACACCTGTTAAAAGGGACCTTGTACTTTGGAGAAGAATTATTCAAACAGAGAAGTAGGGAATGCTGAAAACAAGTTTTCCCTGGAATCAGCCATGAATGGCTCTATATTTATTATTTCCTACATTAGCATGATTGATATAACTGACATAAGGCTTATCTCTAGACTTTAAAAAATTTGTTTCTATGCCTGGTTCTCTCTAAAACTATCTTGACTCAGGTCTGTTGTCCTTGATTTTCTAATATTATTCTTTCTCCAATGTTTTCTTTTGGATGACTGGCTTTCTTAGAGCTCCTTTACTTGAAATGAAACAGTATTTCTGGGAAAATTACAATCCAGAACATTTATAGAATTGTTTTTATCAACCACCAAATCCTGGCTAGAGTGATTCACATTATCTACCAACAAAATCACAATACTACTACTAATAATAACAATATTAATTATATATAACAGTTATTGGGATTTATTATATGTTAGGCATTCTTCTGAGCAGTTTGCCTGGATTATCTTATATAATTTTCAAAATTACCCTATGAGGTAGGTATTATCTTCATTTTTTAGGATGATGGAACCAAGACACAAAGAGTTTCCAAAACTTTCCTAGGGTCACACAAACAACCTGCAAGCAGACAGTGCCAGATTTTGAACTCACATCTTCTAAGAACAGGGCCTAGGTACCTTTACACTGTGTAATATTTCTTATACAGAAAATATTTTCAATACTTTTAGCATAGCAGTAGTTCTATGAACACAGTGGTCTTATGTTAGTTAGCACATTTACATAGCATAAATACTACTCAGTATAACAGAAACCATTATTATTACAAATTTCCAGCATGCAAAGCTGGTAATTCATCTATACACATTTCTTTTATTAGGAATATTTTTTTATTCTGTATTAGAAAAATTTGAAACCAGCATGCCATTCCAGATTTTCATTATTAAGTATAAATTATATAATAATTTGGCTTAAGTGGCTGAACTCTAACCAGCTTGTAATTTATTGCACAATAGCACAAGTAGTATCACATGAAACCAGAAAGAGAGGCAAAATTTTGGTACGTGTGTTTTAGAATAATGAATATTTTGTCTTGATTCTTTTTCAGTACATTTTAATTAGGAGCAAAATGTTGATCACTAGCTTGACTGAATGGCTCTCTGAGAGCCATAGTGGAGCATAAGACAGACTATATGCTTCTTATCTGGATTAAGTGAATTATTCTTTTTTTTAACATCTTTATTGGAGTATAATTGCATTACAATGGTGTGTTAGTTTCTGCTTTATAACAAAGTGAATCAGTTATACATGCACATATGTTCCCATATCTCTTCCCTCTTGTGTCTCCCTCCCTCCCACCCTCCCTATCCCACCCCTCTAGGTGGTCACAAAACACTGAGCTGATCTCCCTGTGCTATGCGGCTGCTTCCCACTACCTATCTATTTTATGTTTGTTAGTGTATATATGTCCGTGCCACTCTCTCACTTTGTCACAACTTACCCTTCCCCCTCCCCATATCCTCAAGTCCATTTTCTAGTAGGTCTGTGTCTTTATTCCCATCTTGCTCCTAGGTTCTTCATGACCTTTTTTTTCTTAGATTCCATATATATGTGTTAGCATATGGTAGAGTGAAGTAAGTCAGAAAGAGAAAAACAAATAAGTGAATTATTCTTAATGGCAAATAATGAAAAACTTTTATCCATTTTTATTGTTATACACAAGACCTTTTTTTCTTGAGTTAGAAAACAATTTCCAGCTAGTAATGAGTTATTTCTGCCTGTTTATATCCCAGTGAGGATTATTTCCCATTAGTTTTGTAGACATGACACATTTCCCCCCAAGTAATCAATAGAATACCTAGGCAACATTGAATATCTCCACATATGGAAAATGACACTGAGAAATGTTTTGGTATCCCTAAGTTCACTCAACAATTTGGCAGATGATGAATATATGGCCAAGAAATTTAGAGTTTAATCTAAAGTGTTTGAATTATTATAAAGAATTATACATGATACCATTTAAAGAGCAGGAGAAATATATTTTAAATGCAATGGAAAATAAGATACATTATGTTCATGTCTGTCATTTGAATGCAGCTTGGGAACTATAAATAAAATAAGAAACTGGTCATGTCAATCAATACAACTCTTGGTGAATTTGTGTTCACATCACAAATTATACTTATTGGTATACCAGATTATCCAAAGACAGAACGAGCCATGGAAATGGAACTCTCCTTTTGTCACTCTGAGTAGCAATCTCAACTGCCTCTCCCTACTTACGTTCTTTATTTTTATTCTTTTCTCTCTCTGTCCCACTCTTCCTTCCATCAATTTTTCCAAGAATATTTACAATTTCTAAAATATCTCAAATAACAGAGAAAATTATTACTGAATAATATATATAGACTTAATAAATTATTGTTGAATTAATATGTTATTGTGCTGAACTAGAGTATGTTGTATTACAAATACTCTATACCTCTTCCCCCAAATTTAAGAAGGGATAATTTTTTAAACTCAGGATTCAAGACCAGGATTAAGACTCAGGATTCATAACCATATGCCATTGCTATATAAGAGATGGTAGGGTGAAATATGTGTTGCAGAAATAAACAAAGATGATATCAAGGAACCCGGGAGGGGGAGGAAACTAACAGTGTTGTGGGTATGAAGTCAGTAAAATCACATCATGAAAACTTTTTCTAATTACCATTATATTTAACCTCTTTAGAATCAAGTTGTATGGGGCAATATAACATCATTTGTCCAGTACAGGTAAATGCAAATGAAGTATAGTGCTTTTAGTAGAACTTAGACACAACCTTGAAGATCAGATGATTCATGAGAGATGGATGAATCACAAATTTGCTGGGTGGATTAAGGCCCTGACCTTGTATTTTTGAGAGGGAGACTGAAGGGTAAATCTTCTATTATGACATGAATTTTTAAAACTCTGTGTTGTACTTTTAATAAACTTCAGAAAAAATAATGAAAATTCATCAAATATTTTCAAGATCCATGTGTTTTAATACTCTCGCAAAAAGAAAATGTACAGTTATGACTGTACAGTTAGAGAGAAAAATAAAGAATTTTTTAAATCTAGATATCATCATTACTTCTTTCAATTCAGATTTTCAGAACTTATCTATAGAACATAGCTATATTATCATTACACTGCTTACCATATTCTTTGGATTTTGTCAAATGAATCTGACTGTAGTAAGATATTTTGATCAAGTAGTGAAGGGAGTCAGTATAGTTTTAATTGCATAATTTTCCTTTAGATGCCTGAACTAATTCTTATAGATAATGGGAGTCAGACATACAGGGGTATTTTACAAATTTCTTGTGTTTTGGGGAATGCCTAATTAAAATTGCAAGATCAGTTCTTTAAAGTGATACAAAGGAAGTTCTTGGAGAAAGGAGACAGAGATTAGAGGATAGATCGACACAGGCAATGAGCCTGAGAACAGCTTGGATAATGTTAGAAACTGAATGGAAAGAAAGTGGGTAGCAGTGGAAGAAATATCACCTGTGGCATAACTAGGATGAGTTCCTACATGAAACATGCTGATAATTCTTAGGCTTTTGAGGTGTGGGGACAGGCTTGCTCAGGGAAGGGCTGAAGGGGACCGGCCTAGTGTCCCACAATGCTTTTCAAACTTGAATTTGGCAAATACAGGCCTCAGTGTCCAAGAGAATCTAATGTTGTGAAAAGGATGTGGCGTTGGAATTGCAAGAGACAGACATTACTCGAATGAGCAATCAGTATATTTACACTGTGATCCCTTCAACTGACAAGGGAGACAAACAGTGCAATTGATCTTCATATCCCTTCTCTAGTGTATTTTAAAAAGCATTACAAATGGTCTAGTAGACTAGAACTTTGTTCCTATAGAATATTAAATCACAAGTCAGGTTGAACTTAGGCGGAATCCCAGTTGTATGGCCTGAACATAGAGGAATGTCTTAGTCTGTTTGGGCTGCTATAACAAAACACTGTAGACTGGGTGACTTATAAACAACAGAAATTTATTTCTCAAGTTCTTGGGGAGTCCAAGATCAAGATTCAGGCAAATCTAATGCATGGTGAGGTCCTTCTCCCTGGTTCACCATCTTGCTATGCTCTGCATGGTGGAAGTGGGGAGGGAGTTCTCTTGGTCCTGTTTCTTAATGACACTAACTTCATTTGTGAGGGCTGAGCCCTCAGGACCTAATCACCTCCCAAAAGTCACACCTCCTAATAACATCACTTTTTTTTTTTTTTTTTTGCAGTACGCGGGCCTCTCACTGTTGTGGCCTCTCCGATTGCAGAGCACACACACGGACGCGCAGAGCAGGCTCCGGATGCGCAGGCCCAGCAGCCATGGCTCACGGGCCCAGCCGCTCCACGGCATGTGGGATCCTCCCAGACCGGGGCACGAACCCGTGTCCTCTGCATCGGCAGGCGGACTCTCAACCACTGCGCCACCAGGGAAGCCCCCTAATACCATCACTTTTAAGGGTCAGGATTTCAAAATACAAATTTGAGGGTGTCAGCTTAAAGAAAAACACACAACACAATAAATGTGAGTTTAGGTTTTATTCAAGGTCTTGCTGAGGACTACAGCCTGGGACAGCTACTCAGCTCTGAGGAAACTGCTGTGAAGAGGTAGGGGAGAAGTCAGTTTCTATATGATTTTTGGCTAGGAAATATGTACAGTCAAGCATACATCATGGTAAAAGATTGCTGGTAATCACAAAGGACAGATACCTCAAGTTAATGATTTTAGTGCTTTTTCTATGTATGGGAAGATGCAAGAATCTGGGTTCATTAAAATTCTTCCTGTGATATACATTTAACTCTCGAAGGGGCCTGCTTTTCCAAAGCACAGAGTACCTCATCCTGTTACTGTCTTAGTTTCTGCTCAGAGTGCACTGTTGGTCAGTGACTGCAGTGGGTTATGACTTAATCCTTGTAGAACTGGGTGGTGAGCAATGCTCTTTGTTCTTCTTTGTTCATGGGGGGCGGGGGCGGGGGCTGGGTGGTGGAACACAAACATTCAGATTATAGTAAGGAAGGTGTGAGTGTTTATTCCGGAGACACAAGAGCCCAGGTCTGTGATAGGAAGAAAAATTCCACTATAAATTGCTTTGGTTTTTCTGTTAAGTGAGAAGAATTTCTGGGCTAGGTGGTAACCAAAGAACCAACAGTACAATGAGGCCTCTCTTAGCCACTGTGCAGCTGTGATGATGTGTTATGAAATGACATTCCCCAAAGCCAAAAGAATATCATCTAAAGCAAAAACCAAGTTTAATCAATTAATGAGCCTAATACAAAAGAGATCCATCTGTAAAGCGAGTACTGTAGTCTGAAAACAAAGCAAAATACAAATGAGTACCAGCCAAATAGTCAATATAGTTAAAGGTGACAGGAGTGGATAGTGGGTGTACATATTTTCTCAGCTAACGAACAACCAATTTTTATTTGGCCATTATTATGGTTAGAGCTTAGGTGTATAGGACAATTAAAATGGTCAGATTTTGATCATTTTGGATTTTTCATCAAGCTTGCTTGTTATAGGCATCATTGATTCAAGATGAGAAGGGCTGATCTATGTTCCTTGGAAATTGAGAAGAAACTAATAAGGTTTTCTTCCATTCCACTTAGCATAGACTTCTCAGCTCTCTGCATAAACACCCTCCACCCCCCAAAAAAGTACAAGAAAAGACTTTGGTTTGAATTCCATTTCAGTTCAGTTCTTTTACTATCTCATACCTTAGAAGAATTAATCACTTTAATGAGGGAAGAATTACACAGAGCATTAAATAAGTATTACATAGATGAATATCAGTTTCAGACATACATCACTATTGCAAGTCTTCAACGGTTCAGTTAAGTAACCAGTCATGTTTGATTTCTCGAGGTCATAGCTGAGTGTGTTGTATTAACCAAGGAGAGGTTCAGATAAAAGTAGGGTTGGATGTGGTGAATTGTTTCACTTATTTAAAGTAACTAAAGACAATATAAGAATTATGTCAGCTGGACAGTGGGTAGGTTTTAGAAGTAGAAAGTCGAGAACACTTGACTGTAGAGTTTTATTACAAAGGCGCTATCAAAAGGGAGATATATTGTCCTATTGTCCCATATTCTATGGGGCTATATGCATTTCTGAATAAGATACTCCTGAGGGTACTTAACATAATTTTATTTGGGACTAAACACAGGTTTGAAAGGAAAGTTTAAATCAAACATGTAGCTTAGTACTATAATATGGTTCACAGTAAAATATTCTATCCAAGTTTCATATTCTATCCAAGGGCTTGGTTAAAGCCATAATTTTTAATTTTACAACTGGTAAAACTGAGTGGAGTTAATTATTTTTAAAACCTTAGGCATTCAAACTTTTATCATCATCGTGCAGATTGACGTGCTTGAGGGAACCTGAAACCAGAGTCTTCTGAGGAATACAAGATGAAGAGAAACATTTTGTTAAGTTGAAGCTTAAATTTCCAAGGTAACAACTAGTACTATGCATTTAATTGTACTCTCTCCTAATTCAAATACTCTTAGGAAGTAAGTTTCTCGCTGCATATAATTATGTATGTTAAATACACCTTGGGAACATAATGTTAATTCTCTGAACCAGGGCATAACTGTTTATCTTCATTAGTTGTGTTTGGTCCAAGCAAATGGTTGGACATTCTCAGCTTGCTTGCGTAAGATTTATCACTCAATCAATATGCTCTCCAAAGAATTTATCAAATTATATAGTTTGAATTGTGGAATTATACAGGCGCTTTACTTCAGCTATTTTGCCATTGTCAAAATCCAACCTCAGAATAGTTTGGCTAAAGGAAGCCAATGATTATAAATTATTTTCCTTGAAATCTGAATGTTTCATTTCCACATTTGGTATTGGGGAGCCGCAGTTCTTAATATAGGTCCATGGGCCTGTTACCGACCTGGGTTTTTGTACTCTTTAATCAATAGAAATTGATTACGAGGACAGAGGAGAAATTCAGGCAAGGCTTTATTGGGACTTGTGCTGCAGCAGGGTGGAGCAAAAACAAGTAACAGTTTCCCTTTCTTGCTCTCCGATTAGGGGGGCCTAGCTGGTTCCTTAAATGGGGTGAGGGTGGGGGCAGATCAGTGATTAGGGCCGTAGGGGTGGCTTAGGTGATCTGCCAACCCTCTTGGTGGTGCTGTGTGCAGGGATCATGCATGGTGCCTGCTTTTGCTCCCTGCACCTCAGCAGTGTCAGCTGGGTTTTGGCCTTTTTGTATCTTGCTCATACTTTGCCCGAACTGTTCACATGTGCAGTTATTTTTAGTGCCTTATAGTTTCTTTGTATTCCGCTGCTGGAGGAGATGTTTGTCCATGTGCAAGCACTGTAGTAAAGGGTCCCAGGTCCCAGGTCCTAGCCTGCCTCAGACCTACGAAAATACAGGAAATATTTATATTTGCATTCAATATTTTATGAATAAATGAAACTGTATTATCTAGAGAAAAGATTCAAAATTTTCATGAGATATTCAAAGAGGTCTGTGAACCAAAAATTGATAAGAACACCTTACTTACAGCAAATGACCAATTTTCATCTCAAGGATTGCTTCTAACTGAAATTTAAGTAACAGTATTCAAAGTATGAGTGAGTTAAAGAAATAAAGACTACTTGGAGAGAGTTTCATTCATTTAAAAGTTCTCAGTAATCCTGCCTTAAGCATAATCTCCAAACAGGTGTCATTCTGAGAGATAAGAAGAACATTCGGGTGCCCATGACAGCCTTGATTTGTGCTCCCTCAACTGAGGTGCCTAGTTTACTCCTTCACATGGAAGTTCACCATCGCAGAGTATTCTTAGTTTTACAACTGCTACATGGCTTCCATGTGGCAGCTCTGGAGAGTCGTCATCCAATTGTACTGAAATGAAGGTTACAACAATTTCTCTTGTGACTTTCCCAGCAACCTACACCATTCTGTCAGTCAGACAGTATAGCAGCATAATGACCCTATCCTCGAAGGCCACTTGATAGGTCCACATGATACAGCCTAAGAGGGTATGATTATGCCATTTCTTTCCAGCATACGCGTGTTTATTCATTGCTTTAAACCATCGTGTGTGTATTTGAAGCTCTTTCCAAGTACTCCTTTACATCTGCCTAATAATTAGGATAGGATCAGCTGAGATGTCCCTGCTTCTGCTCCTCCGATTTTAAATGGAGATAAACAAAGGTGGATGTATTCCTGTGACAGCTGTGCTTTCAGGAGAGTCTTTGCTGTTTCAAACTGACAGGAAAATGAGGCTGCATCTTTCAGTCTGTTTTATTCCAGCTAGTAGAGTCTTTCTTGATTTCTTTTGTGAGTTCACTGTTATAATGTGCTTGATTTGTATATTTTGAACTATATCTTATAAGTGACCTTTTAATTTCTGCTTTAAAGGAAAATAGAGAAATCTTCGTGGGGTTAAATGAATTTTTGGAAGCTATTTTGGTTCAGCATTAAAAATCAGGAGGGATGCTTATTTCTCATTTCTCAAAATGAATTTTACCAGTAGGACTGGTAGTGAGTGAATTGGGAGTAAGATATTATCATTTTGCTCCATGAAGAAGAAACAGGGAAAAAGGGGATAATATAATGGTCATACTAGGGAAAAGAGATGGGTCCTTGGGGACATGAGCTCTCTCTGATATCTTCTACGTTTATGATTCTGTCTACATAAAATCATGACAACTCAATGGGAATAAATTATTAGTCAATATTCTGATCAGATTGCATACATCATATCAAAATATAAAGTTGACTTCCCCCCATACTCCCAATTATCTTTTCTTTTCACATACTGCTTTATCAATAAAAATTACCAGCACCAATACATATGATATTGAGTTTATATTTTATAAATCAGAGACACCTCACTGATTTTCTTTGGATTATATTTACAAATAGAAAAATATGTGCATGTATTAGAGAGATGGTTCAAATGGGTTAAAATTGATTTGAACCTGGTACGTTAGGATTAACACAGTTTTTCTTAGCAGCCAAGAAGGAATTCTGCCTGCTACTTTGGCTATGTAGCAATCTATTTAGTTTACTCATTTTGAGATTTTTGATCATCAGGTTTTTTTTGGGGGTGGGTGGAATGTGGAGGAGAGTCATATAAACAGACATAAACATATTCTGAACTGCTGTGATCTATGGACATTTATAATATACATTGAGTCTTTTGTAATCTCAAAAATGACAAAATACCAGTTTTTCTGAAAGTGGGACAAATGGTTAAAAATATTTTTTATGTATAGGAATGGGAAAAATGGCTAAGGAAGAAAAGATAATGTGGAAAATTAAATCTACAAATATTTGCTTCTATGGTTTTCTGATTTGCTTAGTGAGTCAGTAATAGTTACACTCTTTTCCATTTGTTAAAATTCCAATGAAGAGTAAAAAGGAGAGACTAGATTTGAAACAAAACAATGACAAAACAAAACAAAACAAACAAACCAAAAGATTTAAATAGACTGAAATTGACAGAAACCTGAGTCCAACTAGAAATAAGCTACAAAGTAACTTAGAAAAGAGAGTACACAGAAAAGAAGGGAAGCCACCATCAGGTACCCATGGAAAGACTTCCCACTTTGTACATATCCTGTCTCTGAAAACATCAATCCATTGCCTTCAAATGTGCACCAATCTTTTTTTCTTTTCTTCTTTGAGCAGTAAATGTGTAATGAAAGAAATTACCTCCAACAACTGCACAAATAATATGCTGAAGTAATTAATCCCAATAAAGCTATTTTTTTTGGCCAGGTTAGGTTAAAGACAATTTTCTGTTAATGGCCGAAGTTCAGAAGAAATAAGTAACGAGAGAAAATATTTATTTTTTAATCATAAATCAGCATTTGAATCTGAAAAATAACTCAACAATTCAATGTTCCTACAAACAGCAGTGTGGAGGGAGGGCGTATGTAGTTGAAGCACATGCAAGGAGGTGAAGACTTGGTGACTATAAAGACACTGGCACCATTAATTTTTAGTGCTAAATTTGATTTTCATATTAATTGAATTAAAGTTGTGAAATTTAGGTTTTGTGTGTTTACAATTGTGGCATCGGAAATTCATGTTTGGGGTCAACATTGGTGGATGAATGTAGTTATACTTTTTGTTGACATAACAGATTTTTAGTGTTGTGGCATAATTAAGTGTACTACATATCAAATAAATTTTTTTTATCTATTCCCCTGATAATAATAAAGTAAATCTTATATAAAAGTTCCCTTTATTTAATAGCTAAGTGCTTTGTCTCCCAGTATGTAACACATTTATAAAGCATTGTAGAATTTAACATTTTTAACCAAACTCACTATATAAAAGTACCAAAAAATGTAGTAATACAGACTACTATAATTCTACCTTTTCCGTGTGTGTGTGTGTGTGTGTGTCTGTGTGTGTGATTATAGGAGTGTGCTTCCCTTTTGGAATTGTTCTTCTGGACAATACAATCCATGAAGTCCTAATGGGAACCCAGGAACAGCAATGATTTATGGCTTTATATCACTCTTGGGCATACACATCAATATGAAACACCTACAAATTATATTGTATGTTGTAAAAAGCCATAAATTGTCAATCTTCTTGTGTATTATAACCATTAAATGCTTTTGTACCTAACTGCAAGTGTGATTTTCTATAGTTCCATTACATATTCTCTCATTAATAATTTCAGCATCTGCTGAATGGAGAACTGTAGATGTAGTGGCTGATTAGGTAGCACAGTTGCCTTAAAGCTGCAAAGTCAGAGATTAAACTACTTTCCAGTGAAAATATAACGAACTACCAGCCAACAACTTTGTCAGTGGACATTTCTGAGTAACAATTAAACCGGGTTGCCTTTTTCATTTACCTTGTTTATATTTACATAATAGAAATCAGTGAAAATTCATCTAAACAGAGAATGTTAACTTCCAATCAGTGAGACTAAGTCTTGGAGGAAAAAGCTTGTAACTTTTCTGTAGGTAATCATGTTCAAAATTAGTACATGATTTTCAAACACATAAATGTTCTCTTTCTTTAGCCTTTGAACTATGATAGAAAATCTCTACTTGAAAACCTTTCAAACACTTTCAAAATCTTTATATTAGTATGACAGAATATAAATAAAAATTCGGCCAGATATTCAGATGCCTGGCCATAAATGGTCAATGGCTTTTCAAAGATTTAGCTGGTTATATTTGCATTGAACAGTATCTCACAAAATGAAAACAAACAAACAAACAAAAACTCTCATGTACATCTTACCTTAAAATACTCCAGAAAACTAGGTTCTATTATTTAGGACTCACACTTAACATGAAGCTTAACTTTAACATATTTTTTCCTTTTTAAATCTACTACCCACTTCCTGTGTTTCTGGCAATAAATATCACCAATATAAAAATTATAACAAACATCATGGAAATTAAATGAGTCAAAGAATTTTCTTTTTCTAGTTTTCTTTCTATTCCCTGTGTAAGATCAATCTTTCCCCTGAAGAGGAGTTCAGCATTGCTAGATTTAGCAAGGATTTGAAAGCTTTCTTAGTCTTGCCACACTTTTTTTTTTTGAAGGGAAATTTACTTTATTTTATTTTATTTTTGAAATGAAACCTACATTTATATTTATTTGTATATTTTAAACTTACTTTTTTAACACCTTTCTTGGAGTATAATTGCTTTACAATGGTGTGTTAGTTTCTGCTTTATAACAAAGTGAATCAGCTATACATATACATATATCCCCGTATCTCTTCCCTCTTGCGTCTCCCTCCCTCCCACCCTGCCTATCCCACCCCTCCAGGTGGTCACAAAGCACCAAGCTGATCTCCCTGTGCTATGAGGCTGTTTCCCACTAGCTATCGATTTTACATTTGGTAGAGTATATATGTCCATGCCACTCTCTCACTTTGTCCCAGCTTACCCTTCCCCCTTCCCGTGTCCTCAAGTCCGTTCTCTAGTAGGTCTGCGTCTTTATTCATGTCCTGTCCCTAGGTCCTTCATAACCATTTTTTTTTACATTCCATATATATGTGTTAGAATACGGTATTTGTTTTTCTTTCTGACTTACTTACTTCCCTCTGTATGACAGACTCTAAGTCCATCTTCCTCATTACAAATAACTCAATTTCATTTCTTTTTATGACTGAGTAATATTCCATTGTATATATGTGCCCCATCTTCTTTATCCATTCATCTGTTGATGGACAGTTAGGTTGTTTCCATCTCTGGGCTATTGTAAATAGAGCTGCAATGAACATTTAGGTACATGACTCTTTTTGAATTATGGTTTTCTCAGGGTATATGCCCAGTAGTGGGATTGATATTACATGGGGCTGGGAGGTCTCTTGTGGAACAGTGTCCTGAAGTTGGCTCTCCCACCTCAGAGGTACATCACTGACTCCTGGCTGGAGCACCAAGAACCTTTCATCCACACGGCTAAGCATGAAAGGGAGAAAACTTAGAAAGAATGAAAGAAAGAAAGAGAGAGGATAAAAGAAAATAAAGTAAGGTAAATAAAATAAAGTTATTAAAATAAAAAAATTATTATTAAGAAATAAATTTTTTTAAAAAGTAAAAAAAAGAAACGGACGTATAGAACCCTAGGACAAATGGTGAAAGTAAAGGTATACAGACAAAATCTCACACAGAAGCATACACATACACACTCACAAAAAGAGGAAAAGGGGAAAAAATAATAAATCTTGCTCTGAAAGTCCACCCCCTCAATTTGGGATGATTCATTGTCTATTCAGGTATTCCATAGATGTAGGGTACATCAAGTTGATTGTGGAGATTTAATCCTCTGCTCCTGAGGCTGCTGGGAGAGATTTCTCTTTCTCTTCTTTCTTCGCACAGCTCCCGGATTTCAGCTTTGGATTTGGCCCCGCCTCTGCGTGTAGGTCGCCAGAGGGTGTCTGTTCTTCGCTCAGACAGGACAGGGTTAAAGGAGCCTCTGACTGGGGGCTCCGGCTCACTCAGAACGGGGGGAGGGAGGAGTACGAAGTGCGGGGCGAGCCTGCGGCGGCAGAGACCGGCATGATGTTGCACCAGCCTGAGGCGCGCCGTGTTTTCTCCCAGGGAAGTTGTCCCTGCGTCCCGGGACCGTGGCAGTGGCGGGCTGCACAGGCTCCCCGGAAGGGAAGTGTGGAGAGTGACCTGTGCTCGCACACAGGCTTCTTGGTGGCGGCAGCAGCAGCCTTAGCGTCTCTTGCCCGTCTCTGGGGTCTGCGCTGTTAGCCGTGGCTCGCGCCCGTCTCTGGAGCTCCTTTAAGCAGCGCTCTTAATCCCCTCTCCTCGCGCACCAGGAAACAGAGAAGAAAAAGTCTCTTGCCTCTTTGGCAGGTCCAGACTTTTTCCCGGACTCCCTCCCGGCTAGCTGTGGTGCAGTAACCTCTTCAGGCTGTGTTCACGCCGCCAGTCCTCTCCCTGCGCTTCGAATGAAGCCTGAGCCTCAGCTCCCAGCCCCACCCGACCAGGCGGGTGAGCAGACAAGCCTCCTGGGCTCGTGAGTGCCGGTCGGCACCAATCCTCTGTGCGGGAATCTCTCCGCTTTGCCCTCCGCACCCCTGTGCTGCACTCTCCTCCACAGCGCCGAAGCTCCCCCCCTCCGGCACCGGCAGTCTCTGCCCGCGAAGGGGCTTCCTAGTGTGTGGAAACCTTTCCTCCTTCATGGCTCCTTCCCACTGTTGCAGGTCCCGTACCTATTCTTTTGTCTCAGTTTATTCTTTTTTCTTTTGCCCTACCCAGGTATGTGGGGAGTTTCTTGTCTTTTGGGAGGTCTGAGGTCTTCTGCCAGCATTAAGTACGTGTTCTGTAGGAGTTGTTCCACGTGTAGATGTATTTCTAATGTATATTTGGGGAGGAAGGTGATCTCCACGTCTTACTCTTCTGCCATCTCCCCCCTCTCCTAAAACCGCGTTTTAAAGATATATCTAGTTTCGCTGGTTTAACTGGATTTATCAGTCAATTTCAATAGCATTTCAATAATTGAATCAGCTATCAGACTTAGTCACACTGGCTACTTTGTGCTTTTGTAGAAAAAGCCCGAATGAATGAATAATGTATTTTTTAAAAATACGTTTGAAAACAATGAATTTAATTTGAAAACTCTATTTCAAATGTGAAAGTGAACTTATCTTGTCTATTATATGAATTTGGTCAGCTTTCAAGGTAATTGCTCACAGCATGGTCCTTTCTCAGTGCCTTTTTAAACAGATAGTTTTAATGAGTGTATATGCAAGACACAATTTCTATGTATGTACATTTACACAGTAAAAATCAACCAATTGAGATGAAATAATACTAGATTGTGGTTCTTCATGGTATAGCCTGTCAATCCATTTCCTTTTAAATAATTGTGGTTTTTAAAAATAATTTTGTTATATAAACCAATCTATTCTTTCATATCATACGATGACTTTTCTTTAGGTCAATTGATTAAATGTAATGTGTTCATTAAGAAGGCAAAGTTGTCTTCTTTCTAGGGCTTGAACTCCTGTTCTGCCTTAGTACTTTGAAAAAACAAGTCTGCAATTCTTTTTCTTGGGGACTATTTAAGAGGTGCCATTAGTGATGGTGAGTTTTACAGTGCCTGTTGCAGTCTATGGACTGATTGAGGAAGCAAAATCAGGTAGATGATAGGAAGTGGGAAAGTGGCTATAATAATGTTTTGAACACAGCGGCATTAAGGGGAAGAGATAAACTGACAGGCAATTCAATGGAGGTCTCAAGGAAAGGTGGCAAAGGGCAATACATGTAGAGTGGAAAACTAGCCATTCATTCAATAGCAAAAGCAAAGGCAACATAGTATGTCCACAATTTACTCATTCACACAGTAGGGGGTGGAGGTAGGTTGAATAAGACATTTCGTCTTTATCTACAATGAAAATATTAGTGGCACTCTTTGGGATAGAAAGATCAGAGTACTTTTATTTAAATTAAGACTAATTTTTTACAGCAGTTTAACTTTTACAGCAAAGTTGGAGAGAAGGTACAGAGAGTTCCCATACACCTCCTGCCCCCACATACATAGCCTCCTCCATTAGCAACATCTCCCACCACGGTGGTACTTTTGTTACAATGGATGAGTCTACACTAACACATCATAACACACAAAATCCATAGTTTATAATACAGTTTACCAGGTGTTGTACATTCTATGGGTTTGGACAAATGTGTAGTGGCATATTTTCATCATTATGATAACATACAGAGCATTTTTACTGCTCTAAAAATCTTCTGTGCTCAGCCTGTGCATCTTCCCACCCCAATCCTGGAAAACACTGATGTTTTTACTTTCTCCATGGTTTTGCCTTTTCAAGAATGTCCTGTGGTTGGAATCATTTAGTATGTAGCCTTTTCAGATTGGTTTCTTTCACTTAGTAGTATATAATTAAGGTGACTTCATGTCTTTTCATGGTTTGAAAGCTAATTTTTTAGCATTAAATAATATTTCATTGTCTGGATATGCCACAGTTTATTTATCCATTCACCTTCTGGAGGATACCTTGGATGATTCCAAGTTTCGGCAATTAAACATTCGTGTGCAGATTTTTGTGTGGACATAAGTTTTCAATCCCTTCAGGTAAATACCAAGGCATGTGATGACTGGAATGTATGGTAAGATTATATTTAGTTTTGTAAGAAACTACCAAACTATCTTCCAAAGTGATTGTACCATTATACATTGCCACCAGCAGTGAATTGTACAGTGAATGTACAACATGCATTCCTACCACCTATTCCTGTTGCTCTACATCTTTACCAGAATTTGGTGCTTCAGAGTTCAGATTTTTGAAATTCTGAAAAGTGTGTAGTCATGTCTCATTATTACTTTATTTTGCATTTCCTTGATAACATATGATGTTGAGAACTTTTTATATGATTGTTTTTGATCTCTATATCTTCTTTGGTAAGGTGTCTGTTAAGGTCTTTGGCCCATTTTTAAATTAGGATGTTTGTTTTCTTATAACTGTGTATTAACTGTCCTTTTTATATTTTGGTTAACAGCCCTTTATCAGATGTATCTTTTCTCCCAGTCTGAGTCTTGTCTTCTAATTATCTTGATATTATTTATTGCAGAGCAAAAGTTTAAAATTTTAATAAAGTCCAACTTATCCATTATTTCTTTCATGGATTGTGTCTTTGATATTATATCTAAGAGTCGTGGCCATCATTTAGGTTTTCTCCTATGTTATTTTCTAAAGTTTTACACTTTTGCATTTTCCGTATGTATAGGTCTATGATTCATTTTGAGTTGATATTAGTGAAAGGTAAAGACCTATATTTAGATTCATTCATTTGCATGTGGATGTCCAGTTCTTCCAGCACCAATTGTTGAAAAGACTGTCTTGGCACCATTGTATTGCCTTTGGTCAAATATCAGTTGACTATATTTATGTGGGTTTATTTCTAGGCTATCTGTTTTGTTCCATTGATCTATTTGTCTATTCTTTCACCAATATCACATTATGTTGATTACTGCATCTTTACAGAGAAATCAAGTGTGGTCAGTCCTTCAACTTTTTATTCTCCTTCAGTATTGTGTTGGACATTCTGTGCTTTTTGCCTCTCCATATACATTTTAAAATCAGTTTGTCCATACCTACAAAATAACTCCCTGGGATTTCAAATAAGATTGCATTGAATCTACAGATCATATTGGGAAGGACGGACATTTTGATAATATTGAGTATTCCTATCCATGTACATGGAATGTCTCTCCATTTATTTAGTTCTTATTTGACTTCATTCATCTGAGTTTGGTAGTGTTCCTCATATATACTATGTGCATTAAAAAATGATTTATACCTAAGTATTTCATTTGTGGGGCACTAATATAAATTGTATTTATATTTGTTTTTAATTACAGATTCTACTAATTCATTGGCGGAAGGAGGTATATAAGAAAGCAATTGAGTTTTGTATATTAACCTTCTATTCTGCAACCTTGCTTTAATCACCTGTTAGTTCCAGGACGTGTTTTTTTGTTGTTGTTGATGATTCTTCAGACTCTTCATGATGATTCTTCAGATATGATCATGTCATCAGTGAATATAGATAGTTTTATATCTTCCTTCCCAATATGTACTGATATATATTTTATGTATTTTTCTCCCCTTATTGCATTAGCTAGGACTTCCAGTACAATGTTGAAAAGGAGTGATGAGAGGGGACAGTTTTACCTTGTCCTTGATCTTAGCGGGAATGCTTCTAGTCTCTCATTCTTAATTATGATGTAAGCTATAGGTTTTTTGTAGGTATTCTTTGTCAAGTTGAGGAAATTCATCCTCTATTTCTAGATTACTGATAATTTTTATCATGAATAGGTATTAGATCTCATCAAAAGCTTTTTCTGAGTCTATCAATGTGATTATGTAATTTTCTTCTTTAGCCTATAAATGTGATGGATTATATTAATTGATTTTCAAATGTTGAACCAGACTTTCATACTGGAATAAATCCCAATTAGTTGTGGTGTCTAATTCTTTTTGTATACTGTTGAATTTGATTTGATGATATTTTATTGAGGATTTTTGCATCTATGTTAATGAGAAATATCTATGGTATTCTTCTCTTGTAACATCTTTTTCTGGCTTTGGTATTAGGGAAATGCTGACCTCATAGAATGAGTTAGGAAGTGTTACCTCTGCTTCTATCCTCTGAAAGATATTGTAGAGGATTGGCATAATGTCTTCCTTAAATGTTTGGTAGAATTCACTGATTAATCCATGTGGGACTGGTCCTTTTTATTTGAAAGGTTTTTAATTATTGATTCCATTTCATTAACAGATATTGGCCAATTCAAATTGTCTATTTTGTCTTCTGTGGGTTTTGGTGAGTTGTGTCTTTCAAGGAATTCGTTGATTTCATCTAGGTTATCGAATTTGTGGGAATAGAGTTGTCACATAATTCCTTCATTGTCCTTTCAATGGCCATAATAATGTCCCCTCTTTCATTTTTGATATAGTAATTTGTGTCCTTTCTCTTTTTTTCTTATTAGCCTGGATATATATGTATCAATTTTATTAATCTTCTCAAATAACCAACATTTGGTTTCATTGATTTCTCTATTGAATTCCTATTTTGATTTTATTGATTTCTAATCTAATTCTTACTATTTCTTTTCTTCTGCTTACTTTGGATTTAATTTGCTCTTTTCCTAATTTTCTAAAATGGAAAATTAGATTATTGATTTTAGATATTTCTTCTTTTCTAATATATGTATTAAATGTTATAAATTTTCCACTAAGTACTGCTTTCACCACATTTCACACATTTGATACATTGTGTTTTAATTTTCATTCAGTTAAAAATAATTTAAATTTTTTCTTGAGATTTCTTCTTTGCCCCATGTGCTACATTGATGACTCCAACTATGATGGTGGAGTCATATATTTCTCTTTGAAATTCTATTAGTCTTTGCCTCATGTAGTTTGACATGCTATGGTTAGGTGCACATATATTAAGGGTTGTTATATCTTCCTGTAGAACTTACCACCTTATTATTATGCAATGCCTTTTTTTCTCAATGATAATTTTCCTTGCTTTGTGTCTGCCCTGTCTGAAGTTAATATACTTACTCCTGCTTTATTTTGATAAATGTTATCATGGTATATTTTCTCCATCTATTTACTTTGATCTATGTGTCTTTATATTTAAAGTGGGCTTCCTGTATACAACCTACAGTTGGGTATTGCTTTTTTATCCACTCTGACAATTGCTGTCTTTTAATTGTTGCATTTAGACCATTAATGTTTAAAGTAATCATTGATATTGTTGAGTTAATATCTGCTATATTTGTTATTATTTTCTATTTGCTGTTCCTGTTCTTTGTTCCTGTTTTTGTCTCTACTCTTTTACAGCCTTTTGTAGTTTTTTTTTTTTTTTTTTTTTTTTTTTGTACGTGGACCTCTCACTGTTGTGGCCTCTCCCATTGTGGAGCACAGGTTCTGGACGTGCAGGCTCAGCGGCCATGGCTCTGAGGCCCAGCCGCTCCGCGGCATGTGGGATCTTCCTGGACCGGGGCATGAACCCGTGTCCCCTGCATCGGCAGGCATACTCTCAAGCACTGTGCCACCAGGGAAGCCCAGCCTTTTGTAGTTTTTTCTTTTTTTTAATAAATTTATTTATTTTTTTGGCTGTGTTGGGTCTTCGTTTCTGTGCGAGGGCTTTCTCTAGTTGCGGCGAGTGGGGGCCACTCTTCATCGCGGTACGCAGGCCTCTCACTGTCGCGGCCTCTCTTGTTGTGGAGCACAGGCTCCAGATGCGCAGGCTCAGTAGTTGTGGCGCACGGGCTTAGTTGCTCCATGGCATATGGGATCTTCCCAGACCAGGGCTCGAACCCGTGTCCTCTGCATTGGCAGGCAGATTCTCAACCACTGCACCACCAGGGAAGCCCCTTTTGTAGTTTTAATTGAGTATTTTATGATTCCTATTTCTCTCCTTTCTTAGCATATCAGTTATACTTATTTTTTTAGTGGTTGTCCTAGATCTTGCAATGTACATTTACAGCTAATGCCAGTCTACTTTCAAATAACCTTATACCATTTCATGGTAGCATGAGTAACTTCTAACAATATTTCCTAATTCCTCCTTCTTGTCCTTTGTATCATCACTATCATTCATTTCACTTATATTTAAATACACATAAGCACATACAAGCATGCATAATTGAATACATTGTTGTCATTATTATTTTGAATGAAATGTTAACTGTTAGGTTAGTTAAAAATAAGAAAAATAAATGTTTTTATTTTACCTTAACTTATTCCTTCTTTGATGCTCTTCCTTACTTTATATAGATCAGTTTCTGACCTATAATCTCCTTCTCTCTAAAGAACTTCTTTTAACATTTCTTTAAAAGCAGGTCTACTGGCAACAAATTGCCTAATGTTTTGTTTGTCTAAGAAACTATTTATTTCTCTTTCGTTCTTGGAGGATAATTTCGCAGACTACAGACTTCTAGGTTGGTGGGTTTTTTTCCTCTCAACACTTTAAATATTTCACTCAACTCTATTCTTGCTTCCATGGTATAATTCTTACCTTTTTTCCTCTATAGGTATGCTGCGTTTTTCCTCAATTCCTTTGAGGGTTTTATCTTTACCTTTGATTTTCTGTTGTTTGAAAATAATATGCTGAGGTGTAGTTTTTTTGCATTTGTCCTGTCTGGTGTTCTGTGAGCTTCCTGCATCAGTGATTGATATCTGACATTAATTTGGGGGAATTCTCAGTCATTAGTGTTTCAAATATTTCTTCTCTTCTTTCTCTCTTTCTTCTCCTTGTGGTATTAGTATTATGAGTATGTTATATCTTTTGTAGTTATCCCACAGTCCTTGGACATTCTGTTCTGTTTTATCAGTGTTTGTTCTGTTTGCTTTTCAGTTTTGGAGGTTTCTCTTGAGACATTCTCAAGCTCAGATATTCTTTCCTCAATTATGTCAAATCTACTAATAAGCATATCAAAGGTACTCTTCATTTATGTTGCAGTGTTTTTGATCTCTAGCATTTCTTTTTGGTTCTTTCTTAGGATTTCCATAGTTCTGCTAATATTGTCTACCTGTTCTTGCATGATACTGTATCCATTAGAGCTCCTTGCATATTAATAATGGTTGTTTTAAATTCCTCATCTGATAATTCCAACATCCTGATAAGCATCTAGTTATAATGCTTCCTATATTCCTTCAAAACATGTTTTTTTTTGTCTTTTGGTATGCATTGTAATTTTTTTCTTGATAGCTGGACATAATACACTGGGTAAAAGGAACTTCTAGAAGTACACCTCAGTAATGTATTTGTGTGTGGGGATAGATGAAGCATTCTGTAGTCCTATGATTAGGTCTCAGTCATTCAGTGAGCCTATGCCTCTGTACTGCAAGCTTTAGAGGAGTTTCTCAATTTTTTTCTCCTCAGTTAGGTGGCACATTAATATGGCTAGAGTGAGCTGGAGGTGGATATTTCCCTTCTGCTACATGTCAGGATACAGGTAGCCAGAATTGAGAGTTTCCCTTTCCTCAGTCTCTGACAATAGCCCAGCAGATTAGGCCCTTATTATCTCTTTTTCTCTGAGAGGAGGCATTGTTAATAAGAATAGAGTTTTCTGGTGTATTTCAAAATTGTTCTCTTTCTCCTCCTCCTGCCAGAAGTAAAGGGAGATTTTTCTCCAATGTTTAGTGTAGAGACCTGGTCAAGCTCATATAGGTAAATCTCATGCTATTGTAGGTGACCCCTTATGACTGAGCTGCCTTGGAAATTTTAGCTCTTTGACTTCTGAATACTGAGTCTCCAGTGATTCATCAATTACAGTTCAGGTTTTCCTACCCAAGCATGGGTTCCTGTGGTTGTTTCCACTTCTTAGTCTGCTCTGGTAAATGGTGACTCCCTGTATTCACTTGTAGGTCTCTCCTATATTGAGGGTAGTGGTTTGGCCTGTGTCTTCCCTTGCCTTAGGGTCCAAGAATAATTGTTGATTTTTTAGTCTGTTAAGCTTCTTTCTTGTAGTTAGGATGAAGTGTTGACTTCCAAGCTTCTTACATGTGGAACCAGAAACCTGGCCAATGTACTCTTCACAGCCATTGTCTCTTCCATGAAAAGACACTAGCATCTCATTTTATTTTCCCCAGTTCCATATATTTGCTTCTAAACTGTAGGCATTTTTGTGAAAATACATATATCTGTGTGCACATAAATTTTTTATTGCCTTTGAAAAATAATGTCTCATTCTGATCACTTTCCCATGTTCTTATGAGAATGTTTCTCTTGAGTTTCATTCAGTCTTTCCAAGGAAACACCATACTCAAGGGGAAAAACACAGAAGCAAAAGTAATACAAATTTTAAAAATCCATTTAGGTCTTTTTATATTAGTCAAATAGAATAATATTTCTATTCCCAACCATAGTCAAAGTTATTTAAACAAAAATAGAAGCTCTGATTCTGGCACTACTATTGATGTTGAATTAAAGGATGTAATTGTTCCTGGGAAGTGATTCTTTTAAGGCCAAAAGTGAAAGATACATGAAATGTTTGGATATTTCTGATTGACTGATTCCTAAGTACATACCATTTTGAAGTGTGCTTTTCCCAGCACATAGGCTGTAATATAGATATTGGATATTATTACTCAGAGTGGGACTATATGATTAGAAAACTGTATATTTGTTTAAGGATACTTATATTGATCATTCTTGTCAGGGATGGATAGATCATAGATAATGTGCATCATAAAATGACATGTTAATACTGTACACAAAATTCTGTTTCTCTCTCTCTCTCTCTCTCTCTCACACACACACACACACACACACACATGACTGTACATGTTCACACACACTAAATGCCCTTTAGTTATAAGACAGGTAGCTGATCCTGTAAGAAGAGAAGAGATTGTTCATTCATTTAAAATTTTTATTTGATTTATTTATTTTTTATACAGCAGGTTCTTATTAGCTATCTATTTTATACATATTAGTGTATATATGTCAATCCCAATCTCCCAGTTCATGCCACCACCACTACCCATCCCCCAGGTTCAGTCATTTTTAATTATATTTTTCCCTTTGCATATTATTTGGTTGCTAAAAGTTGCTTTTCTAAATTTTTTCATTAAAGTTTGGTTACAAATCCAAGGCCCTTTTATGAAAAGCCTAGTCATTCAATGAATTCAAAAGCAAGCACTGTTAAAGTATACCTGGTGGTGTTAGTAGGCATCTGGCTAATCTAAGTGGGTCCTCATCATAACACTTTTTCTGAATGAGCTTATGGTTTCTCTCCTATGTGAAGTGTCTAGGCTTGTTGTACTCTTCAGGGTGTGGAATCTAATAAGAAACTATTAGGATCAGAAAGATCTGGCCTTAAATATGGTGTTCTGATTCAGTAGCTGTGTGATATCAGATAAGCCACAAAACCTCTCTGAGATGTCTTCTCGGCTGTGAAATATATTAACTTACAAGATTGTTATGAGGATGGAGTAAGATAAGAATGTGGAAGTAGTTTGTAAACAAAGTGATATACAAATATGAAATATTAGTTTTTCTCAGTTACATTGAGACATGGGATTAGTCTCTTGAGTTATATGTTTTTGAAATCTTATTAAAAATGTGAGCAAGTTTTTAATTTCTGTTTATTTTTAACTTATTTGCTTTACTGAGGACCAGCATGCTTTATTTCTCAGCAGCCTTGTTTATCTAGTATATGAATTTAGGTTTCTGTACTCTGGAAGAAAGCTCTTATACATAATGAAAAGATGATCTTATTTACATGCAAAAATTCTACTATCATCTCTGTCACTCCCTCCTGATTTGCAGATTCAGAAAAACCTACTGAAACTTAGTTAGGATTATATAACTATGATTTAACATATTTTTTTCTTTATGCTTTGTTAAATGATGATGAGGTCAGGTTCAAAGAAACAGGTAGGTTTTAAAAGAGTAAGTTCCAATTTGGTGGTAAGACTAAGGTGGTTATAGAAAATGACACAAAACTAAGAGTTTGTATTATGCAGAACAGCAGCATTAATATATTGATAGAGACAAGTTGTACATGCAAACCATTTACAATTATTTATTAAATCATTCAGTCTTTGTGGAAGTAGAAAAATGCTGTCAAACCTATTTTCTAGGTAATAACTTGTATCACAGTTAAGGTTTAAAGCAGTGATGATAGAAATCTAAAATTTTTGCTTCTGATGATTTTTTCCTTGGCTGTATTTTCTATCCTTTTTCCATTTAGTGATAAAAGAATTCTCAGTATTTCCGATGGCAAAATCCAAAACCAGTATCAGAACTAAAGGACATAATGCAGAAGTTCTGACTGAAGTGCAGTAAATATTTTATTAGTAGAATATTGAGCTCACTACTCCCGATTTTGGAGGGTATGTAAAGAGTCATGTGTTGGCTAGGCTTTGAGGCATAGTATTTCCTTAATTATTACAAAGCAAGATATTAACAAAAGATAATTGAAGAAAGCATCAATTATTGATGTTTTATTTTAGAGATGGTCTCTCAATAAGCATTTTCTTCCTGTGCTAGGCAATGTTGGGTAATATTAGAAGGCAAATCTTGCCTACCCATTGTGGAACTAGTGCTCTCCTTTCTCCTCATCTCTTTCTTGTGAGCTATATCGCACTCGTGTGAATCAGTTACATATGTGCATATTAAAAATAATAAAAAACAAACATTTGTCTATCTACAACATAGGTTTAGAAACAATATCTTAATTATTCCTTAGAAACAAAGTTCTTATGTGCGCTATTTACATTGCACTCCCTTTCTCCAGAGTTAACCACTCCCTCATTTTTCTTATTAATATTTATCTTGCTTTTCTTTATAGTTTAACCAATGATGTATTTATCTCTAAATAAAATATTTTTATTATTACCAATTCTTAAACTTTAAGTTTAAGCATAATGTATGAATGTATGTATTCTTCTGTGCCTTGTTTCTTTCTCTGAATGTTTTTTCTTTTTTTAGTATCTGGTACATTGCTATCTGATGGTTTTAATTTTTTTATTTTGGTAAAATGTACATAACATAAAATTTACCATTTTAACCATTTTTAAATGTAAAATTCAGTGGCATTAAATACATTCTCATTGTTATGCAACCATCACCACTATCCATCTTCAGAACATTTTCATCATCCCAAAGTAAAACTCTTTACCCAGTAAACAACTCCTCATTACTCCCTTCCTCCAACCCCTGGTACCAGCTAGACTACTTTCTGTTTCTACGAACTTAACTATCCTTGGTGCATCATATAAGTGGTGGAATCATACAATATTTATTCTTTGGTGTCTGGCTTGTTTTACTTAGCAAAATGTCTTCAAAGTTCATCCATGTTATAGTATCTATCATAATTTTGTTCCTTTTTAAGGTTGAATAACATTCCATTCTATGTAGGGGTCACATTGTGTATATCCATTCATCCTCATCCCTGTCTCCTTGAGATGGTGCGTGATGCCTTTCCTCAGGTCTGAGCTTCAGGGAGGAGGGTGGAAGGGAAGGACCTTCTCTGAGAGGAAGCCCCCAGCTCAGCACGTCAGGTCCTGCAAGGGCTGGCAGGAGTGAGGTACCTGCACCACATAGCTCATGCCCTCCCATCCCCACCTGGGAGACCTTGGGGCCTGTGGTCTGTGACTAGCATGAGTCAATAGACGTTTGGATTGTTTCCACCTTTCAGCTATTGTGAATATTATTAATTTCAGCTATTATTATTAATTTAAGCTATTGTGAATATTATTAATGTTCAGCTACTGTGAACATTAGCATAAAAATATCTGTTCAAGTCCCTACTTTCAATACATTTGGGTATATACCTAGAATTCGAATTGCTGGATCATACTATTATTCTGCTTACTTCTTCGAAGTACAATTATACTGTTTTCCACAGCAATTTCACCATTTTAGATTTGCACCAGCAATACACAAGGGTTCCACTTTCTCCACACACTTGCCAACACTTATTTTCTTTTTAAATAGCCATCCTAATGGGTATACATAGGTGATTTTGAAAGTCTTAATTTCACAGAATCTCACTCCAGCTTTTCTTTCTTGATTTATATGTTCTGTTGGTATGTCTCCCCCGATAATGTCATGCCTCAACCATATATGGGCATGTAATCCTCCTTCAGCTTTCCCAAAAAGTGAGGCCCATTTTCCCACCTGATATCCGAGAAGGATGAGACAGAAACCAGTCCTGCAGGCAGCCCTCAAACAGATTGGGGTGTTGCAAATAAGCTCTGCTCTGCTCCTTTTGGGCCGAGGGATCAGGAACTGGGAGACTGTCTCCTCCAGACCAAGACCATTCCACACCGCTGGGAAGGTTATGAGGCAGGGGTGAATAAATATGCCATGAAAATTACTACTGATTTTAATACAACTTTTTCTGGATTGGGCCTGTATTTGTTTGCTGTAGAATTTTAAATGTTTTCCAGAGTTCCTATAAGATATTTTTCAGTCAGTTTATGGTTGCTTTATGATGGGAGAATGAGGGCCTGGAGCTTCCTGGTCTGCCATATTGCTGATGTTACTCTGAATATTACTGGAGTCATTCATATATGTGTGTGTGTGTATATATATATAACTGTAGTTCATTAATTTTCTCTCCAGTGTAGTAGTTGAAACTATACACCAATACAGAGAATAGACAACATAACAATATTGAGACTTTTGACCTAAGAACAAGGTATAACTCTATATTTATTTACGTCTTTTCAAAATCTCTCCAATATTTTACAATTTTCACCATGCATTTCACAGATTTTGTTGTATTTTTTCATATTTTTGAAGCTAAATATTTTGCATGTTTGATGCTATTTTAAATGGTAATGTTTTTATTTCAATTTCTGATTGCTTATTGCTACTTTATAGAAATATAATTGAATTATTGAATTTGTATATTGCTTAGCATCCTGCAACCTGTGATAAACTTACTTATTAGTTCTACGCTCTTTTTTTGTGTGAATTTCATCAAATTTTCTACATAAAAATCTTATTGTCCGCAAATAAAGGCAGCTTTACGTCATCCTTTCCAATCTGAGTGCCTTTTACTTATTTGTTTCTTTCTTGATTGAACAGGGTAAGATTACAATGCTGAATAACAGTACTGATAGTGGTCTTGGGGGAAAAGAACTCTCTTTTACCATTAAGATTGATGTTAGTGTAGATTTTTTGTATATGTCCTTTTACAGGTTGAAGAAGTTCCTTCTACTTTCCTGAGAGATTTTATCAGGAATAGATACTAGATTTTGTCAAGTGATTTCTCCGCATCTATCGAGATGATTCTATGTTTTTTATAAAACTTATTAATATGGAAAATTATATTGATTTTTTTTTTTTTTTTTCGGTACGCGGGCCTCTCACTGTTGTGGCCTCTCCCATTGCGGGGCACAGGCTCCGGACGCGCAGGCTCAGTGGCCATGGCTCACGGGCCCAGCTGCTCCGCGGCATGTGGGATCTTCCCGGACCAGGGCACGAACCTGTGTCCCCTGCATCGGCAGGCGGACTCTCAACCACTGCGCCACCAGGGAAGCCCTATATTGATTTTTGAATGTTAAACCATCTATGCATACCTCAGATGAACCCCTTTGGTCATGATGTATTATATTTATATATTGTTGGATTTGATTTGATAAAAATTCAATGAGAATTTTGCATCTGTATTCAAGAGGAATATTAGTCCATAATTTTATTTTCTTGTAAAGTCTTTGACTGTTTTTGATATCAGGATAATGCTGGCCTTATAGAATAAATTGGAAGTATACTTTCTTCCTCAATTTTCTAGGAGATTTTGTGTAGAACTGCTATTATTTCTTCAATAAATGTTTTACAGTATCAAGCAAAGAAGCTATCTGGTCTGGAGTTTTCTATGTGGGAAGATTTTTAAGTATGAATTTCATTTATATAATGTATAGAGAGCTCTTTAAGTTATTGATTTTTAAATATTATATAATTTTCAGGTGTACAATATAGTGATACACAATTTTTAAAGATTATACTCATTTATAGTTATATAAAATATTGGCTATATTTCTTGTGCTGTACAATATATCATTGTAGCTTGTTTATTTTACACATAATAGTTTGTACCTCTTAATCCTCTACCCCATCTTGCCCCTCCCCCTCCCTCTCCCCACTGGTAACCACTAGTTTGTTTTCTATATCTGTGAGTCTGTTACTTTTTTGTTATATTCACTATTTTGTTTTATATTTTAGATTCCACATGTAAGTGATAATATACAGTACTTTTATTTCTGTATCTTATTTATTTCACTAAGCGTAGTACCCTCCAAGTCCACTCATGTTGCTGCAAATGGCAAAATTTCATTCTTGTTTTGGCTGAGTAATAGTCCATGGTGTGTGTGTGTGTGTGTGTATCACATTTTCTTTATCCATTCATCTGTTGATGGACACTTAAGTTGCTTCCATATGTTGGCAATTATAAATAATGCTGCTATGAACATTGGGGAGCATGTAACTTTTTGAATTAGCGTTTGCATTTTCTTTGGCTATATACCAAGGTGTGGAATTGCTGCATCATATGAGAGATCTATTTTTAGTTTCTTGAGGAACCTCCATACTGTTTTCCACAGTGGCTGCACCAATTTGCATTCCCACTAACAGTGTATAAAGTGTTCCCTTTTCTCTGCATTCTCGCCAACATTTGTTATCTGTGGTCTTTTTGATGATAATCATTCTGACAAATGTGAGGTGACATCTCATTGTTGTTTTGATTTGCATTTCTATCATGATTAGAGATGTTGAGCATCTTTTCATGTGCATGTTGTCCATCTGTATATTTTCTTTGGAAAAATGTCTATTCAGGTCTTCTACCCATTTTTTAATTAGGATTTTTTAAAATTGATATTGAGTTGTATGAGCTGGTTATATATTTTGGATATTAATCCCTTATAGGTCATATGATTTGCAAATATTTTCTCCCATTTGGTGGGTTGTCTTTTTGTTTGGTTGATGGTTTCCTTTGCTGTGCAATAGCTCTTAAGTTTAATTAGGCCTCATTTGTTTATTATTGCTTTTATTTCCTTTGCCTTAGAAGACAGATTTGAAAAAATATTGCTACAATTTATATCAAGAAGGTGTTCTGCCTATGTTTTCTTCTAGGAGTTTTATGGTTTCTGGTCTTACATTTATGTCTTTAATCTATTTTGAGTTTATTTTTATAAGTGTTGTGAGAAAATGTTCTACTTTCATTCTTTTATATGTAGCTGTCCAGTTTTCACAGCATCACTTACTGAAAAGACTGGCTTTTCTCCACTGTGTATTCTTGTCTCCTTTGTCATAGTTTAATTGACTGTAAGTGCATGGATTTATTTCTGGGCTCTCTATTCTGTTCCATTGATTTATGTGTCTGTTTGTGTACCAGTACCATACTCCCAATGAACAGAACTCCAGGACCAGATGGATTCACAGGTGAATTCTACCAAACATTTAGAGAAGAGTTAACACCTATCCTTCTGAAACTATTCCAAAAAATTGCAGAGGAAGGAATACTTCTGAACTCATTCTATGAGGCTGCTATCACCCTGATACCAAAAGCAGACAAAGATATCACAAAAAAGAAAATTATATGCCAATATCATGGATGACATAGATGCACAAATTCTCAACAAAATACTAGCAAGCAGAATCCAACAATACATTAAAAGGATCATACACTGTGTTTCAAGTGGGGTTTACCCCAGGGATGCAAGGAATTTTCAACACCTGCAAATCAATCAATGTGATACACCACATTAACAAATTGAAAAATAAAAACCATATGAAACTGAAGATGACACAAATAGATGGAAAGATATATCATGTTCTTGGATTGGAAGAATCAATATTGTTAAAATGCCATACTACCCAAGGCATCCTACAGATTCAATGCAATCCCTATCAAATTACCAATGGAATTTTTCATGGAACTAGAACAAAATCTTTAAAAATTTGTATAGAAACACAAAAGACCCCCAATAGCCAAAACAATCTTTTTTTTTTTTTTTTTTTTTTTTGCCATATGCGGGCCTCTCACTGTGGTACATGGGCCTCTCACTGTTATGGCCTCTCCCCTTGCGGAGCACAGGCTCTGGACGTGCAGGCTCAGCGGCCATGGCTCATGAGCCCAGCCACTCTGTGGCATGTGGGATCTTCCTGGACTGGGGCACGAACCCATGTCCCCTGCATCAGTAGGCGGACTCTCAACCACTGCGCCACCAGGGACACCCCCAAAACAATCTTGTAAATCAACTATACTTCAATAAAAAACAAACAAATAAAAAACCAAACTAAAAATGGCAACCAAAAAGGAAAGTATTTGCCTTCATTTCTGAAGAACGTTTACTGGGTAAAGTATTCTTGGTTGGCAATTTATTTCTTTTAGCACTTTGAATAACAATCCCATTCTCTCCTAACCTGTAAGGTTTCTTTTGAGAAATTAACTCATTGCTTTATGAGTGTTCTCTTGTATGAGAGAATTTTTTCTCTTGCTACTTAAATTTTTTTCCCTTTTCTTTGATTTTAGAGAGTTTATTATTATGTACCTTGGAGAGTATTATTTAAGATTGAAGTTTTGTGGTAGCCTATTAGCTTGATGAACTTGGATGTCCAAATCTCTCACTAGATTTGAGAAATCTTCAGCCATTACTTATTTAAGTAAGCTTTCTACTCCTTTCTCCTCCTTTGTTCCTTCTGGGCCTCCAATGAGGAGTACATTACTTATCTTAATGGTTTCCAGTAAGTTCAGTAGGCTTTCTTCATTTCTTTTCATTATTTTTTACTTTTTGCTCCTCTGATTGGATAGTTTCTATTAATCTATCTTATACCTGAATGATTGTTTCTTCTGTTTGGTCCAGTCTGCTGTTGAAGTTCTCTATTGATTTCTTCAGTTGAGTCATTGTTTTTTTCAGCTATAAAATTTCTGTTTGGTTCTGTTTTTTGTTTTCTCTCTCTTTGTAGAACTTCTATTCTTTTCTTGTACTGTTTTACTGAAATTGTGAAATTGTTTTTCTGTGTTCTCTTGTAGCTCTATGAGCATCATTCGAACATCATTGAAAAGTTGGTTTCATCATTTCAGTTTTTTTATTGAGAAATTCCTAGATCTGGATCTTCATTTCTTTGGGACCTTCACTGGATGTTTACTGTGTTACTTTAGTGGTCATGTTTCCCTGATTCTTCATGATCCCTTTAGCTTTGTGTAGGTATCTATGGATTAAAGAAGCAGTTACCTCTTCCAGGCTTTATGGCTTGATTATGGGTAGGGGATGCTTGAATGTGCTATGATCCCAGGTCTTATGGTAGAGGTTGCCAAGTGTGGAGTCATGACTCATCACTGTGTTTGGGTGGGTGTGATGTGTCTTCTGCTCAGGCTGCTGGTATCCATAGTGTTGACAATTGTGTGGTCTATGGTGAATACTTCAGGGGGTCCTCAGTGCCTGCAAGAGATTTTGGGGTCCTCAGCAGTGCCTCTAGGTCCAGTATCTAGGGACCAGTCAGGCAGAGGTGATGACCAGAGTCAATGGCATACACTCATCTATGGAAACCTATTGCAAGTGCCTATAAATGGCAGGGGCTAGTTGCCAACACACACACACAGTGGTGTGGGCAAGTGTATGTGGCATGGACCAGAGCCAACTACAGGCTCATTGGCAGCTACAGGGACCCTGGCTGTCTGCATGCTTTCCAGTGTGTGCCCACACTCCCTTTGGGTGTGTGCTATTTACTGCAGGTTGAAGATGGGTGTCAGGATGATAGTGTGCAGGTGCACAGCTGTGGTGGGTATCTCCAAGCATGAACATGGTGGTGAAGACATCCAGGTGGTTGAGATTGGTTTCTGCATTTGTGCAGCTTCAGAGGCCTGAGATGGTTGCTGTTGCGGTTCAGGGCACTGGTTGGGGAGGCAGGGAGGGAGTTAGAGGGATTCAGGTGGTTGACATTCACAAAGGTGAATACATGGGTGAAAACTGGTGGAATCTGTAGGGGTTCTGCAGAAGCTGTGCCAGAAGTTGGTTTCATCAGTGGTGAAATCTCCTGAGTTTGTCTGCAGAGCTGGTCTCTATGAACTGCAATTACTTCTATTGCATGATTGCATTCATAGCTTCTGCTTTTCTTCCTTGTTTCTGTATGTCTCAGCTTTTCCTGTATGGATGGGGTAAATCCAAAGTGGGACCTTTGTGCCATACCCTAAAAGGCTAGAAAAGCTGGTTGCTCACTCCACTTAAGACAGTTGGTTTAAAGTCAGCTAGTAAGTCCAAAGTCTGTGCCATTTTGGGACGATTTCTATTAATTTCTTGTGCTTTTTCTTTTTCTTTTTCCTTTTAATGGGCTGTAGTTTCTTGTTTCTTTGTGTGTCTAATAATATTTGTTGAAGACTGGTCATTTTGAATATTATAACTTGGTTATTCTGTAAATCATATTCTACTTCCTAGGATTTTTAAAAATTTGCTTTACATCATAGCTATTTGTTTGTTTAGTGACTTTTCTAAACTATTTATGTATAAACACTTTTATCGATACATTGTGTGGTCTCTGAAATCTATGTTCTTTTAGTTTAGTGATATGGCAGTACTTTGACAGAGATTTCCTTAAATGCCTGGAGTCTCAAAAAATTAAGAAGAAAAAATATTACATAATCTCCAGATGTTGAAGATTGACTGTGTTTTGCACTCTGATTCTTACCCAGGCTGTTTACCACTATGCCTTAGCCTTCTCTTCCCACATTGAACCAAAAGATTAGCCAGATATGAAAGCTTATGGGCATCTCAGGTCTTTCCTGAGCATGTGTCCTATCCTGGGCATGCATGTAGTTTGCCAGAGTCCATGGTATATGTGAGGGATTTTCAAAGTTCTGATTCTGCAGTGTACTTCAATCCCCACCATTTGACCTTTTTGTTTTGTCTTATTTGGTTTTGCCCCAGATAGCAGTAGCATTTTCATTTTTCATTTAATATTTTATAGAAATGTCCTTCATGCAGCTGCTTCTCCACCATATTCTAACTCTGAGTTTAACAAAACAAAAGCATGCCCCTCGTGTCAGTATTTAAAGAAACCCGTAGACAGCTCACAACAGATAAACACATTTCCGTGGAAACAAGGTCTGCTCTGCTTCCTCTGGAATCAGGTGCCACAGTAGGCATGTGGGCTGCTATTTCCAAGACCATTACCATACTGGAGAGGGCTTTTGAACAAGGATAAGGTAAACCACACAGAGATATACTACTGTGTTTCAGTGGATTTTCTCCTGATTAAGAATTCATTTAGTTGCTTCAAACCTTTGACTATCTTTCCAGAGTTCTGATAATATTGATTCTGACATTTTTTGTCAGGTATTCCAGTGTTTTCCCTGGTGTGACTTGATAAATTTTTGATGATATTTTTATTATTATCTTACAAATTACATTATTCAATGAATAGAACACAATTTTCCCTGATGATTTCATTGTAATTAAATACATTCTATATGAATAATGAATATCCAACTGTGACTTTACATAACCCATTAAACTTATTCTAGAAAAGTTACATATAGATGATCAACTTACATTCAATTTTATTTTCTTGGCTTTTGTTACAATTTCAGATATATCTAACTTTGGGGGAAACTGCTTAATGCAAGATATATAAAAAATATACTTCAGGGGGGACCTTGAAGATGGCGGAAGAGTAAGACGCGGAGATCGCCTTCCTCCCCACGGATACACCAGAAATACATCCACACGTGGAACAACTCCTACAGAACTCCTACTGAAGGCTGGCAGAAGACCTCAGACCTCCCAAAAGGCAAGAAACTCCCCACGTAACTGGGTAGGGCAAAAGAAAAAACAGAGACAAAAGAATAAGGACGGCACCTGCACCAGTGGGAGGGAGCTGTGAAGGAGGAAAAGTTTCCACACACTAGGAAGCCCCTCCGCGGGCGGAGACTGCGGGAGGCAGAGGGGGGAGTTACGGGACCGTGGAGTAGTGCACAGCGACGAGTGCGGAGGGCAAAGCGGGGAGATTCCTGCACAGACGATCGGTGCTGACCGGCACTCACCAGCCCGAGTGGCTTGTCTGCTCACCCGCCAGGGCGGGCGGGGCTGCGAGCTGAGGCTCGGGTTTTGGTTTTGGACGGAGCTCAGGGAGAGGACTGGGGTTGGCGGCTTGAACATAGCCTGAAGGGGTTAGTGCACCACGACTAGCCGGGAGGGAGTTCGGGGAAAAGCCTGCACCGGCCGAAGAGGCAAGAGACTTTTTCTTCCCTCTTTGTTTCCTGGTGCGCGAGGAGAGGGGTTTAAGAGCGCTGCTTAAAGGAACTCCAGAGACGGGCGCGAGCCGCGGCTAAAAGCGCGAACCCCAGAGACGGGCGCGAGCCGCGGCTGAGGGCGCGAGCCCCCAAGACGGGCGCGAGCCGCGGCTGAAAGCGCAAACCCCAGAGACGGGCGCGAGCCGCGGCTAAAACCGCAGACCCCAGAGACGGGCGGGAGACGCTAAGGCTGCTGCTGCCGCCACCAAGGGGCCTGTGTGTGAGCACAGGTCACTCTCCACACCCCTCTTCCGCGGAGCCTGTGCAGCCCGCCACTGCCAGGTTCCCGGGATCCAGGGACAACTTCCCCGGGAGTACGCACGGCGGGTCTCAGGCTGGTGCAACATCACGCCGGCCTCTGCCGCAACGTCACGCTGCCTCTGCAGCCGCAGGCCCGCCCCGCACGTAGTGCCCCTCCTTCCCCCATCCCCCAACCCCCGGCCTGAGTGAGCCGGAGGCCCCGAATCAGCGGCTCCTTTAACCCCGTCCTGTCTGAGCGAAAAAACAGACGCCCTCCAGCGACCTACACGCAGAGGCAGGGCCAAATCCAAAGCTGAGCTCCTGTGAGCTGTGAGAACAAAGAAGAGAAAGGGAAATCTCTCCCAGCAGCCACAGAAGCAGCGGATTAAAGCTCCACAGTCAACTTGATATACCCTGCATCTGTGGAATACCTGAATAGACAAGGAATGATCCCAAATTGAAGAGGTGGAATTTAGGAGCGAGATCTATGATTTTTTTCCCTTTTCCTCTTTTTGTGAATGTGTACGTGTATGCTTCTGTGTGAGATCCTGTCTGTATACTCTTGCTTCCACCATTTGTCCTAGGGCTCTATCCGTCCATGACTTTTTTTTAAAAATTCTTTCTCTTAATAATTAAGTTTAATTGTGATAACTTTATTATACTTTACCTTCGTTCTTTCTTTCTTTCCTTCCTTCCTTCCCTCCTTTAGACAACGAATCACCCCAAATTGAGGAGGTGGTCTCAGGGAGCAGGATTTATGATTTTTCCCCCTTTACCTCTTTTTGTGAAGGTGTATGTGTATGCTTCTGTGTAAGATTTTCTCTGTATAGCTTTGCTTCCAACATTTGTCCTAAGGTTCTATCCGTCCCTTTTTTTTTCTAAATATTTTTTAATTCAATAACTATATTATACTTTATTTTATTTTTACTGTATCATCTTTCTTTCTGTCTTTTTTCCTTCTTTCCCTCCTTCCGTCCTTCCTCCCTCCCTCCCTCCCTCCCTCCCTCCCTCCCTCCTTTCTTTCCTTCTTTGCTTCTTTCTTCCTTCCTTCCTTTCCTCCTTTCCTTCTTTCTTTACTCATACTTCTACTAATTCTCCCTACTTTTTCTCCCTTTTATTCTGAGCTGTGTGGATGAAAGGCTCTTGGCGCTCCAGCCAGGAGTCAGGGCTCTGCCTCTGAGGTAGGAGAGCCAACTTCAGGACACTGGTCAACAAGAGACCTCCCAGCTCCACATAATATTAAACGGTGGAAATATCCCAGAGACCTCCATCTTAACACCAGCACCCAGCTTCACTCAACGACCAGCAAGCCACAGTGCTGGACAACCTATGCCAAACAACTAGCAAAACAGGAACACAACCCCACCCATTAGCAGAGAGGCTGCCTAAAATCATAATAAGGCCACAGACACCCCAAAACACACCACCAGACGTGAACCTGCCCACTAGAGAGACAAGATCCAGCCTCATCCAGCACAACACAGGCACTAGTCCCCTCCACCAGGAAGCCTACACAACCCACTGAAACAACCTTAGCCACTGGAGACAGACATCAAAAACAACGGGAACTACGAAAGTGCAGCCTGCAAAAAGGAGACCCCAAACACAGTAAGATAAGCAAAATGAGAAGACAGAAAAACACACAGCAGATGAAGGAGCAAGATAAAAACCCACCAGACCTAACAAATGAAGAGGAAATAGGCAATCTACCTGAAAAAGAATTCAGAATAATGATAGTAAGGATGATCCGAAATCTTGGAAGTAGAATGGACAAAATGCAAGAAACAGTTAACAAGGACCTACAAGAACTAAAGACGAAACAAGCAACGATGAACAATGCAATAAATGAAATTAAAATCACTCTAGATAGGATCAATAGCAGAATAACTGAGGCAGAAGAACGGATAAGTGACCTGGAAGATAAAGTAGTGGAAATAACTACTGCAGAGCAGAATAAAGAAAAAAGAATGAAAAGAACTGAGGACAGTCTCAGAGACCTCTGGGACAACATGAAACGCACCAACATTCGAATTATAGGGGTTCCAGAAGAAGAAGAAAGAAAGAAAGGGACTGAGAAAATATTTGAAGAGATTATAGTTGAAAACTTCCCTAATATGGGAAAGGAAATAGTTAATCAAGTCCAGGAAGCACAGAGGGTCCCATACAGGATAAATACAAGGAGAAACACGCCAAGACACATATTAATCAAACTGTCAAAAATTAAATACAAAGAAAGCATATTAAAAGCAGCAAGGGAAAAACAACAAATAACACACAAGGGAATCCCCATAAGGTTAACAGCTGAACTCTCAGCAGAAACCCTACAAGCCAGAAGGGAGTGGCAGGACATACTGAAAGTGATGAAGGAGAATAGCCTGCAACCAAGACTACTCTACCCAGCAAGGATCTCATTCACATTTGATGGAGAAATTAAAACCTTAACAGACAAGCAAAAGCTGAGAGAGTTCAGCACCACCAAACCAGCTTTACAACAAATGCTAAAGGAACTTCTCTAGACACGAAACACAAGAGAAGGAAATGACCTATAGTAGCGAACCCAAAACAATATATAAAATGGGAATAGGAACATACATATCGATAATTACCTTAAATGTAAATGGACTAAGTGCTCCCACCAAAAGACACAGATTGGCTGAATGGATACAAAAACAAGACCCTTATATATGCTGTCTACAAGAGACCCACTTCAGACCTAGAGACACATACAGACTGAAAGTAAGGGGATGGAAAAAGATATTCCATGCAAATGGAAACCAAAAGAAAGCTGGAGTAGCAATTCTCATATCAGACAAAATAGACTTTAAAATAAGGACTGTTAAAAGGGACAAAGAAGGACACTACATAATGATCAAGGGATTGATCCAAGAAGAAGATATAACAATTGTAAATATTTATGCACCCAACATAGGAGCACCTCAATACATAAGGCAAATACTAACAACCATAAAAGGGGAGATCGACAGTAACACATTCATAGTAGGGGACTTTAACACCCCACTTTCACCCATGGACAGATCATCCAAAATGAAAATAAATAAGGAAACACAAGCTTTAAATGATACATTAAACAAGATGGACTAATTGATATTTATAGGACACTCCATCCAAAAACAACAGAATACACATTTTTCTCAAGTGCTCATGGAACATTCTCCAGGATAGATCATATCTTGGGACACAAATCAAGCCTTGGTAAATTTAAGAAAACTGAAATTGTATCAAGTATCTTTTCCGACCACAACGCCATGAGACTAGATATCAATTACAGGAAAAGATCTTTAAAAAATACAAACACATGGAGGCTAAACAATACACTACTTAATAATGAAGTGATCACTGAAGAAATCAAAGAGGAAATAAAAAAATACCTAGAAACAAATGACAATGGAGACACAACGACCCAAAACCTATGGGATGCAGCAAAAGCAGTTCTAAGGGGGAAGTTTATAGCAATACAAGCCCACCTTAAGAAGCAGGAAACATCTCGAATAAACAACCTAACCTTGCACCTCAAGCAATTAGAGAAAGAAGAACAAAAAAGCCCCAAAGCTAGCAGAAGGAAAGAAATCATAAAAATCAGATCAGAAATAAATGAAAAAGAAATGAAGGAAACAATAGCAAAGATCAATAAAACTAAACGCTGGTTCTTTGAGAAGATAAACAAAATAGATAAACCACTAGCCAGACTCATCAAGAAAAAAAGGGAGAAGACTCAAATCAATAGAATTAGAAATGAAAAAGGAGAAGTAACAACTGACACTGCAGAAATAAAAAAAATCATGAGAGATTACTACAAGCAACTCTATGCCAATCAAATGGACAATCTGGAAGAAATGGACAAATTCTTAGAAATGCACAACCTGCCAAGACTGAATCAGGAAGAAATAGAAAATATGAACAGACCAATCACAAGCACTGAAATTGAAACTGTGATTAAAAACCTTCCAACAAACAAAAGCCCAGGACCAGATGGCTTCACAGGTGAATTCTATCAAACGTTTAGAGAAGAGCTAACACCTATCCTTCTCAAACTCTTCCAAAATATAGCAGAGGGAGGAACACTCCCAAATTCCTTCTACGAAGCCACCATCACCTTGATACCAAAACCAGACAAGGATGTCACAAAGAAAGAAAACTACAGGCCAATATCACTGATGAACATAGATGCTAAAATCCTCAACAAAATACTAGCAAACAGAATCCAACAGCACATTAAAAGGATCATACACCATGATCAAGTGGGGTTTATTCCAGGAATGCAAGGATTCTTCAATATACGCAAATCTATCAATGTGATAAACCATATTAACAAATTGAAGGAGAAAAACCATATGATCATCTCAATAGATGCAGAGAAAGCTTTCAACAAAATTCAACACCCATTTATGATAAAAACCCTCCAGAAAGTAGGCATAGAGGGAACTTTCCTCAACATAATAAAGGCCATATATGACAAGCCCACAGCAAACATCATCCTCAATGGTGAAAAACTGAAAGCATTTCCACTAAGATCAGGAACAAGACAAGGTTGCCCACTCTCACCACTCTTATTCAACATAGTTTTGGAAGTTTTAGCCACAGCAGTCATAGAAGAAAAGGAAATAAAAGGAATCCAAATCGGAAAAGAAGAAGTAAAGCTGTCACTGTTTGCAGATGACATGATACTATATATAGAGAATCCTAAAGATGCTACCAGAAAACTACTAGAGCTAAACAATGAATTTGGTAAAGTAGCAGGATACAAAATTAATGCACAGAAATCTCTGGCATTCCTATATACTAATGATGAAAAATCTGAAAGTGAAATCAAGAAAACACTCCCATTTACCATTGCAACAAAAAGAATAAAATATCTAGGAATAAATCTACCTAAGGATACGAAAGACCTGTATGCAGAAAATTATAAGACACTGATGAAAGAAATTAAAGATGATACAAATAGATGGAGAGATATACCATGTTCTTGGATGGGAAGAATCAACATTGTGAAAATGACTCTACTACCCAAAGCAATCTACAGATTCAATGCAATCCCTATCCAACTACCACTGGCATTTTTCACAGAACTAGAATAAAAAATTTCGCAATTTGTATGGAAACACAAAAGACCCCGAATAGCAAAAGCAATCTTGAGAACGAAAAATGGAGCTGGAGGAATCAGGCTCCCTGACTTCAGACTATACTAAAAAGCAACAGTAATCAAGACAGTATGGTACTGTCACAAAAACAGAAAGATAGATCAGTGGAACAGGATAGAAAGCCCAGAGATAAACCTACGCACATATGGACACCTTATCTTTGATAAAGGAGGCAGGAATGTACAGTGGAGAAAGGACAGCCTCTTCAATAAATGGTGCTGGGAAAACTGGACAGGTACATGTAAAAGTATGAGATTAAATCACTCCCTAACACCATACACAAAAATAAGCTCAAAATGGATTAAAGACCTAAATGTAAGGCCAGAAACTATCAAACTCTTAGAGGAAAACATAGGAAGAACACTCTATGACATAAATCACAGCAAGATCCTTTCTGACCCACCTCCTAGAGTAATGGAAATAAAAACAAAAATAAACAAATGGGACCTAATGAAACTTCAAAACTTTTGCACAGCAAAGGAAACCATAATCAAGACCAAAAGACAACCCTCAGAATGGGAGAAAACATTTGCAAATGAAGCAACTGACAAAGGATTAATCTCCAAAATTTACAAGCAGCTCATGCAGCTCAATAACAAAAAAACAAACAACCCCATCCAAAAATGGGCAGAAGACCTAAACAGACATTTCTCCAAAGAAGATATACAGAATGCCAACAAACTCATTAAAGAATGCTCAACATCATTAATCATTAGAGAAATGCAAATCAAAACTACAATGAGATATCATCTCACACCAGTCAGAATAGCCATCATCAAAAAATCTAGAAACAATAAATGCTGGAGAGGGTGTGGAGAAAAGGGGACACTCTTGCACTGCTGGTGGGAATGTGAATTGGTTCAGCCACTATGGAGAACAGTATTGAGGTTCCTTAAAAAACTACAAATAGAATTACCATATGACCCAGCAATCCCACTACTGGGCATATACCCTGAGAAAACCAAAATTCAAAAAGAGTCATGTACCAAAATGTTCATTGCAGCTCTATTTACAATAGCCCGGAGATGGAAAGAACCTAAGTGCCCATCATCGGACGAATGGATAAAGAAGATGTGGCACATATACACAATGGAATATTACTCAGCCTTAAAAAGAAATGAAATTGAGTTATTTGTAATGAGATGGATAGACCTAGAGTCTGTCATACAGAGTGAAGTAAGTCAGAAAGAAAAAGACAAATACCGTATGCTAACACATATATATGGAATTTAAGGAAAAAAAATGTCATGAAGAACCTAGGGGTAAGACAGGAATAAAGACGCAGACCTACTGGAGAACGGACTTGAGGATATGGGGAGGGGTAAGGGTGAGTTTTGACAGGGCGAAAGAGAGTCATGGACATATACACACTAACAAACGTAGTAAGGTAGATAGCTAGGGGGAAGCAGCCGCAAGGCACATGGATATTAGCTCGGGGCTTTGGGACAGCCTGGAGGGGTGGGATGGGGAGAGTGGGAGGGAGGGAGACGCAAGAGGGAAGACATGGGAACATATGTATATGTATAGCTGATTCACTTTGTTATAAAGCAGAAACTAACACACCATTGTAAAGCAATTATACCCCAATAAAGATGGTTAAAAAAAAAAAAAAAGAAAAAGAAAAAAAATCCAATTTTTAAAATAGGGAAAAATTTATGTATTTAATTCAACAAATAAGATAAGCACATGAAAAGATGCTAAACATAATTTACCATTAATTAAATGCAAATTGAACAATGATAAGATACTACTACATACCTCTTAGAATGGCTATAATTATTGCTAGTAAGGATGTGGAATACAAAGAACTCTTATTGCTTGCTGGTAGGAAGGTAAAGAGGAATAGTCCTCTTGGAATACATTTTAGTAGTATCTTACAAAGCTAAACATAATACTATCATGTGATCCAGGAATTGTGTTTCTGGGTATTTATCCCAATGAGTTAAAAACTTATGTCCACAGAAAATTATGAATGCAAATATATATAGTAGCTACAGTCATAGTCCAAAAAAACTGGAAGTCCCCAATAAGTCCTCCGATGAATGGATAAAGAAACAATGGTACATCCATACAATGGAATATTGCTCAATGATTAAAGCAAATAAACTACCAAGTACCCTCAATGCCCCCCCCCCAATTAATGTACCTTTAATGCACATTGCTAAGAGAAAGAAGCTACTCTAAACAAGCTAGGTATTACATGATTCCAATTATATGATATTCTGGAAAAGTTCAAAATATAAAGATGTTAAAAAAATTAGTGGGGATTTTCAGTTTCTGACCTAGAAAGTACGGAGCTAGGAAGTCACTCCTCCCAACCAAACACACACACACACACACACACACACACACACAAATGCTGAACAAATGGAAAATTAACAACTCTGTCTAAGCCAATCAGAGAACTGAGGTCATAGGGCAAATCTCTTGTCCTCAAAATTAAAGAGACAGACAGAACAATACAGAGAAACACAACTTACCTGAGCAGAAGTCCTGGAACAGAAAATTCCGTGAAAACTAGTACTGAGATAGGAATGATTAAACTGTAATTGAAAAACTACTGGAGGTTCAGTGTGGACAGTTTGAGAGTAAAAGTACCAGGGGGTGGGGAAGAAAAGTGAGTCCCCACACCTTCATGTGTCTTACCACCAAGACTCCCAGGTTATTACATTGAAAGCTGAGAAAACTCCTCCTCTGCTTCCAGTGGAAGTAGGGAAGAAGAAGCCATTTTAAAATATGCCCAGAGAATTCAGTTCTTCTTAAAAACATATGCCCTCGAGAGAAACTATTTCACCAAAGCCTAACTCATCTTCATAGAGGAATATACACAACTCTAGCCCCCAGTAGTCTTTCTATTTTACTTAAGGGGGAATAAACCAAGAAAAACTGAGAACTGAGAGGAGATTCAAGATGGCGGAAGAGTAAGACGTGGAGATCACATTCCTCCCCATAAATACATCAGAAATACATCTACATGTGGAACAACTCCTACAGTACATGTACTGAATGCTGGAAGAAGACCTGAGACCTCCAAAAAGGCAAGAAACTCCCCACGTACCTGGGTAGGGCAAAAGAAAAAAGGGAAAACAGAGACAAAAGAATACGGACAGGACCTGCACCAGTGGGAGGGAGCTGTGAAGAAGGAAAGGTCTCCACACACTAGGAAGCCCCTTCGCAGAGGGGAGACTGCTGGTGGTGAAGGGGGAGCTTCGGAGACATGGAGGAGAGCACAGCAACAGGGGTGCGGAGGGCAAAGTGGAGAGATTACCACACAGAGGATCTGTGCTGACCAGCACTCACCAGCCCGAAAGGCTTCTCTTCTCACCCGCTGGGGCAGGCGGGACAGGGAGCTGAGGCTCGGGCTTCAGACTGCACTTAGAGGACTGGGGTTGGCGTCGTGAACACAGCCTGAAAGGGGCTAGTGCACCATGGCTAGTGGGGAGGGAGTCCGGGAAAAGGTCTGGAATTGCTGAAGAGGCAAGAGACTTTTTCTTCCCTCTTTGTTGCCTGGAGCGCGAGGAGAGATTAAGAGCACTGCTAAAAGGAGCTCCAGAGAGGCGCAAGCCACGGCTATCAGCGCGGACCCCAGAGACGGGCAGGAGACACTAAGGCTGCTGCTGCCGCCAACAAGAAGCCTGTGGGCAAGCACAGGTCACTATCCATACCTCCCCTTCCAGGAGCCTGTGCAGCCTACCTCTGCCAGGGTCCCATGATCCAGGGACAACTTCCCCAGGAGAATGCATGGCGTGCCTCAGGCTGGTTCAACGTCATGTTGGCCTCTGCTGCTCCAAGCTTGCTCCAAACTCTGCACCCCTCCATCGCCCAAGCCTGAGAGAGCCTGAGCCCCGGAAGCAGTTGCTGCTTTAAGCCTGTCCTGCCTGAGCAAAGAAGAGACGCTCTCAGGATGCCTATATGCAGAGGCAGGGCAAAATCCAAAGCTGAACCCCAGGAGCTGTGTGAACAAAGAAGAGAAAGGGAAATCTCTCCCAGCAGCCTCAGGAGCAGAGGACTAAATCTCCATAGTCAACTTGATGTACCCTGCATCAGTGGAATACCTGAATAGAAAATGAATCATCTCAAATTGAGGAGGTGGATTTTGGGAGCAATGATATATATATTTTTTTCTTCCCCCGTTTTCTCTTTTTGTGAGTGTGTATGTGTATGTTTCTGTGTGTGATTTTGTCTGTATAGCTGGCATTTACCATTTGTCCTAGGGTTCTGTCTGGCCATTTCTTTTTTCTTTTAGCATAGTTTTCAGTACTTGATATCATTGGTGGATTTGATTTTTGGTTTGGCTGTTCTCTTCTTTCTTTCTTTATAATTACTTTTAAAATATTTTTATTAATTATTTTTTGTTTTTTATATTAATAAATTTTTTATTATATTTTATTTTTATCATTTTCTTTCTTTTTTTCTCCCTTTTATTCTGAGCTAGGTGAATGACAGGCTCTGGGTGTGCCAGCCAGACATCACGGCTATGCCTCTGAGGTGGGAGAGCCAGGTTCAGGACACTGGTCCATCACAGACCTCCCAGCTGCAAGTAATATCAAACAGCGAAAATCTCCCAGAGATCACCATCTCAACGTCAAGCACCAGCTCCACTCAAGGACCAGCAAGCTACAGTGCCGGACACCCTATGTCAAACAACTAGCAAGACAGGAATACAACCCCACCCATTAGCAGAGAGGCTGCCTAAAATCATAATGTCACAGACACCCCAAAACACACCACCAGATGTGGATCTGCTCACCAGAAAGACAAGATCCAGCCTCATCCACCAGGACACAGACACTAGTCCCCTCTACCAGGAAGTCTACACAATCCACTGCACCAACCTTAGCCACTGGGGGCAGACATGAAAAACAATGGCAACTATGAACCTGCAGCCTATGAAAAGAAGACCCGAAACACAGTAAGTTAAGGAAAATGAGAAGACAGAGAAACACACAGCAGATGAAGGAGCAAATAAAAACCCACCAGACCTAACAAATGAAGAGGAAATAGGCAGTCTACCTGAAAATGAATTCAGAATAATTAAAGAAAAGATGATACAAAGTCATGGAAATAGAATGGAGAAAATTAAAGAAATGTTTAACAAGGACCTAGAACAACTAAAGAGTAAACAAACAATCATGAACAACACAAAAAAGAAATTAAAAATTCTCTAGAAAGGATCAATAGCAGAATAACTGAGGCAGAAGAACGGATAAGTGACCTGGAAGGTAAAATAGTGGAAATAACTACCACAGAGCAGAATAAAGAGAAAAGAATGAAAAGAAATGAGGACAGTTTCAGAGACCTCTGGAAGAATATTAAATGCAACAACATTCGAATTATGGGGGTCCCAGAAGAAGAAGAGTAAATAAAAGGGACTGAGAAATTATTTGAAAAGATTATAGTTGAACATTTCCCTAACATGGGAAATGAAATAGTTAATCAAGTCCAGGAAGCACGGAGAGTCCGATACATGGTAAATCCAAGGAGAAACACCAAGATACATGTTAATCAAACTATTAAAAATTAAATAAAAAGAAAAAATATTAAGAGCAGCAAGGGAAAAACAACAAATAACATACAAGGGAATCCCCAGAAGGTTAGGAGCTGATCTTTCAGCTGAAACTCTGCAAGCGAGAAGGGAGTGGCAGGACATACTTAAAGTGATGAAAGGGAAAAACCTACAACCAAGATTACTCTAACCAGGAAGGATCTCATTCAGATTTGATGGATAAATTAAAACCTTTACAGACAGGCAAAAGCTAAGAGAATTCAGCACAAAAATACCAGCTTTATAACAAATGCTAAAGGAATTTCTCTAGGCAGGAAAAACAAGAGAAGGAAAAGACCTACAATAACAAACCCAAAACAATTAAGAAAATGGTAATAGGAACATACATATCGATACTTACCTTAAATGTAAATGAATTAAATGCTCCAAGCAAAAGACAAGGACTGGCTGAATGGATACAAAAATAAGACCCATATATATGCTGTCTACAAGAGACCCACTTCAGACCTAGGAACACATACAGACTGAAAGTGAGGGGATGGAAAAATATATTCCATGCAAATGGAAATCAAAAGAAAGCTGGAGTAGCAATTCTCATTGCTACTAAAGTAGCAATCTATTTTGCTAAAGGCAAAATAGACTTTAAAACAAAGACTATTTCAAGAGACAAAGAAGGACACTACATAATGATCAATGGATCAGTACAAGAAGATATAACAATTGTACACCTTTATGGACCCAACACAGTAGCACCTCAATATGTAAGGCAAATTCCAACAGCCATAAAAGTGGAAATTGACAGTAACACAATCATAGTAGCGGACTTTGACACCCCGCTTTCACCATTGGAGAGATCATCCAAAATGAAAATAAATAAGGAAACACAAGCTTTAAATGATACCTTAAACAAGATGGATTTAATTGATATTTATAGGACATTCCATCCAAACACAACAGAATACACTTTCTTCTCAAGTGCTCATGGAACATTCTCCAGGACAGATCATATCTTGGGGCACAAATCAAGCCTTGGTAAATTTAAGAAAATCAAAATCGTATCAGGTATCCTTTCAGACCACAAGGCTATTAGACTAGATATGAATTAGAGGAAAAACTCTGTAAAAAATACAAACACATGGAGGCTAAACAATACACTACTTAATAACCAAGACATCACTGAATAAATCAAAGAGAAAATCAAAAATACCTAGAAACAAATGACAATGGAAAAACGACAACCCAAAACCTATTAGATGCATCAAAAGCCGTTTTAAGAGGGAAGTTTATAGGAATACAATGCTACCTTAAGAAATAAGAAACATCTCAAATAAACAACCTAAACTTACACCTAAACCAATTAGGGAAAGAAGAACAAAAAAATCCCAAAGTTAGCAGAAGGAAAGAAATCATAAAGACCAGATCAGAAATAAATGAAGGAAATCACAGCAAAGATCAATAAAACTAAAAGCTGGTTCTTTGAGAAGATAAACAAAATTGATAAACCATTAACCACACTCATCAAGGAAAAAACCGCAGAAGACTCAAATCAATAGAATTAGAACTGAAAAAGGAGAAGTAACAACTGACACTGCAGAAATACAAAGGATCATGAGAGATTAGTATAAGCAACACTATGCCAATAAAATAGACAACCTGGAAGAAATGCACAGATTCTTAGAAAATCAAAACCTTCTGAGACTGAACCAGGAAGAAATAGGAAATATAAACAGACGAATCACAAGCAATGAAATTGAAACTATGATTAAGAACCTTCCAACAGGTCTGCCCTGGTGGCGCAGTGATTGAGAGTCCGCCTGCTGATGCAGGGGACACGGCATCGTGCCCTGGTCTGGGAAGATCCCACATGCCATGGAGCAGCTAGGCCCATGAGCCATGGCCGCTGAGCCTGCATGTCCAGAGCCTGTGCTCTGCAACGGAAGAGGCCACAACAGTGAGAGGCCCACATATCACAAAAAAAATTTCTTCCAACAAACAAAACCCAGGACTAGATGGCTTCACAGGTGAATTCTATCAGATATTTAGAGAAGAGCTAACACTTATCCTCCTCAAAGTCTTCCAAAATATAGCAGAGGGAGGAACACTTGCAAACTTATTCTACAAGGCCACCATCACCCTGATACCAAAATCAGACAAAGATGTCACAAAGAAAGAAAACTACAGGCCAATATCACTGATGAACATAGATGCAAAATTCCTCAACAAAATACTAGCAAACTGAATCCAACAGCACATTAAAAGGATCATACACCATGATCAAGTGGGGTGTATCCCAGGAATGCAAAGATTTTTCAATATACGCAAATTAATCAATGTGATACACCATTTTAACAAATTGAAGGAGAAAAATCATATGAACTTCTCAATAGATGCAGAGAAATATTTTGACAATATTCAACACCATTTATGATAAAAGCCCTCCAGAAAGTAGGCATAGAGGGAACTTTCCTCAACATAATAAAGGCCATATATCACAAACCCACAGCCAACATCATCCTCAATGGTGAAAAACTGAAAGCATTTCCACTAAGTTCAGGAAGAAGACAAGGTTGTCCACTCTCACCACTATTATTCAACATAGTTTTGGAATTTTTAGCCACAGTAATCAGAGAAGAAAAGGAAATAAAATGAATCCAAATTGGAAAAGAAGAAGTAAAGCTGTCACTGTTTGCAGATGACATGATACTATACATAGGGAATCCTAAAGATGCTACCAGAAAACTCATAGAGATAATCAATGAATTTGGTAAAATAGCAGGATACAAAATTAATGCACAGAAATCTCTGGCATTCCTATACACTAATGATGAAAAATCTGAAAGTGAAATCAAGAAAACACTCCCATTTACCATTGCAACAAAAAAATAAAATATCTAGGACTACACCTACCTACAGAGACAAAAGACCTGTATGCAGAAAATTATGTCACTAATGAAAAAAAATTAAAGATGATACAAACAGATGGAGAGATATATCATGTTTCTCCATTGGAAGAATCAACATTGTGTAAATGACTCTACTACCCAAAGCAATCTATAGATTCAATGCAATCCCTATCAAACTACCAATGGCATTTTTCACAGTACTAGAACAGAGAAGTTCACATTTTGTATGGAAACACAAAAGGCCCCGAATAGCCAATGCAAGCTTGAGAAAGAGAAACAGAGCTGGAGGAATCAGGCTCCTTGACTTCAGACCATACTACAAAGCTACAGTAATGAAGACAGTATGGAACTGGCACAGAAACAGAAACATAGATCAATGGAACAAGACAGAAAGCCCAGAGATAAACCCACACACATATGGTCACTTTATCTTTGATAAAGGAGGCAAGAATATACAATGGAGAAAAGGCAGTCTCTTCAATAAGTGGTGCTGGGAAAACTGGACAGCTATGAGTATAAGAATGAAATTAGAACACTCCCTGAAACCATACAGAAAAATAAGCTCAAAACTGATTAAAAACCAAAATTTAAGGCCAGACACTATCAAACTCCTAGATGAAAACATAGGGAGAACACTCTATGGCATAAATCACAGCAAGATCCTTTTTGACCGACCTCCTAGAGAAATGGAAATAAAAACAAACATAAGCTAATCGGACCTAATGAAACTTAAAAGCTTTTGTACAGCAAAGGAAACCATAAACAAGAACAAAAGGCAACCCTCAGAATGGGAGAAAATATTTGCAGATGAAGCAACTGACAAAGGATTAATCTCAAAAATTTACAAGCAGCGCATGCAGCTCAATAACAAAAAAAAAAAACAACCCAATCCAAAAATGGGCAGAAGACCTAAATAGACATTTTTCCAAAGAAGCTATACAGATTGCCAACAAACACATGAAAGAATGCTCAACATCATTAATCATTAGAGAAATGCAAATAAAAACTACAATGCGATATCATCTCACACTGGTCAGAATGTCCATCATCAAAAAATCTAGAAACAACAAATGCTAGAGAGGGTGTGGAGTAAAGGGAACCCTCTTGCACTATTGGTGGGAATGTAAATTGATACAGCCACTCTGGAAAACAATATGGAGGTTTCTTAAAATGCTAAGAATAAAACTACCATACAACCCAGCAATCCCACAACTGGGCATATACCCTGAGAAAACCTTAATTCAAAAAGAGTCATGTATCATAATTTTCATTGCATCTCTATTTTTAATAGCCAGGAACTGGAAGCAACCTAAGTGTCCATTGACAGATGAATGGAGAAAGAAGATATGGCACATATATACAATGGAATATTACTCAGCCATAAAAAGAAATGAAATTGAGTTATTTGTAATGAGGTGGATGGATATAGAGTGTGCCATGCAGAGTGAAGTTAGTCAGAAAGAGAAAAACAAATACCGTATGCTAACACATATATATGGAATCTAAAAAAAGGAAGAACCTAGGGACATGATGGGAATAAAGACTCAGACCTAGTAGAGAATGGACTTGAAGACATGGTGAGGGGGAAGGGTAAGCTGGGACAAAGTGAGAGAGTGGTAGTGTATATATGAACATGTATATACTACCAAATGTAAAATAGATAGCTAGTGGGAAGCAGTTGCATCGTACAGGGAGATCAGCTTGGTGCTTTTTGACCAGTTAGAAGGGTGGGATTGGGAAGGTGGGAAGGAAGTGAAAGGGCGAGGGTATATGGTGATATATGTATATGTATAACTGATTCACTTTGTTAAAAAGCAGAAACTAACACACCATTCTAAAGCAATTATACTCCAATAAAAGTGTTTAAAAAATTAAATTAAATTTAAAAAGAAAAGAGAAACAATACTCACTATAAAAAACAAAATAGAAAAACTGAGATATGCTTATAAAGGCCACAGCCCTGGGGTACAGCCTCCGTAAAAGACTGAGACAATTATAGGTAGATAGAATGGCTCCCTTCTCTCTCCATGCCTTACTATTACATCAATAGGGCTCTTATATAGTAACAGAATACAAGTTAAAGAACTGTAGGTTCCCTATGATTTTTAAGAAATCTCAAGGGAAACCCAGAGACAACAAGGGCAACAAAAACAAGGATAGCAGAAGAAATTTTAGCATCTGACACCTACAGGTATAGCAAACAGTAAAGACAAACTAATCCCTAGACAGATAAACATGAAACCTCACTCTAAAGGCCTACTAACCTCAGTTTTTTAACCAGTACATCTTATACAGCTTGCAACAAAAATATTATAAAGCATACTAAAACATACAAAACAGTTTGAAAGAGCAGGGCTAACATCAAAACAGAATTATATATTATGGAAATTTTGGAATTATTAGACTTGGATACAACAATAAAGATTAATAGACTAGGGCTCTAACAGAAAAAAGTTGAAACTATGCAAAAACAGTTGGGTAATGTAAACATGTGAGCAGACAAATAGAAGCTCAAAGAAATAATTAACTGGAAATAGTGGAAATCAAAAACAACATCACAAAAATGAAGAATGCCTTTGATAAGTTCTTTAAATAACTGGACATGGCTGAGGAAATAATTATCAAGCTTGAAGAAATGTCAAAATAAACTTCCCAAACTAAAAAGTGAGGAGAAAATGAATGAAAAGAAAAAAAAAAGGGATATTCAAGAACGTGGGATAATTATAAAGTGTGTAACATAAACATAATAGGAATAAGAAAAGGAGAAGAACTATGGGAACAGAATAGTGCAGAATAGCAAAGACAAAGAAAAAATCTTGAAAGAAGCCAGAAGACCAAACTAAACATAAAATAAATCAAAACAAAAACTTACCTATAAAGGAATAAAAATAAAAATTACATTGGGCTTCTCTTCAGAAACTATGCAAGCAGGAAGAGAGTATACAATCTAATGACCTGACATGTGTATATACTGCAAAAAAGAAAATAACCACAATAAGTTTAGTTAATGTTAATCACCTTATTTAGTTACAAAATTTTTCTTGTGATGAGAACACTTAATATCTATTCCTCACCCCCCCAAAAAAAACTACTCTCTTAGCAACTTCCAAATATACAACATAATATTGTTAACTATAATAACCATGCTGTACATTACATCCCAGAACTTATAACCAGATTTTACATTTCGACCACCTTCACCCCTTTTCTCCATGCCACCCCTGCCTGTAGCAACTACCAATCTGTTCTCTGTATCTAATCTTGTTTTTAATTCCACATATAAGTGAGATCATACAGTATTTATCTTCTCTATCTGAATTATTTCAATTAGCAAAATGCCATCAAGGTCCACGTCCTCACAAAAAGCAAGATTTCTTTCCTTTTATGGCTGAAAAATTATATATGTGTGTATATATATATATCTCCATCACATTTTCTTTATTCATCTGTCCATGGAAACTTAGGTTGTTTCCATGTCTTGGCTATTGTTAATAATGCTGCAATTAACAAGGGGATGCAGATATTTTTCAAGGTAGTGATTTTATTTCCTTTAGATATATATCCAGAAGTGGAATTGCTGGATCATATGGTAGTGCCATTTTTAACTTTTTGAGGAATCTCCATACAGTTTTCCATAGTAGCTGCACCAATATACAGGGTTTCCTTTTCTCCACATCCTCGCCAGGACTTGTTATTTCTTGTTTTTATGATAATAGACATCTTAATGGCTGTGAGGTGATATTGTGGGCTATTTTCTTATTAAAGTATTGTTGATTATAATATTATATTAGCTTCAGGTGTACAACATAATGATTCAGTATTTTCATAGATTATGTTCCATATGAAGTTATTATAAAATATTGGCTATATTTCCTGTGTTGTACATTACATCCTTCTTATTTATTTTATACCTACTAGTTTGTACCTCTTAATCTCCTTCACCTATCTTGCCCCTAAAATGCCATACTATCCAAAGCAATGTTCAGATTTAATGCAATCCCAATAAAAATACCTATGACATTTTTTACAGAACTAAAATAAATAATACTAAAATTTGTGTGGAACCACAAGATCTCAAATAGCGAAAGTAATCTTGAGAAAATAAAGAACAAAGTATCATGCTCCCTGACTTCAGACTATAATACGAAGCTCAAAACAGAATGGTACTGGCACAAAAACAGACACACAGACCAATGGACTAAAATAAAGAACCCAGAAATAAACCCACACACATATGGTCAATTTATGACAAAGAAGCCAAGAATATACAATGGGGAAAAGACAGCCTCTTCAGTAAGTGGTGTTAGGAAAACTGAAAATCTACATGTAAAAGAATAAAAGTAGAGTATTTTCTCAGCCCATAAACAAAAATAAACTCAAAATGGATTAAATATCTAGATGTAAGACCTGAAACCATAAAACTCTCAGAAGAAAACATAGGCAGTGCACTCTTTGACATGTCTTAGCAATATTTTTTTGGATCTCTCTGCTCAGGCAAGGGAAACAAGAACAAAAGTAAATAAATAGGACCTAATTAAAATTCAAAGCTTTTGCACAGAGGAAACCATCAACAAAACAAAAAGGCAACCTACTGAGTGGGAAGAGGTGTTTGCAAATGTATGTCTGATAAGAGGTAAATGTCCAAAATTTGTAATGAACTAATACAACTCAATATCAAAAAAAAGCCCAACAAACTAATTAAAAAACGGACAGAGATCTGAACAGGCATTTTTTCAAAGAAGACATACTGATGGCCAACAGGTACATGGAAAGATGCTCAATATCACTAATCATGAGGGATATGCAGAAGCTTTTTTGTTTGATGTAATCCCACTTGTTTATTTTTGCTTTTGTCACCTTTGTTTTCAGGGTCTAATTGAAAAAATCATTGCCAAGACCTATGTTAAGCTTGCACCTATGTTTTCTTTTAGCAGTTTTATGGTTTCAAGTCTTACATTGAAGTCTTACATCCAATTTGATATGATTTTTGTGTATGGTTTAAGATAGGTGTCCAGTTTCATTCTTTTGCATGTAGCTGTCCAGTTTGCCAATACCACTTATTGAAGAGACTACCCTTTCCCCATTGCATATTCTTGGCTCCTTTGTCATAAATTAATTGACCATATATGCATGGGTTTCTTTGTGGAGTATGCTGTTTTATTGATCTGTGTGTTTGTTTTTATGTCAATGCCATATTATTTTGATTACTGTAGATTTTGTAATATAGTTTGAAATAAGAAAGTGTGATACATACAGCTTTAATCTTTCTCAAAGTTGCTTTGGAATCTTTTGTGGTTTCATAAAAATTTTAGAATTGTTGTATTTCTGTGGAAAATGCCACTGAAATTTTTAGAGATTGCATTGAATCTTTAGATTACTTTGTGGAGTAGAAAAATTTCACAGTATTAATTCTTCAAATCCATGAATATGAAACATGTTTCCATTTATTTGTGCCATCCTCAATTTTTTTCATCAGTGTCTTATACTTTTATAGTTTTCAGTGTACAGATGTTTCACCTCCTTGGTTAAGTTTATTCCTAGGTATCTTATTCTTTTTGTTGCAATTGCAAATGGGATTATTTTCTTAATTTCTCTTTCTGATAGTTCATTCGTAATGTATAAAAATGCAAGAGATCTTTCTATATTGATTTTGCATCCTGCAATTTTACTGAATTCATTTATTATTTCTAAGTTTTTTTGTGGAATGTCTAGGGTTTTCAATATATAATATCATGTGCAGATAGAGAAAGTTTTATTTCTTCCTTTCTGATTTAAATGATTTTTTTTTCTTGCCTAATTGCTCCAGCTAAGATTTCTAGTATTATGTTGAAAAAAAGTGGTTAGAGTGGGTCACCTTGTCTTGTTCTTGATACTAGAAGAAACACTTTCTGGTTTTCCCCCATTGAGTATGATGCTGTCTGTGACCTTTGGGATTTTAAATTAAAGATCAGTTATGTTGCAACTTTGTGTCTAGCACATACCAAATCCCAAACTCCCAGAAGTAAAGCAGGCATTCAATATAAACCACATTGTTTATTCAATTTTTTAGGCACAGTGAACTACTCTAATTATTTAGGATACATTTTATGTTAGTGTAAGAAACTGTTTTCCAGTTAATTTTCCAGATACCAGCCAATGTTCAATCTAGCAAGCAAGTCTCTTTTAAGGATAGCAGTTTCAGGCATACCATTAACTTTTCCACTCATTGTTTAAAAGAATGAAGGCTGAAAAGTCAGTGAGCTTAGCAAACATATAAAAACGTTAGGAAAAAAAACAGCTAATTAAGCACATAAAGAAAAAAGAGACATTAGAAGATACAGAAAAAGAAGAAAACTAATAAAAACAGAGGATCAATATGACAAACAGTTACTTCTTTGAAATAATAACAATATGGAAACATCTATAGCTAGAATGATGAAAAAATTAAAAATGTAATGGAACAAAAATCAAATATCTTGCTTAAAATAGGGGACATTATTAAAAATTCTATGTACATGAGAAAGTTTAGCAGGAATTTATTATAAACTACTCTATGTCATATAATTGGAAATATAGATGAAATAGAAACATTTCTAATAAAAATACCATAGGGGAAACGTAAATTGTGATTAGCTCCATAACTATTAACAACATTCAGTTGGTAATGAAAAACCTTTCTTAAAAGCAACCCAGGCCAAGATGGCTTTAATAGTTAAATCTATCAAACATTTAAGGTAGAAATAGTACCAATCTTACCATAGGACAGTCTCATCCATGACGGTAAATGCAAAAGTTATAAATAAAATCTTAGCAAGACAAAGTGTGCAATATAGGAAAGGGGTAATACAGTAAAGCTAATTTTGGTTTATTTTAGGAATTAATAGGTGTTTTAACAAATGAAAATCACTCTATGTATTTTATCACATTAGCAGAAAAAAGAGAAAAATATTGTGATCACTTCAACAAATACAGAAAATGCATTTGATAAAATTCAGCTCCTATTTATGATAAAAATTTCTTTAAACTAGAAGTAGAAGGGGTCTTTCTTAATCCAATATCAAGAGATATCTATTAATTAGCTTATAGCAAACAACACACCTAATGGTGAAATGAAAGATTTTGCACTGACATCTAGAATGAGATAATGATACCCACTACCTCCACTTTTATCTAATATTGCACTGAGAGTACCACCTATTGTGGTAATGCAAATATAAATAAATAAAAATGATCATATTTGGAAAGGAAAAAATAAAAAACATCATTTTCATTTGGCATGCTTGTTTACATTGAAAATTCAAGAAAAATCAGGTAAATTATTGGAATTAAGATTTGAGATTAATAAACTTGCTGATATACATACACATATACTTGTTTATAAACATACTGACAGAGGATAAAGATAGATAGATGATAGCTAAATAGATAATAGATAGATAACTTGAAGGGGACAGAACATAGATCCAGTTATTGGGAGTGTGGTACAAGGGTAAGAGGAAGCCAAAAGCAAAATTCCATGAAAGCAGTGATGATGATCTTTGGTTCACTACTTTGTCCTAAATGTGTAGCACATTGTAGGCAGTCAATGTTTGTTGAATGAATGAATGCTCAGTGAATGAGATATGTAACCAAAACTCCTTATATGTGCCCTTATAGGAGTTGCATTAGTCAGAGAGCCTGAAGTAAAGTTACAGATAGGGAGGAAGTGGCTCCAGAGCTAAAGATGACAGGATGATAAAGACAGGAAACATAAATGGTCATTTTAAGAAAAATATCTTAAGTCAACTTGTATTCCTTAGAATTAATATTTAAAAATAAGGGTAAGTAATAAATTTTCCAATTATAATTTTTTGAAGATATTAACAATATTGTTTCTTTATCATATGAATTCAGTTATTTTTATCAATCAATTCATCTATTTGGACTCTGCTTGCAGGTTGATTAGATTGAAATATAAAGAATTCATCTGAAATTTAACCACACTGACCAATCTAGACGGACAGTTTGATATTGTTTATGGACTCCAGGTTTTGACAACAAATAATAAAATAACGTTAAAGCAGCTCGCACATTTAAGAATAAGATATGATTTCTGTACCTTGGCCTTAAAGTGTCTGATTAAAGCTGGAAGTTACAATATGAGAAAGTTGTTAAATTTAATTAGTAATTTTATTAATAAAATTATGGATGTGCTACCTGTGCCAAGATCTATCAGAGTTTGAGATTTCATAGGAATGTAAAAGTTAATATTCCCTTAAGGACACAGTCCCCAGGTAGAAGAAATCATAGTCTGATGATGTTGTTTGTCATTAGTTATGTATCTAAGGAAAGGTCTTCATCTATGTTTAAATGTTTAAAAAATTAGAATTTAAAATACATTATGAGAAATTGTACTTTTCCCCCCATTTGCATTATTATTTGAGTTTAAGGGTTGCTAGCAACTTAAAGCCTCCTTTAACAAGATAAATTTTGTTTGCCACATATGTCTCTATTTCATTTGGGACCTTATCAAAATTTAAAGTTGTTAAAATGAAATCAAGATTTGTAGTTGAAGAGTCACTAAAAACGTGCATCACACTTACTACTAAAAATGATTCCCTTTGCCTAATTTCATTACCAAAACCTTGAGAAATTGCAACTTTATTTATTTCCTGCTTGCATCTAGGAATTATATTTTAAATCATTAACTTAAATTTAAAGAGCAATATAAAATAATGCCTTTAAACCTACTACTAGAAAGATTTATTCTCTTTTAGAGAAAATTTAGACTTTTTCATGCTAAGACTTGATTTAGAAAACAAGAAGATAAAGGTTAGTAAGCAGACTTTAGTTTAAAAATTTGGAAGGTTTTGCAGCTTGGATGTAAGCCAAGAGGCCAACAGCCATGTTCATCCTTGACTGAGCAAGTCGTAGTACTGAAGCTTACAAGCTGATTGTACAACAGGGAAAGCAAGGCAGAATCATAGCTAATTAGAATTCCTGCAGGCTTTATCAACAGGTCTGCAAAATACAGTAATTAAGCTACGGCTGTGAAAACATGTCACTTTGATGTTTTGGAGATGATGCAAACTAGCTTAAAATTACCCAGCTCAAAAATAATCACTTAAGAACTTCCTTAAAGTGACACATGGAACGTATATTTGACTACTGTGATTTTTTTAAAAAAATTACTTCAATAAAAGCCAAGGCTAATTTAATATCTCAGTAAAGAATATCATGGGCTCAATTACTGACTTGCTTTTGTGCAGATGTATTCTGGACCAAAAATAAGCAGAATTAGTGAAATATTATATATTGATACCTTAATATTTTCAAATATCAAGATCTGTCTATACATGTAATAGGCAGGGCAATTGTCATCTCAGAAATAAATTCATTTTTAACATATTCAAAAGTCAGAATCTTTTTTGTTAATAGAATTCAACAAAGGAGTATATTCATAAATAACTTAATAATTTTAATTGTAGAGCCTGACAGTGAATTGAATCTAAAAATGAAATTGAAAAAAAATTCTAAAATATGTCTCTATTTTTATTTTCTTTTTTTGCAGTAGGCAGGCCTCTCACTGTTGTGGCCTCTCCTGCTGCGGAGCACAGGCTCCGGATGCGCAGGCCCAGCAGCCACGGATCACAGGTCTAGCTGCTTCGTGGCATGTGGGATCTTCCCAGACCGGGGCATAAACCCATGTCCCCTGAATAGGCAGGTGGACTCTCAACCACTGCGCCACGAGGGAAGCCCCCTATGTCTCTATTTTTAAGTGCTGTTGTAAGTGTGATTTGATGAACTTCATATGAGAAGAATGACAGAGTTGACATCTGCTTTGTTTTTTTTTTTTAGAAATTGGAAACCGTACACATTGCTTGTGGAAATGTAAAATGGTGCAGACAATATGTATGATAGTTTGAAATTTCCTCAAAAAGGTAAAATACAGTTAGAGTTTGGTTCAAGAATTCCACTCCTAGATATATGCCACAAAGAATTGAAAATGGGTGTTCAAACAAAAACTTGTACATGAATATTCATAGCAGCATTGTTGACATTGGCCCAATGGTAGAAACAATTTGAATATCCAACAGTGGATGAATGGATCAGCAAAAGAGGGTAGATCTATAAAGCTCCATATTATTCTGCCATATATAGAAAGAGTAAAATGGTGCATCCACTGTGGAAAACAGTATGGCAGTTCATCAAAAACTTAAACATAAATTAACATATGATCCATCAATTCCAATTCAGGGTAGACACACAAAAGGTTTGAAAGCAGGGAGTAAAAGAGTTATCTGTATACATGTATGCGTAGCAGCATTACTGACACTGACCAAAAGGTGGAAGCAACCAAAGTGTCCATGGTCCATGGATAGATGAATTAATCAGCAAAATGTGATATATACACAAAAGCATATTTTTCAGCCTTAAAAACTAAGGAAATTCAGACACATGCTACAACATATCTGAGCCTTAAAATCATTATGCTAAGTGAAATAACCCAGTCACAAAATAATGAATATTAATAAATGATTCCACTTCTATGAGGTATCCAGAGAAGTGAAGTTCAGACACAGAAAGTAGAATGTGGTTGACAAGGGTTAAAGAGAGTTAGTGTTTAATGGATGCAGTTTCACTTGGAAAAAATGAAAAAGTATGGGAGATGGATAGTGAGGATATTTGTACAACAATGTAAATGTAGTGAATGTCATAGAACTATATAGTTTAAATGGTTTAAATGGTAAATGTTATGTTCAATGGATTTAGTCACAATGGAAAATGTAAATGAAGTACTGATACATGTTACAACATACATGAACATTGAAAACATCCTGAGAGAAAGTAGCCATATATACAGAAAAGGCCACACAGATTGTACTCATCTTGTGTGTTTTAAATCCATCAAGGTTGTGAAAATGAGGGAAAGTCTCAAGAACGCTTCCAGAAAAAGTAAACTGTATCAGAATTGAAAAAGACATTTTCATGCTTTGGGGCAGGTGGTAAAAGTGGAAGTGGACCTGTGGAATTGGATTAGAAGGTGAAAACTACAGTGATTTCTCATTTGGGGATTATGTGGGTGTTCCCTGGGAGAGTGTCACTTTTTAGAGTAAAACACAATGGAAGTTGTCATTTAAATTGGCATATGTGGTAAATCAATGATGACTGGGACATCTGAACTTGCAGGTAAAAAGTACATTGTACTGCTACTGCAAATTTTCTGTAGTTTGAAATTATTAGAAAGTAAATAACTTTGCAAAACAAACATGTCAATACCATGCCAGAAAAGTAGATAAGACATGAAACTTCATGATAGGGACCAAGCCCTATGCAGATTCAGTTCACCCAAAATAGTTAAGCTAATTGCTCTTGTGGGAATCCACATATTATTAAGAGGTACTGTAACAGGGAAGAGCAAAATCTGATTCTGTGTTGGATCTGTTTCTTTTACTTTAACCTTTGCTTTTCGTTGCTTTTGTTATTATAATCATACATAATGGCCTGCTTCAGGGAAGCCTGCCCCTCTGCCTGAATGTAAAACTAAAGTGCTCTTGTTCAGCTCACAGGGAGACCATTTGACTCTGCCCACCTGTGAATGGCTACAGAAAAGAAGAAATTAATGCATCCCTCCCTGATGTTGGCCAAGCCAGGAGATATTTTGCAAAACTAATGGCCTTTTCACTTTACTTCCTGACCTCCTCCCCCTCTCTGTTCTATAAAAGAAACTGGCATCCAGACCCCGATAAGGTGTTTTTTGGGGGACACTAGTCCGCAATCTTCTTGGTCTGCTGGCTTTCCAAATGAAGTTGCTATTCCTTGCTTCAACACCTCATCTCCCAATTTATTGGCCTGTCGTGCAGAAAGCAGAGTGAGCTTGGACTCAGTAACAGTACTGTGGGAAGATTATATTAGTAGTTAATGTGTCTTGGGTGTTGTGGATGACCTGGGATACAGTAGAAACAATGGGATTTCAAGTTACAATTTTCCACATCAAACCACCAAAAGGTAAAATACATGAATTCAGTAAAGTTGCATAATACAAAAGCAATACAAAAAAATCAGTTGAGTATCTATACACTAATAAAGAAGTTACAGTAAGAAAATAATACCATTAACAATTGCATCAAAAAGAGCAAAATACCTAGGTATAAATTTAATCAATGATGTGAAAGACCTGCACAATGAAAACTGTAAGACACTAATAAAGAAACTGAAGAAAAAACAAATAAATAGAAAAATATTCTGTGATCAAGAATATTATTAAAATGTTCATGCAGCCAAAGCAGTGTACACATTCAATTCAATCTCTAACACAATTAAAATGGCATTTTTCACAGAAGCAGAACAAACCTATCATGTGTGCAGAACAAAAAGGACCCCAAATAGCCAAAGTAATCGTTAAGAAAAGAGAGCACAGCTGGAGTGAAATAGCTCCCTAACTTCAAACTATGCTAGGAATCCACAGGAACCAAAACAGTGTGGAAGTGGCACAAAAACAGGCACATGCACCAGAAGAACAGAACAGAGAACCCAGAAATAAACCCACGTGTATGTGGTGAGCGAATTTATGACAAAGCTGCCAAGGACATACACTAGGGAAAGTCCCCTCAATAAATGATGCCAAGGAAACTAGATACAACAAACCGAAGAAAGACACTGGAAACTAACTACACCACACACGAAACTACCTAAAATTTATTGTTTTCCACATCAAGGCTTTCCTCTGCTGGCTCCTCTGAAAATGGACTCCCCTCAGCAGTCAGCCACATATAGGACGCTTCTCCCCACTTTTTCTTCACCTTTTACTCCCAAGGTGGCACCTCCCAGCAGGTCCTGAAGACACTGGGCTCCTGTCTACGTGGATGAGGTCCAATGTTTTCCAGAAGCTGAAGCCCCAGTATGTCGTGAGGAGACCAACCTCCTGTCTGTGTAGACTTGGTCAGGCTTGTCCAGAAGCCAAAGCCCTGGCGATTCCTGAAGAGCCAACATCCTGCCTCCAATATTTAGAAAACTGCTCTGAAGAATCCGGAAGGACTCTCAGCTCAGCATCTCTGGCTCAGCGTCTCTTCCCTCCCCCAGCACTGAGCTGCTCCAGAGCCCGAGGGGAGGGCGGCGCCACCCCTGATCCCTGACCCCTGACCCTGATTTCACCCTGGCTGCACTGCCACTGGGAGGCACCCAGTGCCCAGATTCTGTGCCGTTCAGTGGGCAGCCAATGATGTGGAATCTGCTGCTTTCACTAAGTCAGCATCTGTCCTCATGTCCAAGTCCAACACCTCGGCTTTTCTTCCAGGCCAGTTTCAGAAGTCTGACACAGGTTCCACCCACCTAGAAGATGGGTGCATGATACACGTTTAGCCAATCCCATTTTCCATTCTCTGCTTGCTGTGATTGGTGCAGTGATGAGAATGTTATCCAAGCCAGGCCAAAGGTATACCAAGCCATGAGTTTTCATGAGCATGATTCCCTCAACTCTGTTCTTTCTCAAGATTATTTTGGCTATTCGGAACCTTCTGTACTTTCACAAAAAAAATTAAATTATTTGTTCTAGTTCTGTGAAAATTGCCTTTGGTAGATTGATAGCGATTGCATTCAATCTGTAGATTGCCTTGTTAAGTTATATTCTGAAAATATAACAGGTATACAGGTATATTTAACTAACTGTGTTCTTTTTCTTAAAATGTCTCCATTTGATCAGTATTTTAATATTCTTTGAGCTTGATAAGGAATTGGGGAATGCTTGAACTTTCCTTTCACCTCTCATCTTTCATGCTATTCTATATTATTTAATCCCACTTTGTTTTTCTCTTTGACAAAAGAATGGATATGTATGCATGCATGCCTCAGTGTGTGTTTCAGTATGTATATTTACAATCACTATTACTGCATTTTACCAAATTGTCTTAGAATTTTCTTTGGTTAACTTTGCTTCATGCACCCATTCTTTCTTTCTAGTTTATCTTTCTTCTTACTGGAATACATTCTTCCATATTTTTTCACTGGGATGTGAGAATGTACTTAGTACACCTCACTATTGAATGTTACTTTTTCTAGATACCAAATATGAGTTAGCAATCATTTTCTTCTGAACTGAGATATTACTCCATTATCTTCTGGCACCTCGTATTTATGGTAAAGAGTCTGACAATCAGTCTGAAGTTTTTTTGTTTGTTTGTTTGTTTTTTTTTGCGGTACGCGGGCCTCTCACTGTTGTGGCCTCTCCCGTTGCAGAGCACAGGCTCCGGACACACAGGCTCAGCGGCCTTGGCTCACGGGCCCAGCCGCTCTGCGGCATGTGGGATCTTCCTGGACCGGGGCACGAACCCATGTCCCCTGCATCGGCAGGCTGACTCTCAACCACTGTGCCACCAAGGAAGCCCAGTCTGAAGTTTTATATGATGGTTAGTCTAGTATTGTTCCTTTGTGAATATTCTTTTTTGGGTACCTTTTAAAAGTAAGTTCTTCATCTTAGAATTCTACTAAATATCTATTCATTTTTATGTATCATGCTCAAGCCATTATCTCTCTCTCTGTTTTTTACTTAAAACATTCATCTACTTTATTTTTATTGAGATTAAATTTATATACTGTCAAATAAACAAATTTTACCCATATAAATTGGTGAGTTTTTGCAAATGTATACATCCATTTAACCAGCAGAACCCCCTGAAGATATAGAACATTTCAATAACTCCAGGAAATTTCATGTACTTTTAGCCAATCCTCACCACTCACTGGATAACACTGTTCTGATTTCATCACCCTCAATCAGTTTGCTTATTCTAGAACTTTATATAGATAGAATAATACAACATGTACTGTTTTGTGCCCAGCTTCTTTTGTCCAGCATAACGTCTATAGATGTATCTATGCTGTTTCACATATTAGTAGTTTATTCTTTTGTTGTTTCTGTTGAGTAATAGTTCTTTGTATAAAAATACCACAATTTGTCACTCCATTCTCCTTTATATAAGCATTTGAGCTATTTTAAATGGTTTTCTATAGTAAATACAGTTTTTAAAAAATGTTTTATAAGTTTTTGGTAAGCATGAATTTTTATTTCTCCAGAGTAAGTTCATAGAAATGGAATTGCCATATAATATGCTGGGTGTATGTTTTCAAATTTTTATCTTGTTGCAAATCAGTTTTCCCAAAATGGCTGAAACATTTTACATTCCCACCAGTGATATGTGAGAATTCAGTTGCCCCATATCCCTACAAGCATTTGTTATTTCCTTCTGTTTTTGTTTGTTTGTTTGTTTTAGCTATTTTGATAGGTGGGTAGTTATATTTTATTGTAGATTTAATTTTTATTTCCCCAATAATTAAAGATGTTGATCATAATTTTTCCTGTGCTTATTAAGCGTTCATATATTGCCTGTGTCTTTTCAATTCTTTTGCCCATTTTTATTGGTTTACTTTTTTAAAACTTTGAGTTGCAAGAATTTCTCTCTGTGCACAGGCATAACGCACACATACACACACACATTTTGTAACAAATCTATTTGTGACTTACCTTTCTATCTTCCTAACAGATACATTTGATGATTACAACTTTCCTTTATTGTTATTGCTCTTTTGTGTCCTATATAAAAAATTTTGGCCTACCTCAATGTGACAAAAATGTGTGCCTGTGATTCCTTTACAAGAGTAATAGTTTTAGCTTTTAGGTTTAGCAATAGGATCCTTTGAATCATTTTTTTATATGATGTGGAGAAAGGCACTAGGTTTATTTTTTCACACATTATTGTTAATTGATTCCATCAGGATTTTTGGAAAGGCTGCCCTTTCCCCCACTGAATACTTTTAGCACCTTTGTTGACTATGAATATAAATTGACTGGGTTCTACTATATAGCAAAGACCTTGTCTGTTCTTGTCCCCGCACCACATCACCTTGATTCAGTAGCCATATGAGGACTGGTTAGTCAAATAACTGAAGGCTATTAAAAACAGTGGAAGTATCAATATACATTAATGTGAGTTGCTAGGAATACATAAGTTAGGATCCCTCTAAATAAAAAGACAAAACAGTAAATAGTACTAATTATATTATGTGTCATTTCTTACCATTAAAATTAAAAAGACAGGAATGTGCATAATAACCAATTATTTATCATTGTTCTGTACATTAGCCAACATACAATTGGTAGAAAACAGAACAAAAGGTATAACTCTTGGATATCTGCTTTTCTTTCCTTTTTGGAGAGCAAAACATATATTCTGACAAAGGATTTGAATGCAGATATATAGAGATTTGTTTTTAGAAAACTTAAGATTAATAACTGTAAAAAGTGAGTTTAAGGGATTTTAGCAAATTGACTAGATAAAACATTAATATACAAAAATCAATAATCTTTCTCAAACCAACAATAAAAAGTTATACAATATGATAAAAAATCATATTTACAACATAAACAAAAATACTAAGTACCTAAGAAATTTTAAAAATATATAAAACTTAAAGAAATAAAATAAGGGAAGATGGTTGCATTTTTTTTTTTTTTTTGCGGTACACGGGTCTCTCACTGCTGTGGCCTCTCCCGTTGCGGAGCGCAGGCTCCAGACGCGCAGGCTCAGCGGCCATGGCTCACGGGCCCAGCCGCTCTGTGGCATGTGGGATCTTCCTGGACCGGGGCACAAACCCGTGTCCCCTGCATCGGCAGGCGGACTCTCAACCACTGCACCACCAGGGAAGCCCGATGGTTGCATATTTACAGGCAAATAATTTTATGGATTATAAGGCATGCTAAATACTTTTTATAAAATAATGATATTTCGCTAATGTCCACAATTAGTAAATAAACCAATTTGAGGTTAGTTTATGTCTTTTTTTTGCAACTATAACCATTTGCTGTGTGAACTAAGTTCTTCTGTCTTTACTACGGACACACATGTTACCTGAAAAGTTATAATGGGCAAGAGTACCTACAGTTCTCTGTATTTCATTCATCTTGAATTTCTTATGAGGGTCCTCAGTTATAAGAAATCAGGGAACATGATGGTTTATGATACTAGAACTTTTTTTTTTTTTTTTTTTTTTTTTTCGGTACGCGGGCCTCTCACTGTTGTGGCCTCTCCCGTTGCGGAGCACAGGCTCCGGACGCGCAGGCTCAGCGGCCATGGCTCACGGGTCCAGCCGCTCCGCGGCATGTGGGATCTTCCTGGACCGGGGCACGAACCCGCGTCCCCTGCATCGGCAGGCGGACTCTCAACCACTGCGCCACCAGGGAAGCCCGATACTAGAACTTTTAACTGATTTTGGAACATAAATATTTCTTATAAAAATACATTTGTATTAAAAAAGTACATAAAGTTGCTTCCTATATATTATCAATTGAATCATGCCCTCCCCCCATTTATCAGTTGAACACCTAACACCCAGTTCCTCAGAATGTGACCTTATTTGGAAACAGTCTTTGCAGATGTAATTAGTTAAGATGAGGTCATCGGGATGGGCCCTAATTCAATATGACTGGTGTCCTTATAGAAAGGAAAAATTTGGTCACAAACATGGATACTTAAAGAGGGAAGGTGATGTAAAGAAACACAGGGAGAAAATGGCCATCTATAAGCCAAGGAAAGAAGCTTAGAACTGATCCTTTCTTCACAGCCCTCAGAAGGAACTAACTTAGGAGACACCTTGATTTTAGACTTCTGGCATACAGAACTATGAGGCAACAAATTTCTGTTGTTTAAGCCACACAGTCTGTTGTACTTTGTTACAGCAGCTTTGATAAATTAATGCACTATATATGGCATGGAATTAAAACAATATGTGCTATCGAATGTAAAATAGTTAGCTAGTGGGAAGCAGTAGCATAGCGCAGGGAGATCAGCTCGGTGCTTTGCGATGACCTAGAGAGGTGGGATAGGGAGGATGGGAGGGAGACACAAGAGGGAGGGGATATGGGGACATATACATACATATGGCAGATTCACTTTGGTGTACAACAGAAACTAACACAATGTTGTGGAGCAATTGTACTCCAATAAAGATCTATTTCTTTAAAAAATGTGCTTTATAGAATACACAAGTTTCAAAATGTTCTGTTCATGTGTGACTTCAAACGCGGTAAACCTACAGTTATGTTAAAGCTATAGGAGATTCCATATATATGTGTTAGCATACGGTATTTGTTTTTCTCTTTCTGACTTACTTCACTCTGTATGACAGACTCTACGTCCATCCACCTCACTACAAATAACTCAATTTCATTTCTTTTTATGGCTGAGTAATATTCCACTGTATATATGTGCCACATCTTCTTTATCCATTCATCTGTTGCTTCCACATCCTGGCTCTCGTAAATAGAACTGCAATGAACATTTTGGTACATGACTTTCTGAATTATGGTTTTCTCAGGGTATATGCCCAATAGTGGGATTGCTGGGTAGTATGGTAATTCTATTTTTAGTTTTTTAAGGAACTTCCATACAGTTCTCCATAGTGGCTGTATCAATTTACTTTCCCACCAACAGTGCAAGAGTGTTCCCTTTTCTCCACACCCTCTCCAGCATTTATTGTTTCTAGATTTTTTGATGATGACCATTCTGACCAGTGTGAGATGATATCTCATTGTAGTTTTGGTTTGCATATCTCTAATGATTAATGATGTTGAGCATTCTTTCATGTGTTTGTTGGCAATCTGTATAGCTTCTTTGGAGAAATGTCTATTTAGGTCTTCTGCCCATTTTTGGATTGGGTTGGGGAGGGGGAAGGGTAAGCAGTGAGAAAGTGAGAGAGTGGCATGGACATATATACATTACTAAATGTAACACAGAAAGCTAGTGGGAAGCAGCCGCATAGCACAGGGAGATCACCTCGGTGGTTTGTGACCACTTAGAGGGGTGGGATAGGAAGAGTGGGAGGGAGGGGGATGCAAGAAGGAAGAGATATGGGAACATATGTATATGTATAACTGATTCACTTTGTTATAAAGCAGAAACTAACACACCATTGTAAAGCAATTATACTCCAATAAAGATATTAAAAAATACCCAAAAAATGTAGGAGAGCAAGGATCTTCAGTTGCAAGGATGACAGGAGCACAGGAAAACAGTCAAGAGTTATAGGAGGAGCTGGAAGATTCTGAGTCAGATTGGAATGGGACAAAATCTAAGAGATACACATCCCTAAGAGGAAGGTGTAATGGTATTCAGAGAACCTGATGTACCTGGCTTCAGCTGATGATGCCTTATTTCAGCCTGGCTTCCAGATCAAACCCTTGTGGCTTCTTCCTCACAGTGTTCTGATAGTAGTGAATGATCAAATTTACCACACTGAAAAACTCTTCTTATGTACTTTCTCTGGACTGCCTTCATTCAGCTCCCACTCATTTACTGGAAGCCCACAAAACTTACTTATGTTTATTATAAAGCATAAAAGTTTAATTTCTGAGGTAGTTTATTTTTAATTATTTTATAAGATGTTGATTTCTCTCTAGTCCATTCACTCTAAACCCCTTCACCAGATTCCACATCTCATTGGATAAATGTAAAATTCCTTAAAATGGCCCACATTACTCTAAATAATTTAGTCCTTGCATACCTCTTCACTCACATCTTATCTCACACTCTTGTTCATTTTCTGCACTCCAACCTCTCTGGTGTCCTTTCAGTCTCTTGTATTCACTTTGCTCCCTCCCTTGCAGGACCTCTCTGTCTTCCTTCACTCTTCACCTCCTAGTCATATTATATCTTTCAAGTCAGGTGTCATTTTCTCATGAAAATACTTCCATATCTTTCAATGAGGTCAATTTCACCTCATTATTTGATATCCTGGCTCCATATACCTATTTTTTATGTAACATCTATTAAAATTTAGTCAAAAGGTACAAACTTCCAGTTATAAAATAAAGAAAAATACTGGTGATGTAATGTACAACTTGATGACTATAGTTAACATTGCTGTATGGTGTACTTGAAAGTTGCTAACGAGAGTAAATCCTAAAAGTTTTCATTACAAGGAAAACACCCTTTTTTTTTCTATCTACATGAGATATTAGCCAAACTTATTGTGGTAATTATTTCACAGTATATATGTCAAGCCATTACACCATCACCTTAAACTTATACAGTGCTATATGTCAATTATATATCTCAATAAACCAGAAGGAAAAAATTCCCCTGCAAATTAAAATTTGTTATTATCATCTGCTGGATATTTCAATTATTTGCATAATATCTGGATCTTTCACTAGATCATAAAAATCTATGATAGGAAACATACCTGCTTTTATTTACCATTGTAACTTAGGCATATACCATAGAACATTTTGTGTATTAGTAGTTCAATAAGTTTTTTAAAATAAAGATACATATGAAACCTCCTGTTTGAAAAGTATGTCCTTTTGAATTCATATTTCATAGAAATTAAAACTATAAGGCCTGGCAATTCTACCATTATCAGGTTGACTTATTTTTTGAATCGTTAAATCAAGTATTATGAAATCATAAGATATTCAAGCTGGAAGTAACTTTAGATTCAATCTAGTACAGCGGTTTTTAAACTTTATGGACTTGCCAGAGGGACTACCTGAAGGAGTTGTGAGGGTAATTCTGATAAGGTAGAGCTTTGCAACTCCAACTTTGGGAAACAACAACTCTACTTTCATCTATTTTATATATTGGAATTTCATGTACCTTTAATTTTAATTTAAAAATTCTACTGCTAGAGTTTTTAAAAAAATGTTGATATATCTCAATTCCTTTCATTGTAATTGTCAGAAAAGAGAATCTACATGAGGGAAAATTACTTTAATAAGGTCAGCCAATTAGTTAATGCCAGAGGTAAAACTAGGACACAGGTAATCTGATTCCCAGAAATTTCAGGTTAGCTACTTTACCCATCAATGGATTAATATTTCATTCTTAAGCCAATCTAATTTTAGTTCTCCAGTTAACAAGATAAGTTGCATGTGAATATGATTAATTTAAGTGAGCTAATCATGGTTTCTCATGCTTTCAACCAAAGAAGACCTATGGACCTATGTGTATGGCACTGAGTTTTGGGGTCCATCATGGTTAAGCAAAAGAAATATAAATTTTTGTCTCCAACAGATCTAGGTGGGTTTGAGTCCCGATTCTACCAATTATTACTATAAATTATGTACAGTAGTAAAGTCTCTGAGCTTCATTTTACTCATCTCAAAAATGAGAATTAATCAACTTCCAACTGGGGTTGCTTGGAGGATTAAATGAACTATACAAAAGTGCTTAGCACAGTGTCTGGTACATAATTAGTTGTCAATAAGTATGTTTCCTTTTTATTCTTCCTTTCATATTTCTTTTGTATTTGTATTTACATGAGTTTATAGATCTATGGTTTATAAATATACCTGTACTTATCAAACTTAAACATGTATTTCATCTACATCCAAGTAATTCAAATCCATCAATAAATAGCAATGCATAAGTAATTCCATGAGCTTATTTTGTTTTTTAATATTTCACATTTCATAGTGAAGGCCTAGTCAAATTACTACTTTCCTTTTACAACACCTATAATTATCTTAAGCTAAGAAATGAATATTTTTCATAATACTAGTAGGACTAGAATTTTACTTTGTGCATTTGATAATTAGACTATATGTCTTGTGAATGTTACCCACTATTCAGTCTTATTTTTGTGGTGAAATTTTGTGTGACCATAGGTAAATTTGAGTTAAAAATGAAGAAATCTTGAAGGGAAACAACTCTTTTTAATAACCAGATATTTCACTTTGTTCTGAATCCTTGCTCTCCTTTCTATTATTTCTGCCTGTGCTACAAAAGTAATCCTAATTAAATATATATGTATTATATATAATATATGCATATATATGTATATCTTTACAGAATTACCTTATTCTCCACTCTTATGCTCACCTGCCCGCAGGTATTACATATCATTTAATAACTAACTTACAAAAAGCAACTGCCCAGTTTCCAAGCTCAGAAACAAACTGCAATTCTTTCCCTCTGGTGTCATCTATTGGTTAGATGTTAAAATTACAAATACTGTTTTATATAAATATTCTTAAAAGTACCTGCCTCCTTATTTTTACTCTCCTATGTAATACTGCTTAATTGTACTGCTTTAAATTAGGGTTGTTTAACTTATTGTTAACTATTTAATAGTCTTTCCAAGTCTCCAACCTACAAATGATGACATTATTCAGTCATAAATTGTTCTATTGAAGGAGAATTTGTATTAAAAATTTGAACCAACTGAAAACTGTCAGACACTACATAGAATTCTCATTTCACTCTCCATTACAATATAGTAAAGCACAATCCAAATTAAGCAATGTCTTTTAAGTATTAGTTGAAAATATCATAAAATATACTTATTTTGAATTTCTATATTAGCGCCATTTTGCATGACAAAATATTTCTGTTTTACGCATTCCTCATTTTAAATAAAAAGAAACTACTTGAAGTCATAGTAAAGCCAAAACTAATAATAAAAAAAAGAATCATTCATTTCACATGTTGAAATTGTCAGTTACAAATATTTAAATGGATCAACAGATTTCCATTACTGGAGCAACACATCAGAATAACAAAATCTTTTGAAGAAATGCTTGTGAAGAGATTGAGTATGCATGATAGATCTGTTTATCATGATATTTTCATATTCCTTTTTATAGGGCTTCAGAGAAAAGCTACAGTATATGGAAATTGAAAATGAAAAATTGTTGTTGCAGATGAGGTATTTCAGGGAAGCCAGATAAATCACTATGTTTGCTAGATGGCTTAAGAATTACTATTATTAGTTATCCTAGAATAAAATTTCACTTTCTCTAGCATTTACAATATATTGTTTTATACTTTTGTATTCAGAATCTCTAGTTCTTTATTTTGAAACCTTAATGCTTTTCAAAATTTATCACTGGTCCAACAGATGAATTAATCAAATGGTAAGCTCTGGATGAAGGTGAATGTAGATCCTTAAATCTAGTTCTCTTATTTTCTCCTACTGATATTATATGATTTCACAGCAAGTCTAAATGAAACTAAAAAAATATAATGTAGCTTTTCCCTTGCAAAAAGAGTTCTTAATCATTTAATTCTCATTGAATTACTTTATTTTAGTGTAAATCATTGCTTATTGCACTTATTTTACTTGGTTGAGAGATAGTTTATTTTGTTACCAGATCTAAGAAGCTGGTTGCGTCACCATTGGTCTCTTAACTAATTAATATATAGACCAGATTTTATTAAACAACAAGTATCTTGTAGAGAAACAATCACTGGACTATGGATAAGCTCACCAAGGGGCTAGTTTCTGTATCTATTTATATTAAAATACAGGTATAACTGTTGTCAAACCTGCTCATATGCTCAATGTGCAGTGAGGCCAAACAAATCAAACCGTCAGAGTTTGGAGCGGAAAAAGATTTATTGCAGGGTCAAGCAAGGAGAAAATGTGGCTCCTGCTCAAAACACCTGAACTCCACAATAGTTTTCATGGAAGAGTTTTTTAAAGCAACATTTGGGGTGGGGCTGCATGATGCATGACTTTCTCTGATTAGTTGGTGGTGAGGTAACAGGGTGGTGTTCCTGGAATCTCAATCATCAACCTTCTGGTTCCAATCAGTGTAGGATCTCAGCATGTAGTTGCTATCCTCTACTTGGGTGGAGGCCTTAGTTCCAGCAGAACAATTCAGAGATATATATCAGATTATTATGTATATCCCTTGAAGAGTAGCTAGGACTCTGTTTTATTGCTGAACTATTGTTTCTTAACTGCTTTTCTTTTTTTTCTGCATCCCTCATTTCCCTAATTAGTAACTGTTTGAATCTGCTCTTTGGAACTCAGGAAGGCCTAGGAAATTAAAGCTTTTTTCTACAAACAAGAGATGGGGGTGTGCACAGAGGGTCTTTTGTATCCAGGAGGGCCCCACAGGTTCCTTTTCATTTTCAATCTCCCATTTTCTTTGGTACTCCCCAATCCTGAGAGGAACAGGTGCAGGAAAAGAAAGGGAATAAAGTTTTGGATAGAGAGGTTAATCATAAACTCAGCAGAGGAACTGGGTTTCAGGGGTACTCTGTTTCATAACTATTTCAATTTTACTTTCTTTAATTTTCTCTCTGTCCCTATTTGTTAGTGCTTCAGCTGTTCACTTGATACCTTGCTCTAGGGTAGGATTTATTATATGAGGTTATTGATTACAGGTATTGCAAAGTGATTCTGACATGAGCTAGTGGAGTTAGGCCAAATTTCACAGGTCAAATACACAGCCCTTCACAGAACTCCTCTCACTTCAGATACTAACCACAAGCTCCAGGGATCCCGGGTTCTATGAACTTCCTACAAGTTTGAGAGTTCTCACTACCCTCTCAGATTTGATAACTTGCTGGAATGAATCATCTCAGAAAAGCATTATAATGACAATTACAGTCTTATTATAAAGAATACAAATTAAGATTAGTGAAATGAAAAGACACATAGTGTGAAACCTGTGAAGGTTCCAAATGCAAAGTTTCTGTGTCCTCAGAATGCCTCACCCTCCTGGCACACTGGCGTGTATTAACAACTTGGAAGTTAAACCAAACTTCCGGTATCCAAAGTTTTTACTGGGGTTTTATTGCATTTATTGCTTGAATCATTGGCCACATAACTGTGCTCAATATATAACCCCCCTTTCCTTTCTGAAGTTTGGGTGGTCGGAATTATGCCACATGGCTCAAAGCCCCAATCCTATAATGATATGGCTGGTCTTTCCAGAATGGCTGTCACCCATTCTGAAACTATCCAGGAACCCAGAATGAGTGTCTTTAGTAGCATAAACATAAGTGTGGTTTGAGGGACCCACCATGAATAACAAAAACATTCTTATCACTAAGGAAATTCCAAAGTGTAGAAGCTCCCATCCAGGAACCGGATACAAAGACTAGACAATTGTTTATTATAAAACAGATTTCATTATTTTTGTTTTCCTTAACATGACACAACATAGTATAGTTATGGAAAATTGCACTTGAATCCAAGATATCTGTGCTGTATTTTAATGTTCTATAAGCTGTTTCACTGTTCTATAGGCAGGCTCTGTAAGACCAGCTTTATCTACTTAAAATTTAACCCAATAGTTTCAACTTTAAGATGAGGGGAATTGACCTTATCTTAAAAGTCATCCAAATGCCTAGTTCAAATCCTTCCTGCTCCATAAAACTTTTCCTAGTAATGGTACTCAAAATTAACGTTTTTCTTCTTTATTTTACCAGAGTTCTTTATAGCTGGTAAATAATAAATATGCATTAAAAATTACCTATAATTGGGTTAATTATGTGAACGTATATTTTCATTCAGCAATTTGTAAAATTTGAGTAATGTACTACCAATATGTAGCACAATGTTGTGTGTATTAGAGTTATTCAACAAATATTTGATAAATTCGTGGTATGTGCATTTATTCTGGCTCTGAATGCACTACATAAAAAATAAAATTACAATTAAAAATGAATATCTGTACACATACTTATGTTTAAAGAAGAATTTAATATTCAAACAACTGACAAATTTGCAAAAACACTTTACTAATTAATTACTTTTGTTTTATCATGCCTAAGAGTACATAGTCCCAGATAAAGGAAACACAATGTTCACTCAGATAAATACGAGATGACATTGAAGACTCAACAGGTAAGCAAAACATTTAGAGAACAGGATTACAGCAAAAAAAGATTAAATATTTTATAAAAACAACACAAATGTGCACAAAGTATACGGAAATTTTTAAAAGCTTGTATAATCAAATACTTGAATAATGGGAGAGACATATGTTTCAGAATGGAAATGTTAGTATTAAAATATATCAATAGCCCTTAAATATATTCACATATTTATTGAGTGTCCCAGCAAAACCCAATTATAAAATCTTGAAACAGTTATTATAAAAAACACACTTGAAGGAATACAAGGTGAAATTATTCAAGAAAATTTTACAGCAGGAAATAACAAGGAGAACTTCCACTAACAGATATTAAAATGAGGCAATATCATGAAACCATGTGACTGTGATAAGAGTTGTGCATAAATAGAAGCCTATCTTAGTAGTGTCATCAGCATCATGGTGACATAAGACATCCTCATTTTTGTCTCCCCCTTCAACAAAAAATATTTAGCATCTATCCATGAACAGAGGTGCCTCTGTGGGAGGTATGGGACCTAGCATCATGTGCCAAGGGACCCAGGAGGAGATGTATACACTGTTGCTTTGGGTAATAGGCATACAGACTTCCATACCAACTGTGGAACCTGCAGGAGACTGAATCATTCTGGCCTTTACTGAGCATGGTTCAGCAATGCTTGCAGAATAATGACTTGGGCCATAACCTATGGACAAAAGAGCCTTTGTGGATACTGAGGTTTTCATGAAAGAAGTTCCACCACTCCACAAGAGAAAAAAATTTGTCTGGATTGAGCAAGAGAAAGAGCTTGACTTTGTCAGAATCATTCCTCCCCCAAAGAGGCACAACTTAAGGCTAAACTATACAGTCCATGATTTCTCCCACAGGGGAAAGGGATAGACAGTGACTGAATGCCTCGCTTTCCCAGCTAAGGGAGGGAGGAGATTGGGAGCATGGCATATAAAATTCCCAGAGGGCACTACAGGGTTCCTGCTGACTATGCTCTGGACTCCATCACTAAGTCTGCCCACAAGCTGCAAGGAAACAATACCTACAGATTTCCCAACAGGCCTGTGGTTAAACCCTGAGCACATTATGTGACAAACACACACTTTCCTCCACTCTGTGGATGGCTCCCTGAGCACGCTCCTGAGGGTGTTGGTGAGACTGAGCTCCAGTAGACATGGAAAACGGAAAGCAGATCAGACTCTACAGGAAAGGGAGAAACCACAAATGAACTGCAGCATTACCTTCAGGAAAACAAAAGAGAGGCAACTAGCAGCCATGATGGTGCACTGTAGGATTAAGAGAAGACATAAAAACTTAAGAATTCTTAAAAGAGAGGGAGCAAGGAGCAGGTGTATCCTTGCAAGTTCAGAGAATGCCTTGGAATCTATAGCAGGACTGATGAAAGATATTTTTACCCTGAAGGCAGTTAGTAAAACTTGGAGGAAGTGACTTCTACTTCAAATGTAAAAAAAGCAATGCAAAACTTCAAGAATCATGAAAATTGAAGGAAACATAATAACATCAAAAATTCACAATAATTTTTCAGTAACAGAAAACGAGGACATGGAAATCTATGATTTATCTGACCAATAGATAACCATAGTTTTGATTTAAATTTACCCTCTATAACGCCTTCTACATTAGTTTGCTCAAGCAGCCATAACAAAAACCCCACAGATTGAGTGGCTTAAACAACAGAAATTTATTTCTTACAGTTCTGGAGACTGGAATTCCAAGATCACGGTGTCAGTGAGATTGGTTTCTCCTGAGGCCTCTCTCCTTGGCTTGCAGATGGCCACCTTCTGTGTTCTTTTCATGGCCTGTTCTCTCTAAGTGCCCATCCCTGTACTATCTGTGTGTGTCCTAATCTCTTCTTTTTATGACACCAGTCAGTTTGGATTAGGGCCCATACTAAAGGCCCCATTTCAATTTAATTATCACTTTAAAAGTTCTATATCCAAATGCAGGTACATTCTGATGTACTGAGAGTTAGAGTTTTATCATTAAAATTTGAGGGGACACAATTTAGTCTATAACACCCTCTAATAAAATAGTTTTCTCTCTTTTACACCTTTATGGCCATTTTGTAATTCTATGTCTTCTATCTTATAAGTTCTTGCCTTCCAATGAAAGACTTTTCTAATTGACATTAAATATTTGATCATCATCATAATACATCTTAACCAACCCTTGGAATCTAGTTGCAGATTTCACAGCAGCATACATATTTGTGCTAGCAGCTTTACCCAATAGCTTAAAATTAATCAATACATGTTGACTTCTGAAAGGATAAAACTAGCCTTCACCGACAGTAACATGTTCTTTAACCTTCTTGGAATTACTGTTTTCTTTCAGAAACTCACTGGGATTTTTAATGACATCCTTCGATCAAAAGTAGAAGTTAACACTCCATTTCAACCATAAGTGGCTTTCTATTCCTGTGCATGAATTGAAAAGCAGATATACAGTGACAAATCAATGACACATTTTGAAAGAAGTGATATTAGTCACCAACCATGATACACAATTTTGATTTATATAGTAATTTTTGGCCTGAAGAATCAGAAGTAAAGTTTGTGTTTTATGCAATTACTCATGGCTAATATATCATGGTAACTGAAATTTGAATTATGTTTTTGTAAGGAGAGATTCTAGTGTTTAAGTGAACCTGTTAACTGGAATCTGTTCATATTGAAACAGTGCAAAGCAAGGACTAAGTAAAGGTATAGCTACACCTGGTTCTAGTTACCTTCACCTAGCAAAAACATCTGGGGAGGAGTTTAAGAAATGTTTGTGACACAAAGAAAAAGATTTGATGGAGAATCTGAAATATATACTATAATAGCTAGAGTGATACTAATTATCATAAAAGTCCACCACATTTCAGTGTATTAACAAAATAGAAATTAATTTATTACTTGTATAACAGTCCGATGCTGGTATTACTGATTGTGGGGAGGGGTTCCATTCTTCATGTGGCTATTCTAGACCTTGGTTTATGGAGGATCTTTCATCTTTAGCAAATAGTTTTCAAGGTTGCCCTATGAGTAGAAATCCAACCGTCAAAGGAGAAAAGTATTCTCACATGGGGTGATTGAATGGGTCAGGCATAGAAGAGACACACATCACTTCCCCTCACATTCTATTTGTTAGAACAAAAATACATGTCCAAATATAACTGCAAGGCAAACTGGAAAACATAGTCCCTGGCTGAAAAACTACTTCCTAGCAACAATTTTACACTATGGAAGGAAAAACATGAATTTTAGAGAATATCAAATATCCTCTGACACATTTATAAAAAGGTTAATTTAACTTGAATGTTCAAAAAGGCTTTTGGGCATTGCCTATATATTATCCCCAGGTTAATTTGGTCCTCTCAGTGTAGGAAATACATTATATACTAGCATATTTGATTTTTTTTTTTTCTGTTCGTCTTGTGGCTATGCTACATGGATGCAGCCATGGACTAAAAAAAACTTTGGTAGTCTATCTCCTAGCAAGTTGTCTAAGTTTGTGTAGCATACAATTGGGACCACATAGAAGAGGAGAATATTGGGAATTAAATTAAATTAAAATAATAAACAACAAATAAAAAAGGTGTATAGGGTATGAAAATATAAGTTCCTGAAGAAGAAATACAGGAAGCAAGTATATATAGGAAGAAAATATTCAACCTCATTAATAAAGAAATAAACATTAAATTGAGAGATCATTTTAGTAAATTAGAAAAAATAAAGATCTAAAAATAATAATGTCCAATATATGTTAATGTCTTCCTGAAATTAGATTTTTAAAAGTTACTTTGAATGAGCCTATAATTTGATACAGCTTTTCTGAGAAATAATTTATCAATATAAACAATCTTAAGATGGTGGTTTCCTTGGCTCAGTAATTTTACTGTTATTGATGTTAATTAATGAAATGATTGAGAATATAACCTAAGTATCCAACATTAAGGCAGTAATTAAAACAATAAGGTATATATTTTATCAAATCACTACTGTACAGTCTTCAACCTTTCAAAACATATTTCATAACACTGAAGTGTTCATGGTAATATTTAGTTGAGTAACTAAGATACAGAATTATATATATTCTGTAATACCAATTAAAATTAAAAATAGGGCTTCCCTGGTGGCGCAGTGGTTGAGAGTCCGCCTGCCAATGCAGGGGGCACGGGTTCATGCCCCAGTCCAGGAGGATCCCACATTCCGCGGAGTGGCTGGGCCTGTGAGCCATGGCCACTGAGCCTGCGCGTCTGGAGCCTGTGCTCTGCAATGGGAGAGGCCACAACAGTGAGAGGCCCGCATACCACAAAAAAAAAAAAAAAAAGAAAAAGAAAGAGGCCAAAATTTAAACTGAAACAAAATATTAACTGTTAGTATACTGGAGTGACAGAAATATGTATATTTTTAAAATACTTTCTGCATTTTTAAAACTTTTTCACAATTTATACCTATAATTGTTAACATCAGACATATAAGCATTATTTTACAAAGAATTGGATCACTGAGTGTGCCACACATATGTTCAGTTCAAAATAGTTTTGTTAATCTGGGGTACTAAAACCTAAGATAACAATAAAATGAAGATTTTTATATAACGTTAAAAGTGTTAGTTTAAATTATTATTGCCACATTGTGACAGGTATTTAGACATGGATTCTCTTTTATTAACTTAATATAATATATATTATGGAATCTGGAAAGCATAGTCGGGCTATATTATAAATACTGAATTTATTTATTCATGTCCAGTTCTTTCTAACAAAGACTTCCAGATGAGTCATATACAGTGGAAACCTATGATAGCAAATGCTTGAATTGAAAATATAATCCATTTTTATATCATGTACAAAGAATAGAGACACATAAAAATTCTCGTTATGAGGTGTTATTAAAACTTATCTGATTTATTTGTTGAATAAATTATATTGTTAGATCATGAAAATGATTTTTAGAATGGAACATGAGATCAGAACAATGATGAGTGATTGAATGAAAAACAAAAAATATAAATTGTCTTCAAAGTAGACTTGAAGGTGCAAAACAGCATGGCTATTCCATTATCCAAATTTTTAATCATCAGTCTTTTCATTAATTATTAGATGAAAAGCTTGTTAGAACGTTATTAAAATAACATTATTAGATGTTCTTAATAGAAATAATTTACAAAATCTTAAACTAATATAACATGCAATAAAATAATCTCCCACTGAATTTTCTCTTCCTAGATATCCAATTTTTTCTATGTGACATGATACTCAAAATATTTTAAAATACTAATATTTTTTGCAAACATATTTTCATTATCACTTGCACATTTGGTATTTTAAAGATCATCATATTTGCTTTGTTGCCAATCAACGTGTCTTCCTTCATAAAATCTGTAGCTAACTGATTAATTAACTTTATGATTTGGTTCTGAAAAAAGACATACAAAAAAGCATTATTAAGTTCAAGAGATATGTAAATTATAAAAAATTATGAATAAATATATGTTACTTTTCTACTATATACCAGGTATTATTCTAGGCATTGGGGCAGAGTAGGGTATTAACCAAAAGAAAAGTAATAAGAGTTTCCATAGATCAAATGCTTACACTGTCTTAAGCACTTTACTCACATTAACTCATTTGAACCTCAAAACATCTTTGTGAAGCTGATCTGATAAGTTTCTTAATTCTCTGGGCCTCAATATATTTACCTATACAATATGTATAATATTAACTTTCTTATTGATTGCTTAGAAGAATTTACATTCCTACCTTGATTATATATATTATATATATAATAAAGATTCTGATTTTTTTTCCTCTCATCGACCTTGAGACCTCTCTTGACTATCAAATCTATGACTCACAATTACAATATCAAAAACACATTCTTCTCTGAGAGAAGATATTGAGAAAAAAAATCTTTATATCATGGTCAGTGAAAAGGCACTTAGAAACAGGTCAATATTAAATTATGTAAAACATGAAAAGCAATATATTCCTAATCTTAGATTTGTATAGCCAATAAAAGTAGATTCTGAAAAAATTCATTTTCTGTTTGTTGAAATATCCTTCATTTTCCCTCCATAACCACCCTTATATCCTTATTTCTCCTGTCATCCAGATCCTTTTTTTTTTCATGCATCTCTCAACATCTGGAGCATTCATCATATCCTGTTCCTCACCAACCTTGTGTTCGGACTCTCTGGCAATATGCTTAAAAGAAGAAGCTTTGCCACAAAGGGCATCAGCTGCTAATAAAATCTTTAACTTCTCCCTCTAACCTTTTGGCCTTCCCCCTCTCTTTTTCTGTCCTTCACAGATATCAGAGTTTTTGGTCTGATATACAGAAATAGCGTATGAATTATGACATTCAAGTCTTACACTACTTTAAATTTATTGTCATGATGTCTGTAAATGAGAGGGATTATGTATGACTGGCTCAGAATGCAGTAGACTCACATATAATCAACTAAAGAGTATTTCTTTAAGTAAGAAAAATGTGCAGAAAACAAATTGAAATTTACAAATGACACTGCTTTTAGTGTACACTTCTAATTGCTATAGAACATGCTTTTTTTTCAGCATCCAGACCCATTTATGACAATGCTATTTGCTTGAATTCCATTGCAGTTATAAAATTTTACCTTATTCTAGCACTTTTCATCTAAGAATGTCAAAGTGCTATACAAGCACAGGCTCTTATTACACTAATCCTCTTAACACTTGGGATGGGGGGAGCAGCAGAGAAAGGCCACTTCCACTTGTGTAACTCGCTATCTAAGCAGATCCCTGTCCAGGCCTGCGGAGGTCTCCCTGCTTAGAGCTGCATGTAGAAACTTCCCAAATCTGGAAAAGTTCTTAGGTGAGTCTAGGACATGCAAATTTATTATTTATTTTTTTTGCCATATGCGAGCCTCTCACTGTTACGGCCTCTCCCATTGTGGAGCACAGACTCCAGATGCACAGGCTCAGTGGCCATAGCTCACGGGCCCAGCCGCTCCACGGCACGTGGGATCTTCCCGGACCGGGCCATGAACCCGTGTCCCCCGCATCGGCAGGCAGACTCTCAACCACTGCGCCACCAGGGAAGCCCTAGGACATGCATTTTTGAGAGTTAGAGATAATGGCTTCTTTTACTCTCTAGATAAAATATTACTCTCAGATTATATGTCTGTTTTCCTTTTGATGGAAACAATAAGGGAGGCTGGAGAGAGATGAGTAACTTTCCACTATTTGCCACCCTTTAAAAGGCAAAAATAGTAAGATATTTTTGACCATTCTTTTTGAAAATCTATATTTTAAAGCTATATTTTCTCCCTTCTATTTTTACAACTAAAATGAACTTAATATAAGTGCTAATTTTTTTTATAAAAGAAGTACATAACTAGATCATGGAAAACCTGAGCTAAAGGGTGATTTGGTAGGATGAGTTATAGGTACTGCCAAACAAATCTCACAGGCTATAGTCTTTTCCCTATTTTCCTATTGTCTTGTGCCTGTATTATTTAAGAGGTTATTGTTTACATGGTCTTAAATTGGGTGCCCGGATTCTGACACATTGTATTTATTATTCCTCTATTTCTAATAACAATTTTATTACACTATTTACATGAACAGGAAATTTAATGCACTACTTATCACCACGTTAGCACTCCAACTCTAGACTGAATGTATAAATAGAGTTTTAAAATAAGATGAGAACACCTTCACAAAATAAATTTTCTTTCTGTGATCAGAAGCTCATTTTTCTTAATTATTTTTGATGTTTTTCCCCATTACAGCTCCACTTTACATTTTCAGAGAACTGAAATCATTAACTAGTTTCCTTTAAAATGAATGTAAATTCTGAAAGATGACTTCCCTATAATTATTTCTGTCACCTGAATAAAAGGTATATTGTTCAGAATGTCACAAATCATTAAGAAAATATAATTTATACATAGTAAATTCTACCAGGAGAAGTGCATCTTTTATGAATAACTCCCTGCAGATATTGAGTAAATCTCACTGTTAAATTTTCAGGTCTACATTGGCAATAACAGGCTGTATGCTTTGTGAAATTGACAAAAACATCAGAAAAGAGCAAACTTTTTGAAATAATGACCTATTGAATTGAAATTTCAATATACAATGATATCATAGTGCCAGCTGGTAAATTGGATAGAAATTGGATTCAAGCAGAAGTAGTAGGAGTAACTTGTGATAATTGTTTTAGTTTTGCTGTGTGTTTGTTTTTTTGTTATATTTTGTTTTCTTTTGTTTTGTTTTGATCTAGGTCAACAGAATAAAAGGTAAAATTATATAAAATAAATGTGGCTTAAATCAATTAAAGATTATTTACTAGACTTAGACGTTTTCTATTTGTAAGTTATCTACATTTACTTTATTGATCATTCCAATCCTAACTAAATTTGATTAGGGTTCCCACTTAGGAAGCACATTCTCATGATCATGTTAAATGGTCCAATTTCTTCCCAACTGAAGTAAAAGTTGACACTGGAAACTTAGCATGGGTCAAAAGAAAATGTGTGTATGTGTAACTTTAGTAGAAACTGGAAACTATTTCTTAGTTTTTAGTAGGTTAATTTCTAAACACTGGAGCTCTAAATGTTTATCAAACACACCAATTTTTCAAAAGCACTCAAGTTGCCTACAAGTTCATAACATTTACTTATCACACAATTTTTCCTTTCTATGTATTTATTACCATAGGTCGGGAGAGAATAATCAGTCACACTGTCAGTGTTTCTGCTGAAATGCCTTCAAAAGACTTTAGAGATTTTTACCCTTTAGCTCATGTTATAACTTTTGAATTTCAGATTTTGATGTCAATCCAGTTCTTGCATAACTGCTGATTCAGATGACAAGAATTCAAGATGGTGCATACTAATTATTTACATGTTATATGTATATTTATTTTCAATTAATATTTTAAACATTAGTTTTCTCTTTTGTTCTTTAAGGTACAAGTTTGTTTTGTGATGTAGGGAAAATAAATTCATGCATTTAAAATTCAGTAGTTTATTGTGTTCTTTGATTTAGATTCACCTTGAAAGACACCATGAGGTATATTTATTTTCTTTATTAAAATGATTTTCAACACAAGCCTCTTAGATAACCTCATTCACCAGAGGAAAGACAGCAGAAGCAAGAAGAACTACAATCCTGAAGCCTGTGGAACAAAAACCACATTCACAGAAAGATAGACAAGATGAAAAGGCACAGAGCTGTGTACCAGATGAAGGAACAAGATAAAACTCAGAAAAACAACTAAATGAGGTGGAGATAGACAACCTTCCAGAAAAAGAATTCAGAATAATGATAGTAAAGATGATCCAGGACCTCCGGAAAAGAATGGAGGCAAAGATCGAGAAGATGCAAGAAATGTTTAACAAAGACCTAGAAGAATTAAAGAACAAACAAACAGGTATGAACAATACAATAACTGAAATGAAAACTACACTAGAAGGAATCAGCAGCAGAATAACTGAGGCAGAAGAATGGATAAGTGACCTGGAAGACAGAATGGTGGAATTCACTGCTGCAGAACAGAATAAAGGAAAAAGAATGAAAAGAAATGAAGACAGCCTAAGAGACCTCTGAGACAACATTAAATGCAACAACATTCACATTATAGGGGGACCAGAAGGAGAAGAGAGAGAGAAAGGACCAGAGGAAATATTTGAAGAGATAATACTTGAAAATTCCCTAACATGGGAAAGGAAAGAGTAACCCAAGTTCAGGAAGAGCAGCGAGTCCCATACAGGATAAACCCAAGGAGAAACACACCAAGACACATAGTAATCAAATTAGCAAAAATTAAAGACAAAGAAAAATTATTGAAAGCAGCAAGGGAAAAATGAGAAATAACATACAAGGGAACTTCCATAAGGTTAAAAGGTGATTTATCAGCAAAAACTCTATAAGGCAGAAGGAAGTGGCATGATATACTTAAAGTGATGAAAGGGAAGAACCTACAGCCAACATTACTCTACATGCCAAGGATCTCATTCAGATTTGATGGAGAAATCAAAAGCTTTACAGACAAGCAAAAGCTAAGAGAATTCAGCACCACCAAGCCAGCTTTACAACAAATGCAAAAGGAATTTCTCTAAGTGGGAAACACAAGAGAAAAAAAGGACCTACAAAAACAAACCATAGGAACATAGGATGTCATAGGAACATACATATTGATAATTACCTCAAACGTGAATGGATTAAATGTTCCAACTAAAAAAAATAGACTGGCTGAATGGATACAAAACATGGATACAAAAACAAGACCTGTATATATGCTGTCTACAAGAGACCCACTTCAGATCTAGGGACACACACAGATTGAAAGTGAGGGGATGGAAAAAGTTATTCCATGCAAAGGGAAATCAAAAGAAAGCTGGAGTAGCAATACTCATATCAGATAAAATAGACTTTAAAATAAAGAAAGTTACAAAAGGCAAAGAAGTATACCATACAATGATCAAAGGATCAATCCAAGGAGAAGATATAAAAATTGTAAATATATATGCATCCAACATAAGAGCACCTCAATACATAAGGCAACTGCTAACAGCTATAAAAGAGGAAATCAACAGAAACACTATAATAGTGGGGGAATTTAACACCTCACTTACACCAATGGACAGATCAACTGAAATGAAAATAAATAAGGAAACAGAAACTTTAAATGACACAATAGATCAGATAGGTTTAATTGATATTTATAGGACATTCCATCCCAAAACAACAGATTACACTTTCTTCTCAAGTGCACATGGAACATTCTCCAGGATAGATCACACCTTGGGTCACAAATCAGCCTCAGTAAATTTAAGAAAATTGAAATCATATCAAGCATCTTTTCTGAGCACAATGTTATGAGATTAGAAATCAATTACAGTGGAAAAAATGTAAAAAAACACAAACACATGGAGGCCAAACAATATGTTACTAAATAACCAAGAGATCACTGAAGAAATCAAAGAGGAAATAAAATAATACCTAGAGACAAATGACAATGAAACCCCGACGATCCAAAACCTATGGGATGCAGCAAAAGCAGTTCTAAGAGAGACGTTTATAGCTATACAAGCCTACCTTAAGAAACAAGAAACAACTCGAATAAACAACCTAACCTTACACCTAAAGGAACCAGAGAAAGAAAACAAACAAAACCCATAGTTAGCAGAAGGAAAGAAATCATAAAGATCAGAGCAGAAATAAATGAAATAGAAACAAAGCAAAAAATAGCAAAGATCAATAAAACTAAAAGCTGGTTCTTTGAGAAGATAAACAAAATTGATAAACCATTAGCCAGACTCATCAAGAACAAGAGGAAGAGGACTCAAAACAATAAACTTAGAAAGGAAAAAGGAAAAGTTAAAACAGACACCACAGAAGTACAAAGCATCCTAAGAGACTACTACAAGTAACTCTATGCCAATAAAATGGACAACCTGGAAGAAATGCACAAATTCTTAAAAAGTTATAACTTTCCAAGACTGAACCAGGAAGAAATAAAAAAAATGAAACAACCAATCACAAGTAATGAAATTGAAACTGTGATTAAAAATCTTCCAACAAACAGAAGTACAGGACCAGATGGCTTCACAGGTGAATTCTATCAAACATTTAGAGAAGAAGTAACATCCATCCTTCTCAAACTCTTCCAAAAAATTGCAGAGGAAGGACATGCCCAAACTCATTCTATGAGGCCACAATCACCCTGATACCAAAACCAGACAAATATATTACAAAAAAAGAAAGTTACAGACCAATATCACTGATGAAAATAGATGCAAAAATCCTCAACAAAATACTAGCAAGCAGAATCCAACAGCACATTAAAAGGACCATACAACATGATCAAGTGGGATTTATTGCAGGGATGCAAGGATTCTTCAATATACGCAAACCAATCAATGTGATACACCATATTAACAAACTGAAGAATAAAAAACATATGATCGTCTCAATAGATGTAGAAAAAGCATTTGAAAAAATTCAGCACCAATTTATGATAAAAACTCTCCAGAAAGTTGGCATAGGGGGAACCTACCTCAACATAGTAAAGGCCATATACTACAAACCCACAGCAAACATCATTCTCAATGGTGAAAAACTGAAATTTCCTCAAAGATCAGGAACAAGACAAGGATGTCCACTCTCACCACTATTATTCAACATAGTTTTGGAAGTCCTATCCTCGGTAATCAGAGAAGAAAAAGAAATAAAAGGAATACAAATTGGAAAAGAAGAAGTAACACTGTCACTGTTTACAGGTGACATGATACTATACATAGAGAATCCTACTGATGCCACCAGAAAACTACTAGAGCTAATCAATGAATTTGGTAAAGTAGCAGGATACAAAATTAATGCACAGAAATCTCTTGCATTCCTATACAGTAATGATGAAAAATCAGAAAGAGAAATTAAGGAAACACTCCCATTTACCACTGCAGCAAAAAGAATAAATATCTAGGAATAAACCTACCTAGGGACACAAGACCTGTATGCAGAAAACTATAAGACACTGATAAAAGAAATTAAAGATGATACCAACAGATGGAGAGATATACCATGTTCTTGGATTGGAAGAATCAATATTGTGAAAATGACTCTTCTACCCAAAGCAATCTACAGATTCAATGCAATCCCTTTCAAATTACCAATGGCATTTTTTACTGAACTAGAACAAATAATCTTCAAATTTGTATGGAGACACAAAAGACCCTGAATAGCCAAAGCAGTCTTGAGGGAAAAAAAATGGAGTTGGAGTAATCAGACTCCCTGGCTTCAGGCTATACTACGAAGCTACAGTAATCAAGACAATATGGTACTGGCAAAAAACAGAAACATAGATCAAAGGAACAAGATATAAAGCCCAGAGATAAACCCATGCACCTATGCTCAACTAATCTATCACAAAGGAGGCAAAGATATACAATGGAGAAAAGACAGTCTCTTCAATAAATGGTGCTGGGAAAACTGGACAGCTACATGTAAAAGAATGAAATTAGAACACTTCCTAACACCATACACAAAAATAAGCTCAAAATGGATTAGAGATCTAAATGTAAGACTGGACACTGTAAAACTCCTAGAGGAAAACATAGGAAGAACACTCTTTGACCTAAATCACAGCAAGATCATTTTTGATCCACCTCCTAGAGTAATGGAAATAAAAACAAATGGGAACTAATGAAACTTCAAAGCTTTTGCACAGCAAAGGAAACTATAAACAAGACAAAAAGACAACCCTCAGAATGGGAGTAAATATTTGTAAATGAATCAATGGACAAAGGATTAATCTCCAAAATATATAAACAGCTCATGCAGCTCAATATTAAAGAAAAAATCAAGCCAATCCAAAAATGGGCAGAAGACCTAAATAGACATTTCTCCAAAGAAGACATACAGATGGCCAAGAAGCACATGAAAATCTGCTCAACATCACTAATTATTAGAGAAATGCAAATCGAAACTACAATGAGGTACCACCTCACACCAGTTAGAATGGGTATCATCAGAAAATCTACAAACAACAAATGCTGGAGAGGGTGTGGAGAAAAGGGAACCCTCTTGCACTGTTTGTGGGAATGTAAATTGATACAGCCACTATGGAGAACAGTATGGAGGTTCCTTAAAAAAATAAAAATAGAATTACCATATGATCCAGCAATCCCACTACTGGGCAGATACCAAGAGAAAAACATAATTCAAAAAGACACATGCACCCCAATGTTCATTGCAGCACTATTTACAATAGCCTAAATGCCCAATGACAGACTAATGGATAAAGAAGTTGTGGTACATATATGCAATGGAATATTACTCAGCCATAAAAGGGAACGAAATAGAGTCATTTGTTGAGATATGGATGGATCTAGAGACTGTCATACATAGTGAAGTAAGTCAGAAAGAGAAAAACAAATATTGTATATTAATGCATGTATGTGGAACCTAGAAAAATGTTACAGATGAACTAGTTTGCAGGGCAGAAGTTGAGACACAGATGTGGGAAACAAATGTATGGACCCCAAGGGGGGAAAGCCATGGGGGGGGTATGGTGGTGTGATGAATTGAGCGATTGGGATTGACATGTATACACTGATGTGTATAAAATTGATGACTAATAAGAGCCTGCTGTAGGAAAAAATAAATTAAATAAAATTTAAAAAATTAAAAAAAAAAGCAGACTCATAGATAAAAAGAACAAACTAGTGGTTACCACTTGTGTGGGTGGGCAGTATAGGGGTGGGGGAAAAAAGGGTTATCATGGGTTTATATGAAGTCACGTGTGTGAAACTTTTGGAAATTGTAAAGCACTATAAAATTTTTAAAATCTTTCATTCAATAAAAAATTATTTACAATTCAATTATTTTAATACCTATAGAGAAGTAAGTCAAAACTGTGATTTTGATATAGAAAATTAAAAAAAAAGATTTTCAAATACTTGTGCATAAAGGTTGCATAGCATCTTTTCAATTTTTTTTAGATGTAATCTCATTGGTTTATTCACTTTTAGAACTAAATTGAATAAACAATTCATGAATCCATTGATTGTTTTACCAAGTTATAATTACTTCATTTACTTGAAGCAACATAGTTGATTCATGAAATTGTTTTGACTATCATATTATTATGGAAAAAATATGAAAAGGGTGAATTCACTTATTCTAAATTAACAAAAACAAATTAATAATTTAGGGCAGCAGAGTGCTTTTAATTTGGTACTTTACACCAATAAGTACTAAAAGACTATGCAATTACTCTGAAATATTAATACACAACACTACAGTTCCAATTTTAGACAACACTTCAAAGTAAAGAAAGGTCCTATACAACATGTATGAAAGAAGCGTACTGGAGAAAGCCTCTGCTCCATCCCTTCACCCTCCATAATTAACAGTACATCAGAAAATATATGCTGTATTTAAAATAAAATATAAACTTAAGATATTATGGATGTAGAAATCAAATATTTTCTGCAATTTGTAACTGTATCTTGTAGCTATCCCAATGGTAGCTACTATGGAACAAGAATAATGTGGAATAGAACAAGAGGATCTGCCAAACTTGAATCTTAGTAGAAAAAAATCCAATGCAAAGAATCATTCCCTGTTTTTTAGCTAAGGAACACACTCTGGTCTTCATAAGAGGTGTTAGGTTTTAATATAATCAAAACTCAACATATTGTAGTTTGTGTAAACTTTCTTAATTACTTCCATAATAAATAGTCCAAGGCTTTGGAAATTTAGAATGTTCTGTGATGGATTTGTATTAAGTGGAGGAGATATGGTGGAAATATATTGATTGTGTTTATTTGCTTTTGCTTTTCTTCCATCAAAGTGCAAATTTGTGTCCTTTAGATGCCTGGATTAAATGGTTTGTCATACTAAAATTAATTAGCATTTAGGAGGTATGAGATTTAAATACAATTGCTTTTAATTTGTTCTCAGACCTAAAAAGGGACATTAGTGGAAAAACTGGTAAAATCCAAATAAAGTTTGAAGTTTAGTTAGTACTAGTGTACCCATATTGATTTCTTAGTTTTACCTGGGCCATATAGATGTGAGATACTAATAATACCATGTCTTAGTCTGTTCCAGCTTCTATAACAAAATGCCATAAACTAGGTGTCTGGTAAATAACAGAAATTTATTTGCACAGTTCTGGAGGCTGAGAAGTCCAGGATCAAGTCACTGGCCGATTCAGTATCTCGTGAAAGCTCACTCCTTGTCAGAGCAAGAAGACAGCCATCTTCTTGCTCTGTTCTCACATGATTTAAGGGGGTGAGGGAGCTCTTTGGAGTCTCTTTTATGAAAGCATTAATCCCATTTAAGTGGGCTCTGTAATCATGACCTAATCACCTGCCAAAGGCCCTGCCTCCAAATGCCACCACATTGGGGATTGTTTCAATATATGAATTTTGGGTTAATGAAATATTCAGTGTATATCTTTCTGTCCCTGTTTCCCCCAAATACATGTCCTTCTCACATGCCAAATGCAATCATTCCATCTCAGTAACCCTGAAAGTCTCAATTTGTTTTAGCATGAACTCAAAAATCTAAATCCAAAGTCTCCTCTAAATATCATCTAAATCAGATATGGGTGAGACTCAATGTTTGATTCACTCTGAGGCAAATTCCCTTCCCACTGGGAAACCAAAAAAGTTTTGCATTTTCAAAATACAATTGTGGAATAAATATAGGATAGATTTTACCTTTCCAAAAGGGAGAAATAGGAAAAGAGGAAAAAGAAGGATAGGTCCCATATAAGTCTTAGAGCTAACAGGGCAAACAACATTAACTTTTAAAGCTCAAGAATAATCCTCTTTGGCTTGATGTTCTGCCTTCCAGGTCCACTGGGGTAGCAACATCACCCGCTTGGCTCAATGAAATCACCCTGAAGTGTCTCTTCTAAGCTGGAGTCCTGGGTCCATGACTTTATCAGGCAGCCATGTCCTTTGAAATCTAGTTAGAGGTAGCCATAACCTCCAGGCCTGTTCATTCTGTGCACCAGCAGAAATGGCACCACATGGAAACCATCAAAGATTGCTACCTGTGCTCTTTGGTGGGGTGGCTCACACCCCACTGGGACCCACTGGAGTTGCACCTGGGGCAGCTAAGGGGCATAGTACCAGCATGTGGGGGAGTGGAGCTTTCAGTGTGATGCAACACTAGGCAGTGCAGTCAAATGTCCCACAGGTGGCCACAGGTGGCCCATCTTATGAAATCTCTGTCCCCTAGCCCTGACACTCTGGGCCTGTCAGGTGATTGGCAGCCCTGATGAACTCGGAATTGCCTTCAGGGTCATTCTTCCATTGTCTTGAAAAATAGCTCTTGGCTTCTATTGAGATGGCTGATTCATCCTAATCTCCTATGGTTGCTTGGCCACATCTTACCATTTTTTACAATATGCTGAGAGTTTTACAAATCTTTAAGTTTTGCTTCTATTTTGCTTAACAGTACCACTTTTATGTCATTTTTCTCTTTTCACATTTTACTGTAAGCAGTCAGGAGGAGCCAAGCCACACCTTCATTACTTTCCATAAAAATAGCTTCAGCTGAATATTCAATTTCATCACTCACAAGTCCTACATTTCAGAAAACACTAGAACATTAACAGAATTCAGCCAGGTTTCTTTGCCACTTTATAACCAAGATCACCTTTCCTGTAGTTTCCAATAACATGTTTCTCATTTCCACCTGGGACCTCATCAGAATAGCCTGTACCATCCATATTTCTACCAACATTCTGTTCGGGATTACTTAGCTATTCTCTAAGAAGTTAGGGGCTTTCTCTACAGCTCTTTTCTTTCGGAGCTCTCATCAGAATAACCTTTAACTATCTGTTCACAGAAATGTATGCTTTTCTAGCATGCACCTCAAAACTCTTACAGCTTCTACCACTACCCAGTTCCAAAGCTGCTTTCACATTTTAGGAATTTGTTACCACAGCATCCCACTTCTCAGTACCAATTCTGTCTCAGTACATTCAGGATGCTATAGCAGAATATAAGATAGATATTTAGATAAATTGTATACCAAGATGTTCCAGGTTTATCATCTACATTTCCTAATCCAGATCTGAAATTATCAATTTCTCCAAGGAATCCCAATTTTTTTTTTAGTGGGAAATGATATTTGCAGATCAGAATTTGGAGGATGTTGGGTAATTACCTCAATATTTTGAGAACTGTTAAATAAAGGGAAAAAATAAAATATTGCAACTTTCTGTGTGACTGGTAAAATTATTTAAGATACTTTCCATATTTATTAAGTAGGCGTACATTTAAAGAATAACTTTGAATATTAAATATGTATATTCTAGTGACTGAAATACAGTATTCACCCAGTAAGCATGAGAAGAAAAATAAAAGTTTGTCATGAGAAATAATATATCTACAGATACATTCTATCTATCTATCTACATCCCTAAAGAAACCACAAGAAAACTGGTAGAATATAAAAAATGAATTCAGTAAAGTTGCAGGTTATAAAACCAATACACTATATCTATATAGATAGATATAAGGAAATATTCAGCCATAAAAAAGAATGAAATTTTGCCATTTGTGACATCATGGAAGAACTCTGAGGGCATTATGCTAAGTTAAATGTGCCAGAAAGAGGAAGGCAAGTACCATATAATCTTACTTATGTGTGAATCTAACAGTGACAACAACAAACAAAGCTTGGAGAAACAGAACTAATTTGTGATTGCCAGAGGTGGGGGTTGTGTGTGGCAAAATGGGTAAAGGAAGTCAAAAGGTACAAACTTCCAGTTCTAATATAAATAAGTCATGAGGATGTATTGTACAGAATGGAGACAACAGTACTCCAATAATAATACTGCATTGTACGTTTTAAAGTTGCTAAGACAGTAGATCTTAAAAATTCTCATCACAAGAAATAAAATTCTGTAACTATGTGTGGTGATGGATATTAACTAGACTTACTGTGGTGATCATTTCACAGTATATAGAAATATCAAATAGTTATATTATACACCTGAAACTAATATAAAATTGTATGCCAATTATACTTCAATAAAAAGTAAGACAGAATATAGACCAATGGAATAGAATAGAGAGCCCAGAAATAAACCATTGTATGTATAGTCAATTGATTTTTGACAAGGGTGCCAATAACATTAAAAGGAGAAAGGACACTCTTTGAAGCAAATGGTGCTGGGAAAATTGGGTATCAACATGCAAAGAATAGAGTTGGACCCTTACTTTAGAGCATATGCGAAAATTAATTAAAATTGGATTCAAGACCTAAACATAAGTACTAAAATTATAAAACTCTTAGAAGAATATGTAGAGCATATCTCCCATGGCATTGTATTTGGCAGTGATTTCATGGATGTGACATTAAGCACAGGCAAAATATGAAAAAATAGATAAATTTGATTCATAAAATTAAAAATTTTGCACATCAATGTGAACTGCCAAAAGAGGGAAAATGCAACTCACAGAAAGGAAAAAATATTTGCAAGTCATATGTATAACAAGGAATTAATATCCAGAATATATAAAGAAGAGTTATGACTCAACCCCCAAAAAACAAACAATCCAATTAAGAATGAGCAAATAACCTGAATAGATATTTCTCCAAAGAAGAAAACAAATGACCAATAAACTCATGGAAAGGTGCTCAACATCACTATTAGGGAAATGCAAGTCAAAATCACAATATGTTACTACTTCACACACATTAGGTTGGCTATTATAATTTTAAAAAAAAAACAACAGAAAATTATAAGTGTTAGCAAGGATTCCTGGGGAATTCCAGGATGGAATGCAGAATGTGACGAAACAATCTAACTGCCTTATAAATGTATGAAATATCCTCAGTGAAGTCTGGAGCAAAAAAGCTGCTGACTTACGTAACTTTAGAAATGAGTTGGGTCTTTAAGTCTAAAGGGAAAAGAAAAATGCACATAAGCACTGAACTTTAGGTGATAAAACTGATTTCTACTGAGGTAGAATGTTAACAATTCTGATATTTCGTCCCTTGCTTATATGTAACCTCCCACTCTAACAAACAGTGAGAAACCTGGATCCCGACATCTGTCATTTATTTATTTAATTGTTCAATTCCAGTATATATGAATAACTTTCATTTGTTAGCCCAGAGATTGTCTCAGCTCTGCAGAGAGCTTCCTGCACACTCAACTCTCAAAGTCTTCTTCCCATGAAACCAAACCTGTAATAAACTTTTACCATTGAAATGATCAACCTTATTAATTTAAAATGTTTTTCTTTTCAAATGTGTCAGTTTCTTCCTTTTATTCTTTAAAAATGATTTTTATTATTTCTGAGCTAGTCTTAAGCAGTGACAAGATTATTTCATTAAACTCTGAGGTGCGGGCTATATACCTTTGCTGTTTCCACATTCTTGAGTATGACTTCTGCTTAGGTTCATCAAAAGTGATGTACATACAGATTATTGTGCATGTCTATATTCATACAGTTAGAGAAAAAACATTAAATGACACTTTTTAAAGCATGGTAGAAAGAAGACTTTTTGTTCAAGGAGGGGAGGACAATGATGTTAAGTATAAGGATCACTGTGATGGTATTTTGCAGTGGAGGAGAGAGATTGGGCTCAACTCTGAATACAGCATGGGCAAGTGAGTATCAATAGCCAGAGAGCAGGGTGGGGTCAGTGGGTGAAAAATTACTAGAAGTACATCAGGGGTAAGAGGGGTATCTGGCTAAACTGACTTAAAGGATTGTTGCTGAAGGCAGGCTGGGGTGATCACACATAACCAGGAAGATAGTGAAGGGTGAGGAACTCAACTGATATCAAGGGTGATCAGATATGGAGGATAGGATATTATGGCTAAACTCAGACAGAATTCTTCATAAAATTGGACAATGCAGAGAAGAACACATAAGCCCAAAAATCAGGCCTAATTGAAAAAGAGTTCAAGGGACCCTGAGAAGAATTTGAACAATGACACAATCTTTGTCACTATCCAGCTGTAGAGATGGTAGTACAACATCTTAGGAGGTATAATGGTGGTTATATATAATGGTTTAACTCAATGAAGATGCCAACTAAAACTGTTCTGTGTAGCAGCCTTCAGATCAAATCACATGTATTTCTTGTTTGAGGATATCCTCCTGTTTGTATTTTAAAATATATCAATATCATGTGCTTCTCACATTGGATCACATCAGCTGAGGGTTTAGGAAATTATCTGGTTAATCAACTACAAAGTAGAGGGCAATTTTGAATTCAGAAATTCTATCTGTTCCCTCAAACATAACCTGGTTATGTTAAGGTATCTCAAGAATACCTTTTCTTTTCTTATTTGGAAAAAGTTTAATCACTAGTTCTGTTATACACGAAAGAGACAGGTATCAGACAAATTGAACACAAATTAATGAAATTAGTTGAAAAATTACCTAATTATATATTTTTCACTGAGTTTCTGAAATAGGAAGTCATCATCCAACTTTTATTTTTTAAAGTTAAGATTAGATATTGAATTAATCTAAAAATTTACAGAATCAAATGTTAAGCTATAATTTTTGAGCATTTACCTTTTGCCAGTAATTTGCTGAACGGTACTTTTACAATATCTCATTTCTTTCCAGAGCAATATGAGAAGTATTTAGCAATATTTAGACTTTATAGATGAGAAAACTGGAGCTTTACCTATTGTTCTTAGACTTAAAGAATGGGTATAAGTTTTGCAAGCAGATATGCATGGAAAGAGCATTCCAGGCAGAACAAATAGTAGTGCAATAACAAGGAGTCACAAGTAGGCATTTCTTTTTAGGGAAACTACATGTAATTTAGCCTGAGTAGAATATAAGTGATGAAAGAGAAGAAAATGAGGTTGGTTATGCAGGCAGAGACCAGAGGGCTATGCATACTATGCTAGGGTGATTTTATATTTATTTAATTGGAAGTCTTGAAAAAATTTGAACCAAGAGGGTTACAACCTCAAGTTTATCTCTTAGATAAAAATAGCCTCATATTTCAATTGGCTGCTGGCAGAATCTAAAGACACAGCAACATAAATGGGCACAAGCACACATTTTGTTGGTAAAGCTACATAACTTTTTTTTTTTTTTAACATCTTTATTGGGGTATAATTGCTTTACAATGGTGTGTTAGTTTCTGCTTTATAACAAAGTGAATCAGTTATACATATACATATGTTCCCATATGTCTTCCCTCTTGCGTCTCCCTCCCTCCCACTCTCCCTATCCCACCCCTCCAGGCTGTCACAAAGCACCGAGCTAATCTCCCTGTGCTTTGCGGCTGCTTCCCACTAGCTATCTACCTTACATTTGGTAGTGTATATACGTCCATGCCTCTCTCGCTTTGTCAGAGCTCACCCTTCCCCCTCCCAATATCCTCAAGTCCGTTCTCTAGTAGGTCTGTGTCTTTATTTCTGTCTCACCCCTAGGTTTTTCATGACAATTTTTTTCTTGAATTCCATATATATGTATTAGCATACGGTATTTGTCTTTCTCTTTCTGACTTATTTCACTCTGTATGACAGACTCTAGGTCTATCTACCTCATTACAAATAGCAGAATTTCGTTTCTTTTTATGGCTGAGTAATATTCCATTGTATATATGTGCCATATCCTCTTAATCCATTCATCCGATGATGGGCACTTAGGTTGTTTCCATCTCTGGGCTATTGTAAACAGAGCTGAAATGAATATTTTGGTACATGTCTCTTTATGAATTATGGTTTTCTCAGGGTATATGCCCAGTAGTGAGATTGCTGGGTCATATGGTAGTTCTATTTGTAGTTATTTTAAGGAATCTCCATACTGTTCCTCATTGTGGCTGTACCAATTCACATTCCCACCAGCAGTGCAAGAGTGTTCCCTTTTATCCACACACTGTCCAGCATTAATTGTTTTTAGATTTGGTGATGATGGCCATTCTGACTGGTGTGAGATGATATCTCATTGTAGTTTTGATTCACATTTCTCTAATGATTAATGATGTTGAGCATTCTTTCATGTGTTTGTTGGCAGTCTGTATATCTTCTTTGGCGAAATGTCTCATTACGTCTTCTGCCCATTTTTGGATTGGGTTGTTTGTTTCTTTGTTATTGAGCTGCACGAGCTGCTTGTAAATTTTGGAAATTAATCCTTTGTCAGTTGCTTCATTTGCAAATATTTTCTCCCATTCTGAGGGTTGTCTTTTGGTCTTGTTTATGGTTTCCTTTGCTGTGCAAAAGCTTTGAAGTTTCATTAGGTCCCATTTGTTTATTTTTGTTTTTATTTCCATTTCTCTAGGAGGTGGGTCAGAAAGCATCTTGCTGTGATTTATGTCATAGAGTGTTCTGCCTATGATTTCCTTTAAGAGTTTGATAGTTTCTGGCCTTACATTTAGGTCTTTAATCCATTTTGAGCTTATTTTTGTGTATGGTGTTAGGGAGTGATCTAATCTCATACTTTTACATGTACCTGTCCAGTTTTCCCAGCACCACTTATTGAAGAGGCTGTCCTTTCTCCACTGTACATTCCTGCCTCCTTTATCAAACATAAGGTGACCAAATGTACGTGGGTTTGTCTCTGGGCTTTCTACCCTGTTCCACTGATCTATGTTCCGTTTTTTGCCAGAACCACACTGTCTTGATTACTGTAGCTTTGTAGTATAGTCTGAGGTCAGGGAGCCTGATTCCTACAGCTCCATTTTTCATTCTCAAGATTGCTTTGGCTATTCGGGGTCTTTTGTGTTTCCATACAAATTGTGAAAAATTTTGTTCTATTTCTGTGAAAAATGCCAGTGGTAGTTTTATAGGGATTGCATTGAACATGTAGATTGCTTTGGGTGGTAGAGTCATTTTCACAAAGTTGATTCTTCCCATCCAAAACGTGGTATATCTCTCCATCTATTTGTATCATCTTTAATTTCTTTCATCAGTGTCTTATAATTTTCTGCATACAGGTCTTTTGTCTCCTTAGGTAGGTTTATTCTTAGATATTTTATTCTTTTTGTTGCAATGGTAAATGGGAGTGTTTTCTTGATTTCACTTTCAGATTTTTCACCAGTAGTGTATAGGAATGCCTGAGATTTCTGTGCATTAATTTTGTATCCTGCAATTTTACCAAATTCATTGATTAGCTCTAGTAGGTTTCTGGTAGCATCTTTAGGATTCTCTATGTATAGTATCATGTCATCTGCAAACAGTGACAGCTTTACTTCTTCTTTTCCAATTTGGATTCATTTTATTTCCTTTTCTTCTCTGATTGCTGTGGCTAAAACGTCCAAAACTATGTTGAATAAGAGTGGTGAGTGTGGGCAATCTTGTCTTCTTCCTGATCTTAGTGGAAATGCTTTCTGTTTTTCACCATTGAGGATGATGTTTGCTGTGGGTTTGTCATATATGGCATTTATTATGTTGAGGAAATTTCCCTCTATGCCTACTTTCTGTAGGGTGTTTATTATAAATGGATGTTGATTTTTGTCCAAAGCTTTCTCTGCATCTATTGAGATGATCACATGGTTTTTGTCCTTCAGTTTGTTAATATGGTGTATAACGTTGATTGATTTGTGTATATTGAAGAATCCTTGCATTCCTGGAATAAACCCCACTTGATCGTGGTGTATGATCCTTTTAATGTGCTGTTGGATTATGGTTGCTAGTGTTTTGTTGAGAAATTTTGCATCTATGTTCATCAGTGATATTGGCCTGTAGTTTTCTTCCTTTGTGACATCCTTGTCTGGTTTTGGTATCAAGGTGACTGTGGCCTCGTTGAATGTATTTGGGAGTGTTCCTCCATCTGCTATATTTTGGATGAGTTTGAGAAGGATAGGTGCTAACTCTTCTCTAAATATTTGATAGAATTCGCCTGTGAAGCCATCTGGGCCTGGGCTTTTGTTTGTGGGAAGATTTTTAATCACAGTTTCAATTTCAGTGCTTGTGATTGGTCTGTTCATATTTTCTATTTCTTACTGATTCAGTCTTGGCAGGTTGTGCATTTCTATGAATTTGTCCATGTCTTGCAGGTTGTCCATTTTATTGGCATAGAGTTGCTTGTAGTAATCTCTCATGATTTTTTGTATTTCTACAGTGTCAGTTGTTACTTCTCCTTTTTCATTTCTAATTCTATTGATTTGAGTCTTCTCCCTTTTTTTCTTGATGAGTCTGGCTAGTGGTTTATCTATTTTGTTTATCTTCTCAAAGAACCAGCTTTTAGTTTTATTGATCTTTGCTATCGTTTCCTTCATGTCTTTTTCATTTATTTCTGATCTGATCTTTATGCTTTCCTTCCGTCTGCTAACTTTTGGGTACTTTTGTTCTTCTTTCTCTAATTGCTTTAGGTGCAAGATTAGGTTGTTTATTCGCGATGTTTCCTGTTTCTTAAGGTAGGATTGTATTGCTATAAACTTCCCTCTTAGAACTGCTTTTGCTGCATCCCATAGGTTTTGGGTCATCGTGTCTCCATTGTCATTTGTTTCTAGGTATTTTTTGATTTCCTCTTTGCTTTCTTCAGTGATCACTTCATTATTAAGTAGTGTATTGCTTAGCCTCCATGTGTTTGTATTTTTTACAGATCTTTTCCTGTCATTGATATCTAGTCTCATAGCATTGTGGCTGTAAAACGTACTTCATACAATTTCAGTTTTCTTAAATTTACCAAGGCTTGATTTGTGACCCAAGATATGATCTATCCTCAAGAATGTTCCATGAGCACTTGAGAAAAATGTGTATTCTGTTGTTTTTGGATGGAATGTCCTATAAATATCAATTAAGTCCATCTTGTTTAAAGTATTATTTAAAGCTTGTGTTTCCTCATTTATTTTCACTTTGGATGATCTGTCCATCGGTGAAAGTGGGGTGTTAAAGTCCCTTACTATGAATGTGTTACTGTCAAATTCCCCTTTTATGGCTGTTACTATTTGCTTATGTATTGAGTTGCTCCTATGTTGGTTGCATAAATATTTACAGTTGTTATATCTTCTTCTTGGATCGATCACTTGATCATTACATAGTGTTCTTCTTTTTCTCTTCTAATAGTCTTTATTTTAAAGTCTATTTTGCCTGATATGAGAATTGCTACTCCAGCTTTCTTTTGGTTTCCATTTGCATGGAATATGTTTTTTTCCATCCCCTTGCTTTCTGTCTGCATGTGTCTCTAGGTCTGAAGTGGGTCACTTGTAGACAGCATATATATGGATCTTGTTTTTGTATCCGTTCATTCAATCTGTGTCTTTTCATGGGAGCATTTAGTCCATTTACATTTAAGGTAATTATCGATATGTATGTTCCTATTTCCATTTTCTAAATTGTTTTGGGGTCGTTATCGTAGTTGTTTTCCTTCTCTTGTGTTTCTTGCCTAGAGAAATTCCTTTAGCTTTTGTTGTAAAGCTGGTTTGGTGGTGCTGAACTCTCTCAGCTTTTGCTTGTCTGTAAAGGTTTTAATTTCTCCATCAAATCTGAATGAGATCCTTGCTGGGTAGAGTAATCTTGATTGCAGGTTTTTCTCCTTCATCACTTTAAGTATGTCCTGCCACCCCCTTCTGGCTTGCAGAGTTTCTGCTGAAATATCAGCTGTTAACCTTATGGGGATTCCCTTGTGTGTTATTTGTTGTTTTTCCCTTGCTGCTTTTAATATGTTTTCTTTGTATTTAATTTTTCACATTTTGATCAATATGTGTCTTGGCATATTTCTCCTTGCATTTATCCTGTATGGGACTCTCTGTGCTTCCTGGACTTGATTAACTATTTTATTTCCCATATTAGGGAACTTTTCAACTATAAGCTCTTCAAATATTTTCTCAGTCCTTTTCTTTTCTCTTCTTCTTCTGGAACCCCTATAATTTGAATGTTGGTGAGTTTAATGTTGTCCCAGAGGTCTCTGAGACTGTCCTCAATTCTTTTCATTCTTTTTTATTTATTCTGCTCTGCAGTAGTTATTTCCAGTATTTTATCTTCCAGGTCACTTATCCGTTTTTCTGCCTCAGTTATTCTGGTATTGATCCAATCTAGAGTATTTTTCATTTCATTTATTGTGTTGTTCATCGTAGTTTGTTTCATCTTTAGTTCTTCTAGGTCTTTGTTAAATGTTTCTTGCATTTTGTCTATTCTATTTCCAAGATTTTATATCATCTTTACTATCATTATTCTGAATTCTTTTTCATGTTGATTGCCTATTTCCTCTTCATTTGTTAGGTCTGGTGGGTTTTATCTTGGTCCTTCATCTGCCGTGTGTTTTTCTGTCTTCTCATTTTGCTTATCTTACTGTGTTTGGGGTCTCCTTTTTGCAGGCTGCAGGTTCGTAGTTCCCATTGTTTTTGGTGTCTGTCCCCAGTTGCTATGGTTGGTTCAGTGGGTTGTGTAGGCTTCCTGGTGGAGGGGACTAGTGCCTGTGTTCTGGTGGATGAGGCTGTATCTTGTCTCTCTGGTGGGCAGGTCCACATCTGGTGGTGTGTTTGGGGGTTTCTGTGGACTTATTATGGTTTTAGGCAGCCTCTGTGCTAATGGGTGGTGTTGTGTTACTGCTTTGCTAGTTGTTTGGCATAGGGTATCCAGCACTATAGCTTGCTGTTCGTTGAGTGAAGCTCAGTGCTGGCATTGAGATGGAGATCTCTGAGAGATTTTCACCATTTGATATTATGTGGAGCTGTGAGGTCTCTTGTTGACCAGTGTCCTGAAGTTGGCTCTCCCACCTCAGAGGCACAGCACTGACTCCTGGTTGGAGCTCCAAGAGCCTTTCATCCACATGGCTCATAATAAAAGGGAGAAAAAGTAGAGAGAATGAAGTAGTAGAAGTAGGAAGAAAGAAAGTATGGAAGGAAGGCAGGAAGGAAGGAAGGAAGGAAGGAGGGAAGGAAGGAAATAAGAAAGAAGATAAAGTAAAATAAAGTTATTAAATTAAAAAAATAATTATTAAGAAAACAAACTAAAAAATTACAATCAAATCCGGACAGATAGAACCTTAGGACAAATGGTGGAAGCAAAGCTATACAAACAAAATCTCATATAGAAGCACACACATACACACTCACGAAAAGAGGAAAAGGGGATAAAGTCATAAATCTTGCTCTCAAAGTCCACCTCCTCAATTTGGGATGATTCTTTGTCTAAAGGAGGGAAGGAAGGAAAGAAAGATAGAAGATAAAGTAAAATAAAACAAAGTTATTAAAATCAAAAATAATTATTAAGAAAAAATTAAAAAAAAACAAAAAAAAAAACGGAAGAATAGAACCGTAGGACAAATGGTGGAAGCAAAGTTATACAGATAAAGTCTGACACAGAAGCATACACATACACACTCACAAAAAGAAGAAAAGTGGAAAAAATCCTAAATCTTGCTCTCAAAGTCCACGTCCTCAATTTGGGATGATTCGTTGTCTATTCATGTATTCCACAGATGCAGGGTACATCAAGTTGATTGTGGAACTTTAATCCGCTGCTTCTGAGGCTGCTGGGAGATATTTCTCTTTCTCTTCTTTGTTCTCACAGCTCCCAGATTTGGCTCCGCCTATGCATGTAGGTCACAGAAGGATGTCTGTTTTTCACTCAGACAGGACGGGGTTAAAGGAGCCGCTGATTCGGGGACTCTGGCTCACTTAGGCCGGGGGTGATGGAGGGGCACGGAGTGCGGGGTGAGCCTGTGGCAGCAGAGGCCAGCGTGATGTTGCACCAGCCTGAGGCTTGCCGTGCGTTCTCCCAGGGAAGTTGTCCCTGGATCCCAGGAACCTGCCAGTGGTGGGCTGCACAGACTCCCCGGAAAGGAGGTGTGGATAGTGACCTGTGCTCGCACACAGGCTTTTTGGTGGTGGCAGCAGCAGCCTTAGTGTCTCGTGCCCGTCTCTGGGGTCCACGCTTTTAGCCAAGGCTCGCGACCATCTCTGGAGCTCCTTTAAGCAGCGCTTTTAATCTCTTCTCCTCACAAACCAGGAAACGAAGAGGGAAGAAAAAGTCTCTTGCCTCTTCAGCAGCTCCAGACCTTTGCCTGGACTCCCTCCCAGGTAGTCGTGGTGCACTAACCCCTTCAGGCTGTGTTCACTCCACCAACCCCAGACCTCTCCCTGCACTCCTACCAAAGCCCGAGCCTCAGCTCCCAGCCCCGCCTGCCCCGGCGGGTGAGAGACAAGCCTCTCAGGCTGGTGAGTGCCGGTCGGCACCGATCCTCTGTGCGTGAATCTCCCCGCTTTGCCCTCCGCACCCCTGTTGCTGTGCTCTCTTCCACAGCTCCGAAGCTCCCTGCCTCCGCCACCCACAGTCTCCACCCGTGAAGGGGCTTCCTAGTGTCTGGAAACCTTTCCTCCTTCACAGCTCCCTCCCACTGGTGCAGATCCCATCCCTATTCTTTTGTCTCTGTTTTTTCTTTTGTTCTTTTGTCCTACCCAGGTATGTGGGGAGTTTCTTGCCTTTTGGGAGGTCTGAGGTCTTCTGCCAGCGTTCAGTAGGTGTTCTGTAAGAGTTGTTCCATGTGTAGATGTATTTCTGATGTATCTGTGGGGAGGAAGGTTATCTCTGTGTCTTACTCTTCCGCCATCTTCCCCTTGTCCCTCTACTTAACTCTTTAGGTAAAAGGAAATTGGAAGTTGGGGCCACTAATGTATTTTTGATTGCCTGCATATATCATATAAATTGTGAATACCATATTAGTGGAATAGTTTTTCTTTTGAACATGGACTTATTATATATTTTATTTCATTGTAGGTTGCCCTCTATGAAAATAGCTAAAGGCCAGGAGTTGTGGCTTTGCCTAAGCCTTTACTTTAGATAGGACCAAAACAAAATAAGCTGGTAGGGATTTCAAACACCTGACATTTGAGTAGTTTAATCTGAATTATCTGTTAATCAGTAAATATCTGGTCTGATCATTCTGTAGTTCAGTTATTGTGGTTGACTTAATTACTAACTGTATTGGATGACTTGAAATCTTTGCTCCCAGAAATACAAATGATATTAGTACTATCACCACTTTTATATAAAATGTCACTAATGTACATCCAATTCTAGTGTGATAATCCCTTCACTAATGCCAAAATTAATTTAAATTACAAGAGACTTGAATTTTTCTCAAAAGCCAAAAACTATCTCAAACTGAGCACAAAATTTAATCCATATCAATTTTTGCTCGAGACACATGAAACTTTAGAAAATGCAGTCTAGTTTCTGTCTAGTCAAATATTAGATAGCAAACATATTCAGGAGATATAGTATTAAAAGACAAACTGGAGCATATTAAAAATTTTAAGTTTATTTGAGCAAAATTTGATTTGGACCGGGCAATGAAAAACCGGAAGTGGTTAGGAGAACTCACCAAACAGGAGCTCAGGGAGAGACTTTTATAGAAAAAAGTCAGAAGTGAAGTAAGAAAATTATTGATTGGCTATAGCATAAAGCCTACTTGGCTGTTTGTGATTGGTTGTCCTCAAGTTTTAATGTTTTAGCTTTTCTTGCTGTCACATTTTGTAAGAGATAACACAAACTTATGACTAGCACACCCAGATAGAATAAAGTTGTATGTCTGCCTTATATTTGATATTAATAATTCTGAAGATATGCCTGTTTTAATTAGACAACAGACAAGCTAGCTTTTATGTAGCAAAGATTATCCTAGATCATGTGAACTTGAAAACATTTGGGTTAGTTTCTATATTTCTGAGAGTATACTTAATTTATCTAAGTGCTTATTTTTCTTTAAACCAATTAAATAAAGCTCTTCACAAATTAATTTTGGCATACCATCTGAAGGTAAAAAATGTCACACATCTATAGCATACATAAACATGCATACAAATGCAAACATAGATCTTACAGCTTTCATTTTTAAATTTTAGCCATGAGACATGTACATCAATGCAAATCTCACTAGTTTGTAAAAGAACAGTTAGGTCCAAATCACGTTTTTGGTAGATGGAATAAGTTAAGTTTACTTCCTCAGATGCCAAACTTTTTACTAATATTTGTGGAAAAGAGTGTTGAGTTTTTATTTCACTAATTTCCAAATAGCTTCTTATTTTCTAAGAATTCCCTATGTGAAGTTTTCATTTTAAGATTTGGCTCTGAGTTCTGAAAGAAGACCAGGTCAGATATATACCTCTCAAAAGCACAGAGTAAGAATGTAAGTTTCTCCAAAAAAAAGCTTTTGTTTCCTAAATCCAGATATTTTACAATATCTGTGAGTTTTTTGAGATGAATAGAGGAAGTTTAGGGATTGATTAAAAATGATAGATGGATGTTGAATTGTCTCTAGAGCTGCATTTCTTTTCTTGCAAATACTTGATTTGTAAGACAAGTACAGTTGTTTTTAATTCCTCATAGAATTGGGTTGCAACCTGAATGATATCATGAAGCTGACCTACCCATTTACTTATATTACCTTCAGGTTACTTCTTTATGAGAGGGAGAAAATGTTCATCTAAACTGAAAAACAAAAAATTCCTAAGTTCTAGATTTGGATCTGTGTGTCTCTGGAATGTTTTAGCAAATCCTTCCACAAGAGCTTCAGAATGTTTTTCTTTCCCTCTCGATACATAGTTTCACTTTAGTTTAAGAGAGAAGACCTTAAAAAAATTCCTCTGACTCTTTTTTGTTTGTTTTCCAGACACTTAATATCAGCTTCCAATTGGGGCAATATCTGACTTAAAAAAAAATCCTTTTAAGTGTCTTGTCAAGTTTCATCTGGGACAAACAGTAAATGTTCCTGGCAATATTTAACAACCACAAGAAGTGTACCAAAAGGATACTACCCTCCCAGAATCCAGGGCTACTCTCAAAAATAACCAAAAGAATGAAAGAGAGCTGGCAATAATTGGTGGTGAGGCAGGAGATAGATGGACCCCAGGCTGAGCAATTGGAGTTTGTCCCCTGTGGATAGATACTCCAAGATGAAGATAATAGCAGGAGCTAGGAGGAGCTGAGCCCTGCCCAGATAAAAGATAAAGAGACCACATGGAATGTAAATTGATACAGCCACTATGGATAACAGCATGGATGTTCCTTAAAAATCTAAAAATAGAATTACCATATGACCTAGCAATCCCACTACTGGGCATACACCCAGAGAAAACCATAATTCAAAAGACACATGCACCCCAATATTCACTGCAGTACTATTTAGCCAGGTCATGGAAGTAACCTAAATGTCCATTAACAGATCATTGAATAAAGAAGAAGTGGTACATATATACAATGGAGTATTACTCAGCCATAAAAAGGAACAAAACTGGGTCATTTGTAGAGACATGGATGGACCTAGAGACTGTTATATAAAGTGAAGTAAGTCAGAAAGAGAAAAACAAATATTGTATATTAACTCATATATGTGGAATCTAGAAAAATGGTACAGATGAACCGGCTTGCAAGGCAAAAATAGAGACACAGATATAGAGAACAAACGTATGGACACTAAGGGGGGAAAGCGGGGGTGGTGGTGGTGGGATGAATTGGGAGATTGGGATTGACATATAGACACTAATATGTATAAAATAGATAATAAGAACCTGCTGTATAGCGCAGGGAACTCCACTTCGCTGTACAGTAGAAACTAACACAACATTGTAAAACAAATATACCTCAACAACAAAACAACAAAGATACCACGTATTTCTTATTCTCGAGGTCAAGGAGACCTTCCTGACTATACATGCACAGAAAGTCTCCTCAGGGGCCAAAAAGGGAGGGTGTGCCACCCCATAGTAAGTGATGTCAACCTACCCATATGTCTCTGCACTAGAATCCATCTTGGTTAAGAGATGCGTACACACACAGGGGAGGACCCTGAGATTAACCAAATATAGACTCAGAGCCAGGCAAAGCAAGATAATTGGCAGAGGAAACCCAGAAGAACTGCCCCATACCATTGATTCAAACTACCACGAGGGTACGACTCTCTCTCTGAGCCTGCCCTGTGTGCCTATTCACACGTACTCTTTTTTCTCCTAATAAACACTTTACTTGTTTCACTACTTTCCACCTCTTTGTGGAAATTCATTTCTACAAAGACGATGGGCAAGGACCTTGTCACAGGCTACTAGCTCTCGTGGTCTAGTGGTTAAGGTTCAGTGCTCTCACTGCTGTGACCTGACTTCAATCTCTGGCTGGGGAATCAAAATCCTGCTTCAAGCCACTGCAGGTCAATGCCACCTGAGATCAGCAGGACCCTAGCTGCAAATGGAGTGCAACCCATATTTCTCTCTAGCCATATTTTGGGGGCTCCCAACCTGACAGTTGCCAAGACAAATTCTTAGAACACAAAATGAGATAGACAAGAAGGCAATAGCTGTCTCTGGGAGAGAAAGGATCAATAACCAATGAGTACCCAAAAGCAAACTCAGGAGTCACAATCAAAGTTCTAATTCTTACAATTTTTTTTTCCCTGCCAATCTTAATTTGGAAAGGAAGGGACAAAATGAAACTTTACCTTCCTCTCTAGACTGTGCACCGCAGATAGAGATCAAGGATAGCTGACTCTGATAAGAATTCTCACTCTTGGCTGGCTTCTGCCAGTTTTCTCAGTATACCATCTGCAGGCTCTGGAGAAAGTGGGGCATCCCAGCAGGTCTCATCCTGATCATTAGAAACTGTAGAGGAGAAAAAATAATTTTTCATCTACCCTTTACATGGGTGAGTGGTTGGCTGAAACCCCTTTTTCTCTAGGGCACCTTGTAAGTGGATAAGCTTAGCTAGGTGACAAGTTTTCCACTGCAGCTACTGTAATTCAAGATTTCCTTTTGTAAGTTTAAGCTATTTGTTCAGCCTTAAAACAAAGTTTTATTCATTTGAAGCTTCACACTGAACCTGGTCCAGTTTGAGACAGACCCAGTCCAACCCTGGACCCAGCACAGTTTCTAAGTGGAATCCAGTCCAACTCTGGCTGGTATCTGGAGCCAGTCCAGAAGAAGAAATGCTCAAATAAAGCCCATAACACAAAAGCTGCAGAACTAGCTTCCTAGAGGGACTTACCAGTGACCTCCAGAGGCAGCAAGAAAGCAGTGAGATCAAGGGGCTCAGTGGGTTACCTTTGCCTGGTTGCTTGTTGCTCCTTGGGATCACAGGGGGTCTCCTTCAGTTCTCTTTTCTGACACCAAGACTGTTGAAAGATAAACTGAGGCATATTAAAATCTTTAAGAGCTTAGTTGAGCAAAAATCTATTTGAGTTGGGCAGCACCAAACCGGAACTGATTAGGAGTGTCCCTGGACAGGAACTCAGGGAAATACTTTTACAGAGAAAATATGGAAGCAAGGTAAGGAAATTATTGTTTGGCTATAGTTTAAAGCCTAATTGGTTGTCCCTAAGTTTCAATTTTTAACCTTTAATTGTTTACAGGCTTAGATTTTGGTTTGCTTACATAGGCTGACACAGCATCAGGACCACAGTCTAATGGCCTCCTTGTTTAATTAATCACATATATATATATAATTTTAAGTATATATGCTAAATATTGTTTTATATTAAATTTATAAGGGTTTTCATTTCTACCAGTAATTTTTTGCAATAGATTTCTGAAAACTTAGAAATGAAAAAGAAAGTTGAGATGACTCAAAATAGCCTTTAGATGGAGCTGTTTCTCCTTAGAAATCACTACACAGACACATATTTTATTTGGCAGATCAGAAAAATAGGAATAGCTTAAATAATGCCATAGCACAAAAATGGATTTTTAAAAAACATTTAGCATGCCTAAAAGAGAATATAATAAAAACTCACTTTAAACCTGCTCAAGTTCTCACTAAACTCTAAAGAAACTTAAATTGAAACCAACTCACAGTGCTGTTTGGTACACACTCAAGTCAGTTTCAGTGCTGATAAAGTTCTGAAGGTTTTATAAACAATAGAAAGTGTTAGTATAAAGTTATCTGCTTAAATTTCTTAGTTTAAAAGAATACTCAAGGGAAAATACCATAATTTTAATGAGACAAAAACACACCCCTGAGTAATCATATTTCAAAGGCAGAAGCGTACATTTGGGGCATAGCGTGATCTCTGGTAAACTGATTATTAGATAAAGCAGACAAAACTTGTACCTAAATAAGGAAGAAAAACATTAGAAAAAATATAGGCAAATTATGAACAGTTATCTAAATATTCAAGGCTGATTTTATATTAATCATCTTGAGACTTCTTAAAAAGATTGACATTCTGGAACAGGTTACATTAGGAACAATAATGTGAATATTTCCTTAGTTTATTCCCCACCGTACAGTGGACAAAGAAGGACCTTAACTGCAGTTTTGTGCTTGGAAGTTTTTTTCAGAGAATAAGTGTTTTCAACCAAAGCATGATAAAAATTCCTAAAAATATTCAATCTTTTCCTTCCCTCCAAAATGGACATGTATGCATGTGTATATACACACATGCACACACAGGAAGGTAAGGAGAAAGCTACTGAATATTTTTGAGAAATATGATTTGATTGTTGTTTTGGAAGCATACGTTGGTGGCACTGTATAGATTTATTGGACTGAGGAAATCCTATAAACAACAAGATTACTTAAGATACTCTTCTATAGTCTTAAGTGAGTGGTTGTGAATGCCTGATTTAGTGAATAGAGAGTGTAAATGAGAAAAAAAGGAGATCAGAGGCATTATTGAGGTAAGAATTGTTATGAATATACTGAGCTAGTAGGTGATCATCTGCAAGTAGAATTCGTACTGACAAAAATAATTTATTATTGTTTGAGGTGAGTAATGCATCAAAGAAAGAACACATTGCAGAAAATAAATTTTGAGGAAAATATTTTATGTTAATAATGTAAAGGGCTGAAAACAAACAAGAATAAATAGTGTTATATTGTGCTGCTTATTATAGGCTTCTATCACAATTGAATAAAGCTAGAACCAAATAAACTGGTTCTGAGGCACTCACAGTTCAAGCCAAAACCAGAAGCATTTGAATTTAACTAAGAAAATATTTCTTATTCAAAGAAGCCTCAGCATTTTAACTAAAAGGAAATTAACAAGCTTCAGGTAACCATTCTACCATTTCCATGCTTATCATATCTCTTTAGTTATGTATCTCTTCATATATGCACACATGTATGAGGGTAAAATCACCTGATTCTAATGGATTTTGAACTTTATATGACAATAATTTCTCATTTTAAATGTCTCATATTTACTTTTTCTTTCTAAATCTGCTTTTAAAATAAGGATCCATCATTTCTGACTCATTCAGCCCAGAATGAAGTTATTTATTATTAACATCTTGATTAAAAGATATTTATATGGTGATAATCATATATTATTAAACACTACTTCATAATAAGATCTGCTTTATTTTAAAAAATACAAAGTGATTTTTCTGTTGAATTTATATTTTAAAATATATACATTTTATAAACTGAAAATTTTCTCATACAAATTTTAGTCTACAGTCATATGATATTATATTATCGTGGTAATGGGTAAAATAAAAATCAGTGATCTGTATATTATATCTACATCTTGCTAGCTGTGACAATTTACGGTAATGTTGTGAGAGTATTAAAATGTGATGACAGTCATGTGAAAAACTGTGCTCAAATAATCCTGCTTCTCTGAGAGATCTCTGAATATATATGTTAAAATGTGGCATAGGGCCAATGAGAAATAAGGTACATTGTCATTCTTACCTGGGGCAGTCCACAGTATCACCCATCACCCAACCCAAAGCAGTTTAGGCTTAAGATTGCAGTAGGAATTCTATTCTGTTTAAGTGTAAATCAAAAGCTTGGACTCTTGTTATCTTCTGGTGAGCCATATTATACAGGAGCACAAAATAATGGTGAGCACACTTAAGCGGGCAGAGAGAGAGAGAGGGAAAGAGTGAGAGAGAGAGAGAGAGAGAGAGAGAGAGAGACTGATTGATTATAGATCCTCTTGACAGAAAACCCTGCCTGGGTTTGTTTCAGTACAATGCCTCTGCCCATTTGTAAGTACATTCTAATAATGATGCAATCAAATGTGTACCCTTTCTTCTTGTGGAGAAGCAGACACTTTTGTTTTCCTCTCAATAAACATCTGCAAAAATATAATCAGAGCATCTGGGTTTTTGACTGAATATTAGCAACTGTCATCCAAATGTTTTGGTATCTTAAAAAGAAAGGCACAAAGGCTAAAGCAGCCTGAGCAGCTTTAGAATAAGGAATGTTTGAGGGATGGAAGATGAGAAGGGACCAGTTATAATAGAGCCTGTTATTTGGGAAAATAAATGCTAACCAATTACTGACTACTAAAAATAATTCAATTTAAAGTATAAATAAATTTCAAAGAAATACAGTTTATACATGTCAAGAAAGCCCAACCAGATTTCATTAGTCAGTAATTTAAACTAAAACAAAATTAATGCTTTGTGAGGAAAGTTCAAAAATTTCGAAGTTAGCATACTGATATTCATTTCTAAAAGCTATTTGGGTTTGTTATTTTTATTTTAGTAAAACTGCTTCTTTTCTTTCATTTTGGTTAAAAGGAATGACAATTATAAGTGATGGGAGCATGTACCCACTTCAGTTTTCCTAGGTGGTAGATTATTCAGCACTTTTAATATTCATGATGGCAATAAAACACGATTCTTCCTTCCTATGAGAATTAAATAGATTTGTCACTGTTACAGAAAGTACTTTCTTTTCATTTCAATGAAGAAAGCACCTGCCATTTGATGCTGAGATCTAAGATGAAAAATTGAAAGATGCACATATATATAAATTATCCAAATTTCTTTCACACACTCTCTAGCCCTAACTTTTCATGAACTTAACCTGCAAAAATATAGGTTTTACCACTACTTAAAGGCCTTTTCCTTTTATTTTTCTGCTACATGAAACAAAAGTACTGTTTTTTAAAAAGTAACTGGTAACTTTTTAACTTTTTATGTGACTTAATCCATGTATTTAAAATTGACAATTATTCAATCAGATGCAAGTTATAGCACAAACACACACATACACATAATACTCAATATTTTGGATCAAGTGAGGCAATGATTAATAATATGAGATTGCCTAAGTAAATTGTGATACATTTATGAAAAGAAATACTTAGCTACTAAGAAAGCTGCTAGGAAAGTATAATTCTTCTCATAAAAAGCATTAAGTAATTAAAAATATATAGCCCATTATAAGAAAAAATATATAAGTACATGCATGAAAAATAGTCTGAAATGATATGTATTCAAATTTTAATGGTGAATTTCTTTGAGTCATGAAATTTGTGTATTTTTGGTATTTTCTTCTTTATAAATATGTGCATTTTCTAATTTTTCCGTACTGAATATGCATTAATTCTGTAATTTTGAAAAACATGTTTGAATGAATACAATTTTTAAAAAAATGAACATACTGATTCATTCTGAGAGTAGCATAATGGTGCTATTTACCAATTAAACTTGCAATGTCTAATTGCATCAGATCATTGGGTTAGTTAGAAGATGAATGTGGTAAGCTGCAAATAAACTCTATGTAGGCAACGTTAGACTTGCTAATAGGGAGCTGCTAATGTAATATTATTTCAGGAACTAAAATCTGCATACACACACACACTTAAACAAAAAAAATCTTTCCACCCACCTTTTGTGGTCTGCCACCTAAACAGAAAGAGTTTAATTGGAAATGCCTCTAAAATGCAAATAGCTTTTTCTCATACAGACTGAAGGGCACCAACTGCCTGAAGTGCAATGGTAGCCCCTGAAAAAGGGGCAAAGGAGGCCAAAATAGCAGACAAGCAAAATGCTACTACAACTACTACTATTACTAGTACTACTACTTCTACAACTACTACTATTACTACAATTTCTAGTTACTACAACTAATGCTCATAATAACAATGGCTATAAGCTGCCATGTGTTTTCCATGTACAAAGCACTTCAAAAAATTATATAATTCAATTTTAATAATTCTATAAATTGTAAACGTTATTATTCTCATTTCACAATGGGGAACTCAGAAAGGGTCAATGAATTGCTCTAGGCAACAGCTAATTCACAGTATAGCTTACACTTGAACCCAGGTTCAGCTTAAAACTGAAATCATAGCTCTTTCCATTTTGCAACATTGCCTCTTATAGAACTGTTCATTATTCCCAATGCCAAAACTGCATATGATTTTCATAAAACTTTCCCTTTGCAATAGATTTTTACACCCCCATGGAGTCTGATAGAGAACTTCTTTGGATATATTAATATATCATCAGTGTCTACCTTGTCCTGTAATCATTTTATTGCTTCTGAATTATTATGTTATTTGTAAATAAATACTTATTCATTTATAGTAAACAATTTTGAGTGATCACACTTCATGTTATCTATACTCTGCACTCCATGTCATACTAGATGGAAAATCAGGAAGGACCAAGCTTAAAGTATACTTGCACTATAAATAAAGTAAAGTTTTATTAGTATTAGATGCTACTGGGGTATAAAAATAATCAATTATACATTCTGATTTTAAGAAATGTATAGTGTAAGAATAGTCTTAATTTAATAAACACAATATATACTCCTTATATGTGTCAGAGACTTTTAAAAATAAAATATTATTATAATTAAATTATAAATAATTTTATAAATTATATATTTTAAAATAATTTAATTATAAAAATTAATTAACATAATTATGTTATATTTGTTAACATATTAATTCCCCAGAATAACCCTATACAGAATGTACTATTTGTATCTATATTTTACACATAAAGAAACTGGTACATAGAGAGGAAAGTAATTTGCCCACAGTCACATAGTCAGTAAGTGGTTGGCTGGAAGTCAAACCCATGAAGTTTGGATTAATAATTGTGTGCTTAATTGGTGGGATTATATTTCTATCCAGAGTGCTGATTAAACTGTAATGCCTACTATGCTATATAGGGCTAATAGAAAACACGTGAGAAGTTTAGAATTTCCACAAATTTAGGAAAAGTCAGATTATTCTGTAGTCATGTAAACAAGTAAGTAACAGAGCTGGTTTTACATATGTTCAAAAGTTAACATAAACTCTACCTCAGTGGTGTCAGGACAATATAATTACAAACAAAACCTTCTCCCAACAGTTTTATTATTGGATAAGCATTGAACCAGAATGTGATGTGCAACACAGACAATCCCTAAGGGATTGCAAAGACAGAAATGAACCTCATTGCTTGTTTATACAGCCAAGCGCGTACAACCTATTACATACATGTTTTCAAAATACTGTAGACAGTAACTAGTTCTCAAGTAAGAGGACTTGAAGACATCTTGTGTCACACATAGTTTTGCTTAACTTTATCATGGTAAATGGGGAGATCCCCTGTGCTGGATTTATCCAGAGGAGAAACAAACTTACCATTGCAAATTGGAGGAAGGCACCCACTAAAGACAGGCTCTTAGTCTTCCCCAGGAACTGAGAGATAGGTGCACTATTCCCTTGATGCTTGCATTTCAAAAAGATGATTCCCAGGTCCTTGAGGAAATATTCCTGAGATGAAAGACAGGCATGAGGCTTATTTAATCATTATGAAGATTTACATACATTTGAAAAGGATGGAGAAATAACTTCTGAAAAAAAAGGAAGGGGGCTGAAGTCTTTCTCTACTTTCAACAGGGAGAATTAAGCCTCTTATTTTTAATTTGTATCTGTGCTTAGAGTGGACACACTTCTCTAAGGCAAATAATCAGTATGTTTTTTTCTTCTGAAAGTCAGTCAATCAGGGACAGCTTCATTCTGATAAATACGTCTTGGAATGTCAAACAATCAATAACAGTTTCACCCGAGTAAGCACATTTCTACAGATGATGACAAGTTAATCACATCTCTGATTTTCCATCAATTTTTGTACTCCATGCTTTCCAAAAGCTCTATATAATATCAAATATCTGCTCTGCTTGGAGAGATATGATGAGCATATCTCTCCCTTGCCACAGTAAGCAATAAATTCAGCTTTGTTTCATTTTCAGATAGTGAGTGATGATCTCTTCATTCTTTAACATATGATATAGGAAGTAGGAATGATAAGATTTTAACTTATATTTTAATTTTGTTCGAAGTGACTGACCTGAATCAGCAGATCCAAGAAGACTGATACATGTAGTAGTACCACAGAGTTTCAAGAACTAATGGAAATCATGCAAAAATTACCAATGGTCATATCCTCATCATTCTTGGAAACCAACTGTGAAAAGGAGGAAATTTTTTAAAAAGAGTATTTTAGTCTCTAGTATGTGCCAGGTATTTTGTTATATGTTTCACATGTAATCTTCAGGGCAACCTTCTGAAGTTTTTGATTAAATTGTATCTATCTATCTATATGAAATCTTGTCTAAGGTCTCTTAACAAGTTAGTAACTGAGCCAAGATTATATAACGTTTGTCTGAATCTGATTCCAATACATTACATTCCTTTACTGGTAATACAAAAATGACTTAGTGGTATTATTTGACCCTAAACTTGAAATTTATCAATCTTACAAAATAGCAGTCAAAAAGGAAAAGTCAATTTATCTTAGGATTCACTAAGAGACATGTTAAGAAAAGAAATTATCACATCTTTGAAAGAGTTTTTGGTTGTTAGGTCTTATCCAAGTTTCTAAATCCTAGATATACTAAGCACTCCCTTGTGAAGAAATAAGCAAACTTCCCTTCTCATAACTACAATTGCTATACATGGGACTTCATTTAATTGAATTTTTTAGTAATATTTTTCTTGAAACTATTTTAAAAGAACAAAATTTAGAAATCAAATATTTTCCTTTAGAATTTGAAATGGTTTAAAATATTATGTGAGCTGACAAAAGATTGGTTAATTCTTTGCTTTCCATTTATTTATCACTATTATTTCTTTGTGTTTGACAAATTGTTTAGTAATAACTGCATACTACATAATCCGTTGATTCCTGATATGCTCAGTTTCTTTTTGTAAACCTGTTATAGTTTCGAAGGAGAAGAAGACAATACCTTCAATATTTCTAATAGATACTCATATAAAGTTAAGAGAAAGTGGGAAAAAAAGGCTTCCAATAAGAACTTCTCATGAAAACTATGTAGTTCTAAGTATGGAATCAGACATTTTATTTTCCCTCTTACGATATTCCCAGTTATTACACATTGGAGCTAATTTGGCAGCTTTGACAACTGGAATTATTACTTTTCTGGGTGTCAATTGTGATGAGATATCTTCTAGATGAGAGGGAATACTCATTCATCCATTTAAAAATACAGTTGAATACCTTATGATCCTGATTGAGGGAAAAAGAGAGCAAAACATATAAGAGTGAGCAATAAAAAAAATCCATAACACATTTACCTGGAAAGACAGAAACAATGACAAGAAAATACCACATGCTACTATGATGAATAAGTAAATTAGGAAATCTAGAGAAAACAGAATATTTCCTAGCTGAATATAAATTTCCAAAATTTAGCCAAGGAGATGTGAAACATTTCTTTCTCTGTTTTATATTTTAATTTTTTCCCAGCTTTATTGAGATATATTTAACATATAACATTGTGTAAATTTAAGGTGTACAGTGTGATGATTTGATATACATATATATTAAAAAATGATTACTACAATAATGTTAGTTAATACATAAATTACCTGACATAGTTAACATTTGTGCGTGTCTGTGGGTATGTGCAGTGAGAACATTTAAGATTTACTGTCTTAGCAACTTTCAAGTATACATTATAGTATTGTGAATCATTTGTTTATACACATTACCATAAAATAAGTTTAAAAGTAATTTTAATATCTGCCACTGAAAAATACATGAAAATCAAATGAGTTCCATGTATAGTGTTACCTAATCTTTAAAGATAAAATAACCCCAATGTTGTTAACAGTGTTCTGGCAAAAGGACAAAAAATATGACAGAAAGCTCTCCCATTCAGTGTAAGAAGCCTGAATAACATTAAAATAACAAAAACATTAAGATAGTTTAAAAGCTTGTAAGTATATTTTATTTTTGAATGTAGAATGTATACAACAGTGGCAAATAGACCCAACAATCTCATGTTTTGGAAACCAGCAAATGGAAATAAAATAATAAAATAAAAATATAAAATAATAATATAAAATAATAATATAAAAATAATAAAATAAAATAATAGCATGTATGGATGTATGTATAAATATATTTATTGCAGTATTGTTCATGGTGGCAAAAAAAACAAAAGAAAACAAGTGCTCAAGAACAAATGAATAACTGAATATATTATTTTATATTTATATTGTGCAATATTATACTTTAAAAATAATGAATTAGAATTCCACCTGTTGGGTTGGGTGGAGTTACTATAGATTAATAGAGAGGAATGGAAGGGAGGTGCCCAGCAAAAGATAAAATAAAACAATAAAATAAAATGTAGATTTATTTAAAAGAAAAGAAGGCATATATAATTATACTTTGTATTTTGTAAATTATATATCTCTATATATCTATATATGTATAAGATTCAATCTTGTAAATATTTATTATGACATTAATATGACATTATATCAGTTTTTTGGTGCAGTCTAACATATTACCACAAATTTAGCATAGAGAGCCCAGAAATAAACCCACGCACTTATGATCAATCAATCTATGACAAAAGAAGCAAAAATATAAAATAAAATGAGGAAAACCAGTCTCTTCAATAAGTGGTACAGGGAAAGCTGGACAGCCACAAGTTAAAAAATGAAATTAGAACATTTTCTCACGCAATATACAAAAATAAACTCAAAATGGATTAAAGGCCTTAATGTAATACCAGAAACAATAAAATTTGTAGAAGAAAATATATGCAGAATACATAAATTATAACAATATTTTTGATATGTCTCTTAAGGCAAAGTAAACAAAAGCAAAAGTAAACAGAATGGACTTAATTAAACTTAAAAGCTTTTGCACAACAAAGGAAACTATTGACAAAATGAAAAACCAACCTACTGAATGGGAGAAAATATTTGCAAATCGTATGATGAATAGGGGTTACTATCCAAAATATATAAACAGCTTGTACAACTCAGTATCAAAATAACAAACAGCCTAGTTAAAAATGAGCAGAAGCCCTGAATAGACATTTTTCCAAAGAAGACATACAGATGCTCAACAACACTAATCATGAGGGAAATACAAATCAGAATCACAGTGAGATATCACCTCATACTTGTCAGAATGGCTATCATCAAAAAGACCACAAATAGCAAATGTTGGCAATGATGTGGAGAAAAAGGAACACTTGTACACTCTTGGTAGGAGTGTAAATTGGTGCAGGCATTATGGAAAATAGTAAGGCGATTCTTCAAAAAACTGAAAATAGAACTAGCATATGATCCAGAAATTCCACTCCTGGGAATATATGCAAAGAAAATGAAAACACTAATTCAAAAAGATACATGTACCCTAATATCCATAGCAGCATTATTTACAATAGTCAAGATAATGGAGGCGACCTAACTGTCCATCAACAGATAAATGGATGAAGAAGATATGATGGATATACATGTAATACTATATATATATATATATATATATATATATATATACACACATATATATACATACACATATACATATATATGTGGACTACTATATACATATATATGGAATACTACTCAGCCATAAAAAGAATAAAATTTTGCCATTTGCAACAACATGATGCACCTTAAGGGTATTATGCTTAGCAAAGTAATTTAGATAGATAAAGACATACACTGCATATTGTCCTTTATATCTAAATATAAAGGAATATAAACTCTAAAATGTAAAACAAATGAATGAATACAGAAAAACAGACTCACACAGAGAGAGAACAAACTAGTGGTTACCAGTGGGACGAAGGAAGGAAGGAGAGGCAAGATAGGACTAGGGGATTAAGAGGTACAAACTACTATGTTTAAAATAAATAAGTTATATATTATACAGAACAGGGAATATAAGCAATATTTTATAATAACTTTAAATGGAGTACAATGTATAAAATGTTAAGCACTTTGTTATACACATGGAACTAATATAATATTATGTAAATCAACTATACTTCAATAAAAATTAATTAATTACCAAATAATGAAATTAAGAAAAGGAATACTGGCTGATAGTTCATAAATATAGCTTGGGAAATGAAATCCAGTGCCATGAATTTCAAAAGGCCAATAAGATGAATGTAAGGTAATCTACACTGAGATACATTGTAATCAAATTGCCAAAAGCCAAAGACAAAAGGACACTGTTGATATTTGAAACTTTCACTATAAACACTCTCAGTCTTGGAGTCTTTAATATTATTCATTTAAATTGTGAGATTATTTTAAAATTCAGATATTCTTTCAGCTATGAAAAATTTTTCTTTTTTATCACACTTATCTGTATGGTGACTATATTATACGTTCATATAATTTATATTTTTTCATCTCTTTCACCATCAATCCTTTTATAAAAATAATTCTCATATTTTTAATTTTAAAAATGTTCATTTATTAGGTGAGTGGAGTATATCTTTCAGTATGCTAATATAACTTGGTTGGGTATTACACTTTTATGTCACAGAATTGTTCAAAATTCTCCATAAATTCCCAGATAGTTTTGGGATTACACTTTCAAAGAAATTGCCAACCCATCTGACAATTCATCCTCTACAGGTTGTATTTTTTCCTTTTCTGGGTATGGGTGTGTCTCTTTATCTTTGCCACCAAATATTTTGCCTGACTTTCTGTAGATGTTGCCCTGCTTTCATTATTACTCATAATGGTAATTATCAATTTTTTATATGGTAAAATTTTAAGTTGTTTCATGTGTTCAGCTTTGACAAAAATGATTTTCTGAGTATTTTCCTAATCTATTTGTAATAATCCAATTTTTAGCAACATCACTGTGAATTTTGACTATATTATCAGTCCTGTTAATATTTTCTGATATCCTTCAACATCAAAACTTTTATGCCATAAACCTGCATTTTTTTAATGTTCAATTTTCAACCTGCAGTTGAGTGGAGTGTACCTTTAATGTCCTAGTTTAGGCCCATCCAACATTGAGTGGATGTGACCAAGTTGGTTGTTTTTTAAAACTGTGATGTCACAAAGTCCCTCATAATGCTGTCTGTGCTGTCCTGGTAACCTTCATGTACAGAGTGTTTCAGAGCCATCATAGAACAGTCTGATAATTCAGGCTTCTCAAGTAATATATATTTTACCTTCTCTAGAGTTTTTGGATCTTACTTTATCTTTGACTTTCAAAAGTTCAATCAGATTATACATAGATATTGACATCTTTCCTTTATGATTACTCTGATATGTGGTTGTAATTTTTGTTTGACTTACATTTTCTGGAATTTTTTTTTTCTTATTTTAAAAATGTGAAATTGTACTGGTCTTCCTCAGATATCTCCCTCCCATGTATGTGTTTGTTATTCTGTTGTCACTCCTCCCAAATTATTAATTTTGTATCTCTTTAATCACCATATATTTTATAGCACAATGTCTGAGTACTTTTTTTTTCTTTTCAGGTTTTGTCCTTGAATTTATATCTATCACTTGTGTATACCTTTGATATTCTAGCCTAGGTCAAACCTAGCACTGTGAACATGTGGCTATCTTGACTGGCTTTTTTATTGTGAGATAAGAAACTCCCTCAAAATTCTAAGTCATCATGGCAACCCTTGTGTACATAATATTTCAGAGCCAAATTAGACTAGTCTGATAATTTACCTTTTCCAGGTAATTTATTTTTTATCTTTTTGGATTTTGTTTCTAACTTTACCTTTGATCTTTTCAAGTTCTACTAGATTATGTCTAGATATTGGCTTCCTTTATTATTATATAGCGTGATAATTGTTTGATTTACATTTCTGGGATTTTAAAAAATGTAGTTGTAATGGTCTATTTTTCAGCAACCTTCCTTATATTTGTTTGTCATTCTATTATTGCTCCTTCTAAATCATTCATTTTTTTATCTCTTTAATCACATATTTTATACCATAATGTTTATGTGCCTTGCTTTCTCTTTTCTCTTTTTGTTTTTATATTTTTACTTATACCATATATGTACCATATTTACATATATTTAATATCCTAGCGTAGGCCAATCCTAGTACTGTGAGCATGTGGATATCTTGGTTAGTATTTTCATTGTGGTGTCTGTCCCTCAAAGTTCTAGATAGCTTTGGCAGCCTTCTTGTGCACAGTGTTATAGAGCCAACATAGATCAGTCTGATTATTCACCCTTTCCAGGTAATAGTTTTACCTTTCCTGGATTTTTTTTTTTGATTTCTAACTCTATTCTTGTCCTTTGAAAGTTCTACAAAACTATTTGTAAATATTGGTTTATTTCTTTTAATATTATTCTGATATATCATGTGATGTTTGGTTTATATTTTTAGTTCTGGATGTTTTATTTTTCTATCTTTAAAATTCTAATTGTAATGATCTATTTTTCAGCACCCTCCGTTATTAGCCATTGTCACTCTATTATCACTCTTTGCAAATTATTCTCTTCTTATCCCTTTAATCACCATATATTTTAAACCATAATGTCTGTATACTTTATCCTCTCTTTGGTTATGTCGTTGAATTTATATCTATCACTTGTATATATATTTAATATATTAGCTTCACAATAGTACTCATAATATCTAGTACTCTAGGCGTATGGCCAAACTGGTTGATTTTTTCAATGTAAGGTCATAGAGTCCCTCAAAATTCAAAGCCACCCAGGTAAATTTCTGATGCAAAATGAGAGTGCTATCTCACATAAGTCTGGCAATTCAGCCTTGGCAGGTCACACTTTTTTCTTCATTCCTGATTTTTGAAAGTGTGTCAGATGCATCTATATATTGCCATGTTCTAACTAGCCTTCTTCTGGTACATATTTATAATCTATTCTCACAACTTATTTATGAATTTAGGATCACCATACCTTTAAACCTATAATTACTAATTATACTAATATTATGTATTTTTAAATTTTAATATCATGTATATATCAATGTATATAAATATAAATTATATGTCTACATATATAGTTATTTAACTTTCATCTATTACTTGAGTGCAGTGTAACTTTAATATGCTAGTATGGACATTATCACCACTATGGACATGTTTCCACCTTGGTTGAACTTTATGTTAGATCACAAAGTCCATCAAAATTCTGTCTAAGTTGCCTTGGCACCCCTTGCATGTATAGTGGTTTAATGCCTGCTCAGACCAGTCTGCTAATTCACCCTCTGCAGTTATATTTGTTCCTTTTTGGATTTTTGCAGGAAACTTCTACTGGATTGTGTTTTAATATTTGTCTGATGATGATGGATGACAATATTTTTTTTAGCCACTTCTGTTTATGCCAACTTCTTTTTATCTCTCCTCATAATTCATCTTTTATATGGTCTATTTTCCCACAAGCATTTTATAACCTATTTTCTCTTTCTTTTAGAGTTACAATTTTTATTTACAAGTTGAGTAGAGTATATCTTAAGTTAACTTGGTTGGGTTTAATATTTTCTGTCACACAGTTGCCTAACATTTAGCACAGATTGCCTGAATAGCGTTCAGATGCATAGTGCTTTAGCAATAACTTACAGCAGTCTAATAATTCACCATTTACAGGTAAAAGATATACAAATACACACACTCTCACACACACATGCACACATGAGGGTGTTTGTAGTAATGTACAGCAATATATTGATGGTGAAATTTAAAATTCAACAGACAGACCAATGTCTTTTCATTATAAAATCACTTAAAACAACAATCCATATTTATTCAGCACTTTCCGATGCAATCATTAAGCCATTTTTGTAACTGTCAGATTGCCATGTTTTAAAATATTTGTAAGGCTTTCTGAGGGTATTGTGTGTGTGGTATGAGTGTGTGTATCTTTTATTCTTAGTGCCAAAACCCATCAATAAAAACTAAAAAGCTCTTACTTTTCACATTTCAACATGTTTATGGTCAGAGCAGAATATTAAAAAAAAAAAAGGCTGCTGAATTTGAGAGTAAATAAACCTTTCATTAAACAATTCAAATTCTATTTAGAAATACTAATGATAATATACATTAGTCTCTGATTGGACACATATTGTACTATAATTTCTTTTGTACTGTAATTTTTTATTAAGGTATTTATCAATTCTTAGTAACAGTTGATCCAGTTATTTTGAGAACATATCAAAGAAAATCCTTTTGAACTTTTCTGACAATACTATTGCATGAAAGAGTCTGAGTATCTAAATTTCTAATTTGGAGGAGAGATCTTTTCTTTGGTCTTAAAATCTCATATAAATAAACTACATTCCAATGTCCAGTCAGTTATGGCTTTTAATAGGGAATGCTGTATTTTAAGTACAGATCATTGCAGGTTTTGAGAAATGGAAGTCTAAAATTTTTGCCCTCAACTTTTTCATTCATAACCAGACAACTTAGCAGTTGAAAGAAATTGTCATCTCAAATTACTTAGGCAAACTACCATATGACCCAGCAACCCCACTCCTAGGCATATACCCTGAGAAAACCATAATTCAAAAAGAGTCATGTACCACAATGTTCATTGCAGCACTATTTACAATAGCCAGGATATGGAAGCAACCTAAGTGTCCATCGACAGATGAATAGATAAAGAAGATGTGGCACATATATACAATGGAATATTACTTCACCATAAAAAGAAACGAAATTGAGTTATTTGTTGTGAGGTGGATGGACCTAGATACTGTCATACAGAGTGAAGTAAGTCAGAAAGAGAAAAATACCGTATGCTAACACATATATATAGAATCTAAAAAAAGAAGAAAAAAAGGTTCTGAAGAACCTAGGGGCAGGACAGGAATAAAGACGCAGATGTAGAGAATGGACTTGAGGATACAGGGAGGGGGAAGGGTAAGCTGGGACGAAGTGAGAGAGTGACATGGACATATATACACTACCAAATGTAAAATAGATAGCTAGTGGGAAGCAGCTGCATAGCACAGGGAGATCAGCTCCATGCTTTGTGACCACCTAGAGGGGTGGGATAGGGAGGGTAGGAGGGAGACGCAAGAGAGAGGAGATATGGGGATATATGTATATCTATAGCTGATTCACTTTGTTATAAAGCAGAAACTACCACACCATTGTGAAGCAATTATACTCCAATAAAGATGTTAAAAATATTATTTAGGCAACTTGTAAGGTAAGTTTCTACTTTTAGAAATTTATCAACCGAAGAGACAGTGAAGATTACTGGATTTGTAGAGAACATAAGATAAGAGACTATATTAAACATATTTTAAAGATATCTTTTTGTTTTTGTTGTTCTTCTCAAAACTTATTTTTGCATGAAAGCATGTTTAGAAAAATCTTGATTACTCTTGGGAGAATGATTCAAACATGGGTAATGTTTACAAAATTGAATAGAAATACCTCTCTCCACTTAATGGCTTTCTAAAAAACTATATCATGTTTATAGTCAGTGCTTTAACTATGAGAAAATATTTATTATATGGAGGTATATTTTCTGTTAAGGAAAATACAGAACTTGGAGTAGCCTCCTCCCCTCCACTCACATATATTTTCATTCATGGTAATTTCTTAAAATAATTATTTTCTAACTCTTTTCAATGTGATTTTAGATAACTTACAGTATAATGTGTCCAATAAGTTGGGAAATTGTGTTCACTATATACTTTTCTTGTATGAAAAAATCTGAAGAAAACACTACTTGTTTAATTTTGTTAACCTATTTATTTTCTAAATTTATCTAGTCAATGATTTGTTTTCTGGTAGTACTAGGAACATCTTGTGGAAGTATTCTTCCAGGTATATTTTAAATATCATTGCCTTAAAAAGGAGAGTTTTAAAATATTATCTTGTTACTTTTTTAACTAATGAAGATTCTCTTGTGATGTCCTCTTTTTCATGGTTGATATTAGTAATTTGTATTTTTTTTAAGAATGATCAGTATGACTAGAGGTTAATAAGTTTTGTTGATTTTTTTACAAACTCTTGATTTTGTTGATTTTCAGTATTGTTTTTCTGTTTTCTCTTTAAAGTATTTGTACCCTTTATTGTTTGCTTTTTTCCCTATAGTTTATGTATTTTTTCTTTTTTAGTTTCTTAAGGTGGAAGCCATATCACTGATTTGGATTTTCTTTTCTATTTTAGGCATTTATGGGTATAAATTTACTTTTACATTTTTAACTGCATCCAGTATATTTTGATATCCTATCATTTCATTCATTTCAAAACATTTATATTTATATTAAAACCTAAACTGTACATTTTTTGATATGGGATTTTAGAGACTCTGTATGAAAGGAGGGCAGCCTGAGACACATATCAGGAAAGTCACACTAACAGAGAGATTATTCTTCTAACTGAAAATTTTTAATGAATAACATTTTACAATCCTGGGTAAGTCCATTAGTTATAGCTCACTTTTTATGAACATATATAATGAAATGTAAGAGACTTATTAAAAAAAGGTATGAACCGCAGTCATTTATTATCAATATTTACATCTGCTTCATAAGTTCTGAGTGCAAAAACTCCTAATAAAGTATTTATATAGACAGAAACTTCAATTGATTAAAGCACAATTTGATATATTAAAAGTGTAGTACCATTGAATCCTATCCCTGAGCCTAAATCCATTAGTTAAACGTATCCTTATACATATATTCTAAAGACTTTACTATGCACATGCAAAATACACATACCTAATATTCACAATATATAGCATCATTAAAGATTTAGATGTGATTTTAAATATAGAGACAGTATGATGCCATAAAAATATTAAACATATTTAACTTATTTTTGTTATTGATGTCTATATATATGAGTACATGTTAATTTCTTTTATCTAATCACATATTCAATATTCCACTGAATGGATTAATATATCACAAATATGTAAGCATCTTTTTAATTTATGGTTATGGTTTCGGTCTTAAATTGTTTATTAATGGGACAGTTCTGTTATGAGGATCCTGAAAAATGTTCCCTGATAGGTATAGGCATGTGTTTCTCTTAGAAATTTGACTCTGGAGTAAAGGGTGTGTACAATTTATAAATGATATATATTGACAAATGCTCCAAAAGCTGCTTCTAACAATTGACATTTGCATTAGTAGCATGCCCATCCCCCACATCCTAGTCCAGCGCTAATTAAAGTGTGGTTCATTGACCAGTACAGTTCCAAGAATTGTTTGGTACAGGTCAGCAGCAAAATAAATACACTAATTGAGAGTAAGAATTGTCCTAGTCCAAACTTACTGTGGTTAAACTTTTTAATATTTGCTAATATTATGAAAATGGTAATATTATGGATAGTTTATTTGTGTTTTCATAAATATTAGAGAAACTGAATTGATTTTTCTCTTGTTCATTCACATTTTCTCTTTTGTTTACATAAGGCACTTATTTTCCTGCTGTATTGTTGTATTGATTTCTTTTTTTATCTATATCATTCTTTATTTATTGTCCAAGATGCCGGGATAAAGCATAACATGAGGTCATAATTTCAGTTTTTCTTTTTGTAAAATTTTTATTGGAGTATAGTTGATTTACAATGTTCTGTTAGTTTCTCCTGTACAGCAAAGTGAATTGGTTATATATATATATATATATCCACTTGTTTAGATTCTTTTCCCATATAGGTCATTACAGAGTATTGAGAAGAGTTCCCTGTTGTCTACAGTAGGTCCTTATTAGATATCTATTATATATATAGTAGTGTGTATTTGCCTCTATTGAGATTTTTTATATTTTCAACCACTCATCTAATTTCACCAGCACTCGTAAATATGATTCACTTCTGTCTGAGAAATCCAATCCCTCTATTTTTTTTTTAACATCTTTATTGGAGTATAGTTGCTTTAAAATGGTGTGTTAGTTTGGGCTAAAAAAGTGGATCAGCTATATGTATACATATATCCTCATATACCCTTCCCTCATATATCCTCATATATCCTCATATACCCTTCCTCTTGCATCTCCCTCCCACCCTCCCTATCCCAGCCCTCTAGGTTGTCACAAAGCACCGAACTGATCTCCCTGTGCTATGTGGCTGCTTCCCACCAGCTATCTATTTTACATTGGGTAGTATATATAAGTCCATGCCATTCTCTCACTTCATCCCACCTTACCCTTCCCCCTCCCTGTGTCCTCAACTGCATTCTCTACGTCTGCATTTTCATTCCTGTCCTGCCCCTAGGTTCTTCATAACCTTTTTTTTTTTTTTTTAGATTCTATATATATATGTATTAGCATATGTTATTTATCTCTTTCTGACTTACTTCACTCTGTATGACAGACTCTAGGTCCATCCACCTTACTACAAATAGCTCAAATATATTTCTTTTTATGGCTGAGTAATATTCCATTGTATATATGGGCTACATATTCTTTATCCATTCAAACCACCACTGGTTTGGTGGTGTTGAATTCTCTTAGCTTTTGCTTGTCTGTAAAGGTTTTAATTTCTCCATCAAATCTGATTGAGATGCTTGCTGGCTAGAGTAATCTTGGTTGTAGGTTTTTCCCTTTCATCACTTTAAATATGCCCTGCCACTCCCTTCTGCCTTGCAGAGTTTCTGCTGAAAGATCAGCTGCTAACCTTATGGGCATTCCCTTGTATGTTATTTGTTGTTTTTCCCTTGCTGCTTTTAATATTTTTTCTTTGTATTTAATTTTTGATAGTTCGAGTAATATGTATCTTGGCGTGTTTCTCCTTGGTTTTATCCTGTATGGGGATAAATTGATTGACTATTTCCTCACTTTTTATGAACATATATAATGAAATGTAAGAGACTTATTAAAAAAAGGTATGAACCCCAGTCATTTATTATCAATATTTACATAACAGAACAGTTCTGTTCTGTTGACTTGATTGACTATTTCCTTACCCATATTAGGGAAGTTTTCAACTGTAATCTCTTTAGATATTTTCCCAGTCCCTTTCTTTTTCTCTTCTTCTTCTGGGACCCCTATAATTCGAATGTTGGTTCATTTAATGTTGTCCTAGAAGTCTCTGAGACTGTCCTCAATTCTTTTCATTCTTTTTTCTTTATTCTGCTCTGCAGTAGTTATTTCCACTATTTTATCTTCCAGGTCACTTATCCATTCTTCTGCCTCAGTTATTCTGCTATTGATTCCTTCTAGAGAATTTTTAATTCCATTTATCATTTGTTTATTTAATGTTTAATTTCATCATTGTTTGTTTGCTCTTTATTTCTTCTAGGTCCTTGTTAAACATTTCTTGTATTTTCTCCATTCTATTTCCAAGATTTTGGATCATCTTTACTCTCATTACTCTGAATTCTTTTTCAGGTAGACTGCTTATTTCCTCTTCATTTGTTTTGTCTGTTGGGTTTTTACCTTGCTCCTTCATCTGCTGTTTATTTCTCTGTCTACTCGTTTTGCTTAACTTACTGTGCTTGGGGTCTTCTTTTTGCAGGCTGCAGGTTCGTAGTTCCTGTTGTTTATGGTGTCTGCCTCCAGTAGGTTAGATTGGTTCAGTGGGTTGTGTAGGCTTCCTGGTAGAGGGGGCTGGTGCCTGTGTTCTAGTGGATGAGGCTGGATCTTTTCTTTCTGGTGGGCAGGACCGCATTCATTGGTGTGTTTTCAGGTGTCTGTGACCTTATTATGATTTTAGGCAGCCTCTCTGCTAATGGGTGGTGTTGTGTTCCTGTCTTGCTAGTTGTTTGGCATAGGGTGTCCAGCACTGTAGCTTGCTGGCTGTTGAGTGGAACTGGGTCTTAGCATTGAGATGGAGATCTCTGGAAGAGTTCTCATCAATTAATATTATGAAGGGCTGGGAGGTCTCTGGTGGACCAATGCCCTGAACTCAGCTCTCCCACCTTAGAGACTTGGGCCTGACACCTGGCCAGAGCACCAAGACCCTGTCAGCCACATGGCTCAGTAGAAAAGGGAGAAAGAACAGAAAGAAAGAAAATAAATAAAATAGTTATTAAAATAAAAAATTTAAAAATTATTCGATTAAAAAATAAATGTAATAAAAAGAGAGCAACCAAACCACTAAACAAATCCGCCAATGATAACATGTGCTAAAAACTATACTAAGATAAACATAAAAATCAGAAACTAGTCAGTTGCATACAGCAAACCCAAATTCTACAGTGGTTCCCAAAGTGCACAGACTCAGTTTTGGCATGATTCGTTGTCTATTCAGGTGTTCCACAGATGCAGGGTACCTCAAGCTGATTGTGGGGATTTAATCCACTGCTCCTGAGGCTTCATGGAGAAATTTCCCTTTCTCTTCTTTGTTCACACAGCTCCTAGGGTTCAGCTTTGAGGGGATGGAGAGGTACGGAATGCTGGGCGAGCCTGTGGTGGCAGATGCTCCTATGATGTTGCAACAGCCTGAGGTGTGCTGTGTGTTCTCCCGGAGAAGTTGTCCCTGGATCGCAGTATGCTGGCAGTGGCAGGCTGCACAGGCTCTCAGGAGGGTAAGTGTGGATAGTGATCTGCGCTTGCACACAGGATTCTTCGTGGCTGCAGCAGCAGTGTTAGCATTTCACGCCTGTCTCTGGTGTTCGGGTTGATAACCATGACTCGTGCCTGTCTCTGAAGCTCGTTTTGGTGGTGCTCTGAATCTCCTCTCCTCACATGGGAGGAAGTGATCTCCATGTCTTACTCCTCTGTCATCTTGAAGGCACTCCTGTATTGATTTTTCAGTGCCTTTTTATGTTCAATAGAATATGCTTTTGCTGTATTTTATTTTTTCTGCTTGTCATTTGAATTATTAGCCATAAAACATAATTTTTAGTTCTTGGAGCGTGCCACACCCTACTAGGCAATGAAAATACAGCAATGAACAAACAAATTCTTGAAATCAAGAAACTTACATCCTAATGTGTGTGTATGTGTGTATGTGTGTGTGTGTGTGTGTGTGTGTGTGTGTATTAGGAAGCATAGTGATAGACCCTAACTGTGTCACTGAAGTAAATAAAATAGTAAGGAAAAGAGCAAAGTGATAGAGTGAAGAGTTTATTTAGTTAGGTCAGGCAGAGAAGTCATCTTTTAAGAGATATTTGAGTTAAGATGACATTTGAAGTGAATGATAAGAGGAGGAAAGTACAGGAGACTTGGAAATAGGAGATTTGCAAATGGATGAACTAGCAAATGGTAAGGCTTTGAAGAATAATTGCACAAGACATGGCCAAACAACAGATGGACCAATGTACCAGTAACATAATAGAAACATGACTGGTAGATGAGACAATTGAGGTTGAAAGGGATTGTGTCCTAAAGGATTTAAAAGGTCAAAAAGAATTAGATAAAATGTCTTTTCATAGATAAAAATAATCAAGAATTGGTAATTTTGTATAGTTTTACTTAATAGTTTTATTTTATTCTAATTGCAGTGGGAACCCACCCAACAGTATTAAGGACAAGAGTATGAGTTTATTCATGCTTTATCAACTTTTTGACTGTTATTTATCATTTTTTAAACATTTTTATTGAGATATAATTGATATATAACATTATGTATCATTTGGGTGATAAACATGTTGATTTGATACATTTGTATATTGCAATATAATTACCACAGTGATGTTAGCTAACACCTCTAACATGTCATGTAATTATCATTTTTTTGTGCTGAGAACAAGTAAGATATAGTCTCTTAGGAACTATGGAGTTTATAATACAGTATTGCCTATATCACTATGCTGTGCATTAGACTCCAGGGTTTATTTATCTAGTAGTTCCAAGTTTGTACCCTTAAACAACAGATCCCCAATTCCTCCACCCCCAGCCTCTGGTAACAAGTATTGTACTCTGTTTTTACAAGTTCAGCTTAAGTTTCCACATATAAGTGAGACCATATAGTATTTGTCTTTCTCTGTCTGACTTGTCTCACATAGCATCTTTAGAGTCAAAGTGAGTACCTGGTAAGCAGCATACAATGTGCTATTGCTTTAAAAAATAAATCCAGCCAGCCATTCTGTGGCTTTTGATTGTTAAATTATACCCATTTACACTAAGAGAAATTATTGATATGTAAGGACTTACCAATGCCATCAATTGCTTTCTGGATGTTTTGTATCCATTGTTTCTTTTTCCTTCTGTTTCTGCCCACCTCTGTAAAATGGTGATTTTCATATTAGTATGCTCTGTTTCCCTTTTCTTTATCATTTGTTCATTTACTCTAAGATTTTGCTTTGTAGTTACCATGAGGCTTACATAAAATATTTCATAGAGAAAACAGTCAATTTCAAGGTGATAGCAACTTAATCTTGATCACTTACACAAACTTCGTTCTTTTACTCCCTGTCTTTTATTTTTGACGTCACAATTTATCTCCTTTTATATTGTATATTTGTTAACAAATTATAGTAGCTATAATTATTTTTAATAGTCTTCTCCTTTAACTTTTATATTATAGTTAAGTGGTTAACACACAATCCTATTAAAAGTTGCAGTTTTCTAAGTGTGACTGTATATTTAACTTTACCAATGTTTTATATACTTTCAAGTGTTTTCATGTCACTGAGTAGTGTCATTTCGTTTAAGCTTATAGAAATCCTTTTAACATTTCTTCAAAGGCAGGTCTTGTAGTAATAAATGCTGTCAGATTTTTGGCAAGAAAAGTCTTCATTTTTCCTTCAGATCTGAAGGATAATTTTACTAGATAGAATATTCTTGGTTTTCAAATTTTCCATTCAACACTTTAAATATGTTATTACACTCTTCCCTGGCCTGTAGGGTTTCTGCTGAGAAATCTGCTGATTGCCTAATGGAGGTTTCTTTTTAAACAGTTACAATTTCCCCCCACTTGGCTCCTTTTAGGATTCTCTATCTTTGATTTTTCACAGTTTTGTCTAATGTGTCTTGGAGAACGTACTATTGCACTGAGATAATAGAATTATCTATTGACTTTGTCAACTTGGACTTTCAAGTCTCACTCTGGGTTTGGGAAGTTCTCAGCTATTATTTCTTTAAATAAAGTTTCTGCCCCTTTCTCCCTCTCTTCTCCTTTTGGGATCCTGATTATTCTAATTATTGTCTCTTGATGGAATCACATAAATCACTTAGGCTTTTATTGTTGTTCTTTCCCCATTCATTTTGGTTGTTGCTCAACTTTGACTGGGTTGTTTCAAAATTCCTGTCCTTTAGCTCACTTCCATTCTTTCAATTCTTTCTTCCATTTGCTTTACTCTGATACAGATACTCTCTATTACATTTCTCATTTAATTCATTGAATTCTTCAGCTCCACAATTTCTGTTTGGTTCTTATTACATTTTCTATGTCTTCAGTAAATATTTTGTTTATGTATTTTTTTTCCTGATTTCATTGAATTGTATTTCTTAGTTTTCTTGTAGCTCACTGGGTTTCTTCAAAACAGCTATTTTGAATTCTTTATAAGCTAAATTGCAAAAATGTGCCATTGAGATCAGTTTTTGGAGATTTATTGTTATCTTTCGGTGATGATATGTGTCCTTTATTTTCTTGTTCCTGAGAAACCTCTCTTATTTCCCAGAAGGTGGTGTTATAGCTCAAGTTTGTGGTTTCTCCCTTGCCCACAATCCTGGTCTGTTTTTCTGATAGCACTTTTTACCAGACTTGCTTTCACCATTGCACTTGGGAGCATGTGGCCAGAGTGGGAAGAGGTGTGAGTTTAGCATTTGTAGTATTAGGGATGCCTGCAAACCTGTTGAGGAGATCTTCAGGACAGGTACTCCCAGAGTCTCCTGGGTGGACCTCCTGTTAAAGTCCTGAGCACAGTCAGCAGGAACTATGCCAATTTAATGCACTTTGATATTCATTGACTTTTTCCCAATCTTCTTCCTCCTCCCAACCATGGAGCTTCTGCCTTAGTACTCTGAGTTCTGCTGGAAAGAAATGTGTTTCTCAGGCAGCATCCTGCACTAGTGGGATAGCTGAGCAATGTGTGCTCTCCTTTCTTCTCACAGAAGAGGTTAAAGTTGCCAGATATTTCAGCCCTGTGCAGTGTTGCCTTGGGGGAGGGTGACACTGGGAAAATTCCTGATACCATCTCCACTGTGACCAAACAGGATTTTTTTTTGTTTTTTGCTCCAGTGACATGTTGGAATTTCCACCCCAGGAAGCCTGGACTTTTGCAAAATCTCTCTCGTCTGTGGGTATCTGACCAGGTCAGCACTCTCCATGGTTTGTTTGTTTGTTTGTTTGTTTGTTTTTGACTGTGGTGAGAGGGGTTGAGGCAGGTTTGCTGGCTCTTCTAGTTCTGCAGCCCATACCGATATCTGTCTACCTCCTACCAGATGCACAGGTGGGTGAGACTCCTTCCATATCCCTTGGTATACTGTGCTGGATCCCACAACTTCCACAAAGGTGTTTTTGTCCATGGATGGATATTTAATTCATTGTTTAAAAAGGGAGACAAAAAGGAAGAATGTTTTATACCACAATGATGCTGACATCACCTCTTATTTGAATGTTTTGTAGAAAATAGGTCATAAGAAGCCAAGAGTAGGAGTGGTATAGCAATTCAATTCTTTTTACAGTATTGACATGCTGGCTTAAACTAAGAATGTAGAATGGAAATGATGAGAATAGGTCAGACTTAGATTAACAGGGATGTTCTTACTTTACATGTGTTATGTGAGAGAAAGTGAGAAGTCAAAGATGATGCCAAGTACTTGGCCTGAGAAATAGGAGAAAACCCTGGGGACATTTTCTGAGTTTCAGAATATTCCAAGAAGAGAAAATCTGGGGACAAAATCAAGAGTTCACTTGATATGTTACATTTGAAAGGACTATTAGACATTCAAGTGATGATATGAAGAAGGTTTATGCATATACACATTGCATTTCAGAGTTGGAGTAGTAGATTTGAGGATCATCAGTCTGTCAATGATATTCAATGTTATGAGTGTAAATTACATCACATATGGAAAAATATAGACAAAGAAAGGAGTCCAAAAGAGCATCGGGTGATGGAAATGTTCTTAGCCTGGGTTGTTGTGATGGCTGTACAGCACTGTAAATTAACTAAAAATCATTAAATTGTATGCATAGACTATGTGAATTTTATAGTATATAAATTATTCTTCAAAAAGCTATTAAGAAAATAAGGAAACCCTGTAAATATGGTATTATTGAAGACTAGAGAATTAGATTTTTCCAAAAATAATTTGCAGTCAATAGTGCCAAAGATCAAAAAATGATGGCACTGGGTAAGGCAAAATGAGGTTTGAGATGACTCTGATAAGAATAATCAAAAGATATAATTCTCTTCTTTAACAAAATGGTGGCTGTTTCCTCACAGTCCCTATAATTTGAACCTTATCTTGGTACTCTCATAACAGTAGAATAGATGAACCTTGGACATTTTTATGAGTTCTATAAATATTAGGATTTCAATTTTTATTGATTTGAGTTTATAGATTAATTTGGAAAGGAATTATGTCTTTAAAATATTTATTTTTCCCACACAGTAATATGCAAAAAGGCAGATACAGGATGAATTTTCTGGCTACTGACCATGTAGCTGCAACACCTCTAAATAATTAAATATCAACTATGAATTACAAAGAAAATTTAACAGCACCTAAGTAGATACATTCAAAAAGATAATGATGTTACTGCTTTAAATTCAGAAGAGGATCTTGACACTCCAACCTCCAAAGATAAATTCACTGAACTTCTAGAGAAAACAAGTTGGTTGGAAAATGCTCAGGAGCCTGCTGCATCCTCAAACAATAATAGTCAACTTATCATGACATCAGTCATCACTCAAGGTTTTATGTGCCTCTGGAGGAGAAACACTATGTGAATCTGTTTGAGGAAGGTACACAAGCAAAATTCTATCTAGACTTCATGCAAAGAACTGGTGCCAACCTAGAAATAACTTTTGTCAAAAACCAATGCCTCTACATTATAGTCTCTGGTAAGCCAGAATCTGTCACGAAAGCTCAGAAGGAGTTTTTTCCATGTTTTAAGAAACAAGTTTTAACTACAGTTTCCATTCCCAAAGAACATCTTTGCTTTGCTAGTCTTGCTAGGCAAGACTGGTGAAAAACTGCAAGACCTAGAACAAAAAGCTGCAACCAACATTCAGACCTTATGCCCAGTTAACCACAGCACCTGGATCAATACTATTGGCACCAAAGAGATCATGAAAAAGGCTCCACATGAAGTCTTACTTATGTCTACTGAACAAGACAAGTGTGCTGAAGAAAGGTTAGATGTGGGAAAAGCATTTCATCCTTTCATTGCTGGACCATCCAATAAAACTTTTGACAGAATCTACAGGAAATGGAGGACCACATCCACATCTCACCATCTAGTGCCAATCAGATACAAATAAGCTTTCCTGGAAAAAAGCAACAACTAGATCAGGATCAGGCTTGTGTAAAGAAGATTTTTGACAATACTACAGAGAAAACCACATCCATAGATGTGGAGAGGAAGTTGCAGCACAACTGTGCATAGGTCCCCAAAATAATTCCATCCAGGAGATCCTGGAAAGAACTGGAGTTTCAATAGAGATCTCACCCTCACAGAGCATGTCAGATTCTGTGACATATCAATGTAAGCCTGAAAGTTTAAGGAAGACATTTACTGAAGCCTACTCAAATACCAAAGTTTACACTCTTTCCTCTATCTCTGTACCTTCCTGGCTTCACAGATGGTAAGAAAGGTTATAATATATCTACAATTACTTAGAACATGCCAAAAGTTCACATAAATTTTACTGGAGAAGATAAAATTACAATAGAAGGGCTGACAGAAGATGTTAATTATGCTAAAGAACAAATTGAGGTCATAGTAAAAGATCTAATTAACAGGATGGATTATGCAGAGACTAATGTTGACTATAAGTTTCACAAACTCCTGACAAGGAAGAAAGGTGTTATCATAAATGGGATTAAAGAAAGGAATAAAGTTTCTGTGCTAATCTCACCTGAAAATGCAAAGAATAACTAGATCAGCATTGAGAGGGAATCTCAGGGTGCCCAACAGGCCAAGAAAGAACTTCTTGAACTTGCTTCTCATTTAGAAAATGAGCACAAGGACTTAATCATTGAGCAAAGATTTCACCACACAATCATTGGGCAGAAAGGTGAATGGATACATGACATCCGTAAGAAGTTTCCAGAGGTTCTAATTACTTTTCCTGACCCAGCACAAAAAAAAGTGACATTGTCCAAATTAGAGGACCAAGAAATGAATTAGAAAAATGCACATAATATTTGGAGAATGTGGTGACAGACATTGTAGAAAGTACCTATTCCATAACTATTCTCATCTTCAAAAGGCTTCACAAAAATATCATTGGAAAAGGAGATGCAAACATCAAAGAAATCTGTGCAGCAAGCAACACCAAAATTAATCTTTCATTAGCAAATAGCGACTCAGAAAATATTGTAATCAGTGGAAAGCCAGCAAACTGTGAAGTGGCTCGTGATTTGATTCTTTCAATTCAGAAAGATATAGCCAATATTTCAGAACTAGAAATTTCTATTCCTTCCAATCTACACAAATCCTTTATTGACTCTAAAGACGGTTTGATTGGTGCAGTCACGGGAGAATGTGGAAGTATCCATATCCACTTTCCAAAAAACAACTCAGGACTTCAAAGAGTCATTATTAGGGGACCTGACCAAAATGTGGAGGTGGCCAAGAAAAATCTGCTGCAACTAGTAGAAGAGCAAACCAAGAGTTATTCTGTGGTCCTCCATGTCAAGCCAGAGTATCATAAATTCCTCATGAGTAAAAATGGAGGCAATGTTCCCAAAGTCTGTGAAGAGACTAGAGCATGTATCATTTTCCCTATCCCTGAGGACAAGGATCAAGACTTGTTAACTATTATAGGGACAGAGAAGTCTGTCAAAGATGCACAAAAGAAACTAGAGGGTTTAATTACAAATTTAGATAATGTGGTAGAGGACAACATACTGATAAATCCCATGTATCACCAGCACTTTTTTATGCAAAGGGGCCAGGTATTACAGGAGATGACTGAGGAGTATGGTGATGTGATTATTAACTTTTCATGTTCAGGAAAACAGAGTAACAAAGTCACAATCAAAGGAGCAAAGCCTTGTGTAGAAGCAGTCAATAAACATATTCAAGAGATTAATAGGGATTTGGACAATGAAGTAGCAACAGAATGTGTTATTCCCCAGAAGCTCCCTCAGTTTTTCATGGGACCAATGTGTTCTCGGATCAGACAAGTCACTAGAGATTATAGCGTTCAAATCAAATTCCCAGAGAGAGAGGAGATTTCACTTACCAATAAACAGCCAGCTGTTCTAGAAAATAAGGAAAGGGAAAAGAGCACTACAGGAGCTGCTTCTATTTCCCCAACAAAATGTGACACCATATTTATCTCAGGCCAAAAGGAAAAGTGTGAAGCAGCCATGGAAGCCCTTAAGGCTTTAATTCCTGTCACTGCTGAAGTAGATGCGCCCTTTGATCTACATCATTACATCATTGGTCAGAAAGGAAGTAGGATACACAAGATAATGGATGAGTTTGAAGTTAATATACAGGTATCAGCACTTGAATTAGAGTCTGATATCATTTCCATCACTGGCCTTACTGAAAATGTAGAGCAAGCCAAGGCTAGATTACAAGAACAAGTCAAGGCTTTACAAACTGAAATAGATGATCGATCATTAAGAAATTTCAGACTCAAGTTCACAGTAGACCCCAAATAGTACCCCAAGATCATTGGTCGTAAGGGCTTAGTTATTGCTCAAATTGGTTTAGAGCATAAAGTTACTATACATTTTCCAAGTAAAGGGAGCAATGAGATACAAGACGAAATCACAAACATTGGATATAAAAATAACACCATAGCCACTCGGGATACAATAATGGAAATGGTGCAAAAGTTTGAAAAAACAGTTACTAAGCAAATTTCACTAAACTATCGTGTTCATGGCCACATTATTGGATCCCGTGGAAAAACCATTCATAAAATCATGTATCAATTTCAGGTTGACATCTCTTTCCCTCCTAGAGGAGTCCAAGATGCAAACATCGTCACTGTGACTGGACTCCCTAATAAAGTCACAAAAGCAATTAATCACATCCTCAGTCTTGAGGAATATTTTCTAGCTGTTGTTCCAAAGCATGAGTTACAGAAAGAGCATATGAAGAAGGTCACTCTGTGTGATTTAGTCTATATTCCATCTAAGAGTTTTGCAGAAAAAGATGTTCCCTGTACTGCAAACACCATTCAAAAGATCCCTGACATGAACAGCTCTGAATATTTTCCAAGCTTGGATCCTCAAGTGGACCCTAAGACTCACCCTTGGAGATGCAAATAATGACCAAAACCCAGAAATTTTTTCCAGCAAGCTTACTGAAAGATGTCAAAAATTATCTCTAAAGAGACCCAGCTTCTGGATCATTTGTACATTTCTTATACTTTGACTCCAATACATCTCTCCTAAAATCCTCCAAAATACGTTATAGTGAAAGTGAAGTGCTCAATTCTGTATGAGTCCAGTAATTACCAATGTAGTATCTAATTTCCACTCAGGACCTGCCTTTGAAATTTCATTTATGGGACAAACTTTCCATTGTTTTAAAGTTTTAAGAGTATTTCATTAAAATATTAAACAAATACCACATGCTTCCTGAATTTCATGATCTGCTTAGCATGTCATTGTTCACTTAACTTTCATTATGAGAACTCAATAATGTGGCAAGGAGATTACATCTGTGTCATCGTCCCAAGGCATAAAGTTTGACTTCACAAAAGCTAAAACTGATTGTTTTAGGTTTTAGCACTGATTAGTGGTAAAAAATAGCACTGATTATGCTATTTTTACCCTTTTTTCATGTATTCTTATTTGCCTTACTCCTGATCTTCTCTTTTGTAGAGTGCAAACAGATTCTTTGCCAACAACCAAAATGTTCATTTAATGTGGCTTATAGAATAGAAAGAAAAATAAACTTTGGATATCATGATTAGGTGCTCGCTGTGGTGTTGAAGTGATTGCATATCAAAATTAACATAGCAGTGATGTTAGAAGGGATATGAAAGGCCAAGGCATGTAAAAAATATTATCAGGTTACTTAGAATTGCTTTGGTTTTTCAGATGATGTTTCTAATTGCAATTTGGTAAATTAAGATTTCCATGATTTTTTTGTTCATTCCCCGGACATACTTTACAAAAGGCTTCCTTGGGGAAAAATGTCAAACCCAAGCAGAGACTGTATTTTCATCTATTTTCCAGTGATCTATTAAGTCTGGTAAAACCTTAGGGTGATGGTAACAGTGTTATTTTAGTGAATTCTGTGGGTCACCAATAAGATCCTCCCTGTAGGATAGAAGCACTTACTACTCATTCAGATGCTGCTGTAAACAGCTGATGTCTAGTGTTTACATCTACTCACCACCAGCATTTTCCTCATCTGAAGTGAGCCACCTTGCCCAAGGCATGTCTCCTTCCCAGGGGTAGCATCAATCCAATGAGTAGTCAACCCAGCCCTTTTCTCCTCATTTTAGGACAACTCTGCTTGGCCATCTTAAGTGTAGCGCCCTCTGTGAGCTCAGATGTCTCCATTGTTGGGACTGCATCAACATTAAACTTTCTGCCCAATTCTGCTTTGTTCATTCCCCAACAGGTGTTCATTCTAAGATGATTTTCCAGTAAACTTTCTACATCCAAATGCTCTCTGGGTCTGATGAAGCTATAGTTAGATGAATTAATCTGAAAAACACCCTTATATGGGATATGAGGGTTTGTCAAGGGAGGGGAAATGGAGACAGACCTTAATATTAATGATGATGACCAAATTTTAAGGAGTGGCTCACTTTCTTTTAAATAGTCTCAAGCTTCTGTATACATGCATATAGCCTTTCCAAAACACCGCAAATGTCTAGTGTTACCGAATATTTAATATCTCTTAATTTTGTTTTGTTTTGTTTTTGCTTTGGCATTTAGAACTAAAGGCTTTGCATGACAATGTGAAAATTCTGATACCATCACTTGCTTCATCATGCCAAGCTGCTCTTCTTACAAAGGTGGGCCTGGATAGCAGGTTGGGGAGGAAGGATGCTTGGGTCAAGGTCACGGACATACACACCTAGGTTAGGATATATGTATACGCAATTTAACTAAGCTTTACCAAATTTTCTTTGAACAAGAAGTACATGAGTTCCTGGTGGTCCACATCTTCATCAACAACTGGTGTTACTAGTCTGACCTGATAGACATTATTTTAGCATAATATTGATTTTATGCCACTGAGTCAATGTCTTTTATGATTATAGATAGACATGTACCCTAGCTTTTTGTCCTAACACATTAAGCTTAACCATTATTCTTCAGGTGAATCTGAGTTATGGTTATCCATCCTTGGAAAACATTACTAGCAGCATACCAGATATTTATGTTTTACCCTCATGAGCTCCATCCCCAATATCAGCAATTGCTCACTAGAACCGCTGGATGTTATTTTAGATTTTGCCACTATTGGGCACTGAAATGAGTCAGATTGATGCATTAATTAAATTTTCCCCAAGGCTAAATAAATAATTTCCTCTTCTATATTTTATTTTTAAATATGTTTAGCCATGTTATTCAACAAAACGATCAGAGTATCTGCAATGAGATTAGATGGAATATTAAGAGAGGGAAGAGATATGGGGATATATGTATATGTATAGATGATTCACTTTGTTATAAAGCAGAAACTAACACACCATTTTAAAGCAATTATACTCCAATAAAGATGTTGAAAAAAAAGGCCAGTGAGTTTTAAGGGGGAAAAAATTTAAATAAGTTATGTAAAGACAATAGCAATAACAATAAAAACAAAACCAGCATTATAGAAATAAACACAAATTTTAAAATATACTACTCAAAAATTTCCAAAAAGAAATAAAACTCCAAAGATTAAATATACTTGAAAGTTAAATTTGGACGTTTTGCCTCTTTTTCTATGTTCTGAAATATTTTAAGTAGAATTGGATTATTTACACTTTAGACGTTCATAGAATGAACTCTCTGAAACCATCTAGGCCTCATAGATTCTTAAGGGAAAGTTCTGTATTTTCTATCATGGTCATTTGGTCTATTGAGATATTTTTTCCTACTTGGGTCAAATTTGATGTTTTATGTTTCTGGAAATTATCTCATTTATTTGTAGTTTTATATTTTCCCAGGGCTTCTGTAAAAAAAGTACTACAAACTTCGTGGTCTGAAATAACAAATTTATTCTCTCACAGTTCTAGATGCTAGAAGTCTGGAATCAATGTGTTGGCAGGCCTATATTCTCTCAAAATGCTCTAGGGGATACTTTGTTCCTTGCCTTTTCTAGATTTTGGTAATGGTTGGCAATCCTTAATGTTCTTTGGCTTTTAGACCCATCATTCCAAGCTCTGACTCCATCTTCACATCTTTTTTCTATTGTATGTGTCTGTCTTCCCCCCTTTTTTTATTATAAGGACACTAGTCATTGGATTTAAGCACACCAAGGTAATTGAGGATAATCTTATCTTGAGAACCTCTGTTATATCTGCAAAGATCCTTTTGCCAAATAAGGTTATATTCACAAACTCCAAGGGTGAGAATGAAAGGATGCCTTACAGGGGGTGGTGGTCACCATTCAACCCACTACAGCTTGGATGTCTGGAAAGTCATATGGAAAACAGTAAAATTATCTTTTCCTCATTCCAAACAATTGTAGAAACTTTAAGTTGATCATAAAATCAAACGTGAAAGTTCCAGAAGAAAGCATGGATGAAATCATATAATTTCACAAGATTAGTAGTTAATAAAGTCAAATTCTATAACAGATGCTCAGTAATACTTGAGTAATAGAAAGTAGAGAGAGAAAAATCTTGGTTGTAGCCTCTCCATAAGTAAGTGTGAGGAAAGCTTTGACATTATAAAATCACCATATCTTGGGAAATATATTTATCTTAGCAAATTGTGTACACCCCAGATTTTGTCATTTGAGACATTTTTTACTTCAGGTGCAGTTCATATAGTTGCAGTGATTGTAGCCCAAGTCTAATTTGAACAAGTTTCCTTATACAAACTTTCTTGTTCCTTTTCAGCCCAACATATCTGCCACTCCAGTACTATAGGAATATAGTCTCAGCTTAGTGACATAGCCTTCACTATCTCCTCTGAGCAGATATTTTCAGTTTTATGTTTGAGTCCATTGCCACATGCTAAGGAAAATCATAGGTCTGTGAAATCACTAGGAAGCATTCCCCCTATTTCAAATTTGTTTCATCTGGAGAATCACAATTAACAGTTTCCTGAACTGGAGATAATGATGTTTCTATATCTTGAGCCCCAAAGGACTTTATGAAAACGAATAATTCTTCCTTTTCTTTATTTTTTGAACATTTTTGACGTTTCACCAAGAGCCAGACAAGATCAGCAAGCGCACGTTGTGACATATCTTTGAAGCTCATATTCTAATTACTTGATTATTTTCGATCCAAGAGATAGTGGACAAGCAAAATGAATTCAAAACTTGTCCCCTTTGTTCCCTTCTTGGTCCTTGAAATATTTCACAGGATAAGATTATCAACTCAGCCTTACTTGAATAAGCACGCTTATGTAATATGAAGCTTTATGAATAATTTCAAGGATCCCAGCAATCAACAGGCCCATAAAAAGAGGAGAATAGTCTGGAACATTGAGATAAATTCCTGAGATATTTGCTTCTCACAACAGATGTGTTTTGGGTCTGAGTTCAAAGGAAAGTGCTATAAGTAAGGTTATCAGTGACCTCACACAGCCCAGAGCATTTTAGGTTATGAACCATCTGCATTTTATACTCAGATAGTTAGAGAGATTATATATTATTTTACAAGGATTAATTCCTCAAAAATTCATACATTCTGGGATTATTTACCATTAATTGTTTTTCAAACCAAGGACATCCTGCTAATAACATTTCATTGATAAGGACACGCCTCTCTACTGGTATCAATCCATTGACCAACATGTTTAAAAGTGAGTTCTAATGACTAGATTCCTTTGCTTCTTGGACCTTTCTTTGATATAGGAGAGAAATGGATCATAGTAGATTTTTTAGATCCTCTTCTAACCTAGAAGTGAGTACTAACAGTTTAATGCTAGAATATCACTAGTATGCCATAGTACAGAGGAATTGACTATTTTTCATTTAGAGATAGAATATTGTTTTATACACTGATGGGCAGAAAAATAAATAATAAATAGCTTTTATTCATTTTCTTCTATAAGATTGTGTCTTCAAATGACCACTCATAAGAGCAACAACAACAGCAGTAACAGCAACAAACTCCAGAAGGAATAGAATCTAATTTCCATAGTTGGAACTATATTACTTAAAACATCTAGTTTTTAACAAAATGATAAGACAAGAAAAGAAATAGGAAAGTATGGCCCATACACAGAAAATAAAGTCATTAATATAAGGTGACTCTGAGGAAACACAGATGTTGAACTTACTAGCTAAGATGTGGAGAAAAAGGAACACTTGTGCACCATTTGTGAGAGTGCTATTTGGTACAGCTACTATGGAAAACAGTATGGAGATTCCTCAAAAAACTAAAATTAGAACTATCATATCATCCAGTGATTCCACTTATGGGTATTTATCCCAAGAAAACAAAAACACAAACATGAAATGATATATGTACGCCTAAGTTTATTGAAGCATTATTTACAATAGCCAAGATATGGAAACAACCCAAGTGCCTATCAGTGTATAAATGGATAAAGAAAATTTGAGATCTGTATATTATTCAGCCATAACAAATAATGATATACATGATTCCTGGGATATAACTTTTATCTTGCTAGTAAGAAAGGAGTAGGAGAAGGGAACCTCAAACCTCTTGGCTGCACTCACCAGGAATTTAACTGCTTCAACTCACATTTGGAGGGAATAAGAAATGCCTGTGGCCTGCTTCTCCTGGTGAGATACCAACTACCTTTGTTGAGAGCTGAGGGTAAAGGAAGCCCTATCTTCTTAACCTCAGCAACCTGGAGTTCAGCTTCCATCAAACTGATAGAAGAGAAGGGAGTGTTTTGTGGCTCAAGTGCCATAGATTCCTCCTGATCTTGCTGAGATTAAGTGATTTTCTTGAATAAATGTTTTCTTTTATTTTCTGTATGTGTTTACAATAATTTCAAGATGCTTTGTGTTTCTACTTTTGTTTTAGTTTTGTTTTTATTTTTGCTAATTTTCAGCAGTTATGCTTATTTAATTGGTGAGTGGGTTTACTGAGCTCCTTATGCTCTCATTATGGATGTAAACTCTCTATGTCTTTTTAGGCTTTTTTACTAATTCATTTTTATTGTATTTTCCAAAATTATTGGTTTGTGACATATTGGGGAAAAGAAAGAAACTTATCCTTAACTATAGATAATTTGAAAAGCACTGTCCTAAAGACCCTGTTTTGTGACTCGTCCATAGACAGCTCTTTTCACTTGGCAAGGATCTTTCAAGACAAAGAGACTGCTCATATACGCACACACAGCAACACACACACACTACTCCATATACTAGATTATACTCTGGGTACCCAACACCTCAGAGTTCATTTGTTCACTTCATAGGGTCTATGTTCCCAAATATGGATTGTGTAGTTGGTGTTAATTCTTCTTGACTATAGAGGCGATATGGATAGAAATGTGGATGCAGCTTGAAATTGGAGGTTGGGATATGTACACAAATATGTTTGAGACTATGGGCTAAGACCATCTGTCCCCCAAAAGACCTACTTAATCACAGAATTCTAAAGATTTTGAAATTATAAGGTCAAGCATAGCCTTTCAGTGGTTTATTTGTAGAAAATAAATAAGGAAATGTCAGTAGGTGGAAATATGTGGGTAACTTGTGGACAAAGGATAGCCACCTTGGGTGATTTGTTGCTGTACTCAGGTGCTTCAACAGGTGGGAGCTGGGAGTAGATTCGATAGGCAAGCAAGTAAAGAATCCCCAGGCATGAGATGTAAAATCACCCTCCCCCCAAAAAAGAAGGGAAAGTGGATATTTATCCTGGGAGTTTCTGAGCCATTGGAAAAATAGGCTTACAGCTTTGATTTGCTGCTGTTGCATCTCCCCAAAGCAAATCATGATCTTTGTTGATTCTGACCTTGTACTTGCCACAGTTATTTAACATAAACTTCTGATTGACAAACATTTTGTCTAAGACATTTTTGGTAAGTCTTTTGAATATTTAGCTTAATAAAAGACAGGTGGATTTTCATACCTGATTCTGTATTCTGTAATCTATTCTGATATGCTATTACAATGCACTGATATGAAGAAAACTTGGCCTCATACAGAAATATAGTGGAAACGGAGAAGAATATTTAATTGTCTAATTGTGGATAATCTTAGATGCAATATCACAACTCAACAAGTGATCATTTCTTAAAGTTAGTTGCGAGAGGGGTTGGAAGATGGCGGAAGAGTAAGACACGGAGATCGCCTTCCTCCCCACGGATACACCAGAAATACATCTACACGTGGAACAACTCCTACAGAACACCTACTGAAGGCTGGCAGAAGACCTCAGACCTCCCAAAAGGCAAGAAACTCCCCACATACCTGGGTAGGGCAAAAGAAAAAAAGAAAAAACAGAGACAAAAGAATAAGGACGGCACCTGCACCAGTGGGAGGGAGCTGTGAAGGAGGAAAAGTTTCCACACACTAGGAAGCCCCTCCGCGGGCGGAGACTGCGGGAGGCGGAGGGGGGAGCTTCGGGACCACGGAGTGGTGCACAGCGACGGGTGCGGAGGGCAAAGCGGGGAGATTACTGCACAGAGGATGGGTGCCGAGGGCAAAGCGGGGAGATTACTGCACAGAGGATGGGTGCCGACCGGCACTCACCAACCCGAGAGGCTTGTCTGCTCACCGCCGGGGCGGGCGGGGCTGCGAGCTGAGGCTCGAGTTTCGGTTTTGGACGGAGCGCAGGGAGAGGACTGGGGTTGGCGGCTTGAACATAGCCTAAAGGGGTTAGTGCACCACGACTAGCCAGGAGGGAGTTCGGGAAAAGCCTGCACCTGCCGAAGAGGCAAGAGACTTTTTCTTCCCTCTTTGTTTCCTGGTGCGCGAGGAGAGGGGTTTAAGACCGCTGCTTAAAGGAACTCCAGAGACGGGCGCGAGCCGCGGCTAAAAGCGCGAACCCCAGAGACAGGCACGAGCCGCGGCTAAAAGCGCGAACCCCAGAGACGGGCGCGAGCCGCGGCTAAAACTGCGGGCCCCAGAGATGGGCGGGAGACGCTAAGGCTGCTGCTGCCGCCAACAAGAGGCCTGTGTGCGAGCACAGGTCACTCTCCACACCCCTCTTCCGTGGAGCCTGTGCAGGCCGCCACTGCCAGGTTCCCGGGATCCAGGGACAACTTCCCCGGGAGTACTCACGGCGGGTCTCAGGCTGGTGCAACGTCACGCCGGCCTCTGCCGCAACGTCGCGGCGCCTCTGCCGCCGCAGGCCCGCCCCACACGCAGTGCCCCTCCTTCCCCCATCCCCCAACCCCCGGCCTGAGCGAGCCAGAGCCCCCGAATCAGCGGCTCCTTTAACCCCGTCCTGTCTGAGCAAAAAACAGACGCCCTCCAGCGACCTACACGCAGAGGCAGGGCCAAATCCAAAGCTGAGCTCCCGTGAGCTGTGAGAACAAAGAAGAGAAAGGGAAACCTCTCCCAGCAGCCACAGAAGCAGCGGATTAAAGCTCCACAATCAACTTGATATACCCTGCATCTGTGGAATACCTGAATAGACAAGGAATGATCCCAAACTGAAGAGGTGGACTTTAGGAGCTAGATCTATGATTTTTTTCCCTTTTCCTCTTTTTGTGAATGTGTACGTGTATGCTTCTGTGTGAGATCTTGTCTGTATACTCTTGCTTCCACCATTTGTCCTAGGGCTCTATCCGTCCATGGTTTTTTTAAAAAAATTTTTCTTAATAATTAATTTTAATTGTAATAACTTTATTATACTTTACCTTCATTCTTTCTTTCCTTCCTTCCTTCCCTCCTTTAGACAACGAATCACCCCAAATTGAGGAGGTGGTCTCTGAGAGCAAGATTTATGATTTTTCCCCCTTTACCTCTTTTTGTGAATGTGTATGTGTATGCTTCTGTGTAAGATTTTCTCTGTATAGCTTTGCTTCTAACATTTGTCCTAAGGTTCTATCCAGCCCTTTTTTTTTTTTCTAAATATTTTTTAATTCAATAACTATATTATACCTTATTTTATTTTTACTATATCTTCTTTCTTTCTTTTTTCCTTCTTTCCCTCCTTCCTTCCTTCCTTTCTCCCTCCCTCCCTCCCACCTTTCTTTCCTTCTTTGATTCTTTCTTCCTTCCTTCCTTTCCTCCTTTCCTTCTTTCTTTCCTCATACTTCTACTAATTCTCTCTACATTTTCTCCTTCTTTCCCTCCTTCCTTCTTCCCTCCCACCCTCCTTTCTTTCCTTCTTTGCTTCTTTCTTCCTTCCTTCCTTTCCTCCTTTCTTTCCTCATAATTCTACTAATTCTCTCTACTTTTTCTCCCTTTTATTCTGAGCCGTGTGGATGAAAGGCTCTTGGTGCTCCAGCCCAGGAGTCAGGGCTCTGCCTCTGAGGTAGGAGAGCCAACTTCAGGACACTGGTCAACAAGAGACCTCCCAGCTCCACATAATATTAAACGGTGGAAATCTCCCAGAGACCTCCATCTTAACACCAGCACCCAGCTTCACTCAACAACCAGCAAGCCACAGTGCTGGACAACCTATGCCAAGAAACTAGCAAAATAGGAACACAACCCCACCCATTAGCAGAGAGGCTGCCTAAAATCATAATAAGGCCACAGACACCCGAAAACACACCACCAGACGTGAACCTGCCCACTAGAGAGACAAGATCCAGCCTCATCCAGCACAACACAGGCACTAGTCCCCTCCACCAGGAAGCCTACACAACCCACTGAAACAACCTTAGCCACTGGAGACAGACATCAAAAACAACGGGAACAACGAACGTGCAGCCTGCAAAAAGGAGATCCCAAACACAGTAAGATAAGCAAAATGAGAAGACAGAAAAACACACGGCAGATGAAGGACCAAGATAAAAACCCACCAGACCTAACAAATGAAGAGGAAATAGGCAATCTACCTGAAAAAGAATTCAGAATAATGATAGTAAGGATGATCCGAAATCTTGGAAGTAGAATGGACAAAATGCAAGAAACAGTTAACAAGGACCTAGAAGACATAAAGATGAAACAAGCAACAATGAACAACGCAATAAATGAAATTAAAAGTACTCTAGATAGGATCAATAGCAGAATAACTGAGGCAGAAGAACGGATAATTGACCTGGAAGATAAAGTAGTGGAAATAACTACTGCAGAGCAGAATAAAGAAAAAAGAATGAAAAGAACTGAGGACAGTCTCAGAGACTTCTGGGACAACATTAAACGCACCAACATTCGAATTATAGGGGTTCCAGAAGAAGAAGACAAAAAGAAAGGGACTGAGAAAATATTTGAAGAGATTATAGTTGAAAACTTCCTTAATATCGGAAAGGAAATAGTTAATCAAGTCCAGGAAGCACAGAGAGTCCCATACAGGATAAATACAAGGAGAAATACACCAAGACACATATTAATCAAACTGTCAAAAATTAAATACAAAGAAAGCATATTAAAAGCAGCAAGGGAAAAACAACAAATAACACACAAGGGAATCCCCATAAGCTTAACAGCTGATCTCTCAGCAGAAACCCTACAAGCCAGAAGGGAGTGGCAGGACATACTGAAAGTGATGAAGGAGAAAAACCTGCAACCAAGACTACTCTAACCAGCAAGGATCTCATTCAGATTTGATGGAGAAATTAAAACCTTTACAGACAAGCAAAAGCTGAGAAAGTTTAGCACCACCAAACCAGCTTTACAACAAATGCTAAAGGAACTTCTCTAGACAAGAAACACAAGAGAAGGAAACGACCTATAATAACGAATCCAAAACAATATAGAAAATGGGAATAGGAAGATACATATCGATAATTACCTTAAATGTAAATGGACTAAGTGCTCCCACCAAAAGACACAGATTGGCTGAATGGATCCAAAAACAAGACCCTTATATATGCTGTCTACAAGAGACCCACTTCAGACCTAGAGACACATACAGACTGAAAGTAAGGGGATGGAAAAAGATATTCCATGCAAATGGAAACCAAAAGAATGCTGGAGTAGCAATTCTCATATCAGACAAAATAGACTGTAAAATAAGAACTATTAAAAGAGACAAAGAAGGACACTACATAATGATCAAGGGATCGATCCAAGAAGAAGATATAACAATTGTAAATATTTATGCAACCAACATAGGAGCACCTCAATACATAAGGCAAATACTAACAGCCATAAAAGGGGAGATTGACAGTAACACATTCATAGTAGGGGACTTTAACACCCCACTTTCACCCATGGACAGATCATCCAAAATGAAAATAAATAAGGAAACACAAGCTTTAAATGATACATTAAACAAGGTGGACTTAATTGATATTTATAGGACACTCCATCCAAAAACAACAGAATACACATTTTTCTCACGTGCTCATGGAACATTCTCCAGGATAGATCATATCTTGGGTCACAAATCAAGCCTTGGTAAATTTAAGAAAATTGAAATTGTATCAAGTATCTTTTCTGACCACAACGCCATGAGACTAGATATCATTACAGGAAAAGATCTGTAAAAAATACAAACACATGGAGGCTAAACAATACACTACTTAATAATGAAGTGATCACTGAAGAAATCAAAGAGGAAATAAAAAAAATACCTAGAAACAAATGACAATGGAGACACAACGACCCAAAACCTATGGGATGCAGCAAAAGCAGTTCTAAGGGGGAAGTTTATAGCAATACAAGCCCACCTTTAGAAGCAGGAAACATCTCGAATAAACAACCTAACCTTGCACCTCAAGCAATTAGAGAAAGAAGAACAAAAATACCCAAAAGCTAGCAGAAGGAAAGAAATCATAAAAATCAGATCAGAAATAAATGAAAAAGAAATGAAGGAAACGATAGCAAAGATCAATAAAACTAAAAGCTGGTTCTTTGAGAAGATAAACGAAATAGATAAACCGCTAGCCAGACTCATCAAGAAAAAAAAGGAGAAGACTCAAATCAATAGAATTAGAAATGAAAAAGGAGAAGTAACAACTGACACTGCAGAAATAAAAAAAATCATGAGAGATTACTACAAGCAACTCTATGCCAATAAAATGGACAATCTGGAAGAAATGGACAAATTCTTAGAAATGCACAACCTGCCAAGACTGAATCAGGAAGAAATAGAAAATATGAACAGATCAATCACAAGCACTGAAATTGAAACTGTGATTTAAAATCTTCCAACAAACAAAAGCCCAGGACCAGATGGCTTCACAGGTGAATTCTATCAAACGTTTAGAGAACGTTTAGAGAAGAGCTAACACCTATCCTTCTTGAACTCTTCCAAAATATAGCAGAGGGAGGAACACTCCCAAATTCCTTCTACGAGGCCACCATCACCTTGATACCAAAACCAGACAAGGATGTCACAAAGAAAGAAAACTACAGGCCAATATCACTGATGAACATAGATGCAAAAATCCTCAACAAAATACTAGCAAACAGAATCCAACAGCACATTAAAAGGATCATACACCATGATCAAGTGGGGTTTATTCCAGGAAAGCAAGGATTCTTCAATATACGCAAATCTATCAATGTGATAAACCATATTAACAAATTGAAGGAGAAAAACCATATGATCATCTCAATAGATGCAGAGAAAGCTTTCGACAAAATTCAACACCCATTTATGATAAAAACCCTGCAGAAAGTAGGCATAGAGGGAACTTTCCTCAACATAATAAAGGCCATATATGACAAGCCCACAGCAAACATCATCCTCAATAGTGAAAAATTGAAAGCATTTCCACTAACATCAGGAACAAGACAAGGTTGCCCACTCTCACCACTCTTATTCAACATAGTTTTGGACGTTTTAGCCACAGCAATCAGAGAAGAAAAGGAAATAAAAGGAATCCACATCGGAAAAGAAGAAGTAAAGCTGTAACTGTTTGCAGATGACATGATACTATACATAGAGAATCCTAAAGATGCTACCAGAAAACTACTAGAGCTAATCAATGAATTTGGTAAAGTAGCAGGATACAAAATTAATGCACAGAAATCTCTGGCATTCCTATATACTAATGATGAAAAATCTGAAAGTGAAATCAAGAAAACACTCTCATTTACCATTGCAACATAAAGAATAAAATATCTAGGAATAAACCTACCTAAGGAGACAAAAGACCTGTATGCAGAAAATTATAAGACACTGATGAAAGAAATTAAAGATGATACAAATAGATGGAGAGATATACCATGTTCTTGGATGGGAAGAATCAATATTGTGAAAATGACTCTACTACCCAAAGCAATCTACAGATTCAATGCAATCCCTATCAAACTACCACTGGCATTTTTCACAGAACTAGAACAAAAAATTTCGCAATTTGTATGGAAACACAAAAGACCCCGAATAGCCAAAGCAATCTTGAGAACGAAAAAAGGAGCTGGAGGAATCAGGCTCCCGGACTTCAGACTATACTACAAAGCAACAGTAATCAAGACAATATGGTACTGGCACAAAAACAGAAAGATAGATCAGTGGAACAGGATAGAAAGCCCAGAGATAAACCCACGCACATATGGACACCTTATCTTTGATAAAGGAGGCAGGAATGTACAGTGGAGAAAGGACAGCCTCTTCAATAAATGGTGCTGGGAAAACTGGACAGATATATGTAAAAGTATGAGATTAGATCACTCCCTAACACCATACACAAAAATAAGCTCAAAATGGATTAAAGACCTAAATGTAAGGCCAGAAACTATCAAACTCTTAGAGGAAAACATAGGAAGAACACTCTATGACATAAATCACAGCAAGATCCTTTCTGACCCACCTCCTAGAGTAATGGAAATAAAAACAAAAATAAACAAATGGGACCTAATGAAACTTCAAAGCTTTTGCACAGCAAAGGAAACCATAATCAAGACCAAAAGACAACCCTCAGAATGGGAGAAAACATTTGCAAATGAAGCACCTGACAAAGGATTAATCTCCAAAATTTACAAGCAGCTCATGCAGCTCAATAACAAAAAAACAAACAACCCCATCCAAAAATGGGCAGAAGACCTAATTAGACATTTCTCCAAAGAAGATATACAGAATGCCAACAAACACATGAAAGAATGCTCAACATCATTAATCATTAGAGAAATGCAAATCAAAACTACAATGAGATATCATCTCACACCAGTCAGAATGGCCATCATCAAAAAATCTAGAAACAATAAATGCTGGAGAGGGTGTGGAGAAAAGGGGACACTCTTGCACTGCTGGTGGGAATGTGAATTGGTTCAGCCACTATGGAGAACAGTATGGAGGTTCCTTAGAAAACTACAAATAGAATTACCATATGACCCAGCAATCCCACTACTGGGCATATACCCTGAGAAAACCAAAATTCAAAAAGAGTCATGTACCATAATGTTCATTGCAGCTCTATTTACAATAGCCCGGAGATGGAAACAACCTAAGCGCCCATCATCGGATGAATGGATAAAGAAGATGTGGCACATATATTCAATGGAATATTACACAGCCTTAAAAAGAAATGAAATTGAGCTATTTGTAATGAGATGCATAGACCTAGAGTCTGTCATACAGAGTGAAGTAAGTCAGAAAGAAAAAGACAAATACCGTATGCTAACACATATATATGGAATTTAAGGGAAAAAAGTGTTATGAAGAACCTAGGGGTAAGACAGGAATAAAGACGCAGACCTACTGGAGAACGGACTTGAGGATATGGGGAGGGGGAAGGTTGAGTTTTGACAGGGCGAGAGAGAGTCATGGACATATACACACTATCAAACATATTAAGGTAGGTAGCTAGGGGGAAGCATTCCGCAAGGCACAGGGATATTAGCTCGGTGCTTTGTGACAGCCTGGAGGGGTGGGATGGGGAGAGTGGGAGGGAGGGAGATGCAAGAGGGAAGACATATGGGAACATATGTATATGTATAGCTGATTCACTTTGTTATAACGCAGAAACTAACACACTATTGTAAATCAATTATACCCCAATAAAGATGTTTAAAAAAAAAAAGTTAGTTGCAATGTGAGACTATCAATAAACTCTTCTTACTTTGTTAAATTAAAGTATATTGGACCCTCTTGCACTTTGAATAAAATTTTTACCATGCAAGAATTCATAACATCATTCATTAGTAATTTGGATAATATTCCTCTAAGTCATGAAGGATTTCCATTTATTGACACATTTAAGTGTATATTTTTAACTGTATTTATTGATATCACCATTGATCTCATCATTAAAACAACTTTAGTAATAGAGAGATGTCAAGCTCCTACTGGCAGGTATACATTTTCCAAAACTCCAATTTTTACTTAAAAGCTGAAATCTTTCATTATTAGTAACAAATGATGCATGTTGTTTTCTTTGATTGGCAGGCTCCCTTCATTAATTTTTAAGAAATTTTATACTACATACCAAAGTACCAATAAATGTAGCTTGTCACTCATTTTTTCAAGTAAAATTTGTAGCCATGAAAGAAATGGCTTATTCAGGTTGCAACTAAAACAATCACACAAGTGCTGTTCCTTGAAATAAGCATTGTACTTCAGTGTGCAGCAGAATTATTTTATGCATACTTCATGTTTCATCATATAAACTATATCATATATAAACATATCATATATCTTGGACCGCATACTGCAGAAATCTGTAACCCAAACCATCAATAATCACAGACAAGAAACACTAAGAGAAAAGCCTATTCTCCCTAACCAAAAGATAGGGGAATGTGTGGTCTAACAGAACATAAAAGCTTTTAAATGATACCCATCATACTCCAGCTGAACACCAATTGAAAATCTGTTCCCTAAATAGCTCCTTATGTTTTCCAGGATTCAGAGAGGTTAGCATATTTTCCTCATCACCTGACTCCAGCACAGCAGAAAAAGGTAGTGGCTTTCTAATTTCCTAATACAATCGTTTTCACCAGAAAGCATAAAGGACATTCTCAGACAAAGGAAAATTGAGAAAATGTACTACTGGTAAACTTAATCTTAAAGAAAAACTAAAAGGAATTCCCTGGCAGTCCAGTGGTTAGGACTCTGCACTTCCATTGCAGGGGGCACGGATTTGATGCCTGGCTGGGGAACTAAGATCTCACATACCGCAAGGCCAAAAAAAAAGAAAAAAAAAAAAAACAATAACTAGTAGGTAAAGTTATCTAAACAAAAAGTATTGACAAAATGAAACTTAAGAAGTCTTGGAACTTTAGAAAGGAAAGAAGAATGCTGGGATGTTTAAAAGCAGGAGCAATATAATAAAGTATCCTTCTCATGAGTTCATTAAATCTTATTTGATGGTTGAGGTAAAAATAATAACACCATGTAATGTAGTGCTTAATGTACACACAGGAAATAAGACAATTATATTTAAAATGTGATAAGAACAAAGGTAATTAATTAAAGCAAAGTATTTAGATTTGGTTCAAAGTGATAAAATGTTGATACCAGTAAACTGTGATGTTATATATTGATGCTGTAATAACTAGAACAACCACTAATAAAAATATAAATAACATGATGTACTCAAAAATACTACATATTATCAAAAATACTACATATAAATCAAGATGGAATCACAAAAACAGTACAAGCAATCCACAGGAAGGCAAGAAATGAGAAACAGAGGAAAGAGAAGGGGAAGACTGAAATAGAAAAGAAATAATTAGATGGCATATTTAAGCCATAATATAACAATAATGACCTTAAATGTAATAGTCTCAATACACCAATTAAAGACAAATATTGACAGAATAAATATTTTAAAAATGATCCCTCAAAAAGCTGTCTACAAAAAACTCACTTCAAATACAATGGTATAGGTAGGTTGAAAGTAAAAAGATGAAAACAGATGTGTTATACAAACATTAACTGAAACTTATCAGAAATGGCTCTGTTAATAATAGATACAGTAGACCTCAGAAAAAAAGAGAAAAATACACAATTATACTTGTTGAATTCAAAAGTAACTTGTAGAATTCCTAGACAGAAAATGGACAAGAATGTAAAACAACAGAACAAAATCAAGCAATATGAGGTAAGTAGCATACATAGAATACCGCACCCAATCAGAGTAGAATATTTTTTTCAGTTGCCCATGGAACATTCACTAAGATCTAACTTATCTTGGGCCAGAAAACATAGCTCAATATTTTTTTTGAAAATGATGTCATACAGCACATATTTTCTGACCACATTGGAATCAATATAGAAATAAATAACAGAAGGATAACAAGAAAGTCTACAAACAATTGGAAATTAAACAGTGCACTTCGAAACAATATATGGGTCAAAGAGAATGTTTCAGAGGAGAAAAAAAAGAATATAGAACAAAATGAAATGGAAATGCAACATATCAAAATATGGAGGATGACAACATGTATTGAGAAGGAAATTTATAGTCCAAAATACTTGCTTTAGGAAGAGGAATGTTCTGAAATCAATCATCTAAATTCCTTCATCAAGAAACTATAAACATAAGAGCAAGATAAATGAAAGCAAGATGATAAATTAAAAAATAATGCTAAGAATAAACATAAATGAAAATAAAAACAGGAAAATGATAGAGAAAGTTAATGAAACAAAGGCTGGCTCTTCAAAACATGAACACAGTTTAGCCAAGTTCTTTGCCACTTTAAAACAGGGATTATGTTTTCTCATGTTTCCAATAACATGTTTCTTATCTCCATCTGAGACCTCATCAGAATGGCCTTTGCCATTCATATTCTTACCAACATTGTATTCACAACAACTTAGGTATTGTTTTGTTTTGGGGATGGCAAATATGCTCAGACACTGAGATTGTCTTTGCCAATAGTTTATTTAACATAGGTTCACTGTGGAAATTTCACAAGCCAATAACATACAGGGTAATGTATTTTAATGAACCAATAAACAAATAAACATACTCCAAACAATGACAAATTGACTACACTATTGTTCCAGGCAACGGGAGATGATGGAAATAAGGTCCAAATTAAGTTCAAGGTATACCTTTTTCACAAGCTTTAGATTCTCAGGAAAGACAGCTTTGCCAACGACAGCTGACATTTACCTGCCAGAGCAAAAATAAAAGCCCCTTATTCTGAGGGTTATCGCTCCAAGGACCATTGCCTGGCTTTCTCCACTGCCTGCATGGAGTGCCTATCCAAGACAGGAATAGATGTTCCTTCTCTTCCTGAGACTGCTGCATGGTTTATCACCACTACCAATCAAGTGTAGCCTGGCCATGGCTGGAACAAGTTCCTCAAGAGCTTCAGAGAGCTAGATCAGCAAAGGGTATCTTTTGCCCAGACCAATACTCTCAGATATTACTAACAAATTCTCAGTATTTATTCTAATGTCTCCTTACAATAACTATTGCTTCTCCACATGTTCTTATCAATAAGCCCCTAGCTGGGCCCCTCAGCAACTGAGCTACTAAGTTTTTATCGAGAAGACATGAGATGCAGACATCCTGACACAACTTACTTCATTCTTATATCAGTACAACTTTACTTCTAAAAATGACCATTTTTTGTCTTTGTCATAAACAAGTAAATTAAAACAACTTCACTTAAGTCATAACAAATGGATCTGAAATCATATCACAGCAATAAACAACATGTATTCTCAAAGAAGCTTGAGGTTTTCTCTATAGCTCTCCTCTTTACTTTCTCAACTCTCATCAAAATTGCCCTTACAGGCCATTCACAGCGAAGTAGGCCTTTTCTAGCATTCACCTCAAAATTCTTCCAGCCTCTACCCATTACCCAGTTCCAAAGCCACTTTCCCATTTTAGGTGTTTGTTACAATAGTACCATACTTCTTGGTACCAATTTCTGTCTTAATACATTTGGGTTGCTATAACAAAAATACCATAAATTAGGTAGCTTATAAACAACAGAAATTTATTTCTCAAAGTTCTGAAGGCTGAGAAGTCCAATATCAGGGTGCTGACAGATTTGGGATTTGATGAGGGTCTGCTACCTCATAGATGGCCATCTTCTCACTGTAACCTCCCATGGTGGAAGGATAGGGAGTTCTGTGGGATTTCTTTTATAAGATTACTAATCCCATTTATTAGAACTCTACCTTCATGACCTAAGCACCTCCCAAAGGCCTTGCCTCCTAATACCATCACTAGGTTTCAACATATGAATTTGGGTGGTGGAGGAACAAATATTAAGTCTATAGCATGAAACATTGCTCTGCATACCAAAATTTATGACTTGGTGAGATGGATAACACCTACTACAAGATGGAAGCTCAGATTGCATGGTAAATTGATGTCCCATTGTTAAGCATTTAGTCTCTACTAAGGCCCAGTAGAAAACCGAAGGCTGTTTCTCAAAAGTAGAGTAGTTACTTGGAGAGGATTGGAGGACTTTTCTTCAAAATCCCAAGGACCTGTTGTGTGACGCCAGTAGGGACCTGCCAAAGGCTAAAAAGAGCATATCTATCTGCTACCGAAATATCAAGCAACTTTAAGTCTCATAAATCATATGGCACAAGTGGCACAGCAGCTTGCACAACATCCTGTACCAGTTGCAGAGCTTTCTCTTATTTTGGGGACCCACTCGAAACTAATAACTTCTCGGAAAGCACACCCTAATTAGGAATATATTGTCCCCAAATCCAGAAAGGCCCATATGTCATTGTACCTTTTTTTGATTGTAACAAGAACCAGATGCAACACCTTATCCTTTACCTTAGAAGGGATATCTCAACATGCCCCATACTTCTAGACCACTAGAAATTTTACTGATGCAGAAGAGTCTGAGTTTTTGTCAGATTAATGTCTTATCATCTGACATGCAAATTTCTTATCAGTAAGTCCTGGGTAGTTGCTATTTCTTCCCCATGAGATCCAATCAGCTTAATATCATTAATGTAGTAGGTCAATGTGATTTCTTATGGAAGGAAAAGGTAATCAAGATGTCACCAGACCCCTCCCAGACCTCAGACAATAGTCAAATCTACAGTAATCAAAACAGCATGGCACTGGCACAAAAATAGACATATAGATCAATGGAACAGAATAGAAAGCCCAGAAATAACCCCATACAGCTATGGTCAATTAATCTTTAACAAAACAGGTAAAAATATACAAAGAAGAAAAGAGAGTCTCTTCAGCAAGTGGTGTTGGGAAAGCTGGAGAGCCTCATGTAAATCAGTGAAATTAGAACAATCTTAAACATCATATGCAAAAATGAATTCAAAATAGTTTAAGACCTAAATATAAGACATGACACCATAAAACCCCTAGAAGAGAACATTTTCTGAAATGAATCATAGCAATATTTTCTTAGACCAATCTCAGGCAAAAGAAATAAAAACAAAATTTTAAAAATAGGACCTAATCAAACTTAAAAGCTTTTGCACAGCAAAGGAAACCATAAACAAAACAAAAAGTCCATCTATGGACTGGGAGAAAATATTTGCAAACAATGCAACCAACAATGGGCTAATTTCTAAAATATACAAACAGCTCATACAACTCAATATCAAAACAACAAACAACCCTCTCAAAAATGGACAGAAGACTTAAATAGACATTTCTTCAAAGAAGACATACAGATGGCCAACAGACACATGAAAAGATGCTCAACATTGCTATTTATTAGAAAATTGCAAGTCAAAGCTACAATGAGATATCACCTCACATCAGTCAGGATGGCTATCATCAAAATGTCTACAGATAATAAATGCTGGAGAGGGTGTGGAGAAAGGGGACCCTCCTATACTGTTGATGGAAATGTAAATTGGTAGAGCCACTATGGAAAACAGTATTGAAGCTCCTTAAAAAACTAAACATAAAGCTACTATATGATCCAGCAATCTCATTCCTAGGCATATATCTGGAAAAAACAAAAACTGTCAATTGAAAAGGCACATGCACTCCAATGCCCCAATATTCATAGCAGCACTACTTATAATGGCCAAGACATGGAAGCAAATCAAAGTGTCCATCAACAGGTGAATGGATAAAGAAAATGTGTTATATATGTGTGTGTATGTATACACACACACAAACACACACACACACACACACACACACATATATATATATATATAAAATGGGATATTACTCATCCATAAAAAAAGAATGAAATATTGCCATTTTCAGCAAAATAGATGGACACAGAGAATATCATACTAAGTGAAGTAAGACAGAGAAAGACAAATATTATATGATATCACTTATACGTGGAATCTAAAAAATAATACAAATGAATCTATATACAAAACAGAGGGCTTCCCTGGTGGCGCAGTGGTTGAGAGTCCGCCTGCCGATGCAGGGGACATGGGTTCGTGCCCCGGTCTGGGAGGATCCCACATGCCGCGGAGAGGCTGGGCCCGCAAGCCGTGGCCGCTGAGACTGCACGTCTGGAGCCTGCGCTCCGCAGCAGGAGAGGCCACAACAGTGAGAGGCCCGCGTACCGCAAAAAAAAAAAAAAAAAAAAAAAAAAAAAAAAACAAACAAAAAAAACCAGAAACAGACTCATAGACGTAGAAAACAAACTTCTGTTTACCAAAGTGGAGGAGGGATAAATTAGGAGTATGGGATTAACAGATATACACTACTATATAAAATGGACAAACAATAAGAATTTACTGTGCAACACAGGGAACTATATTCATTATCTTATAATAATAAATATATATATATATATATATGAATACTTTGCCATACACCTGAAGTTAACACAATAATGTAAACCAACTATACTTCAAAAAAAAAAAGAGAAATCAACAGACCAAATTATGGCATAGCACTGGGGAGAGATGACAAATCCTTGAGGTAGGACAATGAAGATATTTTTCTGGCCTTGCTAACTGAAACTACACTGCTTCTAGTAGTCTTTACTAACAGATATTGAGGCCATAAAAATAAATTCCAGAACAATGGCTGCATACCAGGTACCAGAGGATTTGTTAATTTACTCAAGCATAAAACCACATCTGGAACAGCAGCAGCAGTTGGAGTCATTGCCTTATTAGCTTTACCATAACCCACTTTCATTATCTAAGATCCATCTGTTTACTTCACAAGCCAAATAAATGAGTTGAAAGAGGATGAGGTGGGAATTACCACTCCTGTGTCCTTCAAGTCCTTGTTAGTGGCACTAATGTCTGCAATCCCTTCAGGCATTGTTTACATTTTACTATTTTCCTAGGTAAGGCAGGCAGTTCTAAGGGCTTCTTCTTGGCCTTTTCTACCATAATAGTCTTTACTCCACTGGTCATGGAGCCATTGTGGGGATTCTTCTAATTTCTAAGTATGTCTATTCCAATTATGCAGTCCAGAACTAGGAAAATAAACACATTATGGATTCATGGAGTCACTGGACCACTTTGAAATGGACTTGAGCCGAAACTCCATTGCTCATTTCCATAAGACCCTACTCTGACCGGTGGACCACCAGACTGGAATTATTGTCAACTTAGAGCCAGTGTCCAGTGATCATCCAAAGTCAGTATTTCCCTTTCTCCACTGCACTGTCAGACTGGTAAAATGTTTTAAGTTATTTTGGAGAAGGCTGGGAGAAATAGTATACATTTTTGCCAGTGTGTAGGATTCTTTCTCCATGGGAGTTGCTTCTCTATTTTGGTGATTCAAGTTAGACTTATGTTGATTCATTTAGAACTCAATCACTTATACAGATCAGGTTAAAATTCAGTAGACTGCTCAGTGACAGCAGTTCCCACTGTAATTTCTGAACTACAGAAAAGAGCAACCACAGTACTCTTAAAGAATGCTTTGTTCTCTCAGTCATGGTGAAAGATGTGTCTTCTCGAGCCTACCAGTGTGCATGAGCAGGTATTACATAATAAATCCACTCCAATATCCCAGTCTCCCTAGCCTTTGGATCACTTCCTTTACAGTATGGCAAGGCAGGTCTGGAATTTTAACTTCATACACTCTAGACCACCATTTGGTTCATGTTTCATTCAATCAAGAAAATAAACTTTTAAGCAATTTATAACTCCTTGAGCACCCCTAGAATCCAGAATCTCTGCTTAGCAGGTCCATACCAATAAATTTGATTTGATATAATTTTATGTTCTTTCCACCATTATTCTACACTCTTAGTATTCATTTCCACGTGTATTCCTCATATCTCTGTCTGTATACATGGTAAAAAATCACGCAGTTGTTTTTGAGCATAGCATTCCTCCTCTTGGGTCACAACTTATATCTCATCTCTCAGAGCCTGTTGAGACTGAATCTAGGTATCTGTCTTGAAGCAGAGAGGGGTGGTGGAGGTAAGTCTCGAGGGGAATCAGCTGTGTCTTGCAAGGCATCTACCTCAGAATAGTTCATTCTGCTTTCTTCAAGCAAAGTGTGGTTAACCTCATCAGAGAGAGGTAGAAGGGCTATTTCTATTGGCAAAGAAGACACAGCAGAATTTAGGGGTTCAATATTCCCAGTTTCATTAAAATCTTCCAATATGTCCCTATTCCAATTTTCAGGATACCATTCCTCCCCGATCAGTTTAAAGAAGACATTCTGGGAGGTTGGGAATTTAATCTGTATTGTAATTTAATATGCTTGCAGGATGATATTCTGCATTTAATTTTCTGAAATTTTAGCTCTGGCTGCAGGAGATAAAGACTTCTTTCAGGGAAGACATAGAAAATTTAAGATCATTTATGCAGAGCTTGAGCTGGGAATTTGAAGCCCTGAGCTTATTCTTTTCATTCTGTATTTTTTCCAGCACAGTTAGTAGCAAGCAGCAAATCTCATTCCTCTCACAAGACTGACAAGAATTTTTCTAACTTATGAAATCCATAGTTATTTAGAACTTTGCCTTTATAAGTATTTGATTCGAATATCCAGTGGTGATATTTTTCATGTCTTTATTGCCACATCATACCGTGGACTATCAGTGTCCTCTTTACCACTGGAAATAGAGTTTTTAGTCCCTTTAAATGCAGTTACATTAGAGAACCATTACCAGAAATACCAGAACCAATTTGAAAAATTGATCCTTAAGTATCTGACCTTCTAGAACTATTCTCAAGACGAAAATCTGTATCAACAAGGGTTACCCAGATTGAGAGAGATAGAGACTTATTTTAAGAAATAGTCTTCTGATTGTGGGGGATGCTAAGTCTTAAATACGTATGGCAGTTTGAAAACTCATACAGGAGTTGATTCTCTAGTCCTGAAGTGGAATTTCTCCTTCTCCAGGAAATCTTAGTTTTTCTTCTTTAAGCCTTCAACTGATTGCATGAAGTCCATCCTACATCACTGAGAGAAATGTCCTTTCTTAATATTAATGTATTTTATATGTTAACCAGATCTACAAAATACCCTAACAGCAATACCTAGATTAGTGTTTGGTTAAATAATTGGGAACTATAGCCCAGCCAAGTTGACATATGAAATTACCATCACAATAACAAATGATCAAAACTCAACTAAGATGAAATAAAAAAAAATTTGAGCAGTCTTATAACCATTAAATAACTTTAATTTGCAGTTTAAAAAACTCTCCAAAATTAAATATCCTTGCCAAGATGGTTTCACTGGGAGAATTCCACCAACAATTTATAAAATAATTAAAAAGTTTTATAGTCTCTATAAGAAAATTGAAGAATAAAGAACACTACCCCACACATTTTATGCAACTTGTAATTACCCTGATATCAAAACTGACAACAACTGTATAGAAAATGAAAACTACAGGCCAATATCTCGTCAATTCAGACACAAAAATGTCTCCAACAGAATATTAGCAAATCTAATCCAACAATGCTTAAAAAGAATTATACACTATGACTAAGTGGGATTTATACAAGATTTGCAACAATGTTCCAACATTTGAACATCAGTGTAATCGATTATAACAGGCTAAAGCTTAAAAATATCGTGATTATATCCATTGATGTAGAAAACATTTTTGAAAAAAATACATTTATTCATGAAAATAACTGTTGGTAATTTAGAAATAGAGGGGGATTACTTTAACTTGATAACTACATTTTTTTTCTACAAAAAAATGACAGTTACCATCTTGTTTAATGATGAAAGAATGAGTGTGCTACCCTTAAGATTGGGAACAGGGTGAGGATGTCTGCTTTCACCTCTCTTATTCAATACAGTACTGGAAATTCTAATCACTGCAACAAGGTAATAAAAAGAAATAAAGATATACAGAAGTGAAAGGAAGAAAATAAGTTGGTCCTATTTGCAAATTACATGATTCTCTATGTAGGAAATTCTGAGGAATTTACTAAAAATTCACTATAACTAATGAAGGAGATCAGCAAGGTGACAAGACACAGATCAACACACAAAATCAACCTCATTTTAATATACTAACAACAACTACATGTGAAAACTGAAATTAAAAGCACATATCATTTACAATTGCTCCAAAAATTGAAATAGTTAAATATATGTGCAACAAAACATGCACTGAATCTGTATGCTAAAAATTGCAAAATGCTGATGAAAGAAAACAAAGAAACCAAAATAAATGAAGAGACATACCATGCTGACAGAATGGAAAACAAAACAATAAAATGTAAATTTTCTTAAAAGTGATCTGTAGGTTTCATGAAAATAATACCAAAATCACTGAGAAGTTTTTTTTCTAGACTTAGACAATTTTTACTATAATGTATATGGAAAGGCATGTAAACTGTTCTACTGGCCTTAGAGTTGTTGGAACAATCCTGAAAATAATAAAGTGGGCTGAATCACTCTACGCAATGTTAAGGCTTATTATAATGTTGTTATAATCAAGATAGTATGGCTTTGCTAGAGGGATAGAAACGTAGATCATTGGAACAAAATAGAGAACCAAAAAATAGACCCACACACATAGGGCCGACTGATTTTGACAAAGGATACAGAAGTTGCTTTGCATTTTTTGCATCTTTTGCAAAAGGAATTTAATGGAGGAATTATAGCCCTTTCAACAAAAACAATAAAAAAAACCCCACTGGAACTAATAAACATCTATGAACAAACAAAAAATAAACCTTGGCCTAAACCAACAAGAATTATCCAATGCATGTGTGTGGAGGTTTCCCACGCCAACAAGCAATTCTCAGATGCCAGCAGTGTGTCTGAGAATTCAAATAAATTCTGACACTATCTACCTGGAGATAGAATCAGATTCCACAGATAAAGAGCTCAGTCACAAAAGACCTGCCATCCACTTTGGATGCCAGTACCAATCCCACTTTGTTACCTGCTCTTCTGACTTACTGGGTACAAATTGGAGGTTCCAACCACCCCCTCCAACTCTGGATGCCAATTGCAAGTCCAGGTTGTTACCTGTACTTCTGACCAAATGATTAAAAATCAGAGATTCCGGGCTTCCCTGGTGGCACAGTCATTGAGAGACTGCCTGCCAATGCAGGGGACACAGGTTCCTGCCCTGGTCCGGGAAGATCCCACATGCTGTGGAGCAGCTGGGCCCATGAGCCATGGCCACTGAACCTGCATGGCCAGAGCCTGTGCTCTGCAATGGGAGAGGCCACAACAGTGAGAGGCCTGCATACCGCAAAACAAACAAACAAACAAAAAATCAGAGGTTCCCACAACCCCTTCCTCAGCTTAAACTACTTTGCTAGAATGGCTCACAGAACACAGGAGAACCTGTTTACTCACTAAATTACCAACTTATTACAAAGCATAATAAAGGATACAAATCAATAGTCAGATGAAGAGATACATAGGACAAAATCCTGAACAAAGGAGTTTCTGTCCTTATGGAACTTGGGGCCCAGTTTGATAGCACATGGAAGCATTCTGTTTCCCCAACATGGAAGTTCTCCGAAAAAGGGCCAAAAAGCTGTCTTTTAAGGTTCTTATGGGGGCTTCATTACATAGTCATGATTGACTAAATTATTGGCCAATGGCGATTGATTCAACCTCAAGCTCCTCTCCCCTCCCAAGAAATCAAGGGGTGGGACTGAAAGTTTCCAACCTCTAATCTCATGGTTGGGTCTCCTAGCAACCAGTCTCCATCCTTAGGTGTTTCCAAAAATTGCCTCATTTATATAACAGGAGACATCTTTATCACTCTCAACACTTAGGAAGTTCCAAGAGTTTGAGGAGCGGTGAGACAGGAACTGTGGATGAAAACCAAATATATACATATTTCCTAGAAATCACAATACCACAGCTGTTTTTATTTTTTTTCGTTTTGGATAATTCATAGTATATAGAAACAAAACTGATTGTTGTACATTGAGCTTGTATCCAGTAACTTTACTGAATCTGTTTACTTGTTCTAACAGTTTACTGGAAGACACTCAAGGGATTCCTATGTATAAGGCATGTCATCTGCTTAAAAGAGTAATTTAACTTCTTCCTTTCCAATTTGGATGCCTTTCATTTATCTTTCTTGCCTAATTGTTCTGGCTAGGATTTCCAATAGTATGTTGAATAGAAGTAACAAGAGTGGGCAAACATGTCTCATCCCTGATCTTAGAGGAAAAAGCTTTCATGTTTCTACCATTGACTATGGAGTTTGCTATGCGCTTAACACATATGGACTTTATTATGCTGTGGTACATTCCTTCTATACATAATGTGTTGAGAGTTCTTATCATGAAAGGATGTTGAATTGTTCCAAAATTTTTCTTCATCTATTTAGATGTTCAAATGATTTATTTTGTTAATGCAGTGTTTCACATTGATTGATTTGCAGTTGTTGAACCATCATGTATTCCAGGGATAAATCTATTTGTTCATGTATATAATCCTTTTAATGTAGCATTGAATTCCTGTTGCTATGATTTTGTTAAGAATGTTTTCATCTTTGTCCATTAGAAATATTTGACTGTAATTTTCCTTTTTGTAATCTTCTTGGCTGGCTTTGGTATCAAGGTATTGTTTGTCTCATAAAATCATTTTGGAAGTGTACCCTCCTCTTCAATGTTTGGCTGAGTTTAAGAAGGACATTATTGTTTTTCAAATGTTTGGAAATCTGTAAAGCATTATTGTTTTATCTATTGTCTTTCAACTATCTAATTTATTTTGATCTAATCTTTATTTTTTCCCTTCTGCTAATTTCATGAGTACTTTATTCTTTTTTGCTAGTTCTTTTAGGTGTAATTTGAGTTGTTTACTTGAGATCTTTCTTTTTTCTTAATGTAGGCATTATCTGCTATGAACTGCCCTGTTAGAACTACTTTTGGCCTATCCCATAAATTTTGGTATATTGCGTTTCCATCTTCTTTTCTCTTAAGATAATTTCTGATTTCAACTTTAACTCCTTTTAACCCATTCATTGTTCAAAAGTGGACTGTTTAATTTATACATATTTGTGAATTTTCAAAATTTCCTCCTGCTATTGATTTTTAGTTTCCTACCCTGGTGGTCTGAAAGATATTTGATATGATTGCAATTTTAAAATTTGTTTTTTTTTACATCTTTATTTGAGTATAATTGCTTTACAATGGTGTGTCAGTTTCTGCTTTATAACAAAATGAATCAGTTATACATACACATATGTTCCAATATCTCTTCCCTCTTGTGTCACCCTCCCTCCCACCCTTCCTATCCCACCCCTCCAGGCAGTCACAAGGCACCAAGCTAATCTCCCTGTACTATGTGGCTGCTTCCCACTAGCTATCTACCTTATGATTGGTAGTGTATATATGTCCATGCCGCTCTCTCGCTTTCTCACAGCTTACCCTTCCTACTCCCCATATCCTCAAGTCCATTCTCTAGTAGGTCTGTATGTTTATTCCTGTCTTACTCCTAGGTTCTTCATGACATTTTTTTTCTTAAATTCCATATATATGTGTTAGCATACGGTATTTGTCTTTCTCTTTCTGACTTACTTCACTCTGTATGACAGACCATAGGTCTATCCACCTCATTACAAAAAGCTCAATTTTGTTTTTTTTATGGCTGAGTAATATTCCATTGTATATATGTGCCACATCTTCTTTATCCATTCATCCAATGATGGACACTTAGGTTGTTTCCATCTCCGGGCTATTGTAAATAGAGCTGCAATGAACATTTTGGTACATGACTCTTTTTGAATTATGGTTTTCTCTGGGTATATGCCCAGTAGTGGGATTGCTGGGTCATATGATAGTTCTATTTGTAGACTTTTAAGGGACCTACATACAGTTCTCCATAGTGGCTGTATCAATTTACATTCCCACCAAAAGTGCAAGAGTGTTCCCTTTACTCCACATGCTTATTGTTTCTAGATTTTCTGATGATGGGCATTCTGACTGGTGTGAGGTGATATCTCATTATAGCTTTGATTTACATTTCTCTAACGGTTAATGATGTTGAGCATTCTTTCATGTGTTTGTTGGCAGTCTGCATATCTTCTTTGGAGAAATGTCTATTTAGGTCTTCTGCCCTTTTCTGGATTGGGTTGTTTTTTTTTTTTGTTATTGGGCTGCATAAGCTGCTTATAAATTTTGGAGATTAATTCTTTGTCAGTTACTTCATTTGCAAATATTTTCTCCCATTCTGAGGGTTGTCTTTCAGGCTTGTTTACGGTTTCCTTTGCTGTGCAAAAACTTTTAAGTTTCATTAGGTCCCATTTGTTTATTTTTTTTTTCCATTTATCTAGGAGGTGGGTCAAAAAGGATCTTGCTGTGATTTATGTCATAGAGAGTTCTGCCTATGTTTTCCTCTAAGAGTTTGATAGTTTCTGGCCTTACATTTAGGTCTTTAATCCATTTTGAGCTTATTTTTGTGTATGGTGTTAGGGAGTGATCTAATCTCATACTTTTACATGTACCTGTCCAGTTTTCCCAGGACCACTAATTGAAGAGGCTGTCCTGTTTCCACTGTACATTCCTGCCTCCTTTATAAAAGATAAGGTGACCATATGTGTGTGGGTTTATCTCTGGGCTTTCTATCCTGTTCCATTGATTTTTCTTTCTGTTTTTGTGCCAGTACCATACTGTCTTGTTTACTGTAGCTTTGTAGTATAGTCTGAAGTCAGGGAGCCTGATTCCTCCAGCTCCATTTTTCGTTCTCAATATTGCTTTGGTTATTCGGGGTCTTTTGTGTTTCCATACCAATTGTGAAATTTTTTGTTCTAGTTCTGTGAAAAATGCCAGTAGTGGTTTGATAGGGATTGCATTGAATCTGTAGATTGCTTTGGGTAGTAGAGTCATTTTCACAATGTTGATTCTTCCAGTCCAAAAACATGGTATATCTCTCCATCTATTTGGATCATCTTTAATTTCTTTCATCAGTGTCATAATTTTCTTCATACAGGTCTTTTGTCTCCTTAGGTAGGTTTATTCCTAGATATTTTATTCTATTTGTTGCAGTGGTAAATGGGAGTGTTTTCTTGATTTCACTTTCAGATTTATCATCATTAGTGTATAAGAATGCCAGAGATTTCTGTGCATTATTTTTGTATCCTGCTACTTTACCAAATTCATTGATTAGCTCTAGTAGGTTTCTGGTAGCATCTTTAGGATTCTCTATGTATAGTATCATGTCATCTGCAAACAGTTACAGCTTTACTTCTTCTTTTCCGATTTGGATTCCTTTTATTTCCTTTTCTTCTCTGATTGTTCAGGCTAAAACTTCCAAAACTATGTTGAATAAGAGTGGTAAGAGTGGGCAACCTTGTCTTGTTCCTGATTTTAGTGGAAATGTTTTCAGTTTTTCACCATTGAGGACGATGTTGGCTGTAGGTTTGTCATATATGGCCTTTATTATGTTGAGGAAAGTTCCCTCTATGCCTACTTTCTGCATGGTTTTTATCATAAATGGGTGTTGAATTCTGTTGAAAGCTTTCTCTGCATATTTTGAGATGATCATATGGTTTTTCTCCTTCAGTTTTTTAATATGGTGTATCACATTGATTGATTTGCATAAATTGAAAAATCGTTGCATTCCTGGAATAAACCCCACTTGGTCATGGTGTATGATCTGTTTAATGTGCTGTTGGATTCTGCTTGCTAGTATTTTGTTGAGGATTTTTGCATCTATCTTCATCAGTGATATTGGCCTGTAATTTTCTTTTTTTGTGCTATCTTTTGTTTTGGTGTCAGGGTGATGGTGGCCTCATAGAATGAGCTTGGGAGTGTTCCTTTCTCTGAAATTTTTGTAAGAGTTGAGGAGGATGTGTTGAAGCCGTGTGGTCCTGGACTTTTTTCTATTGGAAGATTCTTAATTACAGTTTCAATTTCAGTTCTTGTCATTAGTCTGTTCATATTTTCTGTTTCTTCTTGGTTCAGTCTTGGAAACTTATACCTTTCTAAGAATTTGACCATTTCTTCCAGGTTGTCCATTTTTTGGGCATATAGTTGCTTATAGTAGTCTCTTATGATCCTTTGTGTATCTGTGGTGACTGTTGTATCTTCTCCTTTTCCATTTTAAATTTTATTGATTTGAGTACTCTCCCTTTTTTCCTTGGTGAGTCAAGCTAAAGGTTTATTAATTTTATCTTCTCAAGGAACCAGCTTTTAGGTTCCTTGATATTTGCTATCATTTTTTTCTCTTTTGTATCATTTATTTTTGCTCTGAACTTTATGGTTTATTTCCCTCTACTAACTTTGGGTTTTGTTTGTTCTTCTTTTTCTAGTTGCTTTATGTGAAAAGTTAAGTTGTTTGTTTTAGATTTTTCTTGTTTTTTGAGGTGGGATAATATTGCTATAAACTTCCCTCTTTGAACTGGTTTTGCTGCATCTCATAGGTTTTTGATCTTTGTGTTTTCATTGTTATTTGTCTCTAGGTATTTTTTGATTTCCTCTTTGATTTCTTCAGTGATCCATTGGTTGTTTAGGTGCATGTTGTTTAGCCTCCACGTGTTTGTGTTTTTTATAGTTTTTTTCCTATAATTGATTTCTAATCTCCCAGTGTTGTGGTCAGAAAAGATGCTTGATATGACTTCAATTTTCTTAAAGTTACTGAGGTTCGATTTGTCACCCAAGATGCTATCTATCCTGGAGGATATTCAATGTGCACTTCAGAAGAAAATGTGTTCTGTTGCTTTCAGATAGAATATCCTATAAATATCAATTAAGTCTATCTAGTCTAATGTGTCATTTAATGCTTGTGGTTTGTTATTAATTTTCTATCTGGGTAATCTCCATTGATGTAAGTGGAGTATTAGCATTTCCCACTATTATTGTGTTACTGTTGATTTCCCCTTTTATGGCTGTTAGTATTTGCCTTATATATTGAGGTGCTACTATGTTGGGTGAATAAATATTTACGTCTATATTTTGTGATATGTGTATTGCTATTCCTGCTTTCTTTCAATTTTAGTCTGTATGTGTCCCTAGGTCTGAAGTGGGTCTCTTGTAGACAGCATATGTTTGGGTCTTGTTTTTGTATCCATTCAGTGTCTTTTGGTTGTAGTATTTAATCCATTAACATTTAAAGTAATTATCGATATGTATGCTCCTATTACGATTTTCTTAATTGTCTTGGGTTTGTTTATGTAGGTCTTTTTCTTCTGTAGTGTTTCCCACCTAAAGAATTTCCTTTAGCTTTTGTTGCAAAGCTGGCCTGGTGGTGCTGAATTCCCTTAGCTTTTACTTGCCTGTAAAGCTTTTGATTTCTCTGTCAAGTCTGAATGAGAACCTTGCTGGCTACAATAACGTTGGTTGTAGGTTTTTCCCTTTCATCAGGTTAAATCTATCCTGCCACTCCCTTCTGGCCTGCAGAGTTTCTGCTGAAAAATCACCCAATAACCTTTGAGGATTCCCTTTTGTGTTATTTGTTGCTTTTCCCTTGCTGTTTTTAATATTATTTCTTTGTATTTAATTTTTGTAAGTTTGATTAATTTGTATCTTGGTGTGTTTCTCCTTGGGTTTATCCTGTATGGGATAATCTGTACTTCCTGTTCTTGGGTGACTATTTCCTTTTCCATGTTAGGGACGTTTTTGCCTATAATCTCTTCAAATATTTTCTCAGACCCTTTCCCTTTCTCTTCTCTTTCTGGGACCACTTTAATTCAAATTGGTGCATTTAATATTGTCCTAGAGGTCTCTGAGAGTGTCCTCATTTATTTTCATTTTTTTCTTTATTCTGCTTCTCAGCCATTATTTCCACCATTCTATCTTCCAGCTCACTTATCCGGTTTTCTGCCTCTTTTATTCTGCTATTTTTTCCTTCTAGTGTATTTTTCATTTCAGTTATTGTGTTGTTCATAATTGTTTGTTTGTTCTTTACTTCTTCTAGGTCCTTGTTAATCATTTCTTGTATCTTCTCAGTCTGTGTCTCCATTCTATTTCTGAGATCTTGGATCATCTTTACTATCATTACTCTGAATTCCTTTTCAGGTAGATTGCCTGTTTCCTGTTCATTTATTTCATCTTGTGGGTTTTTACCTTGCTCCTTTTTCTGCAACATATTTCTCTGTCATCTCATTTTCTCTGAATTGCTGTGTTTGTGGTCTTCGTTCCACAGGCTGCAGGGTCATAGTTCCTGTTCCTTGTGTTGTCTCCCCCCAGGTGGGTGAGGATGGTCCAATGGCTTGTATAGGCTTCCTTGTAAGAGAGACTGGTGGCTTCCCTCTGGTGGGTAGAGCTGAGTCTTTTCCCTCTGATGGGCAAGGCTGCATCAGTTAGTGTGTCTGTGAGCTTAGTATGACTTTAGGTAGCCTGTTTACTGATGGATAGGGCTGTGTTCTTGTCTTGCTGGTTGGTTGGCATGAGGTGTCAAGCACTGTATCCTGTAGGTAGATGGCTGGAGCTGGGTCTTGGTGTTAAGATGGATACTGCTGGGAGAGTACACACTGATTAATTTTCCTTGGGTCTGGGAATTCTCTGGTGGTCCATCATCCTGGACTCGGCACTCCTACCCAAGAGGCCCAGGCCTGACCCCTGGCTGGGGAACTAAGAGCCTGCAAACCAGTGAGTTCAGCCAGAGAATAAAGAATAAAACAAAAAAGAAAAGAAAATGAAAAAAAAAAACAAGGAAAAATAGCAAAAACAAACTGTAACAACAGCAACAACACACAAAAAAAGAAATCAAACACACAAACAAAACCCAGGACAAATGATAAAAACAAAACCAGACAGAAACAAATAGACAAAGAAACAAAACAAACAAACAAAAAAAAAATTAAAAAAACAAGAGAACGACTAAGCAAAAGAATGTAAACAATCAATAAAGAATAAACTAATAAAAATAAAAACAAAACAAAAACAGAAAGCAAACTAAAAAAAACCCCAAGAAACATAAAACACGCAAAAATGATCAAAAAAGAACAAAAGCAAGAAAAAAAACACAAAACAACAAAAAAGGAAAGTAAAAATAGAGCAATATATTAAGAAAAGTAAAAAATAATAAATATATAAAAAATAATAAATACAACAACAACTGAACCAAATGAAACAAACAAAAAAGAATAATAGTAATAATAATATTTTACTAGGGACTCTGCTCTCAGTGTCCTTGCTCTCTCAGTGAGCCACAGCCAACCCCCACCTCCCCAGGAGGCCCTCCAATGCCTCTAGGTAGGTCTCTGGATCTGTGTGAGCACTGTGTGGGTAGCTCATACTTTAAGCTGGCCCAACTCCCTTGTGTACTCTCCCCCAAAGTCCACTGCTGCTAAAATTAGACCAGACTCAGTTGTGAGAGCATTCATTGTCCATTCAGATATTACACAGACATGGGGTATACCAACCTGATTGTGGGGATCTAATCCATGGCTTATGCTGCTGCATGGAGAGATTCTCATTCCTTTACCTTAGTCGCAGCACCCTCGGCACTCAGCTTTAGTTTTGGCCCCAACTCTTCATGTGGGCTACCCTCAGGCATCTGTTCCCCACCCAGGCTAGAGGGAGTGAAAGCAGTAGCTGATTGAGGCATACTTATTCAGGCCAGGGAGGGGTACAGTAGCCACAACTAGGTTATGCATGAAGTGCCTGTGGCAGCAGAGACTGGCAAGAATTTGAAAAACTGGGGCATGCTTGCTCTGGTGGGAGTCCCTCCCAATGCCTGCAGAGGCAGGTGTTGGCATGTGGGGGCAGTGGTGGTCCCACCTTGTTTGAGTCACTTAACAACGGTGCCTCATTTTCTAGGCAGACCATGCTTCCTCTAGGAACATTCTCAGCTGCAGAGCCCCTCACTCCCATCCCCTCTGTTGTATTCACACAACTAACAGTGGTCATTTTTCTGGATCTCTTCTCCTAATGCCACACTTCAACACTCAGCTCCCACCAGCATTGGCAGATATCCTTCTCAGACTGGGACACCCAGCACTGATTCCTGAGGAGGATTCGTCATGGGTGGTGCTCAGGACCTCATAGCCTGTGTGGGCAGAGGAGGCCTTGGCTTGAGGGGTGAGTAAGCCTGCTTAGATGGATGCCCCTCCCACTGCCCACAGTGGAGGCAGAAGCCAGCAGGTGGGGAAGGGGGTTGCAATGGTGTCCCCATCCCTTGCTCACCCCTCAACAATGGCACCTTGTTTCTATGGTGTCCCAGGTTTCTTCTGCAAACTTTCCCTGTTGTGGAGGTCCTCACTCCTGTCCCTTCAGGCTGTGTCTTTTCACAGCCATCAGCTCTCCCCTCTCTAGGTCCCTGTTCCAAACCCCACTTTCCAACACCCAGCCCCCCTCCACAACTGGAAACATATGAGTGAGGCTGGGTTGCACAGGGCTGCAGCATGGACCATGAACACAGTTCTTACTTTGTCCTCCCTTCCACAGACCATCTGCTGCGTTCCCCTTTGATACCCCAAAGATTCCTTTCTGATCCAGCTGATTTCCTCTCCTCACCTTCAGCTTCCCTCATTCCTCTTTTCTTTCTGGCATCCTACCCAGTTGCAAGGGCATTTTTCTTGTCCTTTTAGGTGTCCAAAGTCTTCCACTAATGTTCAGCAGGTGCTCTGTGAGAATTATTCCATTTGTAGATGTATCTGTGATGTATTTGTGAGGAGATATGAATTCTGCATCTTCCTATTCTGCCATCTTGACTTCTCCCTCTCCCTAAAAATTTTTAAAACCTGATTTGTGGCCTAATATATGAGCTATCCTAGAGAATGTTCCATGTGAGCTTGAGAAGAATTTATATTCTGCTTCTGTTCAATGGAATGTTCTGTATATGTCAGTAAGATACAGTTGGTCTACAGTGTTAATTAAGTCAGCTGTTTCCTTATTGATTTTCGGCCAGGATGTTTTATCCAATATTGAAAATGAGGTATTGAAGCTCAATACTCTTATATATTGGTATCTCTTTCTCCCTTTAGCTCTGCTAATATTTACTTCAATTGTTTAGATCCTCCAATACTGATAGTATATATTTTTACAATTGTTATGTCTTCTTATTTTTATATATTGACATTCTTTCTCTCTTGTAACTGATTTTGTTTGATGTCATTTTTATCTGATATAGAGCCCTCTTACTCTTTTGATTACAATTTGTATGGAGTATCTTTTTCCTTCCCTTAGTTTCATCCTATATGTGTCCTTACAGATAAAGTGACTTTCCTTGAGTTGGCATATTATTGGATTTTAAAAATTCATTCAGTCATTCTGTGTGTTTTGATTGGAGAATTTATTCTATTTAAGGTAAAGTAATTATTGGTAGAAAAGGAGTTATGATTGATATTTTGTTAGTAGTTTTCTACATGATTTGTATTTCCTTCATTCCTTTATTCCTCTTTTGATGTTTCCTTTGTATTTTATCTTTTTGTAGTGGGTATCCTTTAATTCTTTTTTATTTATCTATTGTTTATCAACTAGAGGTTTTCTCTTTGTGGTTACTACAAGGCTTACATAAAAAATCTTATTGTTATAACAATCTATATTAAGCTGAAAACAACTTATCTTCAATCACATGTAAAAACTCTAAACTTTTACTTCTCTCCCCACATTTTATGCTATTAATAGCACACTTTACATCTTTTTATATTGTGCATCCATAAAAAAATCCTTTTGCCTATTGTTATGTTGAATACTATTTTTTACCTTTTACATTGGAGATAAGGGTGATTTATGCACCATTATTACAGTATTAGCATAGGCTGAATTTGAAAATATATTTATAGTTGTCCCTCAGTATCTGTGGGGGATAGTTTCCAGGACTCCCTGCAGATACCAAAATCTGTGGATGTTCAAGCTCTTTATATAAAATGGTATAAATGGCATAGTGTATGCATGAAACCTACATACATTTTCCTGTATACTTTAAATCATCTCTAGACATTTTATAATACCTAATACAATGCAAATTCTATATAAATAGTTGTAAATGCAATGTAAGTAGTATGTAAATAATTGCCAGTGCATGAGAAATTCACATTTTGCTTTTTGGAATTTTCTGGAAGTTTTAAAAAATATTTTTGATCTTCATTTGGTTGAATCTGCGGATGCAGAACCAGCAGATATAGAGGGATGACTGTACCATTACCAGTGAGTTTTATACTTTTATTTTGAAAACAATGTTTTCAAATTGTTATTAGTAGCCCATCATTTCAACTTGAAACACTACCATTAGCATTTCTTGTAAGATAAGTCTAGTGGTGATGAACTCTCTTTGTTTGTCTGGGAATGTCTTTATATCTCCTTCATTTCAGTTTTACCAGATATAGTATTCTTTGTTGGTAGTTATTTTTCTTCTTTTAGAACTTTGAATATATCATCTCTCTCCCTCCAGTTTCCAAATTTTCTGCAGAAAATTCCAGTCCTTTAAAACTTCTCTCTTTGACTTTGATGTTTAACATGATTTTAATGTGTTTCAGGGTAATCTTCTTTGGATTGATCTTGCTTGGGGGTCGCTGAGTTCCCTAGACCTGGATGTCCATATCTCTTCCAAGATTTGGGCAGTTTTCAGCTATTATGTCTTTAACTAAACTTTCTGTCCCCTTCCCTCTCCACTCTTCTTTTGGAACTCCCAATATGAAAATGTTTGTTTGCATGATTGTGTCCCACAATTCACACAGACTTTCTTTACTCATTTTTATTCTTTTTAATTTTTGTTCCTCTGAGTGGCTAATTTCATATTACCTCTCTATAAGTTCACTGATTTTTTTTCTTCTGAATGATAGATTCTGCTGTTGAAGCTCTCTATTTATTTTTTTAGTTTTGTCATTGTATGCTTTAGCTCCAGAATTTCTGTTTGATTCTTTTCTGTGGTTTATATTTCTTTACTAAACTTCTCATTTTGTTCATTTTTGCTTTCCTGATTTTGTTTAGTTGTCTATTTGTGCTATTTTGCATTTTATTGAGTTATTTTAAGATGACTATTTTGAATTTTTTGCCAGGCATTTCATAGATCTCTATTTCTTTGGGGTCAGTCACTGGAGCTTTATTTGTTTCCTTTGGTGGTATCATATTTGCCTCATTCATCTTGATTTGTGTAACATTGCACTGGTGTCTGTGCATCTGAAGTAGCAAAACACCTCTTCTAGTCTTTCTAGACTGGCTTTGGTAGGTAACGTGTTTCTCCTGTACTTTCCCTGGGCTAATGGGATTACCTCCAAAATCAGTCACGCTGGGTTGCAGCCAGGTCATGAGGTTGTTGCTGGATCCACATTGCGGTCTGCAGTTGGTGAGCTTGTTACCAAGGACTTGAGATGGTGTGGATCCTATCTGGTCTCTGGGTGGATGGGACTGTCTTTAGGACCTTGTTCAGTAGGGTGGCATGAGTACAAGCATCTGCTTCAGAGTCTACAGTTGGAACTATAGAGAGCTTGCCTGTTACTAGTTGCATAGGCAGGTGTGGCTCCCATCAGATCCCTGGGTGGACTCCTGTCCAGTCACCAGGTGGGTCCATGGGCAGGCAGGACTGGCCTCAGATCATGGCCGAGAGGGACTAGAGTCCCTGTGCTGCTTCAGGGTCCACAGCTGAGGTTGAAGTATTCAGACCTGACTCTGGAGACACTGGTGGGTGTCATTGACCAGGTTCCTTACTGTGTAGGAATGCTTCCTCACCACAGCTAGTAGTGGCCAGAGCCTAGTTACAGGGTGATTTCAAGGTATGCAGTCAGACTTAATATGGTGGACTTATATCTGGGGTAACTGATAATCCTTTCTCCGTATAGGTCCTTGGGCTGGCAAGACTATTCATAGACTGTAGCTTGGGAGAGGGGTGCTAGAGCTAAGTCACAGGGTTGTTTCAGGATCTGCTGTCAGACCAAGTTCAGCTGGCCTGCCTCTGGGGGTACTGATGAGTATGCCTCCCAGTGGCACTCTGTGTTGGCAGGAGTGCTCATGGGTTGTGGATGGGAAGGACTGGAGCCAAGTCTTGAACTCTATTGAAGTTTCATAATCTTCTACTTGGATACTAAAGCTCCCACAAAAGCAATTTTTTCTGTGCATGGCTACCAAAGTATTGTTGCTGAAGGGGATATATATACAAGGGACCTCCTATTCCACATATTGCTGAGGTTGGCTATACAATATTTTGAGAACCTTGGTAAAGGGTATATTGATATTCTTTACACTACTTTGCAACTCTTTTGTAAGTCTAAATTATTCCCAAATAGTTTAAAAATTATTTTAAAGTTTAAGAAAAGAATAGTGTTAATGGAATGAATAGACATGGGATAATAAAAGAATCCATAAGTCCATTATTGACACTAACAAAAGGAGGAGGATGGAAGAATAGAACTCTTTCAGAAGAAAGCCAGCTAATAAATACAGAAGAAATGAGAGGGTTTGAAAATCCATGTTTTATAGTCACCAATGTAAGAATTGATTCTGCAAGTTTTATGCAATCTCCAAGGAATAACAATAAAACAAACAACCATGTATTTATAGGGGTGAAAAAAAATTATCCTACTACCCTCTTAGGTTCTCTAGCTGTGTCCTGTAAGTGGACTAACAAAAGACAGACTAACAAAAGAAGGATATTAACATGCACATAACTCTTGTTCAAATGAGAGGACCCAGAGATGAGTAACTTAAGAGTGATTATAATTTGGGCTCATACAGGGTAAAAATCATTAGGTGAAGTCTTCCACACATCTTGAGAATTCGGGCCTATATACAGATATCTTGCCATCACAATATTTTGTCTCTAAACTTTCATCCATACAACAATTAGGGTAGAGAAATCTGACAAGTGTGATGCCTATGATATGGTTTTCACTTAATATAATTTAATCTAGTGTTGAACATTTATTTAATCTATTTGAACATTTATTTAGGCACTAAGAAATCTTATAGAGATATTTTAATTGGATTATTTTTAGTAACACCTTTATACTAGCTTGACTGTATTATTTTAATTTCAATTTAACTGTACGGAAAATAAAATATTTGACTATATATGTACATATATATACATATATATATATTTATACTTATATACTTAAAATAAGGAAAAAAATAAATTTATCCTTTCCTATGGTTAGATATATATATATTTAAATATATGTATATAAAATATTCTTTATTTTGCCTGGGTCATTTATCAATTAATTTAGGAAATAATAGACATTCCTCGGTGACTTTTTCTTTGTTTTAATTTCCCAAACATATATCTGGTGTATGTTAAATGGGATTTTTTAATGTTATACTTCCTCATATTGTGGTTTTTTTTTTTCTTAATTTAAATAGCAAATTGACTTTGTTTATAACTTTGTGTATAAAAGAAAATTTAGTTATAATTTAATCTATAGAACTAATTAACCATATTCATAGTAATATAACAATAGTACTTTCTTTAAGAAAAAAATGCTCATTCCTCTTCTATACTTTCTTTTTAGCCTCTCATCCTTCAGGTATACTAGTTGGATATAAAATAGTCTCAGAAAATCCATATTTATTAATACTGGAGTATAAGATGATGCTATGTGAGAACATTTATAAATCAGAGGGAAAAAATGAACTAAGATGACAATATTTTCTTCACAATTGCATTTTTTTTCTCAATAAAATAAAGAAAAAGAAAAAAGAGGAAGATTAAGACTGTGAAGATCAGGTTAAAGGAGAACTTAAAAATATAATAATCACCAGTAACAGTTGAAATTCAATAGATCTAAAAATTACATTGAGAAGCTGCATGCAAAATTATAAGCTGTTTTTGTAATAGTTTCTTGTGCCAGTTCAATTTGTTATTGAAAAGATTTTCAAAATTCTCATCATTATGTAAAAGACAAGAATGAATTTATTCATGAATATAAATGTGCTCATTTTTTGTGTTGTCCTAAACTGTACTTTCTCCTACCAGCAAGCATCTGTAGGTTTTACCTTGTTGAAAGTCACTCAAAAATAAATGTAATCCAAAGCAGTTCTCTTGCCAGTAAAATTTAACCTTTAGAAACCTCTTCAAGAGTAGTAGTATTTCAGGAAAGTCATAGCTTTACCAATTACTTTTTTCTTTTCCTTCACCCCTTTAGTAATTAATTCTCTGGCATTAGTCACTGGAAGATTTGACCTAGAAAAGATGATAGGTAGCTAAAAAACTAAAAGAAATGCAATATCATTCCCATCTTAGGGTACTCTGATAATACTATCACACAAATATATCCCATAGCTACATACATTTCAGCATCCGTGAACACTAAAATGATCTTGTACTTTTCACACTGGTTTCATTTCAATTTACAACAAAAGACTAACCACAACAGCTGCAAAAAGTGGTCACACATAATGTGATCTTTAAGCAAGTGTTTACTCATGAGGCACCCACTTCTCTGCCAGTGCTCTCCAGCTGACTGGTTGCTCAGCATGTACTATAATAATCACCACATGGTACAGTAGCAGGAACAGAGCAACCAGCAATAAGGCGTCCGCTATGCATTCAAAAACAAATATCAAATGTAATTCTCCAGAAAAAAATGTGCATTTAATATAGACTACAGATGATTTGACTATTTGCACCTTTTAGGGGACATTTTTCTTAGAACAAAGATATACAGAGAATATTATAACAAAATAATAGGAATGTACATATACATATATATTCCTATTATTTAGGTTGTATGAACTCTTTGGAAAATGTTGGTAAGCATACACGCACACACATTGTCTGCCTTACTTTGGTCAGCTCTAACAATTTACCATAAGCAACAAACATTTATTTCTCACAGTTCTGGAGTCTGAAACTCTGGATCAGGGTGCCAACATGATCAAATTCTGGTGAGGGCCCTCTTCTAGGTTTCAGATTGCTTATTGATCCTTGTATCCTCACATGCCAGAAAGACAGCTGGAGATCCCTCTGGGGTGCTTTTTATAAAGACATTGATCCCATTCATGAGAGCTCCACCCTCATGATCTAACACCTCCTAATACCATCACATTGGGGGTTAGGATTTCAACATATGAATTTTGTTGGAGACACAAATAGTCCAATGTGCATGCACCCACACGCACACAAAGAAACCCTGATACTCCATAAAATTTGAAAGGATTATTGTCCTCTAAATAAGGAGATTTCCACTATTTTTGATTGAGACCCACAGTACAAAATAGAGTTTATACTATGAACCATAAAATACATAGGTGTGTGTGTTTCTTTATATAGCTAACTGAAAAGTTTCATGAAGCTTGCAAGTAAAAGCTAATATTTTATCCTATTCTATTCAATTTCATTGAAAAAAAACTCTCTGGATATGACCTACTAATTTGATTTTGTAAAACATTGTCATGACTGTCATATGAAAATAACTTGCCTGAATGTTATGCCATAATACTGAGTACCAATATTCATATTTATTTCAAACTAAACAAAATTATTAAAGTAATACTTTAGAAAAATGTAATAGAAACTGTGCTAAATTTTAAAAATATATACTCTGTGTTATTAATTTTTTATGAATGTCTATAGAATATTTTACCTAAATTGCACTTCTTTAGCTTCTGCATATCATGATGTGCATTTAATGAAACATTAAAATATGGGCAAATTTATAAAGAAAATCATTTTTATTAATCACTCCAATCACTACTCTAACAATTACCCTCTGACCTTGTAAATAATATAGTTAACTTCTGTGCAATCACTAGAATATAAACCTAACATATCCTACAAACTTATTTTAAAACTTATTTTTGTAAAGTGCCACCTGAATGCTTATCCTTGGCTATTTCCATCAAATCAATTAAGACTGAACTAGAATACTAATAGTCCAGCCTTCCCATCTGCATATTCACCAGGCCATATCTAAGGGACTAATTGTGAATACATTTGTCTTCTATTAAAGTCGAATTTGGAAGAAATTCTCAGACAGAACCAGTCTAATCTGAAGGTCCTCAAACACAAAGATTATCAAACAAATACAAAGAGACACTAATTGCTTTGTCTAGAGTGTTTATAAAGAAGTTCAAAAGAGAAGAGCACTTGATGAATCCAACTCACAGGAATGAAACTAGGACATCCCAATTAACAATACAATGCCTTCATTTGTTATTTTTGATTAGGGTTTATTCAAGTTTTGCTATTACAAATGTCATTGCCTACCATCACCATTTAGGATTTTTTTTTTACATAATAAATTTTTCCAAGAGAGAAATGTCACAAGTTCTGTATAAATTACAAAAATATTCTCCTAAAGAGTTATATCAATGCATAATGCCACATCAGTGCACGATAGTATCTGATTTACCATCTCGTTGACAAGATGAATATTATCTTGTAATTTAAACATGTTCACACTGTTGCTTATAGAAACAATTAATACAAAAAGAATCATACTAAAAAGCAATAATCCTGTCTCACTCCTCCTCACCACCAGTCCCATTTCTGAGCAAAACAGCCACCTTTAGTTGTTTATGGTTTTAGCTTTCCTAGTGTGTTATTCCATAACTCTAAAAAATATGTTAAGATCAGTATTACCTAAGTCATCACTTTAGACATGATCCACTTGATTCCTGTTATTTTAGATTAGGATTTAGTTCACATACATATCTGTATATTTCTTCAAAACCTCCCTGCCCAAGAAAATTAAACCATTAATATTATTTCATTTACTGATAGTCTTTATAACTCTGTATACTATACCTATATCTCTAGTTCTAAACTCTGTATTTTGTAGGATAAATTTGTTATCAATCTTACTATTTTCCTTTACCCTCCCACTTACCAGTTTCTGTCTTTTGTATGTTTACTTTTACAAATCATTACTCATGGTAAAAAAAGATATTTAGCTATATATTTTACTATGTGCTGTAATTGTGACTCTGGGTGAAATTGAGCCTAAAATGCATTAAGTATCTCTCATTCTAAGTTCAAAGTCCTGCTAGAAAGGAATCAGCTGCAAATACAGTTTAGGATCAGTAACTCCCCACAGGGCTCACTGAGATTTCCATAACTAGCTTACATTCTCCAGTTACCAGGCTACCACATCTCACTCTCAGCCTTCCTGGGGGAGAGGAAAGAGTACGTTCCTTTTTTTTGAAACCAAAGGAGAATGACAATGAAAGTGAAACATTTATAAAGCTTGTACATGCCTGGAGGAAATGTCCATTACCATCTTGCTACACGTTTGGAATTTGTTGAACTTCAGAACTTCCCAGGCTCAACTTGGTGTCACCAACAGAAGAATATACAGTGCCAGTTTGGGGAAGAATATTCTGTGAGCCTAGGATTATGATACTTTTGCTCTTTTTAGTTCCCTTCCTCTGCTTTAGAGAAAAGAAGGCTGTTTGGCATAGCTCTTTTGAAATTTATAGACTTACTTAAATATAAAACAAGGTGCCTGCATTCTTATTTGAAAGATCCCTTAGTAGAAGGCCTTCGTGAATATAGTAGTACAGCAAAACTTAAAGAAAGGGTAGTATAGTTTGTTTATGAAAAGATAGGCCAACCCCCACTTTGTACCAGTCCCTTGAGACCCCTACAGTTTGCAAGGGAGAATCCAGAGATTCCCACATCATGCTAGTGATAAAAATGTAGCTTTAGTGTTTCTCTAGTTTGAGCTGATTCTATCTGATGCTGGGGCTTCTGCTGTTACAGTAGTGTCTGCACAGTTAGTGATAATCATTGTCCAGAGAAATGTTTTGCTTCACCTCCACCTCCTACAACTTTAGGGTACCATACAGAGAGGAAGTTGTTTCTTTCTTAAACCCAAGATGTTGTGTGGCCTCCCTGCTGACCTTACCATTTGATTGTCAATTAAGAGGCATTCGGCAGTCCGAAGTTAGGAGGGTGAGAATATTCTGAGAGAAAGAGTATGTGTATAAAGCGCAGATCACTGCCCTGCCATTACAAGCCATTTTGAAGCTTAAACCAGACTAGTTTGTCTTAGATTGGGTAGTAGGATAAATGCATTGAAGCAATTTTGAGATTAAAGCTTGAAAATGAGAAGAACTGAAATGTTAATGATCAAAACAGAATAAGCAGCTTAAAGTGAATGCAAAATTATGCAATCTACCCAAGATTTTATCAAGATACCTGGTACCCATTAGGATAGTGAGTTTCAATATGGTACAATTGGAAACTATTTAGGAGTAGTCACTGGAAAAATAAAAAAAACTCCACTTTGTGTTTAAGCCTCAAAACATCAAGCAAATTGAGGCCCCTCAAAACCCTGGTTACATTCATATTATAATTGGTAATCCCATGTCTTCTGTACTTTGTCTATGGGTCAACTCCAAATAACTGAAATTAATAGTTCATATAATCATAACAAACTGTTTCATGGACATATATTCTGTCTTGTTTTATTTACTTTCTTGTACTATTTTTTCAGGAATATCTACCGGTATTTCTAATTTTCATGTATTTTTGGATTTTACCTTATCAGTGAATTATTCTAATGTCTCAAACATATTATATTTTCTACAGGATCTCCTTTTTAAATAGATAATTTCATTTTGGGACCCTGTATCTTCCTCCTGTCTACTGAATCAGTTGATAACTAAGCCTGCAGCACTTTCCTGGATTAAATATACTAATTTCTGAATTCTTATATACTCCTTTCTTGGTTTACTTCCTTGATTTACTTTCTTGATAGTTCAGAAACATCCTGAAGTCTCTTGTCAAGAAGTTTGCAAGTGGTAAGTCTTCTAGTTCTGACATGACTTTATTCTGCTATTTTCATTGATATTTTGAGTTATAGCAATGTAAGATAAAAAATAAGAATTCCTCAGATCTTTGAAGGAACTCCTTCACATTCTTCTAACATCCAGTGTTGCTTATGCAAAGTAGAAAAATAAACCTCTTTGGAGGTGAGTTTTTCTCTCTTCTCTTTTTCTCCCTATCTCTTCTGTCATTTTAGAATGATATGTCTAATTATGCATATTGTTTATGGAGGAGAAAGTGAAGGGCACTGAGTGGAAAGCTATTCAAAAATTAGATTGCTGGAAAAAAAGGAATATGCTTTTTTAAAATTAAATTTTATTAGAGTACAGTTGATTCACAGTGTTGTGCTAGTTTCTGCTGTACAGCAAAGTGAATCAGTTATACATGTACATATATCCACCTTTTATAGATTCTGTTCCCATATAGGATATTGCAGTATACCGAGTAGAGTTCCCTGTGCTGCTATACAGTAGGTTCTTATTAGTTATCTATTTTATATATTAGTAGTGTGTATATGTCAATACCCATCTCCCAATTTATCTCTCACCCTCCTTTCCCCCTTGGTAACCAAAAGATTGTTTCTACATCTGTAACTCTATTTCTGTTTTGTAAATAAGTTCATTTGTACCAGTACTTTAGATTCAACATGTAAGTGATATCACATGATATTTGTCTTTCTATGTCTGACTTACTTCACTCAGTATGACAGTCTCTAGGTCCATCCATGTCACTACAAATGACATTATTTCATTTGTTTTTATGGCTGAGTAATATTCCATTGTATATATATACTACATATTCTTTAACCATTTCTCTGTTGATAGACATTTAGGTTGCTTTCATGACATGGCTATTGTAAATAGTGCTGCAATGAATATTGCGGTGCATATATTTTTTTGAATTATGGTTTTCTCTGGATATATGCCCAGGAGTGGGATCGCAGGGTCATATGGTAGTTTTATTTTTAGTCTTTTTCAGGAAACTCCATATGGTTCTTCACACTGGCTGTACCAATTTACATTCCCACCAACAGTGTAGGAGGGTTCCCTTTTCTCCACACCTTCTCCAGCATTTATTGTTTGTAGATTTTTTGATCATGACCATTCTGACCAGTGTGAGGTAATACTTCACTGTAGTTTTGACTTGTATTTCTCTAGTAATTAGTGATGAGCATCTTTTCATATGTTTGTTGGCCATCTGTATGTCTTCTTTGGAGAAATGTCTATTTAGAAATTTCACCCATTTTTTAATTGGGTTGTTTGCTTTTTTGATATTCAGCTGCATGAGTTGTTTGTATATTTTGGAGATTAATCATTTGTTGATTGCTTTGTTTGCAAATATTCCCTCCCATTCTGTGGGTTGTCTTTTCATTTTGTTTATGGTTTCCTTTGCCGAGCAAAAGCTTTTAAGTTTAATTTGGTCCCATTTGTTTATTTTTGTTTTTGTTTTCATTACTCTAGGTGGTGAATCAAAAAAGATCTGGCTGTGATATATGTCAGAAAGTGTTCTGCTTATGTTTTCCTCTAAACGTTTTATAGTATCTGGACTTCCATTTAGGTCTTTAATCCTTTTTGAATTTACTTTTGTGTATGGTGTTAGAGAATGTTCTAATTTCATCTTTTTTACATGTTTTCCCAGGATGACTTATTGAAAAGGCTGTCTTTTCTTCATTGTAAATTCTTGCCTCCTTTGTCATAGATTAGATGACCACAGGTGCATGGGTTTATCTCTGGACTTTCTATCCTGTTTCACTGATCTATACTTCTGTTTCTGTGCCAGTACAATAGAGTTTTGATGACTGTCACTTTCTGGTATAGTCTGAAGTCAGGGAGCCTGATTCCTGCACCTCTGTTTTTTTTTCTCAAGATTGCTTTTGCTATTCGGGGTCTTTTCTGTTTCCATACAGATTGTAAACGTTTTGTTCTAATTCTGTGAAAAATGCGATTGGTAATTTTATGGGGATTGCATTGAATCTGTAGATTGCTTTGGATAATATAATCATTTTGACAATATTGATTCTTCCAATCCAAGAACATGGTATACCTCTCCATCTGTTTGTGTCTTCTATGATTTCTTTCATTAGTATCATATAGTTATCTGAATACAGTTCTTTCGCCTCCTTAGGTAGGTTTATTCCTAGGTATTTTATTGTTTCTCATGCAATGGTAAATGAAATTGTTTCCTTAATTTCTCTTTCTGACCTTTCATTGTTAGTGTATAGGAAAGCAAGAGATTTCTGTGTATTAATTTTGTATCCTGCAATATTACCAAATTCATTGATGAGCTCTAGTAGTTTTCTGGTAGCATCCTTAGGATTTTCTGTGTATAGAATCATGGCATCTGCAAACAGTGATCACTTTATTACTTCTTTTCCAAATTGGATTCATTTTATTTCTTTTTCTTCTCTGATTGCCATGGCTAGGACTTCCAAAACTATGTTGAATAATAGTGCCGAGAGTGGTCATCCTTGTCTTGTTCCTGATCTTAGAGGAAATGCCGTCAGTTTTTCACCATTTAGAATAATGTTTGCTGTGGGTTTCTCATATATGACCTTTATTATATTGAGGTCTGTTCCCTCTATGCCCACATTCTAGAGAGTTTTTATCATAAATAGGTGTTGAATTTTGTCAAAAGCTTTTTCTGCATCTATTGAGATGATCATACAGTTTTTATTCTTCAGTTTGATAATGTGGTGTATCACATTGATTGATTTGAGTCTATTGAAGAAACCTTGCATCTCTGGGATAAATCCCACTTGATCATGGTGTATGATCCTTTTAATGTGCTGTTGGATTCGGTTTGCTAGTATTCTGTTGTGGATTTTGGCATCTATGTTCATCGGTAATATTGGCCTGTAATTTTCCTTTTTGTGATATCTTTGTCTGGTTTTGGTATCAGGGTGATGGTGGCCTCATAGAATGAGCTTGGGAGTGTTCCTCCCTCTGCAAATTTTTGGAAGTATTTGAGAAAGATAGGTGTTAATTCTTCTTTAAAGGTTGAACAGAATTTGCCTCTGAAGCCATCTGGTCCTGGACTTTTGCTTGTTGGAAGATTTTTAATCACAGTTTTGATTTCATTCCTTGCAATAGGTCTGTTCATATTTCTTCCTGGTTCAATCTTGGAATATTGTAATTTTCCATAAATTTCTCCATTTCTTCCAAGTTGTCCATTTTATTGGCATATAATTGCTTGCAGTAGTCTCTTATGATCCTTTGTATTTCTGCAGTATCAGTTGTAACTTCCCCTTTTTCATTTTTTGTTTTTTTTTTTCACTGCTGGTGTTGAGATCTTTAACAGTGGAGAACTCCATTTTCTTTCTTTTTTTATTTTAACATCTTTATTGCAGTATAATTTCTTTACAATGGTGTGTTAGTTTCTGCTTTATAACAAAGTGAATCAGTTATACATGTACATATGTTCCCATATCTATTCCCTCTTCGTATCCCTCCCTCCCACCCTCCCTATCCCACCCCTCTAGGTGGTCACAAACCACAGAGCAGTCCTCCCTGAGCTATGTGGCTGCTTTGCACTAGCTATCTATTTTATATTTGGTAGTGTATATAAGTCCAGGCCACTCTCTAACTTTGTCACAACTTACCCTTCCCCCTCCCCATATCCTCATGTCCATTCTCTAGTAGGTCTGTGTCTTTATTCCCATCTTGCCTAAGGTTATTCATGATCTTTTCAAAATATTTTTCTTAGATTCCATATATATGTGTTAGCATATGGTATTTGTTTTTCTTTTTCTGACTTACTTCACTCTGTATGACACAGCCTAGGTCCATCTACCTCACTACAAATAACTCAATTTTGCTTCTTTTTATGGCTGAGTAATATTACATTGTATATATGTGCCATATCTTCTTTATCCATTCATCTGTTGGTGGACACGTAGGTTGCTTCCATGTTCTGGCTATTGTAAATAGAGCTGCAATGAACATTATGGTACATGACTCTTTCTGAGTTATGGTTTTCTCAGGGTAAATGTCCAGTAGTGGGATTGCTGTGTCATATGGTAGTTCCATTTTTAGTTTTTTAAGGAACTTCCATAATGTTCTCCATAGTGGCTGTATCAATTTACATTCCCACCAACAGTGCAAGAATGTTACATTTTCTCCACACCCTCTCCAGCATTTATGGTTTCCAGATTTTTTGATGATGACCATTCTGACTGGTCTGAGATGGTATCTCATTGTAGTTTTGACTTGCATTTCTCTAATGATTACTGATGTTGAGCAATCTTTCATGTGTTTGTTGGCAATCTGTTTATCTTCTTTGAACAAATGTCTATTTAGGTCTTCTACCCATTTTTGGATTAGGTTGTTTTTTTGTTATTGAGCTGCATGAGCTGCTTGTAAATTTTGGAGATTAATCCTTTGTCAGTTGCTTCATTTGCAAATATTTTCTCTCATTCTGAAGGTTGTCCTTGGGCCTTGTTTATGGTTTCCCATGCTGTGCAAAAGCTTTTAAGTTCATTAGGTGCCATTTGTTTAATTTTGTTTTTATTTCCTTTTCTCTAGAAGGTAGGTCTCAAAGGATCTTGCTGTGATTTATGTCATACAGTGTTCTGCCTATGTTTTCCTCTAAGAGTTTGATAGTGACTGACCTTACATTTAGGTCTTTAATCCATTTTGAGTTTATTTTTGTGTATGGTGTTACGGAGTGTCCTAATTTCATACCTTTACATGTACCTGTCCAGTTTTCCCAGCACCACTTATTGAAGAGGCTTTCCTTTCTCCACTGTGCATTCCTGCCTACTTTATCAAAGATAAGGTGACCATATGTGCATGGGTTTATCTCGGGGCTTTCTATCCTGTTCCATTGATCTATATTTCTGTTTTTGTTCCAGTACCATACTGTGTTGATTCCTGTAGCTTTGTAGTATAGTCTGAAGTCAGGGAGCCTGGTTCCTCCAGCTCCATTTTTCGTTCTCAAGATTGCTTTGGCTATTTGGGGTCTTTTGCGTTTCTATACAAATTGTGAAATTTTTTGTTCTACTTCTGTGAAAAATGCCAGTGGTAGTTTGATAGAGATTGCATTGAATCTGTAGATTGCTTTGGGTAGTAGAGTCATTTTCACAATCTTGATTCTTCCAGTCCAAGAACATGGTATATCTCTCCATCTATTTGTATCATCTTTAATTTCTTTCATCAGTGTGTTATAATTTTCTGCAAACAGGTCTTTTGTCTCCTTAGGTAGGTTTATTCCTAGATGTTTTATTCTTTTTGTTGCAATGGTAAATGGGAGTGTTTTCTTGATTTCAATTTCAGATTTTTCATCATTAGTGTATAGGAATGCCCGAGATTTCTGTGCATTAATTTTGTATCCTGCTACTTTACCAAATTCATTGATTAGCTCTAGTAGTTTTCTGATAGCATCTTTAGAATTCTCTATGTATAGTATCATGTCATCTGCAAACAGTGATGGCTTTACTTCTTCTTTTCTGATTTAGATTCCTTTTATTTCCTTTTCTTCTCTGATTGCTGTGGCTAAAACTTCCGAAATTATGTTGAATAAGAGTGGTGAGAGTGGGCAACCTTGTCTTGTTCCTGATCTTAGTGGAAATGCTTTCAGTTTTTCACACTGAGGACGATGTTGGCTGTGGGTTTGTCATATATGACCTTTATAATGTTGAGGAAAGTTCCCTCTATGCCTACTTTCTGCAGGGTTTTTATCATAAATGGGTGTTGAATTCTGTTGAAAGCTTTCTCTGCATCTATTGAGATGATCATATGGTTTTTCTCCTTCAATTTGTTAATATGGTTTATCACATTGATTGATTTGCGTATATTGAAGATTCCTTGCATTCCTGGAATAAACCCCACTTGATCATGGTGTATGATCCTTTTAATGTGCTGTTGGATTCTGTTTGCTAGTATTTTGTTGAGGATTTTTGCATCTATGTTCATCAGTGATATTGGCCTCTAGTTTTCTTTCTTTGTGACATACTTGTCTGGTTTTGTTATCGAGGTGACGGTAGCCTTGTAGAGTGAGTTTAGGAGTGTACCTCCCTCTGCTATATTTTGGAAGAGTTTGAGAAGGATAGGTGTTAACTTTTCTCTAAATATTTGATAGAATTCGCCTGTGAAGCCATCTGGTCCTGGGCTTTTGTTTGTTGGAAGATTTTAAATCACTGTTTCAGTTTCACTGCTTGTGACTGGTCTGTTCATATTTTCTATTTCTTCCTGATTCAGGCTTGGCAGGTTGTGCATTTCTAAGAATTTGTCCATTTCTTCCAGGTTGTCCATTTTATTGGCATAGAGTTGTTTGTAGTAATCTCTCATAATCTTTTGTATTTCTGAAGTGTCAGTTGTTACTTCTCCTTTTTCATTTCTAAATCTATTGATTTGAGTCTTCTCCCTTTTTTTCTTGATGAGTCTGGCTAATTGTTTATCAATTTTGTTTATCTTCTCAAAGAACCACCTTTCAGTTTTATTGATCTTTGCTATCGTTTCCTTCATTTATTTTTCATTTATTTCTGATCTGATTTTTACGTTTTCTTTCCTTCTGCTAACTTTGGTGTTTTTTGTCCTTCTTTCTCTAGTTGCTTTAGGTACAAGGTTAGGTTGTTTATTTGAGATGTTTCCTGTTCCTTAAGGTAGGATTGTATTGATATAAACTTCCCTCTTATAACTGCTTTTGTCGCATCCCATAGGTTTTGGATCATCGTGTCTCCATTGTCATTTTTTTCTAGGTATTTTTTAATTTCCCCTTTGGTTTCTTCAGTGATCTCTTTGTTATTGAATAGTGTACTGTTTAGCCTCCATTTGTTTGTATATTTTACAGATCTTTTCCTGTAATTGATATCTAGTCTCTTAGCCCTGTGTTCAGAAATGATACTTGATATGATTTCAATTGTCTTAAATTTCCCAAGGCTTGATTTGTGTCCCAAGGTTTGATCTACCTTGGAAAATGTTCCATGAGCACTTGAGAAGAATGTGTATTCTGTTGTTTTTGAATAGAATCTCCTAGAAATATCAGTTTAGTCCACCTTTTTTAATGTATCATTGCGAGCTTGTGTTTCCTTATTTATTTTCATTTTGGATGATCTGTCCTTTGGTGAAAGTGGGTTGTTAAAGTCCCCTACTATTTTTGTGTTACTGTCGATTTCCCCTTTTATGCCTGTTAGTATTTGCCTTATGTATTGAGGTGCTCCTATGTTGGGTGCATATATATTTACAATTGTTATATCTTCTTCTTGGATCGATCCCTTTATCATTGTGTAGTGTCCTTCTTTGTCTCTTCTAACAGTCTTTATTTTAAAGTCTATTTTGTCTGATATGAGAATTGCTACTCCAGCTTTCTTTTGGTTTCCATTTGCATGGAATATCTTTATCCATCCCCTTACTTTCAGTCTGTATGTGTCTCTAGGTCTGAAATAAGTCTCTTGTAGACAACATCTATACTGGTCTTGTTTTTGTATCCATTCAGTCAATCTGTGTCTTTTGGTGGGAGCATTTAGTCCATTTACATTTAAGGTAATTATTGATATGTATGTTCCTATTCCCATTTTCTTAGTTGTTTTGGGTTCATTATTGTAGGTCTTTTCCTTCTCTTGTGTTTCCTGCCTAGAGAAGTTCCTTTTGCATTTGTTGTAAAGCTGGTTTGGTGGTGCTGAATTCTCTCAGATTTTGCTTGTCTGTCAAGGTTTTAATTTCTCCATCAAATCTGAATGAGATCCTTGCTGGGTAGAGTAATCTTGGTTGTAGATTTTTCTCCTTCATCACTTTAAATATGTCCTGGCATTCCTTTCTGGCTTGAAGAGATTCTGCTGAAATATCAGCTGTTATCCTTCTGGGGATTCCCTTGTTTGTTATTTTTCCCTTGCTACTTTTAATATGTTTTCTTTAATTTTTGACAGTTTGTTTAATATGTGTCTTCTGATGTTTCTCTTTGGATTTTTCCTGTATGGGACTTTGTGTGCTTCCTGGGCTTGATTAACTATTTCCTTTCCCATATTTGGGATGTTTACAACTATAATCTCTTCAAATATTTTCTCAGTCCCTTTCTTTTTCTCTTCTTCTTCTGGGGCCCCTATAATTTGAATGTTGGTTTGTTTAATGTTGCCCCAGAGGTCTCTGAGACAGTCCTCAGTTCTTTTCATTCTTTTTTCTTTATTCGGCTGTGCAGTAGTTATTTCCACTGTTTTATCTTCCAGGTCACTAATCTGTTTTTCTCCCTCAGTTATTCTGCTATTGATCCCTTCTAGATAATTTTTAATTTCATTTATTGTGTTCTTCATCATTGTTTGTTTGCTGTTTAACTCTTCTAGGTCCTTGTTAAACATTTCTTTTATTTCCTCTATTTTATTTCCAAGATTTTGGATCATCTTTACTCTGAATTCTTTTTCAGGTAGACTGCCTATTTCCTCTTCATTTGTTAGGTTTGGTGGATATTTACCTTGCTCCTTCATCTGCTGTGTGATTTTCTGTCTTCTCATTTTGCTTAACTTAGTGTGTTTGGGGTCTCCTTTTTGTAGGCTGCAGGTTTGTAGTTCCCGTTGTTTTGGGTGTCTGTCACTAGTGGCTAAGGTTGGTTCAGTGGGTTGTGTAGGCTTCCTGGTGGAGGAGACTAGTGCCTGTGTTCTGGTGGATGAGGCTGGATCTTGTCTTTCTGTTGGGCAGGTCCACATCTGTGGTGTGTTTTGAGGTGTCTGTGAGCTTATTATGATTTTAGGCAGCCTCTCTGCTAATGGACGGGGCTGTGTTCTTGTCTTGTTAGTTGTTTGGCATAGGGTGTCTAACACTGTAGCTTGCTCATTGTTGAGTGAAGATGGGTCTTGACGTTGAGATGGAGATCTCTGGGAGATTTTTGCCATTTGATGTTACGTGGAGCTGGGAGGTCTCTTGTGTGCCAGTGTCCTGAAGTTGGCTCTCCCACCTCAGAGGCACAGCACTGACTCCTGGCTGGAGCACCAAGAACCTTTCATCCACATGGCTCAGAATAAAATGGAGAAAAACTAGAAAGAAAGGAAGGAAGAAAGAAAGATAGATAGAGGTTAAAATTAAATAAAGTTATTAAAATAAAAATAATTATTAAGAAAAATAATTTAAAAAGTAAAAAAAAAAAATACAATGGACCGACAGAACTCTAGGACAAATGGTGAAAGCAAATCTATACAGACAAATTCACACACAGAAGAATACACATACACACTCACAAAAGGAGAAAAAGGGGAAAAAATAATATATGTTTGCTCCCAAAGTCCACCTCCTCAATTTGGGATTTCTCTTTGTCTATTCAGGTATTCCACAGATGCAGAGTATATCAAGTTGATTGTGGAGCTTTAATCCACTGCTTCTGAGGCTGCTGGGAGAAATTTTCCTTTCTCTTTGTTCACATAGCTCCCGGGGTATAGCTTTGGATTTGGCCCCATGTTTGTGTGTAGGTCGCCTGAGGCCCTCTGTTCTTCGCTCAGAGAAGACGGGGTTACAGCAGCAGCTGATTCAGGGATCTGGCTCACTCAGGCCTGGGGGAGGCAGGGGTATGGATGCGGGACATGCCTGCAGTGGCAGAGGCCTGCGTGACATTGCACCAGCCTGAGGCATGGCGTGCGTTCTCCCGGGGAAGTTTTCTCTTGATCACGTGACACTGGCAGTGGTGGTCTGCAGAGGCTCCTGGGAGGGGCGGTGTGCATAGTGACCTATGCTTGTTCACAGGCTTCTTGATGGCTGCAGCAGCAGCCTTAGCATCTCATGCCCGTCTCTTGAGTCCACGCTGATAGCCGTGGCATGCGCCCGTCTCTGGAGCTCCTTTAAGCAGCGCTCTTAACCCCCTCTCCTCACGCACCAGGAAACAAAGAGGGAAGAAAAAGTCTCTTGCCCCTTCGGTGGATCAAGAATTTTTCCTGGACTCCCTCCCAGCTAGCCGTGGTTCACTAGCCCCTTAGTTTTTGTTCATGCTGTCAACCTCAGTCCTCTCCCTGTGATCCGACCGAAGGCCCAGCTTCAGCTCCCCTCCTTTTTCATTTTATTGATTTGAGTCCTCTTCCTTTTTTTTTTTTTTTTTTTTTTTTATTAGTCTGGCTAAAGGTTTATCAATTTTCTTTATGTTCTCCAAGAACCATCTTTTAGTTTCATTGATCTTTGCTATTGTATTTTTCGTTTCTATTTCATTTATTTCTGCTCTGATCTTCATGATTTCTTTCCTTCTGCTAAGTTTGGGTTTTGTTTGTTCTTCTTTCTCTAGTTGATTTAGGTGTAAGATTAGGTTGTTCCTTTGACATTTATCTTATTTCTTGAGATGGGATTTTATTGCTATAAACCTCTGTCTTAGAACTGCTTTTGCTGTTTCCCATAGGTTTTGGATAATCAGGTTTTCATTGTCATTTGCCTCTAATTATGTTCTGATTTCCTCTTTGATTTCTCCAGTGATGCATTGGTTTGTATAGCAACATACTGTTTAACCTCCACTTTTTGTGCTTTTTAAAGTTTAGTTTTTCCTGTAATTGATTTCTAATCTCAGAGTTGTGGTTGGATAAGATGCTTAATATAATTTCAATTTTCTTAAATTTACCAAGGCTTGATTTGTAGCCCAGTATGTCATCTATCATGGAGAATGTTCCATGTGTACTTGAGAAGAAAATGTATTCTGCTACTTTCAGGTGGAATGTCCTATAGGTATTGATTAAGTCTATCTTGTCTAGTCTGTCATTAGGCTTGCATTTCCATATTAATTTTCTGTCTGGATGATCTCTCCATTGGTTTCAGTGGGCTGCTAAACTCCCCAACTATTATTGTGTTATTGTCTATTTCCCTTTTATGGCTGTTAGCATTTGTCTTTTATATTGAGGTGCTCCTACGTTGGGTGCATATATATTTATAACTGCTATATCTTCTTCTTAGATTGCTCCCTTGATCATTATGTAGTGTCCTTCCTTGTCTCTTATAACAGTCTTTATTTTAAAGTCTATTTTGTCTGATATGAGTATTGCTACTCCAGCTTTATTTTGATTCCCATTTGCATGGGATATCTTTTTCTATCCCTTCACTTTCAGTCTGTATGTGTCCCTAGGTCTGAAGTGGGTCTCTTGTAGACAGCATATATATGGGTCTTGTTTCAGTATCCATTCAGCCAGTCTGTGTCTTTTGGTTGGTGTATTTAATCCATTTATATTTAAGATAATTATTGATATATATGTTCCTTTTGCCATTATCTTAATTGTTTTATAAGTCTTTTTTCTTTCCTTCCTCTTTTGTTCTTTTCTCTTGTGGTTTGATGACCATCTTTAGTGTTTTGTTTGTGTTGCTTTTTCTTTTTTATATGTGTATCTATTGTGGTTTTTGGGTTTGTTGTTCCCATGAGGTTTTGATATAGCAGTCTATATATAAACAAGATTGTTTTAAGTTGCTCAAAGGAATATGCATTTTAGCTGGTTTATTGAATAAGTGAACCTTCATGGAGTAAGACTAAAAGACAAGTTCATCTTTCTTGCACTAGTTCTTTCAAACACACTGAATCCAGTATCTCTTAGTTGCTTTTTGATGGCAAATTGTAAAGGCACACAATATTTCAGCTTGCATTCAGATATTAATAGTCTGTTTTTCAAAGTTTAAAGAAAGTGGAGTACAGTATAAGATCAAAATTTTTATCTTATATATAATTTACAGTTTACTCACACCAATCCCTCTCACTTGATGCTCAGTGTCAAATTTGTAGGATAGAAGAGCATGTTCTGTTATTTTCTTCCCACTCTTCACAACTTCTGCTGCTTCAGCACTGAGAGTGGTGAGTGGTAAAGTAGCAATTACCTTTTGATTTAGCTAATGCTGTTTGTAATTCTTCTTTGCCTATTAAGTGCTCTCTATTATATTAGGTGACCAAATGTTTACTCTCTTTTTCTTGGGTTCCTTTTGTGGATTCTATGGAGATATCTTTGCCAGAGAACTGCATATTGCACAATTCCTTGATGCATAAGGTGGATAGATTTTGTATCCCTGTATATTTGGTAGATTCTGTATCCTTGTATGAATCCCTTATACTATCTACTATAGCACAGGCATGACATCAGGTACCATAAACATAGATCAAACAAACTATTCTTAATTTTTGCCTTATATATGAAAAAGGTACATTTTGTGATGAAATGATTTAATTTATATCTCAACATTCCACATTCATTTGGTGAATTTTTAAACATTTTATTTTACACTTGTCAATGATTATAACTTCTTATAAATACATGATAGCCATGGGCCAATGTGAAAACAGAACTCAGAAGCTTCAATCTCAAAATCAATATTTAGGTGTTACTACTTCTGCTAAAATAGTTAAATTTATACACATATGCATGCAGGTTAACTATGAAACTGGTTTAAGAATGTTGAAAATACCAACTCTCATAAGATAAACTAATAAGTCATTAATCAGAAGAAGAAGAGGACAATTTAAATGATATAAAACAAGGGTCAGTAAACTAGCCTGAAGGCCAAATCCAGCCCACTGCTTATTTTTGTTAATAAAGTTTAATTGGAACATAATCAAATCCATGTGTTTCTTTATTGCCTTTGACTGCTTTTGGGCTATGACACCAGAGTTAAGAGGTTATGACAGAGAGATAATAGTCTGCAAAGCATAAAATATTTACAATCTGGCATTTTACAGAAAAAGTTTACTGAACTCTGATCTAGAAGAATAGACAAATGTTTCACTTCTTAAGATATATGCATTACTGGACAGAAATATTTAGACATCAGAATGTAATATAAGGTTAGTGCTGCCAGCAATCCCATGACTGACAGCAGAGAGAAGCTCCTGAGTTATCAGAAAGTATTCTTGCTCTGACGTTTCAAAAGTCAGTAAGTCCTGGTTTACATGAATGTATCATTACACTAATACTGAGGGTGAAGTCATTGATGGTATTAATATCAATGTTAAAAGTATACCTAAAACAATTACGTTTCCAGTATTACTAAGTATACTATTAATTACTTGCATGCCAAGAAATCCCAAATCAATGGGTAGGATAGTCAATGTCATTAACATGACAAATACTGAAGTGTTATGAAAGTTATCAGTAGAATAAATTACAGTGGCACACATGACAACTGTGGGAATTAGCAGAGCAACACAGAACTTCTTATTCTGATTCACAGCTGTATATAAGAATATTTTCCTCTAGGGGTACCTTCAAGATGGCAGAGGAGTAAGATGTGGAGATCACCTTCCTCCCCACAAATACATCAAAATACATCTACATGTGGAACAACTCCTACAGAACACCTACTGAACACTGGCAGAAGACCTCAGACTTCCCAAAAGGCAAGAAGCTCCCCACGTACTTGGGTAGGGCAAAAGAAAACAGGAAATCAGAGACAAAAGAATAGGGATGGAAGCTACACCTCAGGGAGGGAGCTGTGAAGGAGGAAAAGTTTCCACACACTAGGAAGCCACTTCACTGGTGGGGACAGGTGGTGGGCAGGGGGGAAGCTTCAGAGCCATAGAGGAGAGCACAGCAACAGGGGTGCAGAGGGCAAAGCAGAGAGATTCCCACACAGAGGATCATTGCCAACCAGCACTCACCAGCCTGAGAGGCTTTTCTGCTCACCTGCTGGGACGGGTCGGGGCTGGGAGATGAAGCTCGGACTTTCGAGGTCAGATCCCTGGGAGAGGACTGGGGTTGGCTGCATGAAGACAGCTGGAGGGGGCTAGTGCACCACAGCTAGCCAGGAGGGAGTCCAGGAAAAACTCTGGACCTGCCTAAGAGGCCAGAGACAATTGTTTCTGGGTGAGCAAAGAGAGGGAATTCGAGCACCACGTAAACGAGCTCTAGAGAAGGGCACAAGCCGTGGTTATCAGCGTGGACACCAGAGACGAGCATGAACCACTAAGGCTGCTGCTACAGCCACCAAGAAGCCTGTGTTCAAGCATGGGTCACTACCCACAACTACTCTCCTGGGAGCCTTTGCAGCCCCAAACTGCCAGGGTACCCCTCACCAGGGAGAACACATAGCATGCTTCAGGCTCTTGCAATGTCACACCAGCCTCTGCTGCCACAGGCTCAACCCGCATTCCGTACACCTCCCTCTCCCCAGCCTGAGTTAGCCAGAGCCCCCTAAGCAGCTGCTACTTTAACTCCGTCCTGTCCAATCTGAGCAGAGAACAGATGCCCTCAGGCAACCTACATGCAGAGGCAGCACCAAATACAAAGCTGAGCCCCAGAAACTGTGCAAACAAAAAAGAGAAAGGGAAATCTCTCCCAGCAGCCTCAAAAGCAGCAGATTAAAGCTCCACAATCAACTTGACGTACTCTGCATCTGTGCAATACCAGAATAGACAATGAATCAACCCAAAATTGAGGCAGTGGATTCTGGGAGCAACTGTAGACTTGGGGTTTGCTTTCTGCATCTAATCTGTTTCTGGTTTTATGTTTATCATAATTGAGTATTTAGAGCTTATTATCATTGGTAGATTTGTTTATTGACTTGGTGGCTCTCTTCCTTTTTTATATTTTATACATATATATAAGTATTTTTTTCCGTTTTCTCTTTGTGTTAGTATGTGTATGCCTCTTTCTGTAATTTTGTCTGTATAGCTTTGCTTTTGCCATTTTTCCTAGGGTTCTGACAGTCCTTTTCTGTTTTTGTGTTTTTTAGTGTAGTTTTTAACACATGTTATCGTTGGTGAATTTGGTTTTTGGTTTGGTTGCTCTCTTTCTTTTTTTTAAAATTACTTTGTTATTCTTTTTTTTTTTTTTAAACATCTTTATTGGGGTATAATTGCTTTACAATGGTGTGTTAGTTTCTGCTTTATAACAAAGTGAACCAGCTATACATATACATATGTTCCCATATGTCTTCCCTCTTGCGTCTCCCTCCCTCCCACTCTCCCTATCCCACCCCTCCAGGCTGTCACAAAGCACCAAGCTAATATCCCTGTGCCTTGCGGCTGCTTCCCCCTAGCTACCTACCTTAATACGTTTGTTAGTGTGTATATATCCATGACTCTCTCTCGCCCTGTCAAAACTCACCCTTCCCCCTCCCCACATCCTCAAGTCCGTTCTCCAGTAGGTCTGCATCTTTATTCCTGTCTTACCCCTAGATTCTTCATGACATTTTATTTCCTTAAATTCCATATATATGTGTTAGCATACGGTATTTGTCTTTTTCTTTCTGACTTACTGCACTCTGTATGACAGACTCTAGGTCTATCCATCTCATTACAAATAGCTCAATTTCATTTCTTTTTAAGGCTGAGTAATATTCCATTGTGTATATGTGCCACATCTTCTTTATCCATTCATCCAATGATGGGCGCTTAGGTTGTTTCCATCTCCGGGCTATTGTAAAGAGAGCTGCAATGAACATTTTGGTACATGACTCTTTTTGAATTTTGGTTTTCTCAGGGTATATGCCCAGTAGTGGGATTGCTGGGTCATATGGTAATTCTATTTGTAGTTTTCTAAGGAACCTCCATACTGTTCTCCATAGTGGCTGAACCAATTCACATTCCCACCAGCAGTGCAAGAGTGTCCCCTTTTCTCCACACCCTCTCCAGCATTTATTGTTTCTAGATTTTTTGATGATGGCCATTCTGACTGGTGTGAGATGATATCTCATTGTAGTTTTGATTTGCATTTCTCTAATGATTAATGATGTTGAGCATTCTTTCATGTGTTTGTTGGCATTCTGTATATCTTCTTTGGAGAAATGTCTAATTAGGTCTTCTGCCCATTTTTGGATGGGGTTGTTTGTTTTTATGTAATTGAGCTGCATGAGCTGCTTGTAAATTTTGGAGATTAATCCTTTGTCAGTTGCTTCATTTGCAAATGTTTTCTCCCATTCTGAGGGTTATCTTTTGGTCGTGGTTATGGTTTCCTTTGCTGTGCAAAAGCTTTGAAGTTTCATTAGGTCCCATTTGTTTATTTTTGATTTTATTTCCATTACTATAGGAGGTGGGTCAGAAGGGATCTTGCTGTGATTTATGTCATACAGTGTTCTGCCTATGTTTTCCTCTAAGAGTTTGATAGTGACTGACCTTACATTTAGGTCTTTAATCCATTTTGAGCTTATTTTTGTGTATGGTGTTAGGGAGTGATCTAATCTCATACTTTTACATGTACCTGTCCAGTTTTCCCAGCACCATTTATTGAAGAGGCTGTCCTTTCTCCACTGTACATTCCTGCCTCCTTTATCAAAGATAAGGTGTCCATATGTGCGTGGGTTTATCTCTGGGATTTCTATCCTGTTCCACTGATCTATCTTTCTGTTTTTGTGCCAGTACCATACTGTCTTGATTACTGTTGCTTTGTAATATAGTCTGAAGTCAGGGAGCCTTATTCCTCCAGCTCCTTTTTTCGTTCTCAAGATTGCTTTGGCTATTCGGGGTCATTTGTGTTTCCATACAAATTGCGAAATTTTTTGTTCTAGTTCTGTGAAAAATGCCAGTGGTAGTTTGATAGGGATTGCATTGAATCTGTAGATTGCTTTGGGTAGTAGAGTCATTTTCACAATGTTGATTCTTCCCATCCAAGAACATGGTATATCTCTCCATCTATTTGTATCATCTTTAATTTCTTTCATCAGTTTCTTATAATTTTCTGCATACAGGTCTTTCATCTCCTTAGGTAGGTTTATTCCTAGATATTTTATTCTTTATGTTGCAATGGTAAATGGGAGTGTTTTCTTGATTTCACTTTCAGATTTTTCATCATTAGTATATAGGAATGCCAGAGATTTCTGTGCATTAACTTTGTATCCTGCTACTTTACCAAATTCATTGATTAGCTCTAGTAGTTTTCTGGTAGCATCTTTAGGATTCTCTATGTATAGTATCATGTCATCTGCAAACAGTGACAGCTTTACTTCTTCTTTTCCGATTTGGATTCCTTTTATTTCCTTTTCTTCTCTGATTGCTGTGGCTAAAACGTCCAAAACTATGTTGAATAAGAGTGGTGAGAGTGGGCAACCTTGTCTTGTTCCTGATCTTAGTGGAAATGCTTTCAGTTTTTCACCATTGAGGATGATGTTTGCTGTGGGCTTGTCATATATGGCCTTTATTATGTTGAGGAAATTTCCCTCTATGCCTACTTTCTGCAGGGTTTTTATCATAAATGGGTGTTGAATTTTGTCGAAAGCTTTCTCTGCATCTATTGAGATGATCATATGGTTTTTCTCCTTCAATTTGTTAATATGGTTTATCACATTGATAGGTTTGCGTATATTGAAGAATCCTTGCATTCCTGGAATAAACCCCACTTGATCGTGGTGTATGATCCTTTTAATGTGCTGTTGGATTCTGTTTGCTAGTATTTTGTTGAGGATTTTTGCATCTATGTTCATCAGTGATATTGGCCTGTAGTTTTCTTTCTTTGTGACATCCTTGTCTGGTTTTGGTATCAAGGTGATGGTGGCCTCGTAGAAGGAATTTGGGAGTGTTCCTCCCTCTGCTATATTTTGGAAGAGTTCGAGAAGGATAGGTGTTAGCTCTTCTCTAAACGTTTGATAGAATTCACCTGTGAAGCCATCTGGTCCTGGGCTTTTGTTTGTTGGAAGATTTTTAATCACAGTTTCAATTTCAGTGCTTGTGATTGGTCTGTTCATATTTTCTATTTCTTCCTGATTCAGTCTTGGCAGGTTGTGCATTTCTAAGAATTTGTCCATTTCTTCCAGATTGTCCATTTTATTGGCATAGAGTTGCTTGTAGTAATCTCTCATGATTTTTTTTAATTTCTGCAGTGTCAGTTGTTACTTCTCCTTTCTCATTTCTAATTCTATTGATTTGAGTCTTCTCCCTTTTTTTCTTGATGAGTCTGGCTAGTGGTTTATCTATTTTGTTTATCTTCTCAAAGAACCAGCTTTTAGTTTTATTGATCTTTGCTATCATTTCCTTCATTTCTTTTTCATTTATTTCTGATCTGATTTTTATGATTTCTTTCCTTCTGCTAGCTTTTGGGTTTTTTTGTTCTTCTTTCTCTAATTGCTTGAGGTGCAAGGTTAGGTTGTTTATTCGAGATGTTTCCTGCTTCTTAAGGTGGGCTTGTATTGCTATAAACTTCCCCCTTAGAACTGCTTTTGCTGCATCCCATAGATTTTGGGTCGTTGTGTCTCCATTGTCATTTGTTTCTAGGTACTTTTTTATTTCCTCTTTGATTTCTTCAGTGATCACTTCATTATAAAGTAGTGTATTGTTTTGCCTCCATGTGTTTGTATTTTTTACAGATCTTTTCCTGTAATTGATATCTAGTCTCATGGCGTTGTGGTCAGAAAAGATACTTGATACAATTTCAGTTTTCTTAAATTTACCAAGGCTTGATTTGTGACCCAAGATATGATCTATCCTGGAGAATGTTCCATGGGCACTAGAGAAAAATGTGTATTCTGTTGTTTTTGGATGGAGTGTCCTATAAATATCAATTAAGTCCATCTTGTTTAATGTATCATTTAAAGCTTATGTTTCCTTATTTATTTTCATTGTGGATGATCTGTCCATGGGTGAAAGTGGGGTATTAAAGTCCCCTACTATGAATGTGTTACTGTCGATCTCCCCTTTTATGGCTGTTAGTATTTGCCTTATGTATTGAGGTTCTCCTATGTTGGGTGCATAAATATTTACAATTGTTATATCTTCTTCTTGGATCGATCCCTTGATCATTATGTAGTGTCCTTCTTTGTCTCTTTTAATAGTATTTATTTTAAAGTCTATTTTGTCTGATATGGGAATTGCTACTCCAGCTTTCTTTTGGTTTCCATTTGCATGGAATATCTTTTTCCATCCCCTTACTTTCAGTCTGTATGTGTCTCTAGGTCTGAAGTGGGTCTCTTGTAGACAGCATATATAAGGGTCTTGTTTTTGGATCCATTCAGCCAATCTGTGTCTTTTGGTGGGAGCATTTAGTCCATTTACATTTAAGGTAATTATCGATATGTATGTTCCTATTCCCATTTTCTATATTGTTTTGGGTTCGTTATTATAGGTCGTTTCCTTCTCTTGTGTTTCTTGTCTAGAGAAGTTCCTTTAGCATTTGTTGTAAAGCTGGTTTGGTGGTGCTGAACTCTCTCAGCTTTTGCTTGTCTGTAAAGGTTTTAATTTCTCCATCAAATCTGAATGAGATCCTTGCTGGGTAGAGTAGTCTTGGTTGCAGGTTTTTCTCCTTCATCACTTTCAGTATGTCCTGCCACTCCCTTCTGGCTTGTAGGGTTTCTGCTGAGAGATCAGCTGTTAAGCTTATGGGGATTCCCTTGTGTGTTATTTGTTGTTTTTCCCTTGCTGCCTTTAATATGATTTCTTTGTATTTAATTTTTGAAAGTTTGATTAATATGTGTCTTGGCGTATTTCTCCTTGTATTTATCCTGTATGGGACTCTCTGTGCTTCCTGGACTTGATTAACTATTTCCTTTCCCATATTAGGGAAGTTTTCAACTATAATCTCTTCAAATATTTTCTCAGTCCCTTTCTTTTTTTCTTCTTCTTCTGGAACCCCTATAATTCGAATGTTGGTGTGTTTAATGTTTTCCCAGAGGTCTCTGAGACTGTCCTCAGTTCTTTTCATTCTTTTTTCTTTATTCTGCTCTGCAGTAGTTATTTCCACTACTTTATCTTCCAGGTCAATTATCCGTTCTTCTGCCTCAGTTATTCTGCTATTGATCCTATCTAGAGTACTTTTAATTTCATTTATTGCGTTGCTCATCGTTGCTTGTTTCATCTTTATTTCTTCTAGGTCCTTGTTAACTGTTTCTTGCATTTTGTCCATTCTACTTCCAAGATTTTGGATCATCCTTACTATCATTATTCTGAATTCTTTTTCAGGTAGATTGTCTATTTCCTCTTCATTTGTTAGGTCTGGTACATTTTTATCTTGCTCCTTCATCTGCTGTGTGTTTTTCTGTCTTCTCATTTTGCTTATCTTACTGTGTTTGGGATCTCCTTTTTGCAGGTTGCACATTCGTTGTTCCCGTTGTTTTTGATGTCTGTCTCCAGTGGCTAAGGTTGTTTCAGTGGGTTGTGTAGGCTTCCTGGTGGAGGGGACTAGTGCCTGTGTTGTGGTGGCTGAGGCTGGATCTTGTCTCTCTAGTGGGCAGGTTCACGTCTGGTGGTGTGTTTTGGGGTGTCTGTGGCCTTGTTATGATTTTAGGCAGCCTCTCTGCTAATGGGTGAGGTTGTGTTCCTGTTTTGCTAGTTGTTTGGCATAGGTTGTCCAGCACTGTGGCTTGCTGGTCGTTGAGTGAAGCTGGGTGCTGGTGTTAAGATGGAGGTCTCTGGGAGATTTCCACCGTTTAATATTATGTGGAGCTGGGAGGTCTCTTGTTGACCAGTGTCCTGAAGTTGGCTCTCCTACCTCAGAGGCAGAGCCCTGACTCCTGGGCTGGAGCACCAAGAGCCTTTCATCCACATGGCTCAGAATAAAAGGGAGAAAAAGTAGAGAGAATTAGTAGAAGTATGAGGAAAGAAAGAAGGAAAGGAGGAAAGGAAGGAAGGAAGAAAGAATCAAAGAAGGAAAGAAAGGTGGGAGGGAGGGAGGGAGGAAGGAAGGAAGGAAGCAGAGAAAGAAGGAAAAAAGACAGAAAGAAAGAAGATACAGTAAAAATAAAATAAATTATAATATAGCTATTGAATTAAAAAGTATTTAGAAAAAAAATAAAAATGGACGGATAGAACCTTAGGACAAATGTTGGAAGCAAAGCTATGCAGAGAAAGTCTTACACAGAAGCATACACATACACCTTCACAAAAAGAAGTAAAGGGGGAAAAATCATAAATGTTGCTCTCAGAGACCACCTCCTCAATTTGGGGTGATTCATTGTCTAAAGGAGGGAAGGAAGGAAGGAAAGAAAGAAAGAAAGAATGAAGGTAAAGTATAATAAAGTTATTACAATTAAAATTAATTATTAAGAAAAGAAATTTTTAAAAAACCATGGACGGATAGAGCCCTAGGACTAATGGTGGAAACAAGAGTATACAGACAAGATCTCACACAGAAGCATACACGTACACATTCACAAAAAGAGGAAAAGGGAAAAAAATCATAGATCTCGCTGCTAAATTCCACCTCTTCAATTTGGGATCATTCCTTGTCTATTCAGGTATTCCACAGATGCAGGGTATATCAAGTTGATTGTGGAGCTTTAATCCGCTGCTTCTGTGGCTGCTGGGAGAGATTTCCCTTTCTCTTCTTTGTTCTCACAGCTCACAGGAGCTCAGCTTTGGATTTGGCCCTGCCTCTACGTGTAGGTCGCTGGAGGGCGTCTGTTTTTTGCTCAGACAGGACTGGGTTAAAGGTGCTGCTGATTCGGGGGCTTCGGCTCACTGAGGCCGGGGGTTGGGGGATGGGGTAAGGAGGGGCACTGAGTGCGGGGCGGGCCTGCGGCGGCAGAGGCGGCGTGACGTTGCGGCAGAGGCCGGCGTGACGTTGCACCAGCCTGAGGCCCGCTGTGCGTACTCCTGGGGAAGTTGTCCCTGGATCCTGGGAACCTGGCAGTGGCGGGCTGCACAGGCTCCGCGGAAGAGGGGTGTGGAGAGTGACCTGTGCTCGCACACAGGCCCCTTGGTGGCGGCAGCAGCAGCCTTAGCATCTCCCGCCCGACTCTGGGGTCCGCGGTTTTAGCTGCGGCTCGCGCCCGTCTCTGGGGTTCGCGCTTTTAGCCGCGGCTCGCGCCCGTCTCTGGAGCTCCTTTAAGCAGTGCTCTTAAACCCCTCTCCTCGCGCACCAGGAAACAAAGAGGGAAGAAAAAGTCTCTTGCTTCTTCGGCAGGTGCAGGCTTTTCCCCGAACTCCCTACCGGCTAGTCGTGGCGCACCAACCCCTTCAGGCTATGTTCAAGCCGCCAACCTCAGTCCTCTCCCTGCACTCCATCCAAAACCGAAACCCGAGCCTCAGCTCGCAGCCTCGCCCGCTCCGGGTGGTGAGCAGACAAGCCTCTCGGGTTGGTGAGTACCTGTCGGCACCGATCGTCTGTGCAGGAATCTCCCCGCTTTGCCCTCCGCACCCGTCGCTGTGCACTCCTCCGCGGTCCTGAAGCGCCCCCCTCTGCCTCCCGCAGTCTCCGCCCGCGGAGGGGCTTCCTAGTGTGTGGAAACTTTTCCTCCTTCACAGCTCCCTCCCACTGGTGCAGGTGCCGTCCTTATTCTTTTGTCTCTGTTTTTTCTTTTGCCCTACCCGGGTACGTGGGGAGTTTCTTGCCTTTTGGGAGCTCTGAGGTCTTCTGCCAGCCTTCAGTAGGTGTTCTGTAGGAGTTGTTCCGCGTGTAGATGTATTTCTGGTGTATCCGTGGGGAGGAAGGCGATCTCCGCATCTTACTCTTCCGCCATCTTCAAGGTCCCCTGTTATTCTTTTATTTATTTATTTATTTATCTTTCTTCCTTTCTTCCATGTGGCTGACAGGGTCTTGGAGGCTCTGGCCGGATGTCAGGCCTGAGCCTCTGAGGTGGGAGAGCTGAGTTCAGAACATTGGTCCACCAGAGACCTCCCAGCCCCATGCAACATCAAATGGCAAAAGCTCTCCCAGAGCTTTCCATCTCAATGCTAAGACCCATCTCTGCTACATGACCAGCAAGTTACAGTGCTGGACACTCTATGCCGAACAACTAGCAAGACAAGAACACAACCTCACCCATTAGCAGAGAGGCTGCCTAAAATCATAATATGGTCACAGACACCACAAAACACAGCACCGGATGTTGTCCTGCCCACCAGAAAGGCAAGATCCAGCCTCATCCACCAGAATACAAGCACCAGTTCCCTCCACCAGGAAGCCTACACAATGCACTAAACTATACTTACTCACTGGAGGCAGACAGCAGAAACAATGGGAACTATGTATCTGCAGCCTGCAGAAAGGAGACCTCAAACACAGTAAGTTAAGCAAAATGAGTAGACAGAGAAACACACAACAGATGAAGGAGCAAGGTAAAAACCCACCAGACCAAACAAATGAAGAGGAAATAGGCAGTCTGCCTGAAAAATAATTCAGAGTAATGATAGTAAAGATGTTCCAAAATCTTGGAAATAGAATGGATAAAATACAAGAAATGTTTAACAAGGACTTAGAAGAACTAAAGAGCAAACAAACAATGATGAGCAACAAAATATATGAAATTAAAAATTATCTAGAAGGAATCAGTAGCAGGATAACTGAGGCAGAAGAAAGGATAAGTGACCTAGAAGACAAAATAGTGGAAATAACTATCGCAGAGCAGTAAAAAAAAAAAAAGAAAGAATGGGGCTTCCCTGATGGTGCAGTGGTTGGGAGTCCACCTGCCGATGCAGGGGACACAGGATCGTGCCCCGGTCCGGGAAGATTCCACATGCCACAGAGCGGCTGGGCCCGTGAGCCATGGCCACTGAGCCTGTGTGTCCAGCGCCTGTGCCACACAATGGAAAAGGCCACAGCAGTGAGAGGTCAGCGTACCACAAAAACAAACAAACAAACAAAAAAGAATGAAAATAATTTAGGGCAATCTCAGAGACCACTGGGACAACATTAAATGCACCAACGTTCAAATTATAGGGGTCTCAGAAGAAGAAGAGAAAAAAATAGACTGAGAAAATATTTGAATAGTTTACAGTTGAAAACTTCTCTAATATGGGTAAGGAAATAGTGAAACAAGTCCAGGAAGTGCAGAGAGTCCCATACAGGATAAATGAAAGGAGAAACACGCCAAGACACATATTAATCAAACTTTCTAAAATTAACTATAAAGAAAAAATATTAAATGCAGCAAGGGAAAAACAATAACATACAAGGGAATCCCCATAAAGTTAACAGCTGATCTTTCAGCAGAAAGTCTGCAAGCCAGAAGGGAGTGGCAAGACATATTTAAAGTGATGAAAGGGAGGAACCTATAACCAAGTTTACTCTAGCCAGGAAGGATCTCATTCAGATTTGATGGAGAAATTAAAACCCTGACAGACAAGCAAAAGCTAAGAGAATTCAGCTCCACCAGACAAGATTTTCAACAAATGTTAAAGGAGCTTTTCTAGGCAGGAAACACAAGAGGAGGAAAATACCTACAATAACAAACCCAAAATAATTAAGAAAATGGGAATAGGAACATACATATTGATAACTATCTTAAATGTAAATGGATTAAATGCTTCAACCAAAAGACATAGACTGGCTGAATGGATACACAAACAAGACCCGTATATATGCTGTATACAAGAGACTCACTTCAGGCCTAAGGACGCATACAGACTGAAAGTGAGAGGATGGAAAAAGATATTCCATGCAAATGGAAATCAAAAGAAAGCTGGAGTAGCAATTCTCATATCAGACAAAATAGAATTTAAATTAAATGCTATTATAAGAGACAAAGAAGGACACTATATAATGATCAAGGGATCAATCCAAGAAGAAGATATAACAATTGTGAATATTTTTGCACCCGACATAGGAGCACCTCAATATATAAGGCAAATGCTAACAGCCATAAAAGGGGAAAACAACAGTAACACAAAAATAGTAGGGGACTTTAAAACCTCACTTTCTCCAATGGATAGATCAAACAAAATGAAAATAAATAAGGAAACACAAGTTTTAAATGACACATTAAACAAGATGGACTTAATTGATATTTATAGGACATTCCATACAAAAACAAGTGAATACACTTTCTTCTCAAGTGCTCATGAAACATTCTCCAGGATAGATCATATCTTGAGTCACAAATCAAGCCTTGGTAAATTTAAGAAAATTGAAATCATATCAAGTATCTTTTCTGACCACAACTCTATAAGACTAGATATGAATTACAGGAAAGAAACTGTAAAAAATGCAAAGACATGGAGGCTAAACATACACTCCTAAATAACAAAGAGATCACTGAAGAAATCAAAGAGGACATAAAAAAATACCTAGAAACAAATGACAATGAAACCATGACAACACAAAAGCTGTGGGATGCAGCAAAAGCAGTTCTAAGAGGGAAGTTTATAGCAATGCAATCCTACCTTCAAGGAACAAGAAACATCTCAAATAAACAAACAAACCTTATACCTAAAGCAATCAGAGAAAGAAGAACAAAAACCCCCAAAGTTAGCAGAAGGAAAGAAATCATAAAGATCAGATCAGAAATAATTTAAAGAGGAATGAAAGAAATGATATCAAAGATCAATAAAACTAAAAGGTGGTTATTTGAGAAGATAAACAAAATTGATATTCCATTAGCCAGCCTAATCTAAAAAAAAAAGTGAGAAGACTCAAATCAATAGAATTAGAAACGAAAAAGAAGTAACAACTGACAATGCTGAAATACAAAGGATCATGAGAGATTACTACAAGCAACTCTATGCTAATAAAATGGACAACATGGAAGAAATGGACAAATTCTTAGGAAAGCACAACCTTCCAAGACTGAACCAGGAAGAAATAGAAAATATGAACAGACCAATCACAAGCACTGAAATTGAAACTGTGATTAAAAATCTTCTAACAAACAAAAGCCCAGGGCCAGATGGCTTCACAGGTGAATTCTATGAAACACTTAGAGATGAGCAGGCACCTGTGCTTCTCAAACCCTTTCAAAATATAGCAGAGCAACGAACACTCCCAAACTCATTCTATGAGACCACCATCACCCTGATACCAAAACCAGACAATTATATCACAAAGAAAGAAAACTACAGGCCAATATCACTAATGAACATAGATGCAAAAATCCTCAACAAAATACTAGCAAACAGTATCCAACAGCACATTAAAATGATCACACACTATGATCAAGTGGGGTTTATCCCAGAGCTATTTTCCTCCAACTTGCATATAGTTCAGTTATATAGTCACCTTCCCTGGGCTTACAGCTATGCTTTAAGATTAAAATTAGATAAGTTAATAAAGGTGATATTTGATGCCAGTTGAATTTAAGATTCCGGTGATGATTTTGTTGGATTTATCAGAGCCTGAAACATTTAAAATTCTTTCTACCTTGGCTAATTATGTACTACAGGAGGAAGTTCTAGGCACCCCACTCTTGTTTGTTTGGAAGGATCAAAAAACTGAGCCAGACTTGTTTCACATTAAACCTCAAGCCAGGTGCATATCACCTGCTTTTGGTGTTTTTCCTTTTCTTCAAAAACACACAAAACTGTGGATTGATTATGCTCTCTGCTTGTGATTGCAATTGCAAGGAGGGTATTGGGTATAATTTGATCCAATTGGAACAACAATATAAAGGACTATAAGTCTGTTTCAATGTGAAACAAACATATTCAGAAATCTGTTTCCTTTTAATAAATATTTCCTTCCATGTTATTTTTTTGCATGGATTTGGAGGTTATATGCTAATAAAATCTAAGGCAGAGTGGGATCTAATTCTTACAGACAAAGGCTACTTGCCCAGGACAATTTCTTTCATCATGGAAAACCTATAGTTTTGAAACAGAGCTCTAAATATATATAGGGAAGTTATGAAAATGATTTGAGGACTGAGATATTCTTGTTTATGTTTTTATGTGCTAATTAATTCTCTTCTTCAACAAAAGTTTTAAGTCTGTTTAATCTGATTAAATTAATAGGTAATGATGCACACATACACACACACACACACTTTTTAGAATAAGAACAAAATATACTATGAAAGCTATATACATTTAGAAGTTTAGATCATTGATTCATTCAGCAATTATTTCATGAGTCCATATCAGACCAGCCTAACTCTACCTCTCATTAGCTGTGTGTACTGAGCTAAGTAATCTTGTCTCTCTAATTCTTGGTTTCCTCATCCATTAATTGGGGAAAAATAATAATTAATCAAACAAATTTTGTAGGAACTCCAATGAGATAACATGGCACATAGTAGGAACTATCAGTTTAGTGGGTAAGGAATATATCTAAATACATAATTATAATGTAAAATAGCTATCATTTCTTGATGGTATTGTTATGATATTTGTATACAGGTCCTAACATCTTGGTATACAGGTCCTGACAACTTCATAGATAGTCTTAGTGACCATTTGGATAGCTCTCACAAGAACCTTGCTTCACAATTGCTTTATATCTTAAATTATATTCCACTTCAGCCTTTCATACTCATGGCCCCACTTCAGACCTCTTAACACTCAAAATCATTCTGCTTTTAAAACATTAAATTCTAATATTCAAACATGTGATAGCAAATTCATTTTTTCTAGGTCTTTCATCTTGCTTCTGTTACACACCTTTTTTTATTTACCTCATTGACACTTCCTTGGACACTGGAGCTTTTCTCCAGTGAATATATTATCTCATTCTTTTCTTTGAGGATTGAACTTTGGAAACATGCAGGCTTGTACCAGGAGCAGGGTAAGCTGTGTTAAGGTGGTGGAAGTGGTCTATCCTGGGTGCACACAATAATAAAGCTCACTGAAAGTGTGTTTGCTTTTTGTTATCACCATGCACCCAGCAATTCCAAACAATGTCAGTGATAAAATAATCTTTGAACAAATTTGTGTTGATGTAATTTCCAAACTATGGTGGCAGTTGCTACTGAGTTCTGATAACAAATATGTAAGTGCTGCTTCAAAAAATAAATCCCTCTACAGGAAGGTCTCCAGTGTCAAAATCTAAATAACACCAAGAAAACAGGGATAAAACCTGAGGAAGCTTTGGGCCATTGGTATTTTAAATTGAAATAGAGTTTCATTTGAAGATTTCCTGAGTTCCCTTTTTACTCAGGGACGAAAATATCCCAACATCCTTTGAGAGACTTGCCTTTAAGCAGGACCTGTTGATCTCCAAACTCTCTGTCATATAGAGTAGGTGTCATATGAACTCCAGTGTTTTTAGTTTTACTTGACATACTGCCTCAGATACTCCACTGGAAAATAGTTTAATGAGTGTACAAAGGAAGACTACTAAGACAGCTCAACTCCATCATTCACTATTTGTGCGGTTCTCACTACTCATTACTTTTTCTTCCTTTCCATCTATTCACTCTTATATCCACATCAATCGCTTTTCTGCTTCAACAGCTCCACTGAATCTGACTTTTCCACAGTCATCAATGAATGCTCTCTTAGTTGATAAATTATTAGAGTCTATTATCAGAGGTCGATGGCAATTACTATTTACAATTTTCCTTTATTTCTTAAGTGTAGGATGATTCTCTTTCCAATGTCCTGATCTTTTACAATGTCACAAGTGTTTTGAGATGAATAGGGAATTGTTGGGGATTGATAAGAATACGTGGACTTTGAGTTGCTTCTAGAGCCATGTTTCTGGTTTGGTAAAGACTCAAATTGAATAAGACAAAAAAAGTTGTTTTTAATTTCTGAAAGAATTAGATTTCAGCCTGAATGATATTCAGGGGTTGATCTCTGCATTCACACACATTATTTTCAGTTTACTTGTTTATATCAGAGAGAAGATTTCCAACTAAGATGGAAATCAAAAGATTCCTATGTTCTAGATTTAGAGCTGCATATCTTTGGAATATCTTAATAAATCTTTCCACAAACGTGTCAGTATGTTTTCTTTCCCTCTTATTACCTAGCTTCATTTTAGCTTAGGAGAGAAGGTAACAAAAAAAAATCCTATCAGGCTCTGAATATCAGCTTACAATTTGTCCAACTTCTGACCATAAAGCTCTCTTAAAAAAACATTTCAAGTATTTAAATGAAAGTTATACCTATCAAATGAGTCAAAACCAAAAGCAAAACTTAACCATGGATGCAAGAAGCATCCCCGAAGAGGACACAAATATGCAGCCCTCCCAAGTTCCAGAAACACCCCCAAAGATAGGTAAAAGAAAGAGAATTAGGCCATTCTACTTGAAAGCTGGCAGTGATTGGTAGGATATTAATTGAAATGGGACACCATACATGTTTCTGTCTAGCTACATTTTGGGGGCTACCAGTATAACAATTGGCCACCTGCACACACAATCACGGATAAACTGTGCACATTGACAGGTGGAAACCTAAGTCCTCAAAACACAAAACAAGAAGTAATTAGGAAAGCAAGAGCTGTCCCTGGAAGAGACAATAACCAAATAAGCATGTCCCCAAAACAAATTTTAACCAGAGTCACAGTCCAAAGAACTTATTTTATGAAATGTTTTTCATTTGGTAAACTGAATTTGGAAAGAAAAACATTCTTAATACCTTTGCTCAATTGGACTCCACAGGCAGAGCTCCAAGAGACTGATGTGATACAAATTGTCCAATTTGGCAGAGTGGAAGAAGAGGGTAAGTGTGGAAAATAACTAAATCCTCATATTTTATAATTAGAAATTAATAGCTGAGTCCTACATCTGAAACATAAAGTGATAGCAATAAAAATGTGTTATTTAAATAAATTATATGAAATAGTCAAAGTATGAAAAATAGGTGCTCTGAGTAGTAGGAAATGGAGTTGTGAATGAGGAAACTTGTTTTTCTTAATATGCTTGGTTAATCTCTTGATTTTAAAACTATGTGCTTGTAGATTTTTTGATGATGGCCATTCTGACCAGTGTGAGATGATATCTCATTGTAGTTTTGATTTGCATTTCTCTAATGATTAATGATGTTGAGCATTCTTTCATGTGTTTGTTGGCAATCTGTATATCTTCTTTGGAGAAATGTCTATTTAGGTTTTCTGTCCATTTTTGGATTGGGTTGTTTGTTTTTTTGATATTGAGGTGCATGAGCTGCTTGTACAAACAATAAATGCTGGAGGATGTGGAGAAAAGGGAACCCTCTTGCACTGTTGGTGGGAATGTAAATTGTTGCAGCCACTATGGAGAACTACCGTACAACCCAGCAATCCTGCTGCTGGGCATATATGCTGAGAAAACCAGAATTCAAAAAGAGTCATGTACCAGAATGTTCATTGCAGCTCTATTTACAATAGCCTGGACATGGAAACAACCTACGTGTCCATCATCGGATGAATGGATAAAGAAGATGTGGAACATATATACAATGGAATATTACTCAGCCATAAAAAGAAATGAAATTGAGTTATTTGTAGTGAGGTGGATGGACCTAGAGTCTGTCATACAAAGTGAATGAAGTAAGTCAGGAAGAGAAAAACAAACACCGTATGCTAACACATATATAGGGAATCTAAAAAAAAAATGGTCATGAAGAACCTAGGGGAAAGATGGGAATAAAGACGCAGACCTACTAGAGAATGGACTTGAGGACATGGGGAGGGGGAAGGGTAAGCTGGGAAAAAGTGAGAGGGTGGCATGGACATATATACACTACGAAATGTAAAATAGATAGCTAGTGGGAAGCAGAGGCATAGCACAGGGAGATCAGCTCTGTGGTTTGTAACCACCTAGAGGGGTGGGATAGGGAGGTATGGGAGGGAGGGAGACGCAAGAGGGAAGATATATGGGGACATATGTATATGTATAACTGATTCACTTTGTTATAAAGCAGAAACTAACACACCATTGTAAAGCAATTATGCTCCAATAAAGATGTTAAAAAATTAAATATAAAATACAAAAACAAAACTATGTGCACCTATAACTTTTATTGAAGAAGACCCCAATCATTTAAACTATAAATGAAATAGTTTAAATTGCAAACTGATATACACTTATAATAATAACTAAATATAGAAAGCACTTTCATCACTTAGAAATTATCCAGGCATCTTTTTATGCATATATGCAGTTTAAAAACACTTAGACACCTAAATAGAAATAATTTTAAATTTTCATTATTATGAAGCTAATTTTTTCCAAAATGATTTTATCTATTTTTATTAAAAACAACAATATCAGAAACCACATAAAATGAAGTGAAACTGAATAATTCAACTAATGTCATGTTATCATATCATATACTACTTCTTAAGATGACATCTAAATTCAAGGTAAATTATGAATAAATAAAATTATGTAATTGTTATTTTTCTTTTTAATTATTTATTTTAATTTTAGGAACGACAGACAATCAACTCTGAAAGGGTAAAAATTATCTAAAAAGCAGTATATTTTTTCGCAGTTGTATTCCTAAACTCTTTTTTGATTGATTGAGGCTCTTGAAAATAAGAGTCTAATGTTAGGAAACTTTCTTCTTTGCCCTGAAGCAAGCATGGACATTCTTGGCTCTACAAGGACTTTCAACTGCATTTGGTATAAAAATAATCCATTTTAGAGGTCAGTAAATAACACTGAAATTCTTTGAATGACAGTGTTGGAGGAGGAACAAGATGCAGGGCCACTCTATTTTATTAAAGATCCTTTAGTCTTCCTTTTCCACAAGATCTCCATTGATAAGCTCTTGTGAATGAGATTTTAAATATCCAACATTTTTAGGATAAGTTCTGCCTGACATCTCTTTGTTGCCTCTCAAACTGGCATAATTTTTCTATTACTCTCAGTGTGGTCTTAGCTACAGTAATCATGATCTTAAAAAATGACAGGTAGAGCTGTTCAGAGTTGCTTCTGCTTATTTAGAAAGAAAGTTCTTATGTTAGGTGACACCTTGACTTATAGTGAATTTCTTTTCCCTTGTATACATTTTTTCTCCATGCATTACTGAATTCTTAAAAGGGAATTGGAGGAAGAGATAATGGAGGATATCTGTTGATGGGACAGCATCTAGTTTTTTGAGCGTGATTAAAATATTCTGCTATTAGATAGTAGTGATTGTTGCACAATATTGTGAACATACTATAAACCACTCAACTGTACACTTTAAAAGGATTATAAATGAAACCAACTAGTCATGGAAGAACAATTACTACATGATTACACTAGTACGAAGTATCTAAAACAGTCAAACTGCTAGAAGCAGAGAGTATAATGGTGGTTGGCGGGGCTCGGGGGAGGGGGAAATGAAGAGTTGCTATAGAACAGTTATAAAACCTCAGTTATGCAAGATGAATAAGTTCTAGAGGTCTGCTGCACAACATCATGCCTATAGTTAACATACTGTATTATACATTTAAAATGTGTTAAGGAAGTAGATCTCATGTTAAAAATTCTTACCACAATAAAATAAGTAATGTTATGGTATGAAATATATATATATTAATTCAGGAAAAATATTTGAGAATTTTAGCCTAATATAATAACTTTACAGTGTGTTTTGCAGGTGCATTAGTCTAGTTACTTAAATTTAGAAAGATAATGGGTTCAAAAGTTCAAAAACTTCTCTTAAGAATTTCATCAGATATATCTGCATATATATGATGAAAACATATATATATATATGTTTGAAATTTTGGATATTATTCATATACACTAGTGATCAAGAAGAAATTGATGACTTTCATTCGATAAAACAATGTATATTTTTCTTTCTTTTGGGGGATTAACTTTTTACCAAATTTATTACTACTATTCATACATATTTTTTGCCATATTTATTAGTACTACATATAGATAAATTACCCCAACTTTTAGGAAAGCTCATTGTCCCCATCCCCTGTCAAGCCATCTCAAATGAGAAATGTTTTGACATACATCAAAGACAAAATGAAACACAAAATTATATACTGTAATACTGTGCAGACGGTTTTGCATGAGGAACAAGAGTCAGAATTTTGCATTATGGGTTACCTCATCTCTCTTCAATTTCACTCTAATAGATATTTTCCCAGTTTAATACCAGGGAATAAAACAAGGGATGAAAACAGAGCCAAAGAGAGCCACCTCCAATATCTAAAGCTTTACATCATCCTCTGATAGGGTTTCTGCCGACAAAATAAGTTGAGTCCTTGGGCATCAAGTTTAGCTCACTGGGATAATGGACAGCATGCGATTGGGTCTGAAGCTCATAGATCATTGGCCTGGAGTATCATCTATGGTTATATTACTTGAAAACCTTCTGAAGTGAGCAGAAGATATTTAAGCAGCTGCTCAGGATTTGCATATCTTAAATGCATTTAATATGGTTAACATTACTGGCTACATAAAAATAGATTCCTTCTCTCTCACCATAGATCCCATAGGACAGTAACACAGTGTTTTCTTACTGAGTTTGAAATTTTTTCTTTTCAAAAAAACACGATGAATTTTACTACATTGGTAACAACATTAAAATATATAATGAATTTTAAGTTGTATATGTGTATGTGTGTGTCTATATCTGTGTGTCTGTATTAAAAGTTGGGATATTCCTATTTTTCCAATACTCAAACATGATCTCTTGTGGAGAAATCAGAATAAGAAGTAGCACTTCACTTTTATCTTTGGTACAGGCAACTTTTCTAAAGTTTGGAGCTTAATGTTACTTTAATTTTGTCAAGTATGTTAGATATTCTTTATGGTATTTTATCTCAATAGCAAATCATTACCAATCAAAAGAGGTAAGGCACAAATATGCATTACCAGTTAAGCAATCTAAATATATTTTTACCCAAGTGATTTCAATTTTAAATCACTTCCAAAAAGAGGGAGAGACTAATACAAAAGGGTTGAGGCTAGAAATAGCTATAGATACAGGTCCCAGAGGAAACTGAACACAAGACCAGAAAGATGAGAAGGAGAAAACTATCAGGAAGTTTTAGTGCACAAATGGATTGATGCAGAACAGGGAAAGCTTTGGACAACTAAAGAAATTAGACTCAAAGGAAGTAAAGAAGGGAATATCAAACACGGAAGACAATTTTTTTTTTTTTTACTGAAGTTCTTCTTGGCTTACAGATTTGCCTGTGTTTAATTATTGAATATTCTAAGCATACTTTCTAGAGAATGTGAAGAATGACATTTAGAATATTAGTAGCAGTTTTCAAAATCAGGATACTCACTTGTTTTACGAGGGTTGTTTTTTTCTAGTCCTGATTTTAACATCCTTCATAAGTATGAGCTGCACTTTTACAGAGGTTTTTGCCTGTGAAAATATAGAGTAATTTCTATATTTGACAGCAGACATTTTTCTTTCCATTTCATTACCACATCATCCATAACCTGCAATATGTTTTATTTTTGTTGGCATAGTTCTTTTCACTGCCAATCACTTTCTATTCATAAACAACAGGAAACAAGTAAATATGTAAATTTGCTATGAAATATAGGAAAAAATGTTAGAATGTAACAAAGTAGAAGAAGCATATTATGATTGCATTTGAAGAGTATAACTCTATGAAAGGAAAGCCATGGCTAAGGCAGCAGGACAATTAACCTAATTGCAATCATAATAGCAAGATTTTTTTTCTAAATTATTTTTTTTACTGATGAAAAATGAAGAATATATAATTCCATTGATTTCATCACATTATGCATTATATTAGGACAGTTGCCTATTTAAGTATTCATAGTTTTTAAAAATGTACTTTGAAAGACATCTAAACCCTTCCAAAATCTAATTCTATCCATTTCTAGAGTAAATATGAAGCTTAAGCTTAATCTTCTGATGTTTAAAATATTTCATTAGATTTCAAGAATACATGCATAATGAATTTTACAAGTGCCATTGATTATAAACCAACAACAATCTTAAGGCAGCACCTTATGTATAATACTATTTTTATTCCTAAATATTAAAAAACATTCTACACATATTTTCACCAATACATATAATAATGAAGTCATTTATGGAAATCAAAAGAAAAATATAAACAAATAGTAAAGTAATGCTTTTAAATTTTTTCACTGAAGTTCTTTCTTGTGGGTAAGAAAATAATAGAACTTGTGTATTTCCAAGAGCCCCATGCTGCCTTTCTAGTGAAATTACATGATTTCATGAATATACACTTCATGATGATCAAAAGGAGAGACTGAGGCTTTTATTAAGAATGTACCATTAGCAGCCTGATTTATGTCAATGGATCCAAAAATAAAACATTGGGGAAAAGGGGAAGAACAAAGGAAAGAGAGGAATGAATACAGATGAATAGAATATCACAGGGCAAGGCAGAATCATGCAAGTGAAACATTGATCACATTACTCCTCATCAGAGACTTTTTAAAGTTGTTGTTTTTCTAAAAATGAACAAAACCCAATTTTTTTCCACTTAATTTGAATGCTTATCCTCCAAAAAAATAGTATTAGAGAGCCTTAAGTTTCAAGTAAAAACAAGACATTTAATCCTTTGAAAATTGCAATTTTTATATTTTAAATCAGGACTAAACAATATAAGATCAATAAATAGATTACATGGAAATTTCTGCTCCTTAGGAGATAACAGAATATTTTTTTTAATGTACATCTAGCTATGTATTTGGGAAAACACCACTCAGATGTGAATGTACCAGTCAATTCTTCTCTAAACTCTGAAGCTGTTCTTGAATAGATGACATAATTATCTTCATATTCTAATATCTAGAAAGACTATAACTCTTAAAAGGCATGTAGTTTTTTTCAGAATGATAGTTACACTAAGAACATGACTACTTCCGTTTTGTATTTAGAAAATAAACCTAGAAAGATAAACAAATGTTTTAGAAAGATTCCTGTAGTTTATAGTATACAGTGTTGAGATTTCAAATTAAGTAGTTATTAGAGACCAATAGAAAACTTCTTAAAACATTATGCACACAAAATTCTATAGTAATATATTTGTGTGTATGTTTGTGTTTGTGCGTGTGTGTAAAATCATAGAGACGAATCACACTATGTACTCCATAATATTGGATTTTACTACTTTAGCACTTACTCGTTATGATTATTTTAGGGACTTTCTATAATATATGCAACTTATTAGAGAAAGAGTGAATAAATCAAGGAAACTAAATATCTCTCTCTGCCTCAAATTTTACCATGCAGATGTCAGTTTAATAAATTTTATTATAAATATACATACTGAATATACTGGATACACATATTCCACTAATAAATTAATCATAAAGTTAATTACTGAATGTGTAAAAACACAAAGATTTTATTTTTTTATGACTAAGTGTATTCTTCCTCTAATATTTTCTTACTTGCTTAAACCTGTAACCTAGGAGTAGTATTGCTGAACCATAGGGTATGTGTGTGTTCAGCTTTACTAACGCCAAAATACTGTATAAAATAGTTGGCCAATTTACACTCCTACTAGCAGTGTTTGAGAATTCCCTTTTATCCACATTCTTTCCAAAGCTTTGTATTGTAAAATTTCTTTATTATTGTGAAATTAAATCATATAAAACATTACATCATTATAGTCTTATTTTGCTTCCTTTTCTGAGATTGAGTTTCTTATGTTCATTGGCAATTCATATTTTTCTTCTATAAAATGCTTGTTTATGCCCTTTTTATGGTAAATCAAGTGTCTTTTGATTGATTTTTTAGCAGGATTTTTAATTTGTTTTCTCTGTATTCTGGATACTAATACTACTTTTTTACACAGTTATAAATATCTTCTCTTTATATGCTGGTCATCTTTTCATATTTTTAGATTGTCTTTTGATGGTCAAAATATCTTAATTATGTAGCACCCAAATTTATTTCTCATTTCTTTTATAGTTAGTATTTTTTATTTGCTTAAGAAATTCTTCCCTATCCTGATAGCTTAAAAATATTCCTTTATATTTTATTTTAAGGGGCTTAAAATTTTGTTTCTTTTTAAACTTAGATCTTTAATGTTTCTGGAATTGATATTGTGAATTAGAGATGCATACCTTTTCCATATAGATAGCCAATAATCTTAGCATAATCTTTCGACTAGTTCCTTCTTTACCCACTATTATTTAATGTAACTTCTGTAATATATAAGAATCCATAAATTTGTTGTTTCTTTTTGTTCTCCATATCCTTTTTGATTTTTAAGTGTGTCTATCCTTACACAAGTAATATTCTGATTTAATCGTTATAGGTTTATAACAAGCCTTGACATTTGGTAGGATACATATCCCTATATAATTATTCTATTTCAGTAGTTTCACAGCAACTTTTGGCCCTTTGCACTTCCATGTACTTTGCATGATCAACTTATGAAATTCCAGAAAATTACTGCAGTGATTTATTGAGGTATAATTGGTATACAAAAATGTATATAATTAATGAATAGAATTTGATGAGTTTGTACATTTGTAAACATTCATATTACCATCACCGGTAATAAGGATAATAAACATATCCTTCATCCTCAAAAGTAGAAGGGTTCCAATTTCTCCACAACATTGCCAACACTTGCCATCTTTAGTGTTTTTTGTTTTTTTTTAATAAAAATCATCCTAGCAAGTGGGACGTGACATCTTATTGTGGTTTTGATTTGCATTTCTCCAATAATTAGTGATGTTGAGCAACTTATTCATATAACTGTAGGCCACTTGTATGTCTTCTTTGGAGAAATGTTTATTCAGGTCCTTTGCTCATTTGTTAATTGGGTTATTTTTTTATTTTTCTGTTAAGAAGTTCCTTACATATTTTGGAAATCAACCCCTTATCAGGTATATTGTTTGCAAATATTTTTTTCCCATTCTGTAGGTTACCGTTTCACTTTGTTCATCATTTCCTTTGCTGTGAGGAAGCTTTTTAGTTTGCTGTAATCCCACTTATATATTTTTGCTTTTGTTGCTTGTTCTTATGATGTTGTATCCAAGAAATCACTGCCAAGGTCAATGTCAAAAAGCTTTTCCCCTATATTTTCTTATAGGAGTTTACAATTTCAGATACTGTGTTCAAATCTTTAATATATTTAAAATTATTTTGTATATAATAGAATATAACAATTCAATTTCATTCTTTTGCATATAAATATCCACTTTTTCAAACACTATTTGTTGATGAGACTATTCTTTCTCCATTGTGTATTCTTGGCACCTTTGCAAAAGACCAAGTGTTCATGGGTTTATTTTCATGCCAGTAATATATTGTTTTGGTAACTGTAGCTTTGTAATACATTTTGAAACCAGAAAGTGTGATGCCTCCAGCTTTGTTCTTCTTGCTTAAAATTGCTTTGGTTATTTGGTGTCTTTTGGAGTCCATATTAATTTTAGAATTATTTATTATATTTCTTTAAAAATGTCTTTGGAATTTTGATAGGGATTGTACTGAATCTGTAGATCACTTTGAGTAGTATGAACATTTTCACAATATTAAGTCTTCCAATCCATGACCACAGGATATCTTTCCATTTATTTGTGTCTTTTAATTTCTTTCATCAATGTTTTATAGTTTTCAGTGTATAAGATTTTTACCTCTTGGATCAGGCTTATTCTTCAGAATTTTATTCTTTTTGATGCTACTGTAAATGAGAGTGTTTTCTTATATTTCTTTTTGGATAGTTTGTTGCTGGTGTATAGAAATGCAACTGATTTGGGCATGTTGATTTTGTATCCTGCAACTCTACTGGATTTGTTTATTCTAACATGTTTTTCTCTGGAGTCTTTAGGGTTTTCTAGATGTAAGATCATGTCATCTGCAAACAGAGATTATTTTAATTACTCCTTTCTTATTTGGCTGCCTTTCATTTCTTTTTCTTGCCCCATTACTTTAGCTAGGAATTTCAATACTATGTTGAATAGAAGTGGTGGGGTAGGCATCCTTGCCTTGCTCCAGATTATAGAGAAAAATCTTTAAGTGTTTAAATATTGAGTAATATATTAGCTGAGGGTTTATTTTAGATTTTGTTTAATTAATTAATTAATTTATTTTTGTGGTACGTGGGCCTCTCACTGTTGTGGCCTCTCCCATTGTGGAGCACAGGCTCCGGACGCACAGGCCTAGCAGTCATGGCTTACAGGCCCAGCCGCTCCGTGGCATGTGGGATCTTCCCGGACCAGGGCACGAACCTGTGTCCCCTGCATCAGCAGGCGGACTCTCAACCACTGTGCCACCAGGGAAGCCCTAGATTTTATTTTTACAGCAGTTTTAGGTTTATAACAAAATTGAGAGGCACGTACAGAGATTTCCCATATACTATCCTGCTTCCACATGTGCAAAGCCTCCCATATTTCACATCACCCACCAAAATGGTACATTATTTAGAAGGAGAAACTATTGACACGTCATAAGCACTCAAAATCCATAGTTTCCCTTAAAGTTCACTCTTGCGTTATACATTCTATAAGTTTGACAAATATATAGTGACATTTATCCATCATAACATCATACAGAGTATTTTCACTGCCCTAAAAATCCTCTCTTCTCTCCCCATTCATCTCTCCCCTCACATATACCCCTGGCAACCTTTGATCATTTTATTTTCTCCATAGTTTACCTTTTCCAGAATGTCACATGGTTAGAAATATACAATATGTAGCCTTTTCAGATTGACTTTTTTTACTGAGTGATACACATTTAAAATCCCTCCTCATTTTTCATAGCTTGAGAGTTCATTTATTCTTAGTGCTGAATAATATGCCGTTGTCTGGTTATACCACAGTTTATCCATTCACCTATTGAAATACTTATTGGTTGCCTCCAAGTTTTGACAATTATAAATAAAGCTGGCATTCAAGAAGAGTTGCTGATTTTTTGGTCTGTTCAGCTTTTTATTTATTGTTAGAATGAAGTGGTGACTTTCAAGCTCCTCTTGTGTGGAACCAGAAACCAAAGTTCTCACTGTGCACTTTTCCTATATGGCCTTTATTGTGTTTTGGTAAGCTCCTTGTATGATTAATCTGTTGAGAGTTTTTATCATGCATGTGTTTTAAATTTTATCAAATGCTTTCTCTGCATCTATTGACATGATCATGCGATATTTTTCCTTCATTCCATTAATGCAGTGTATCACATTGATTGATTTATGTATATTGAACCAGCCTTGCATCTTAGGGATAAATTTCACTTGGTCATGGTGTTTGATCCTCTTAATTGGTTGTTGAATTCTGCTTGCTTATATTTTATTAAGAAATTTTGCATCCATATTTATAGATATACTATTTTGTAGTTTTATTTTCTTGTGGTGTCTTTGTATTTAGAATCAGGGTGATGATGGTCTCAGTGAATGAGTTTGGATGTATTCCTTTTTCTTCTGTTTTTTGGAAGAATTTAAAATTAGTATACTGTAAATGTTTTGTACAATTCACTTGTAAAGCCTTCTGTTCCTGGGCTGTACTTGGGAGGTTTTTGATTAATGATTAAATATTCTTGCTATTCATCTGTCCAGACTTTCTATTTCTTCTTGATTCAGTCTTGGTAGGTTTATATTTCTAGAAAATTAATTTCTAGTAAGTTTTGAATTTGTTGCTGTATAATTGTTCATAATAGTTTCTTATGGCCTTTTTAATTTCTGTGGCAGCAGTTTTAATGTCTTCTCTTTCATTACTGATTTTATTTATTTATTTATTTGTTTATTTATTTATTCTCTTTTCTCTTGGTTTGTCTAGTTTGTCAATTTTGTCTGTCTTTTAAAAAAACTTTAGTTGTCAATATTTTTCTATCATTTTATATTCATTTTTAATTTTTTACACAATTTTAAAGATTATACTCCATTTATAGTTATTACGAAATACTGGCTATATTCTCCATATTGTACAATACATACATGTAGCCTATCTTACACCCAACTGTTTGTACATCCCACTCTCCCACCCCTATATTGCCCCTCCCTCCTTACCTCTCCTCACTGGTAACCACTAGTTTGTTCTCTATATCTGAGAGTCTGCTTCTTTGTTGTTATATTCACTAGTTTGTTGTATTTTTTAGAGTCCACATACAAGTGATATCACACAGTATTTGTCTTTCTCTCTCTGACTTATTTCACTTAATAGATCAATTCATGTTGCTGCAAATGGCAAAATTTCCTTATTTTTTATGGCTGAGTAGTATTCTATTATATATATTCATTCATCTGTTGATGGACACTTAGGTTGCTTCCATATCTTGACAACTGTAAATAATGCTGTTATGAACATTGTGGGGCATGTATCTTTTCGGACGTGTACCCAGGAGTGGAATTGCTGGGTCATACTGTAGTTTTATTTTTAGTTTTTTAAGAATCCTCCATATTATTTTCCACAGTGGCTGCATCAATTTACATTCCCACCAACATTGTACAAGTGTTTCCTGTTCTCCACATCTGTGCCAACATTTGTTATTTGTGTTCTTTTTGATGATAGCCATTCTGACTGGTGTGAGGTGATATCTCATTGTGGTTTTGATTTGCATTTCCCTGATGATTAGTGATGTTGAACATCTTTTTATGTGCCTATTGACCATCTGAATTTCCTTTTGGAAAAATGACTATTCAGTTCTTCTGCCCATTTTCAAATTCTTTATTTCATTTCTATTCTTTATTTCATTTCTTCCTGTTCTTATATTAATTATTTGTATCTATTGCAGGATTTTTCATTGTATTTACCAAGATGTTTCCTTTGAAATGCTCATTGTTATAATAGTCTATTTTAATCTGGTAAGAACTTAACTTCAATAACATGTGAAAGCTCTGTAATTTACTCCCCCTCACACACTTTATATTATTAATTTCTGAATTTATTTTTACATTGTCTATTGTCAAGTATTTTGTGATAATAGTTATTCTTAATACTTTTTACTTTTTTTTTTTTTTTGCGGTACATGGGCCTCTCACTGTTGTGGCCTCTCTCATTGTGGAGCACAGGCTCTGGACATGCAGGCTCAGCAGCGATGGCTCATGGGCCCAGCTGCTCCATGGCATGTGGAATCTTCCCGGACCGGGGCATGAACCCATGTCCCCTGCATTGGCAGGTGGACTCTCAACCACTGTGTCACCAGGGAAGCCCGACTTTTAACTTTTATATTAGGGTTAAAATGATTTATGTGCCACCATTGGAGTATTACAATATTCTGTGTTTGTATATTTACAGGAATACTTTGTTTTATTGTGTCTCACTTTATTGAGATTTGCAGATACTGCATTTTTAATGAATAAGGGCTTTTGGCAACCTTGTGTTGTCAAATGATGGTTAGCATTTTTAGCAATAAACTTTAAAAAATCAATATGTATACATTGTTTTATAGACATAATGCTATTGCATACTTAATAGACTACAGTATTGTGTAAGCAGAAATTTTATATGCATTGGGGAACCAAAAGTTTCTGTGACTTGCTTTCTTGTGATATTTGCTTTATTGCAGTGGTGTGAAACCAAACCTGTAATATCTCTGAGGTATGACTGTACCTTTCTTAGTAAGACTTGTTTTTCATATGCTTTCATGTTGCTGCTTAATATTTATTCATTTCAACTCAAAGAACTCCCTTTAGCACTTCTTTTAATGAAGATCAAGTGATGACAAACTCCCAGAATTTTTGTTTATTTTGGAAAGTCTTCAGGTCTCCCTTTCATAGGAAGGACAATTTTTTTCTGAAATACTGTTCTCAGTTGGCAAGTTTTGGTTTTCACAATTGTGAATACACCACTTCACTCTCTCCTAGCCTACATGGTTTTAGCTGAGAAATCTGCTCAGAATCTTATTGTAATTACCTTGTATGCAACAAGTTATTTTTCTCTTGCAGCATTCAAACGTCTCTCTTTTCCTTTGATTTTGACAATTTAATTGTAATATATCTTAGTTTAACTCTCTTCTGTTTCAACATATTTGTGGTCCTTTGGACTTCATGAATCTGGATGCCCATTTCCCTCCCCAAATTTGAGATTATTCAACTATCATTTCTTTAAATATGGTTTCTGCCTCTCTCTCTTTTCCCCTTCTAGGACTCCCATAATGTATATATTGTTCCTTTTGATGTTGTCCCATAAATCCCACAGACTTTCTTTACTCATCTTCATTCATTTTCTCTTTGTTCCTCTGACTGGAAATTTCAAATGACCTTTCTTTGAGTTCACTAATTCTTTCTTCTGCGTGGTTGATGATGCTGAAGCTCTTTATTGAAAAAAATTAATTTAATTGGATTCTTGTTTTAAAAAAATACATGTTATTTACTTTACTACCTGGTTTTTGGAAAGAGTTAGACAAAAGAAAATAATCATGAGGGAAAGAAGAGAGCAAACTTTGACTACTCATGAAGATGACCTCACCTTCTATTTTACAAATAGAAATTAATCACCTCAAATTCCTATTATAGACACAAACAATCTACCTTCATGCACTCAATTCTTGCCTCCCATATATATGAATCGGACTTCATCCTCTTGTTGAAAATTAATCCTTTTATGTTCTAGTTCCAAATAATTTTCATCTGAAAGGAATTCTTTAATTATTTCCCTATTTATTTTATCTCTGTCTTCTCCTTCTGGTGACATTTCCCCCCTTGTACACAAAAATTCTCAAGTCTAATTGCCTAAGGGGGAAAAATCCTCTTCATTTACTGTGTCCCTTTTTTTTAACAGCTTTACTGGCGTATAATTGCTTTACAATGGTATGTTAGTTTCTGTGTTATAACAAAGTGAATCAGATATATATATATATATCCGCATCTCTTCCCTCTTCCATCTCCCTCCCTCCCACCCTCCCTATCCCACCCCTCTACATGGTCATAAAGCACCGAGCTGATTGCTCTGTGCTATGTGGCTGCTTCCCACTAGCAATATATTTTATGTTTGGTAGTGTATATTTGTCCATGCCACTCTCTCACTTTGCTCCAACTTACCCTTCCCCCTCCCCATATCCTCAAGTCCATTCTCTAGTAGGTCTGTGTCTTTATTCCCACCTTGCCTGTATGTTCTTCATGACCATTTTATTTATTTTTTGATTCCATATATATGTGTTAGCATATGGTAATTTTTTTTCTCTTTCTGACTTACTTCACTCTCTATGACAGACTCTAGGCCCATCCACCTCACTACAAATAACTCAGTTTCGTTTCTTTTTATGGCTGAGTAATATTCCATTGTATATATGTGCCACATCTTCTTTATCCATTCATCTATTGATGGACACTTAGGTTGCTTCCATGTCTTGGCTATTGTAAATAGAACTGCAATGACCATCGTGGTACATGACTCTTTTTGAACTATGGTTTTCTCAGGGTATATGCCCAGTGGTGGGGTTGCTGGGTAGTATGGTGGTTCTATTTTTGAGGAACCTCTGTACTGTCCTCCATAGTGGCTGTATCAAATTACATTCCCACCAACAGTGCAAGAGAGTTCCCTTTCCTCCACACCCTATCCAGCATTTATTGTTTCTAGATTTTTGGATGATGTCCATTCTGACTGGTGTGAGATGATATCTCATTGTAGTTTTGATTTGCATTTCTCTAATGATTAACGAGTTTGAGCATTCTTTCATCTGTTTGCTGGCAATCTGTATATCTTCTTTGGAGAAATGTCTATTTAGGTCTTCTGCCCATTTTTGAATTGGGTTGTTTGTTTTTTTGATATTGAGCTTCATGACCTGCTTATAAATTTTGGAGATTAATCCTTTGTGAGTTGCTTCATTTGCAAATATATTCTCCCATTCTGAGGGTTGTCTTTTGGTCTTGTTTATGGTTTCCTTTGCTGTGCAAAAACTTTTAAGTTTCATAAGGTCCCATTTGTTTATTTTTGTTTTTATTTCCATTTCTCTAGGATGTGAGTCAAAAAGGATCTTGCTGTGATTTATGTCATAGAGTGTTCTGCCTATGTTTTCCTCTAAGAGTTTGATAGTGTCTGGCCTTACATTTAGGTCTTTAATCCATTTTGAGTTTATTTTTGTGTATGGTGTTAGGGAGTGATCTAATTTTATACTTTTACATGTACCTGTCCAGTTTTCCCAGCACCACTTATTGAAGAGGCTGTCCTTTCTTCACTGTACATTCTTGACTCCTTTATCAAAGATAAGGTGACCATATGTGCATGGGTTTATCTCTGGGCTTTCTATCCTGTTCCATTGATCTATATTTCGGTTTTTGTGCCAGTACCATATTTTCTTGATTACTGTAGCTTTGTAGTATAGTCTGAAGTCAGGGAGACTGATTCCTCCAGCTTCATGTTACGTTCTCAAGATTGCTTTGGCTATTCAGGGTCTTTTGTATTTCCATACAAACTGTGAAATTTTGCTCTAGTTCTGTGAAAAATGCCAGTGGTAGTTTGATAGGGATTGCATTGAATCTGTAGATTGCTTTGGGTAGTAGAGTCATTTTCACAAAGTTGATTCTTCCAATCCAAGAACAAGGTATATCTCTCCATCTATTTGGATCATCTTTAATTTCTTTCATCAGTGTCTTATAATTTTCTGCATAGAGGTTTTTGTCTCCTTAGGTAGGTTTATTCCTAGATATTTTATTCTTTTTGTTGCAATGGTAATTGGGAGTGTTTTCTTAATTTCACTTTCAGATTTTTCATCATTAGTGTGTAGGAATGCCAGAGATTTCTGTGCATTAATTTTGTATCCTGCTACTTTACCAAATTCATTGATTAGCTCTAGTAGTTTTCTGGTAGCATCTTTAGGATTCTCTATGTATAGTATTATGTCATCTGAAAAGAGTGACAGCTTTACTTCTACATTTCCAATTTGGATTCCTTTTATTTCTTTTTCTTCTCTGGTTGCTGTGGCTAAAACTTCCGAATCTATGTTGAATAAGAGTGGTGAGAGTGGGCAACCTTGTCTTGTTCCTGATCTTAGTGGAAATGTTTTCAGTTTCTCACCATTGAGGACATGTTGGCTGTGGGTTTGGCTTATATTGTGTCTATTATGTTGAGAATGGCCACATTATGCCTACTTTCTGTAGGATATTTATCATAAATGGGTGTTGGATTTTGTCGAAAGCTTTTTCTGACTCTATTGAGATGATTATATGGTTTTCCTACTTCAGTTTGTTATTTTGGTGTATCACATTGATTAATTTGCATATATTGAAGAATTCTTGCATTCCTGTGATAAACCCCACTTGATCATAGTGTACGATGCTTTTAATGTGCTGTTGGATTCTGTTTGCTTGTATTTTGTTGAGTAATTTTGCATCTGTGTTAATTTATGATATTGGCCTGTAGTTTTCTTTCTTTGTGACATCTTTGTCTGGTTTTGGTATCAGGGTGATGGTGGCCTCGTAAAATTAGTTTGGGTGTGTTCCTCCCTCTGCTATATTTTGGAAGAGTTTAAGAAGGATAGGTGTTAGCTCTTCTCTAAATGTTTGATACAATTCGCCTGTGAAGCCATCTGGTCCTGGGCTTTTGTTGTTTGGAAGATTTTTAATCACTGTTTCAATTTCAGTGCTTGTGATTGTTCTGTTGATATTTTCTATTTCTTCCTGGTTAAGTCACAGAAGGTTGTGCATTTCTAAGAATTTGTCCATTTTTTCCAAGTTGTGCATTTTTTTTGGCATATATTTGCTCATAGTAATCTCTCATGGTCCTTTGTATTTCTGTAGTGTCAGTTGTTACTTCTCCTTTTCCATTTCTAATTCTATTGACTTGAGTCTTCTCCCTTTTTTTCTTGATGAGTCTGGCTAATGGTTTATCAATTTTGTTTATTTTCTCAAAGAACCAGCTTTTAGTTTTATTGATCTTTGCTATCATTTACTTCATTTCTTTTTCATTTGTTTCTGATCTCATTTTATGATTTCTTTCCTTCTGCTAACTTTGGGCTGTTTCTGTTCTTCTTTCTCTAATTGCTTTAGGTGTGATTTTAGGTTGTTTATTTCAGATGTTTCTTGTTTCTTGAGATAGGATTGTACTACCATTAAATTCCCTCATAGAACTGATTTTGCTGCATCCCGTTGGTTTTGGATCATCGCGTTTTCATTGTCATTTTTTTCTACATATTTTTTGATTTCCTTTTTGATTTCTTCAGTGATCTCTTGGGTATTAAGTAGTGTATTGTTTAGCCTCCATGTGTTGGTATTTTTTACAAACATTTTCCCATAATTGATATCTAGTCTCATAGCACTGCGGTCAGAAAAGATACTTATAAGATCAATTTTCTTAAATTTAACCAGGCTTGATTTGTTACCCAAGATATGATGTATTCTGGAGATTTTCCAGGAGCACTTGAGAATAACATGTATTCTGTTGTTTTTGGATAGAATGTCCTATAAATATCAATTAAGTCCATCTTGTTTATTGTATCATTTAAAGCTTGCATTTCATTATTCATTTTCATTTGTATGATCTGTCCATTCGTGAAAGTGGGGTATTAAAGTCCCCTACTACTATTGTGTTACTGTCAATTTCCCCTTTTATGGCTTTTAGTGTTTGCCTTATGTATTGAGGTGCTCCTATGTTGGGTGCATAAATATTTACAATTGTTGTATCTTCTTCTTGGATTGATCCCTTGATCATTATGTAGTGCTCTACTTTGTCTTTTGTCATAGTCTTTGTTTTAAAGTCTATTTTGTCTGATATGGTAATTGCTACTCCAGCTTTCTTTTGATTTCCATTTTCATGGAATATCTTTTCCCATCCCCTCACTTTCAGTCTGTGTGTGTCCCTAGGTCTGAAGTGTGTCTCCTGTAAATAGCATATATACGGGTCTTGTTTTTGTATCCATTCAGCCAGTCTGTGTCTTTTGTTGGGAGCATTTAATCCATTTACATTTAAGGTAATTATTGATATGTATGTTCCTATTCCCATTTTCTTAATTGTTTTGAGTTTGTTATTGTAGTTCTTTTCCTTCTCTCTTGTTTCCTGCCTAGAGAAGTTCTTTTAGCATTTGTTTTAAAGCTGGTTTGGTTGTACTGAATTCTCTTAGCTTTTGTTTGCCTGTAAAGTTTTAATTTCTCTGTCAAATCTGAATGAAATCTTTGCTGGGTAGAGTAATCTTGGTTGCAGGTTTTTCCCTTTCATCACTTTAAATATGTCCCCCACTTCCTTCTCACTTGTAGAGTTTCTGCTGAGATATCAGCAGTTAACCTTATGGGGATTCCATTGTATGGTATTTGTTGTTTTTCCCTTGCTGCTTTTAATATTTTTTCTTTGTATTTAATTTTTGATAGTTTGCTTAATATGTGTCTTGGCATGTTTCTCCTTGGATTTATCTTGTATGGGACTCTCTGTGCTTCCTTGACTTGATTAACTATTTCCTTTCCCATATTTAGGAAGTTTTCATGTATAATCTCTTCAAATATGTTCTCAGTCCCTTTCATTTTCTCTTCTTCTTCTGGGATCCCTAAAATTCAAATGTTGGTTCATTTAATGTTGTCTCAGAGGTCTCCGAGACTGCCCTGAATTCTTTTCATTTTTTTTCTTTATTCTGCTCTGCAGTAGTTATTTCCACTGTTTTATCTTCCAGGTCACTTATCCGTTCTTCTGCCTCAGTTATTCTGCTATTGATCCCTGCTAGAGAGTTTTCAATTTCATTTATTTTGCTGTTCATTACTGTTTGTTTGCTGTTTGGTTCTTCTAGGCCCTTGTGAAATGTTTCTTGCATTTTCTCCAGTCTATTTCCAAATTTTGGATCATCTTTACTATCATTATTCTGAATTCTTTTTCAGGTAGACTGCTTATTTCCTCTTCATTTGTTAGGTCTGGTGGGTTTTTACCTTACTCCTTCATCTTCTGTGTGTTTCTGTGTCTTCTCATTTTGCCTAACTTCGTGTGTTTGGGCTCTACTTTTCCCAGGGTGCTCTTACATAGTTCCCATTGTTTTTGGTGTCTGTCCCCAGTGGCTATGTTGGTTCAGTGGGTTGTGTAGGCTTCCTGCTGGAGGGGACAAGTGCCTGTGTTCTGGTGGATGAGGCTGGATCTTGTCTTTCTGGTAGGCAGTCCATGTCTGGTGGTGTGTTTTGAGGTGTCTGTAGCCTTATTATGATTTTAAGCAGCCTCTCTGCCAATTGGTGGTGTTGTGTTCCTGTCTTGCTAGTTGTTTGGCATAGGGTGGCCAGCACTGGAGCTTGTTGGTCTGAGCGGAGCTGGGTCTTGGCGTTGAGATGGAGATCTCTGGGAGATTTTCCCCGTTTGATATTATGTGGAGCTGGGAGGTCTCTGGTGGACCAATATCCTGAACTTGGCTCTCCCACCCCAGAGGCACAGCCCTGACGCCTGGCTGGAGCATGAAGAGACTGTCATCTGCACAGCTTAGAATAAAAGGGAGAAAATGAAATAAAGAAACAAAGAAGAAGATAAAATAAGAGCTTCCCTGGTGGTGCAGTGGTTGAGAATCTACCTGATAATGCAGGGGACACGGGTTCGAGCCCTGGTCTGGGAGAATCCCACATGCTGCGGAGCAACTAGGCCCATGAGCCACAACTCCTGAGCCTGTGTGTCTGGAGCCTGTGCTCCACAACAAGAGAGGCTGTGGTAGTGAGAGGCCCGTGCACTGCGATGAAGAGTGGTCCCCGCCTGCCACAGCTAGAGAAAGCCCTCGCACAGAAATGAAGACCCAACACAGCAAAAATATATAAATAAATTAATAAACTCCTACCCCCAACATCTTCTAGAAATAAAATAATTTTTAAAATAAAAAATAGGAAATAATTATTTTTAAAAAAAGAAAGTAATAAAAAAGAAAGAAAGAAAGGAAGAAAGAAGAGAGCAACCAAAGCAGAAAACAAATGTACCAATGATAACAAGAGCCAAAAACCATACGAAAAAAAAAAGGAAAAGAATAAAAAAGAAAAACGGGCAAACAGAACCCTAAGATAAATGGTAAAAGCAAAGCTGTACACACAAAAATCACACAGAAGTATACACATACACACTCACAAATAGAGAAAAAGGGGAAAAAATATATTTATATTGTTGCTCCCAAAATCCACCTCCTCATTTTGGGATGATATATTGTCTATTCATGTATTCCACAGATGCAAGATACATCACGTTGATTGTGGAGATTTAATCTGCTGCTCCTGAGGCTGCTGGGAGAGATTTCCTTTTCTCTTCTTTGTTAGCAGAGCTCCTGTGGTTAAGCTTTGGATTTGGTCCCGCTTCTGTGTGTATGTCACCTGAGGACGTCTGTTTTTCGCTCAGAGAAGATGGGGTTAAAGGAGCAGCTGATTTGTGGGCTCTGGATCAGTCAGGCCAGGGGGAGGGTAGGTTATGGAGCTCTGCATGAGCCTGTGGTGGCAGAGGCTGGCGTGATGTTGCAATAGCCTGAGACGCACCATGTGTTCTCCTGGGGAAGTTCTGTCTGGATCACGGGACCCTGGCACTGGTGGGCTGCACAGGATCCCAGGATGGGAGGCATGGATAGTGATCTGTGCTTGCACACAGGCTTCTTCATGGATGCAGCAGCAGCCTTAGCGTCTCAAACCCGTCTCTGCAGTCCATGCTGATAGCCATGGTTCGCGCCCATCTCTGGAGCTCCTTTAAGCAGCACTCTTAATCTCCTCTCCTTGCACACCAGGAAACAAAGAGGCAAGAAAAAGTCTCTTGCCTCTTCGGTAGCTCCTGACTTTTTCCCGGACTCCCTCCTGGCTAGCTGTGGTGCACTAACCCCCTTCAGGCTGTTTTCACGCAGCCAACCCCAGTCCTCTCCTGGAATCTGACCTCCAAAGACTGAGCCTCAGCTCCCAGACCCCACTCATCCCAGCAGGTGAGCAGACAATCGTCTCAGGCTGGTGAGTGCTGGTTGGTGCCGACCCTCTGTGTGGGAATCTCTCCACTTTGTCCTCCACAACACTGTTGCTGTGCTCTCCTTCATGGCTCTGAAGTTTCCCCCTCTGTCACCCGCAGTCTCTGCTCGCGAAGGGGCTTCCTAGTGTGTGGAAACCTTTCCTCCTTCACAGCTCCCTCCCACTGGTACTGGTCCCATCCATATTCTTTTGTCTCCTTTTTTTCCTTTTTCTCTTGTGCTACCCAGGTACGTGTGGAGTTTCTTGCCTTTTGGGAAGTCTGAGGTCTTCTGCCAGTGTTCAGTAGGTGTTCTGTAGGAGTTGTTCCTCATGTAGATGTATTTCTGATGTATTTGTGGGGAGGATGGCAATCTCCATGTCTTACTCTTCCACCGTCTTGAAGCTCCTCCTCTACTTGCATTCTTAAGCTCCAGTGTTTTGGGGTTTTTTTTGTTTGTTTTTCTTCTTGTAATGCTTTCTATTTCTTTGTTGAACTTATTTTGTTAATGTATTGCTTACTGGTTTTGTTTGCTGTCAATCTATGTTCTCTTGTAGCTCATTGGGCTTCATTAAGACAATTATTATGAATTTTTGTCACCTAGTTCTTAGATCTCTATTTCTTTAAAGTCAACTTCTGGAACTTTATTAGTTTCTTTTCATGTTGTCATGTTTCCCCAATTCTTCATTATTTTTGTAACCTTGTATCATTTGCTTGTACATTTGAGGAAGATATCATCTCTTCCATTCTCTAGAGATTGTCTTCAGTAAAGAAATAACTTCACCAGTCAGCCCGACCTTGGGTTCTGCGCCAGCCAGCTGGTAGCATCTGCATGTTGGTAGAACCCAATGCCAGTGGTCTTCTGTCAGTCATTTCTGGCTGGCTGTGCTCTGCATTCTGGTAGGGCTGGCTGGATGATATCTGCAGTCAGTTGGGGCAGCTGGAAGTCTCCACAGCTTGGTAGGGCCAACTGGCTGGGCTTCATGATCTGGTAGGGTCATAGGCTCTGCTGCTGGTTGGGACTGCTAGCAAGGTTAACTGGTTGAGCAGGACTGTTGACTAAGCTTTCTGGTCAGACAGGGCTACTGGCTAGACTCACTAGTCAGTGGGGCCACTGATGAGATTCCCTGCTTGGGAAGGACCTGTCACTTGCCTCGTGTTAGGTGGTGATTTTGGCTGATCTCTGGAGTAGGACAGAACTCCTGACTATGTTCCTTGGTTAGGTAAGCCTACTGACTGAAATCCCTGGTCAGATGGGGCTCCTGAGTAAGCTCTCTGGTCAGATGGGTCCATTAGTTGGGCTCCTTGGTGAGGAAGGGATACTGATTGGACTCCCCAGTATTGTGGGACTAATTGGAGGAGTTCTGCAGCCAGGTTGGCTGTTTGGGACGGCTCCTCAGTTGGGTAAAGTCATTGCTAAGGTCTCGATCAGGAGTGGCAGCTCCTGGGGGCATAGAGCGATGGGCCTAATATCAAGATCTGTGCATCAGTTACTGAGATCTCCCTTTTACTTTGTTCCAGGTGGTCTAACCATACTAATTCCCCCCATATTCTTTGTGAGGGAAATCAGAAAGAGGCCTCTCAGGCAGCACCCTGGAACAGTGGAGAATCTGAATATTCACCTGAGTGTCTCTTTCCTCCACTGGAGAAATCACAGGCCAAGGGGACTGCACTCAGCACGTACTGAGACAACCTGGGAGACTGGCATGTGAATAAACTGAAACCATTCCTCTTATTCTTTCCAATGCACTTTTTCTTGTTTTCTTTTCTTTTTTTTTTTTTTTCATGGTCTACTCTCTTGAAGACATTCTCATCTGTGGATAGTTGCTAATTCAGTGGTTCTGGGAGGGAAACAGGACTGGGGACCCTGTACTGTGCCATCTTTCTGATATCACTCCTTTTGGGCAGTCATTTTCATTGAAATTGCATTGACACTTCAAATCAAGTTGGGAAGATTCAGTATCTATAGTATTGAATCTTCCTTTCAATGAAAATGGCATTTGCCTTTATTTATTTAGGTAGTATTAGTGTCTTCCAAAAACTTATTAATTACATATATAGATGTGTGTGTGTGTGTGTGCGTGTGTGTGTGTGTGTGTATGAATCAGTCATAGCAAAACTTTTGTTACATTTTTTAAATGATTCATAATTTAAAATTAGATTCTATAGCTCTTGCTAGTTTGTGCAACTAAATCTTGTATATTAATATTCATCTTCTAGTCTTTTATACTGATACATTTTTAAATTATTTATTTTATTTTCAAATCCTTCTACATTTAGTGTATTTTCCTAGTCTTACCACACTGACTAGCACTTTTAGAGCTATGTTGAATAACTGCAGTATAGTAGATATCATGTTTTTTAACTTATTTTAAAAAGGATATTTCACCATTTCATTACTAAGAATACTGTTTACTAAATTTTGTTAAATAATCTGTTATGATAAGAAGTGTTTTCTATACTTTCTTTTCTGACAGTGTTAACATTAATGGTGTTACATTAAATATCTCTTCTGCTTTTACTGAGATGGTTTATTGATTTTTTTGATTTATTAGAAGAATGAAACGCATTTGCACACTTTTATCAATATATAATTGACGTATGATAAAATTTAACCTTTTGAAGTATATAATTCTGTGGGCTTTAGAAACCCCATACCCAAATTCTTCAATACTGTCAGGCTCAAGCCCTGGATACCACAAATTTACTTTCAATCTGTATTGGTTTGCCTATTGTTGGCATTGCATATAAATTAAATCATAAAATATGTGGCCTTTTGGGACTGACTTCTGTCATGTGATATTTCTTCTTTCATTCTTTTCTATTATAGCCATCCTAGTGAGTATAAAGTGTTATATCATTGTGTTTTTTATTTGCATCCCCCTAAAGACTAATGATACTGAGCATCTTTTCATTTGCTTATGGCTCATTTGTATATCTTTTTTTAGAGATGTATTGTATGGTTTAACCTTGAAAATATTCAATGTGAACTTCAGAAAAATGTGTATTCTGCTTTTGGTAAGTAGAGTATTTCACAGGAATCATATTTTCTCCCCTCTGAGTATTTGTTATTGTGCTGTAGTTGTTATTCTCTGTTTAGTGATTTTTTTCTGAACTAATTCTGTAATGTCTGTATTCTTTCTCATATGTGACCACTTCCTTAGCTTAATTGTCAACAAATATTTGGACAGAAATTTTCTTAACTTCCTAGGAACAATAAGTCCCCAATCTTTGTCAAGCATCTCTGTGCATGTTGGGACAAAACTTCACACTCATATAAACTTATAAATAAGTTTATAGCTACTCTCGAAAATAGTCAAAGGTCTAGAGAAACCAAGTGAATTCCCAATTAACAAAAAGCCACATTCAGAGCAGTAGGAAATTTCGTGGGGTATTTATTTACCCTTGCTCCGACTCCTCTTTTCCATGATACAGCATGGTCAGGAGGAAGCAATGGCCTAATTCCCAATGGCCTCCCTTGAACCACTGGGTAATGAGAAAATCGTATTTGTAATGTTTACCTGTCTGGGGAATACCTGAGGAACTGTTTTGCTTTCGTTTCTGCCGGACTCAGGGCTCAGATAGGAAAAGCGGCACAGCTCAGTTCTTAAGTTATAAAAAGCTGCTGTAAATAGTAAGGGATTGCCCATAAAAGTTGAGGGGGGATACAGAGTTTCAGATGCCCGTGACAAGAAATTACATGTAGAGGAATATGATAGAACATTTAAGCCACTGAGAAATAGCTAAGGTCATACTCTTCAGTTAATTAAGACATTCAAAAGCAGGCATGTATAAGAAAAAGAGAACATATACACAGAAAAGACAGACAAGATACGTGAACATAAAAGACCTGAGAATACCTTAAGCTTTCACCATGGGCTGATCCCAAGTCTCATAATATTTCTTGATAATTAATGAAGGCATTTCACAGCAATGATCCAGTCTGCAAAGACAGGAAGAGGTGGCTGTTTTTTCAAATGCCCAGTTTTCAACAAAACATCACAAGACATTCAAAGATAAAGGAAAATATGGTAAATTAAAAGGAAGAAAATAAAATGACAGAAAGCATCCACGAGGAAACAAAGGCATCAGACATACTACACAAAGACTTAAAAACATGTATCTTAGATACATTCAAAGAGCTGAAGAAAAACATAGACAAAGAACTAAAGTAAAATAAATAGAGAAATTATACATGAACAAAATTAGAATGTTTACAAAGAGATAGGAATGATAAAAAGAATCAAACATAAATTGTGGAGATATAAATTAAATAACTGAATTAAAAAAATCATTAGAAGGGTTCAAAAAGTCAGTGTTTTCTGACCTGAGCAGGCAGAAACAGATTAAGTTAACTTAAAGATGTGACATTTGAAATTTTCAAGTCTGAGGAAAAGAAAGAAAAAATTGAAGAAAAGTAAGCAGAACCTAAGTACTTATAGGCCACAATCAAGTGGATTGATATATACGCTATGGAAGTCCCGAGAATAAAAAGGAAAGGAAAGGTGCAGAGATTATTTGCAGAAATAATTGGCCAAAAATTTAAAAAATCTGAGTAAAAGACATACAAATCCAAGTTGCTCCAAAAACTTCACATAAGAAGCACCCAAAGAGACACACAACCAGACACATTACTATCAAACTGTCAAACTCTAACACCAGACAGAATCCTGAAAATAGCAAGAGACTTATCATGTACAAGGAATCTCTAGTAAGATTATTAAAGTATTCTTCAGCAGAAACCTTGTAAGCCAGAAGCATTGGGATCATATATTAAAATGCTGAAAGGAAAAAAGAAAACTGTCAATCAAAAATTCTATATCTGGCAAAAATATACTTCAAAAATGAGAGAGAAATTAAATCATTCTCAGCAAAACACAATCTAAGGGTGTACATTACCACTAGACTTATTCTACTAGAAATGTTAATCAGAATAGTTCAAGCTGAAATGAAAGGACACAAGACAGTAACTCATAGCCATTGAAAATATAAATATCCTCAGTAAAGGTAAATGTATAGACAAGTATGAAAATGTGATTATTGGTTAGCCAAATACATTTTAAAATTTTTCTACAGGATTTAAAAAACATGTAGAGAAAAATAATTATAAATCTAGCTACTGTGCACAAAATACATAAATATGTTATAAAGTAGGGGTGATGAGCTATAAAGGAGTAGAACTTTGTATGCTATTGAAGTTAAGTTGGTATCAATTTAAAACAGATTATTATAATTTTAGGATATTATATTAAATTCACATGGTAATCACAAAAATAATATCTATAGAGTATACTCAGAAGGAAATGAGAAGGGAATTAAAAGGTGTCACTACCAAAAATGGCTGAAAAATTAAGAAGGCAGTGATGGAGTAAATGAGGGGGAAATGCTGTAAGAGCTACAGAAAATAACAAAATGGCAAAAGTAAGTCCTTCCCTTTCAGTACTTATTTTAAATGTAAATGGATTAAATTCCCATATCAAAATGTAAAAATAAGTAGAATGGATATAAAACAGGATCCACTATGGGCTACCAGAACCCAATTTAGATCTACAAACACATATAGGTTGAAAGTGAAAGTATGGAAAAAGGAGATTCCGTGCAAATATTAACAAAAAGAGAGCTGGAGTGATTATACTAATATCAGAAAAAATATACTTTGTCAAAAATTGATACAAGGGACAAAGAAGAACTTTATATATTGATACAAGAGTCAACTCTCCAACAATATATAGCAATTATAAACATATAGTCAGCCCTTCGTATCTGCAGGTTTTGCATCAGTGGATTCAGCTAACAATATACAGAAAATATTTTAAAAATAAAAATTTCAGAAAGTTGTAAAAAATAAAACTTGAATTGACAGCATGCCAGACTATTTACATAACATTTACATTTTTTTAGATATTATAAGTAATCTAGAGATGATTTAAAGTATATGGGAGAATGTGTGTAAGTTATGTGCAGATACTACACCATTTTGTATGAGAGACTTGAGCATCCACAGATTTTGGTATCCATAGGGGATCCTGGAACCAATCCCACATGGATAGGAGGGAAGACTGTATATACATGAAAGATCAGAGCTCCAACAAAAAGTAGTGCTAAGAGGAAATTTTATAGCTATAAATTTCAACTATTAAAAATAAGGAAGATATCAAATCAACACCCTAACTTTACATCTTAAGAACTCGGACAAAGGAGACCATCTTTTAAAGGATTCAGAGAGCCCTGGGAGACAGGCTTGCAGGAAATGCTTCATTACCTATAGTGCACTGGCACTGACTAACGAGATTTGAACTGTCACTAAGAAGTATGGTCCAGTTGCCAACAGCCAACATAGTGAAAGGGTGACATATTTCACTATGAGTATGCTAAGGACACCTCTAAACTTCCTCCATGTCAGGCAGATGAAGTTACTACTTTATTTCACCACCTTGCAGGTAACTGAAATTGTATTATCCCTGCAGCTCACTCAGTTCTATCTCTCTGCATTTAGATAGCTCCAGTGACCCTCAGAACTCCCCCGTCTGTTCTCTTTGTTCTACTCTAGAGGTGAGCCTGCCAGAGCCAGCCAACTGTGTCTTCTTTCCATAATTCACTTAACTGAACAATTCAGCTCTATTTGAAGACTTTCTGCCTTGGTCTCTGGAGCCCCCATGCTTAGGATTGTAATGAGGAACGGGCCTGAAGCAGTCCCATACCTTGGAGTTTATTTGAATATGGTTAACTCTCTCATTTTAGGGCGCTGTAAAAGATATAGTGAAATTTCTCTTGAAATGAATTACTGTAGGAGAAAAATTGCATACATATATATTTTAAAATAAAACACCTCTATATAGGCCTAGTTGAACAATTATGTAAATGAAATTTGTTTTTTTAAAGTAATAAACTGGAACTTTTTTCTAGAAAAGGCAAAGAAACAACAAAAAGAGGCGCAGGGTGGACCTGATGCCCACCCTCCAGACACGTGTCCTAGAAAGGGGTGTATTGGTTCCTTCGGAGCCAAACAGCCTCTCACTATTTCTCCCCCAGATTGCTTGGTAGTTTGTCAGTGGGTGATCCTTGTTGCTGTCCCCTTGCATCATCCAGCCCTGCAGAGCCCTACAAATCCCAGTCATGTGTGAATCCATCTCCATCTAAGTTGGCTGGACTGGAGTCCAGTTTGGCAATGACTGCTGAGATCTCTACCTCCTGAAAAATAGTGTCCAGCCCAGTGACCAGATGTCACATGACAAGATCATTAGGGGAGGAGATGACTCTTTTAACACTCTCTTCATTGAGATGGATGCTGCCAAACATGGGCTCAGGGTAGTGTTTCTAGAGCTGGAACTCATAGCCATTATGAAGTTCACACTGGCACCTACCACCAGCTCTTCCATTCTGAGCGGCTCATCATGGGCAAAGAAGATTCTAACAATAACTATGCCCATGGGTACTACAACATTGACAAAGAGATCACTGACCTTGCCTTGGACCAAATTTGAAAGTGGCTGAACAGTGCATAAGTCTTCAGGGCTTCTTGGTTTTCCACAACTTTGGTGGGAGAACTGGTTTTTGGTTCACCTTCCACCTGATGGAATGGTCTCTCTGTTGATGATGGCATGAGGTCCAAGGTGGAGTTCTCCATTTATCCACCACCTAGATTTCCACAGCTATAGTTGAACCCTACAATTCCATTCTCACCACCCTGGAACACTGTGATTGTGCCTTGATGATAGACAATGAGGTCATCTATGACACCAGTTGTAGAAATCTTGATATTGAGCACTCAACTCAACTAACTAGTTGAGTTAGCACTCAACTAACCTTAACCATCCTATACATAACCTTATTAGCCCGATTGTGTCCTCCATCACTGGTTCCCTTAGATTTGATGGAGCACTGAATGTTGATCTGACAGAATTACAGACCATCCTGGTTCCCTATCTCCACATGTACTTAACTCTAGCTACATTTGCCCCCATCATCTCTGCTGAGAAAGCCTACCAAAAACATCTTACTATAACAGAGACCACCAAGGCATGGCTTGAGCCAGCCAACCAGATGGTGAAATGTAACATTCACCGTGGCATATACATGGCTTGCTGCCTGTTGTACTGTGGTGATGTGGTTTCCAAAGATGTCAATGCTTCCATTGCCACTATCAAGACCAAGTGCACCATCCAATTTGTGGATTGGTGCCCCACTGGCTTCAATGTTGACCCTAATTACCAGCATCCCATTGCAGTATCTAGTGGAAACCTGGCCAAAGTACCATGAGCTGTGAGCAACACAATAGCCATTACTGAGGCCTGGATTTGCCTAGACAAGTTTGACCTGATGTATGCCAAGTGCGTCTTTGTTCACTGGTATATTGGTGAGGGTATGGAGGAAAGAGAGTTTTCTGAGGACTAGGAGGACATGGTTGCACTTGAGAAAGATTATGAGAAGGTTGGAGTGGATAGTGCTGAGGGATAGGATGAGGGTGAAAAGTATTAACCTTCTGTTGCAAATTTACACTACATTTTCTTGAGACTGTCTTATTTATGTTGCTCTGTGAAGCTGTCTATTGTGGCCCTAACTTGTCAACAAAAGTGACGTTTCCATTAACAAAAGGAATAAGAACAAACTAAACCCAAGACTTAAAGAAGGAAAAAAATAATAAAGGTTGGAGTGGATATAAATAAAGTAGCAAGTAGAAAAATAAGAGAGAAAATCAATGAAACCGAGATTGGTCCTTTAAAATGATCAACAAAATTTACACACCTTTACTTAAATTGACTAAGAAAAAGAAGCCACAAGTAGCCAAAAATCAGAAATGAAAGTGGAAATATGACTACTGATTTTGCAAAAATATATAGGATTATAAGAGTTGTGAACAATTGTTAAGTCAACAAATTAAATAACTTGAATGGACAACTTCCTAGAAAAACATAAGATTGAATCATAAAGAGATAAAAAAAATCCTGAATATACTTATACTTAGTGAAAAGACTGAATTGTCAAAGAGAAAGATAGGCATGTGTTAAAGTTGGCAAGACACCTTTTACTCAGGCTACTGTAGGATGGAAGAGAGATGTTAGTATTAACTGAATTCAACTCCACTGAAACAAAAAATGAGGCTTTTTAAATGCTGAGATGGACCAAAGGAAAACTACTGAAGGACATAGAAGGGGGTTTGAGTTGAAGAGGGAGATATTGGTCAATATGATTAGGCCCTCTGTGTTTGCTAATTGGCACTTATTGAAGTGAGGCTCCTACCCTCTACAGAGACTGCGAGATAGGAACCCTATTTTTCTTAATGATTCCATTTCAAAGGGATGGCTCCTATATCCTTGAAGAAAGCATTTCTGGATTATAGTAGATTTACATCTTAAAGGGACAGAGAAAGAATTTACAATTGCAAGTTTTCTAAAGTAAATGCTTTAATAAAGGGGAAGTCAGGGGCCTATAGTCATGTTCCGGTTGGAAAAACAGTAAATTATTTTTGCAGCATTGAGCTCTCTCAGGCAGACTTTTTAAGGGACCTAGAGTCAAGCTAGGGACATGAGCTTGGGCTGATATAAGCCATTTTACAATTTGGTCAAGTCTTTCAGTGTGTGGGAGGTAGAATGAGGGTTGGATGGAGCTGTTTCTGCCAAGAGTTTTGCAGTACTCATAGGCAAAGTTTTAGGCTTAGTAAAGAAAAGGTCTCAGAGGAACCTGACTAAAATTTGGTCAAGGAGAGAGTCTTTTTTTCTGAATAAGTATTCAAAAATTTCTCAACAACAAAAAAAACAGGAACAGAAAGCTTCACTATTGAATTCTACTAAACATTTAAAGAATTAACAACCATATTTCTTATAGTCATCCAAAAAATCAAAGGAGAAAAAAGAACACTTCCTAACTCATTCTATTAATTCAGCATTACGCTGATACCAAATCCAGACAAATAAACGAAAGAAAAGAAAATAACAGATCAATATCCCTTATAAATATTCATGCAAAAACCCTGAACAAAATGCAAGCCAAATTCCAAAGCATGTTAAAAAAATTATATACCATAATCAAATGGGATTTAGTTCCAGAAGGCAAGAATGTTTCAACATATGAAAATCAAAGTAATACACCACATTCACAGAATGAAAGAAAACAACCACATGATCATCTCAATCGAAGCAGAAGAAATATTTTTACAAAATCCAACACTCTTTCATGATAAAAACACTCAACAAACTAAGAATAGAAAGTAACTATATCAACATAATAAAAAGTCATATGTAAAAAACCCACAGCAGGCTTCCCTGGTGGCACAGTGGTTGGGAATCTGCCTGCCAATGCAGGGAACATGGGTTCGAGCACTGGCCCAGGAAGATCCCACATGCTGTAGAGTAACTAAGCCTGTGCACCACAACTGTTGAGCCTGCAAGCCACAACTACTGAAGCCTCCTCACCTAGAGCCCGTGCTCCGCAACAAGAGAAGCTACCACAGTGAGAAGCCTGTGCAGTGCAATGAAGAGTAGCCCTCACTTGCTGCAACTAGAGAAAGTCCGAATGCAGTAACAAAGACCCAACACAGCCAAAAATTAATTAATTAAGCAAAAATAAGATTAAAAACCCACAGCTAACATTGTACTCAATGGCAAAAGACAAAGCTTTCCCTCTAAAAACAAGACAAGGATGATGTTTTTACCTTTTCTATTCAACATAACAGAATTTGTAGCAAGAACAATTGGGCAAGAAAAAGAAATAAAACTCCCCCAAATTGAAATGGAAGGAATAAAAGTATTTCCATTCAGAGATGCCATGAATTTATATGTACAAAACACTAGTGATTCCATAAATTAAATGGTTAGACATAATGGAGGAACTAAGTAAAACTGCAAGAACTTTAACACAAAAAGATCAGTTGCATTTCTATATACTAAAAATGAACAATTCAAAATGAAATGAAGAAAACAATTCCATTTAATATCATCAAAAAGAATAATATATTTGGGAATAAACTTAACCAAAGAGGTGAAACTTGTACAATGAAAACTAAAAAAAAATATTGCTGAAAGAAATTAAAGAAGACACAAATAGAAAGACATTCCATGTTCCTGAATGGAAGTTTTAATACCTACAGATATTAATCTATAGGAATCAACAGATTCAATTCCTATCAAAACACCAATGATATGTTTTACACAAATAGAAAAAAATCAACCTAAAATTCATATGGAAACTCAAGGGACTCTGAACTGCCTAAACAAGTTTGAAAATGAAGAATAAAGTTGGACATCTCACACTTTCTGATATCAAAATTTACTACAAAGCCACAGTAATCAACATAGTATTTTACTTGCATGAATATACACTTATAAACCAATGGAGTAGAATAGAAATCCCAGAAATAAACACAGATACAGGGTCAAATGATTTTTGACAATGGTGCCATGAACACTCAACAGGTAAACGGCGTGTTTTTAAGAAATTGTGTTGGGAAAAATGGATATCCACAAACAAAAGAATGATGTCAGACCCTTACCTTACACCATATAAAAAGATTGACTCAAATGGATCAAAGACACAAACATATGACCAAAACTATAACACTCAGAAGAAAACATTGGGGAAGAGCTTCTTGACATTGATTTGGCAATGATTTATTGGATATGACACAAAAAGTACAGGCATCAAAGAAAAATAGATCAAAATTTAAAACTTTTGTGCTTTTGGAAACACTAATAACAGAATAAAAGGACAGCCCATGGAATGAGAAAAATATTTGCAAATCATATATCTGCTAAAGGATTAATAACCAGAATATAGAAAATAACTTTTAAAACTCAACTCAGCTCGGTGCTTTGTGACCACCTAGAGGAGTGGGATAGGGAGGGTGGGAGGGAGGGAGATGCAAGAGAGAAGAGATATGGGAACATATGTGTATGTATAACTGATTCACTTTGTTATAAAGCAGAAACTAACACACCATTGTAAAGCAATTATACTCCAATAAAGATGTTTAAAAAAAGACCAAAAAAAAAACACCTCAACAACAAAAATCAAACAACCTTATTAAAAAGTGAACAAAGAATTTGAATAGACATTCCAAAGAAGATATACAAATAATAAGCTCATGAAAAGATTCCCAACATCACTAATCATCAGAAGAAATCAGGGAAATAGAAATCAAAAAGTCAATGAGGTACCAGTTTATTCCAGTTAGAACGGCTATTATATGAAAAAACAAACAAAAAACCCAGAACATCACAGGCATTGGTGAGAATGTGGAGAAATTAGAATCTTTGAGCATTGTTAGTTGTAATATAAAATGGCACAGTTGCTGTGGAAAATATTAATAGCAGTTCCTCAAATAATTAAGCATAGAATTACCACATGACCCAATCCTTTCACTTCTGGTTATACACACCCAAAAATTGAAAGCAGGGACTTAAAGAGATAGGTGTACATGCATATTCATAGCAGCATTATTTGCAATAGCACAAAACCTGAAACCACCCAAATGTCCATTGATGGATGAATAAATAAAATGTGATACATACATACAATGGAATATTATTCAGCTTTAAAATAGAAATAAATTTTGACATATGCTTCAACATGGATGAAACTTGAAGGCACTATGCTAAGTGAAATAAGACAGACACAAAACAATATTTTATGATTCCATTTATATGAGGTACCTAGAATAGTCAAATCATAGAGACAGAGACTAGAGTGGTGGTTGTCAATGTCTGGAGAGAGTAGAACTGAGTTATTTTCCAAAAGGCACAGAGTTTCAATTTGGGAAGATGAAAATGTTCTGGAGTTGGATGGTGGTAATTTTTGCACAAAAATGCAAATATATTAATGCCACTGCCCCGAACATATAAGATGATTAAAATGGTAAATTTTATGTTATGTATGTTTTAACACACACACACACACACACACACACACACACACACACACACACCAGAATTGGAAAAGAAATACACACAGATATTTCTCCATATCAAAGGTGTACCAGATCCATATTCCAGGTAAAAGAAGGTATTTTTTTTTAAATGGCTGCTCCAATGAACAGTCTTGCAGCAATTATTGGAAATACCCTTCTTATATTCTCAACAACTGTAATATAATTTGCAACAAAAAATGCTATACAAACACTTTTCACAACTTGAAGAGTAAAAATATTATATTTTCTGTGATTTTCATGTTTTTGAGTTACACTTTTCAATGTGTATTTTCAGAATGATACAGGCACATTTGTGGGTCATTTGAATCTTTTCTTTTACTAATTTTCTAGTAATACAATTTAACCACGTTTTTGGGGATGAATTCATACTTCTGTTTAATTTTTAAAATATATCATAAATATTATCTCTTTGACATGTTATTAATTTTCCCCTTGCTATTTTTTTCGTTTAATTTCTCTATGGTTTCCCTTTTCCATCATAGTTTTGCCTATAGTATAATGATCCAAATATTCTTCCTTTACCCTAATATTATAGACCTGTGTTCCTCATTCTTCATCTAGGTGTTTTATGAGTTCAATTTAGTTTTTAAATTCACATCACTAAACATTCCAGAAATTAATTTGGTGAATGCAAGCATAATTAAACATTAAAACAATTAAAAAATAATGCATAGGAACTGATCAATCAGAACTGCCCCTGACTGCTGTTTCAGCTGAATGTAAATCCTAGGTGTATAGGGTGAAATAGGAAATTAATTGTATATTTTTCTTAATGGTTAAGCCAGCTAACCTAATGCTTTGTGTTGAAAACATTCTTTCTCCATTAGTTTTGAGTGCCAGGTTTCATATATTTAAATTAGCAGACATGTTGGTCTGCTTCTGTATTTTCCAATCCATTTCATGTTATTATATTTTAATGTTGGATAGGGATAACCTTCTTATATATCTTCTGTCTTCTCTTTTTCCGATTTTATTTTTGGTCCTGAGTGATTCTTACAGATTGACTTCAGAGTCATTTTCTTGAGTTCTAAAATCTTATCAAGGCTCTTATTGGACTTATACTAAATTTATAGATTTATTTTCAGAGAATTTGTCATCTTTGTGATATCAGGTCTTTGCAACTATAAATGTGGTATACCTCTCCAATTATTAAACTCTTTTTTGACGTTCCTCAGTAAAAATATATTGCTGTTATTATGCACAAGATATGCACATTCTTTCTTAAAATACTCATGAAAAAATTCACATTGTATTGTTATTATGAATTGCATCACTTATAATTAAAATGTGCAATTTGTTATTGCTGAAAAGTAGTTTTAACTAATTTGTTCATTCACTAATTTATTTTTTGTTCTCCCCATTTAAATTTAACAAGAGATATGATATATTTATATATATATATATATGTAACAAGGGAGGTATTAATTTATATATCTGAATCAATCTATCTAAATTCATTTTACCTACAATATTAATTACTTGATATCTTTGATGTGACCTATTTAGTTGCTCTTTTCCAGCAGTAGAATTTTTTCTCATTTAAATTCTAATATTCTTACCTATTTAGTTGCTCTTTTCCAGCAGTAGAATTTTTTCTCATTTAAATTCTAATATTCTTACAGGATATGTCTAATGACGGATCTCTTTATTATTTAGACCCAGAATATGATAAATTGTGATAATCTACAGTCTAGGACTTTTTTTAGCTCATACAAATTTTCTTTTATTATAACTTCAATATTATTTCTGATCTGTTCTTCCCAATTCTGCATATGTTGGATTTACATTCTTCCAGAATATCTATCTTCTTCTCTTGAGATATTTGTGCTTTCATGTTCAATCGAATTTAGAGAATGTTCATGTTTATTCTCCACATTAATATTTCCTTTCTTGGCAGTTTGTTTCTGCTCTTTTCTCCTTCTAATGTTGCTTTTATTTTTTCTATGTAATTTTATTTTCCTGATCATCTTTCTTCATGTCATTACCATCATTCTCTCACTTATTACTTGGCTAGCTCACTATTTATCAAAATCTATTGCTTTATCTTTTACTTTACCATTATATCCTACAGTGTATATTCCTATACTTTCTTGAAATTCATAATGAATGCAAACTAAATGTTTTATAACTCTCAGAAAATATGTCATGAATTATATTTATATCAAAATGTTTCAATAGTATGCTCTCCCTCTCTAATATGCTATATTCTCCTGTTTTAAAAATTTGCTCCTCGATTTATGTACATGCCTTATATAGATTATTTTCTGTTTAATTTATCTTGAGTGAGCAAAATTCACTTTTCAAATCTTAAGTTGGAGGCATAGAGTATATTTAAATGAAATATTGCATTGTTTTCACTCTTTTATTTAACATAAATGGGCTCTAGTGAGAAAAAGTCTCACAGTCTTTTCTCCTACTCAAGTAATTATGAATAATAGAATTGTTCAGAAAAAATATCAAGGCTTCTGTAGTTCTTATCCTATCAAAAGACATAAATGAACAGATAAAACAGTCGGAGTGCATCTTTACTATAATTGTTAAAGATTAAGTTATTGACTACTGTCAAAATCACATCTCCAGGGATAAAGTGTAACCTACTTTTCCTCTTTCCCTAGGTAAACTAAAGTGAAAGGTGATAACTAAAGGTGAATGATAACTAAACTAAAGGTGAATGATGATAGCCTGGGACACTTTATAAATTTGGTTCTTGTAATGGGAGAGTGTCTTCCCTCCTATTACAAAGAAAATGTCTCTATCTCTGAGATAGTTATGCAGTTGGAACGTGTTTATGGGCATGCACTATTTTTCCCCCGTGTGATCCTGTCACTAACTCCACTCTATGATTCTAGTCTCTAGACTTTCTTAAACTTTGGTAGACAATAAATTATTTCAATTATTATCATAGCATTGGTCAATGTTCCTTATTTCTAGTGCTACTGTTGCACTGTGTCTTTTCCTTTTTATATGTATTTTTAGATTTGACAAGGATAGTCTGCTCCAATTATCATCCACATGTTCATATTTTCCTATTTTCAAAAAAATTGGTATAATTTCCAGAAAAGTTACAATAATACAAAAAACTGTCATGAGCACTTTATCCAGATTCATGATCTTTTTTTTTTTTTTTTTTGTGGTAAACGGACCTCTCACTGTCGCTGCCTCTCCCGTTGTGGAGCACAGGCTCTTGACGCGCAGGCTCAGCAGCCATGGCTCACGACGGGCCCAGCCGCTCCGCGGTATGTGGTATCCTCCCGGACCAGGGCACGAACCCGTGTCCCCTGCATGGGCAGGCGGACTCCCAACCACTGCGCCACCAGGGAAGCCCATTCATGATCTTTTAAAATATTTTGTCCCATTTTCTTTATCATTATTATTCCTCTCTCCTCCTTCTCTCTCTCTTTTAGAATCATTTGAGAGTAAGTTGTAATCACCATGCTTCTTTACCTTTAAGTAAATCATAAATATCTTAAGCAAAAAGATATAGTCACAGTAAAATTATAAATATCAAGGAATTTAATTTTTGTATAATAATATTATCTATTCACATCCCACATTCAAATGTCATCAATTTTTGCAATAATGTCCTTTACATCTGTTTTCCTTTCATTCTGAGATCCAATCTAAAATCGTACCTCATGTTTAATTGTGATGTCCGCTTTGTACTCTACAATCTGGAATAGTTATTTAGCCTTTTTTAGTGTTTCTTGACCTCAAAATTAAATACAGAGGGTAGACATTTTGTAGAATATTCCTCAATTTGGTGTTGTCTGATGTTGTTCATTGTAGGATTTAGATTATTCATTTTAGGGCAAGAATGGCCCAGAAATGATATGTTCTCTTTAGTGCATTTTATCAAGATGCATGTATTATGGATGCTGATGATGTTAACTTTGATCACCTAGCTAAGTGGTCCTGTCAGATTTCTCCACTGTAAAGATACTATGTTTCTCTTTGTAAGTAATAAGTAATATTGGGGGGATACTTAGAGACTATGTAAATATCTTTTCCACATGAATGTTTCCATCCACTATTTTTAACATTCTTTTATAATTTTCTAACTCCGTCATTCCTTCTACATTTATTAGTTAGCATTCAAATGTAAAGAAGAGCTTTCTGTCCTCCCCATATATTTATTTAACTATTTATTCATTTATATCAGTATAAACTCATGGATTCTATAATATTCAAATGATTATTATCCATTATTATAATAATTTAATTTGATCTTAGGTTGCCTCAATTTTGGCCAGTGGGAATTCATTAAAACTACCTCTTGTGTCCCTTAGACATGTCCTCATCATCTGTTTGAGTATTTCCTATCTTTCTGGCACAAAAAGCTATTCCATGATCATCTTGTATTCTTCCTGATCCAGACTTGGAATTGCCCATTCCTCCAACGATTTCTGGAGTCTTTTAGTGGAGAATGGTATACATAAGTGAAAATCTGATTGTTGGTTTTGTTCATTCCTACTGGGGAGTCATTGATTCTAAGTCCCCTCAGTAAAAGTTTATACTGACATGTCCAAAACCAATCTGATATTACACAATTAAAATTACACAATTAAATTACACAATTAAAATTTGCATTCTAGTTTTCACTCTTTCAATATTTGTTATTCTCACCTCTAAAAGTGAGAAAAAGTGACTTCAACTATACAGCCCTTGATGTAAGCAATGATGTTAGTAATGGGAGTGCCTTAGGCACATAAATGATAAAAAGGTAGAAAAAAATATGCCTGTTTCTCTTCAGTTTTTTGATGCTCTACAGAAGTATGAAGCCAGCTCAACTATTCCATGTGTTTAGCTTATATATTTTTCATCAGTTATATTTTCTAAAAACTTGAAATTGTATTTATAATCTGAAAACATTTCCAGTGTATGTCTAGATGTAGATCTCATTTTTTTAATATGGAGACTGTCAATCTGCACATACATGATTGTTTTCAACTTAAGGGAAAAAACTCTTCAGTTTAACTTTGAATATTTATTGTCAATTGTTATGATTTGTTGTTAAGAAATACCTATAATTGTTAAACTGAATATCCACTTTCTGATCTCCATATAAATTGCTCACTGTTTTCATTTTCATTTCTTTGCAGTTTAAGAATGTTAATCTTACCTTTATGGGTTTCTGTTGCTGTTTCATGGAGAACATGTTTTCTAACATATCACTGGTAATGCCAATCAGATTTATTTTTATTCAGTTTCCTTCTGTGTATGAAATAATTTTTGGAGGATATATTTTCTGAGCCTTCAGGAGTAGGTTTTATTTCCCTAGATCTACAATACATTTCAGAGAGTTTCTGTAAGACTTTTTTATTCTGGTTAAACATGCTGAGATGGTAAGAGAGATGTAAATATGATATTTGCTATGAGACAGAATGTGGTTTGGATAGGCCCCAGTAAGTCTTATAATTTCAATAGAAATGGAAATATCATCACTTTTATATGATATAATTGTCTGCATTGAGAAGGAATATTTGTTTACATGTTTTCATGGCACATACATTTTTTTCCTGCATGCAGTGCTTAAATACTTGGCTGTTCAGTTAAAAATATAGACAGCTTACTCTCTGATACAGACTGCATCATTTTTACCCCAAACAACAGATAGAGAAGGTTGATGTATCTAGATCACATTCCAATTTTTACTATGTCAAAATTATTTATCTACTACAACTACTTAAACATTCTATAATACTCTAAACCTATAAACTACCTGGGAAAACTTAATTCCCAGCATACACTCCAGATGTTCCATTGGCCAGTACCTGCACACCAACACACAATTTTTTTGTTTATTTATTTAACTGCACTTTTTTTTGTGCAGTATACTTCTGTATCCACCCAGATACAGAAGCTTCAACTCCTTTTTGGAGGTAGAGGAGGGATGCTTATAGTCCTTGAATGTAAATGAAAAGTAGTCTAAGGGCAAGTAATACTCTGGCACTTTCACAAAAATAATATCCATGCCAATGAGGGCTGGCTGGTCAGTTTTTTGGATAATAACACCCTTAATATCTATCTGACTGGCACAATTGTTCTATGTCTTGCACATTGTAGAACTTATATCACCTCTGTTTCTCTTTTTATGACTGGACATTCCCTTCCAATTCTGACAATAGGCAGTACCTTAGCATTACTTTGGAGGAGAGGGGGAGTTATTATTTTTAATCTATATTTGTGTCCATAAAAATTATAAGGTAGTTGAGCAAGGCCTTGCAAGAAACCTTATTAAAACTCAGAAAATCATGATTGGTTATTGAATAAAATATCACATTTTTCCCCCTTCTTTTTACAACAATTATAGCATTTTTTCTTTAAATCTTCACTAGTAGCTTTATTGAAAATCTTAATGTTTTCATTTTTTGAAATGTACCATAAGAGTCTAAGTCATTTCTCTATTTTCTGAAACCTGTCACACATTTGCTATATTTTTTCAAATTAAATTGATATAAATATATCCTAACGTTTTGAAGGAAAATGGATTCAGGAAATGAGTCTTAAAAAGTGGGGTGTCTATAGAAAGTTCCTTACTTTGACTTAAAAGTTTACTTCCCTGATATGTTTCTTTCCTAAGAACATAAATATTCTCATCAGTTAATCATATCTTTATTGAACCCTTAAGATATGCTAAGAATCATTCCAGGCACTATTATGAAATAGAAGATTAGTACAGAATACTTATCAGTTAGGGGCCCTATGATCTTATTGATACTGTTTTAATTTTTTCACTTCATCTGAAGTATGTGATTTTATAGACTATATTAGCTTAACTGAATTTATGAGAAAGTAAGCTAATGTGCTTCTCTTATGTATTTGTCATCAATCATTATTCATTAATGTAATAGTTCTTTACACGAATGCCATTATGGTAGCACTTCAAAAGCCAATGTGGTAGGAATCCAAAGAAGAATAATGCCTTTCTCTGACTTGGCTAGGAGGCTCACATACTAGTGGAAGAGATAGAAACAAATACCAATTATGAATCTAAAAAAGAGTAGATATATGTATATGTATAACTTATTTACTTTGCTGTACAGCAGAATCTAACACAACATTGTAAAGCAACTATACTTCAATAAAAAATTAATTTAAAAAAGAAAACCAGATATCTCAAGTTAAGGAAAAAAAAACACCAATGATGGTTATATCCATTATTAACATGAACAAAACCTTATGGGAATAAAAAAGAAGTGGTTAATTTCATCTTATATACATACTCCTTGTATTTCTTTTCACGGAGAATCCCCAGTGAACAAGTGCCTGTCATATGGTAAGTGCTCAATAAATGTTTGTTGAATAAATTAATAAGATTAAAGGAGTATTCAAAGAAAGCTTTATAGCTTCCCTGGTGGCGCAGTGGTTGAGAGTCCGCCTGCCGATGCAGGGGACACAGGTTCGTGCCCCGGTCCGGGAGGATCCCACATGCCGCGGAGCGGCTGGGCCCGTGAGCCATGGCCGCTGGACTTGTGCGTCCGGAGCCTGTGCTCCACAACGGGAGAGGCCACAACAGTGAGAGGCCCGCGCACAGCAAAAAAAAAAAAAAAAAAAAAAAAAAGCAAAGAAAGCTTTATAAAAGAAGTGATATTTGGGTGAGTCTTATGAGATAGAGGGTATATTTCCAGGAGAAAAGGGAGAGGAAACACTTTCCAGGCAGAAAGAAAAACATGAGCAAAATGACACAGAGACAAAGATGAATGACTTGTGTGAGGAGCAGCAATTAGCCAATTTTTGTAAAATAATGTCATGCATATTAAAGGTTTATTCTAGAAAAGTTCTTTAGGTCAAGAATATGAATGGCAATGGATACAAAAAAAGAAAATTGGATTTTATTCCACAGGTAATCAGAAATCACTGATGACTTCTAAGCAACAGAATGAGAACCTGAGTTATTTGTAATAATGGAGAGGAAAAAATTAGAAAAGTCGGTCTCAGACTTTTGTAATTTTTTTAAAGTATTGTAAAATAAAAATTAAAAAGTCATCTCCATACATTGTAAGAAAAATTTCACCAAACTAAAGTGTGTTGTTTTCACACAGGTGATTTTCTCATAAAATTGGTATCTTATATATGCTGCCTAATAACCAGATGATCTCTTTGTTGCTGTACTTTTTCACCTCATGAAATCTTGTCATGTATCAATTCTGTATCAGATTCGTTCTTTTACAGGAGGTTTTGGGAATATGGACAGACGTTGTATTTTAACAACTGTAGTACAGGTTAGCCACTACCAACTTAGTAGAATCAAGACTTCTCTTTCACAATTGCATAAATTTTAGGTTTAAATTTTAGGTTTAAATACTACTTCTTTATGAGTGTTCTAGGACTTCTGGATAAGAATGCTTGTCATTGGCCTACCATTAAAGAAAGCAACCAATATCCATTACCTGATGCCTAATATATTTGCTGCAAACCTAATGGCTAGTGTAGGCAATTATAAGTTGTCTTTTCTCATTTAGGTGATCTTGAGACATTTTATTAACAGTAGCAAGTTGGATATTTTCCATGAGAATAGGAATTGTCTCTAACAAATGGTTTCTGAAAGTTTTCAAATAATTAGTCATGAGGTTTAAAAAAACCCCTATAAACTAATGATATAGAATGTGAGACTGATGCTATTGGCCTAGCCATGCTTCTTCCTCCACTGTTGCCATTGTAGTTTTAAAACATTCAGATTGAAAATTTTACATTTCCTGACGATATGCATGTAGTTTTAAGATGCCCTTTGTGACAGCTGCTTTACGATTTTTTTTTCAAAAGAACATATTACAAAAGAGCATGCCCTTATAACCTTTCCATGTATACTTTTCAACTGCCCATTATGTCTGTTGTAGTCCACAATGTTGTTGTATGTCTCTTCAGTATAATAATTGGAAGGTCATGCAGAATTCTAATGGTCATGCAGAATTAAGAATGTAGACTCAAAAGATAAACTGTGTAGATGACAAAACGAATGTTATTTTGTTGACTTTAAATCATTTCACTTAGTTTGTGAATTATATTAACTTTTATAATCTCTCAAAACCTTTAATGTACTTATTTTCAGGCCAAAAAAAATCACTGGTCAGAGCCAAGGTAATTGTACTAATATTTAAAGTGTGCAAGGCACTGTATTTCAGTCACTGATGTGATCATTTATAAGTAACCTATTACAATTTGTTAGCGCAGAAATGACCTTTTTCTTGTAAGCAAAGGGCACATTTTACAGCTTTCTGCACGTGTCTACTCTACTTAGAAAGTTTTAGAGAAAAGTAAGATGTGGTGACATTTAGTTTTATTCTGGTTCACTGCCATTAACTTCCTGCTGCTTCAGATAGTTGTATATCCTTTATCAAGAAAGAAGAAAAATGAAAATCCTTCTCTGTATGCCAGTGAAACTTGTGAAAGTACGAAGATAATAACAAAAGAATTGAAGAGTTTAATAACTTCTGTTAGTGATCCAGTGAAACTCTTAAAGATCCGTAAGAAATATACAAACAATCAAGGGAGGGATGCTTGAGAAGGTTTCCATCAAAGAGGTCTTTACTAAAGCATAATCACTCTAACAGCTGGCATTGCCTTTGAGCAGCAATCACTTACAAGCTCCATTTCTACATACTTAAATTCACATGAACAGTAGAAAGATCACAGAATAGAAGATGATTCTGATTTTGAGCTTCTTCCTAATGTTGTGATTTCATACAGAATGCAATTTCATTACCGATCATGCCGGGCCGTTTAGTACACTTACTGCCTTGCTTTGCACCCTGGGGATCAATTCAGCTATGAAATTAACAAAGTAAGGAAGTTTTCTATGAACATATATTCAACCATGCATTTGCTATACTTTTCTCTGCAGTGTGTTTAATGGATTTGGACATAAAACATAAGGCGTTTCACAGGTTGTTTGGTATGTATGGGAAATCACAGTTCAGAATGAGGTTTTCATTTCAGTTAATTTAATGTTTGGAATCTGTCAGATATACTGAGAGATGGATAGTATTACTATGTGTGCACCAAAAGAATCAGATCTTCCTCTCCTCCTCCCCTATGGTTAGCTTTCCTTGAATGTGTTCATTAAACTGATAAATGATTTCCAACAGAAAACAGAAATTCTCCAAACTTTGGAGAACAAAAAGAAGAGAAAAAGTGAAATTAAAGTTCAAATTTCATATAGAACCTTTTAGTACAAACTGGAACCTACCTCAGTTTTATTTCTTTTTTTTTTAATATATCTTTATTGGAGTATAATTGCTTCACAATGCTGTGTTAGTTTCTGTTGTACAACAAAGTGAATCAGCCATATGCATACATATATTCCCATAACCTCTCCCTCTTGAGCCTCCCTCCCACCCTCCCTATCCCACCCCTCTATGTGTTCACAAAGCACCAAGCTGATCTCCCTGTGCTATGCTGTTGCTTCCCACTAGCTATCTATTTTACATTTGGTAGGGTACTCTCACTTCGCCCCAGCTTCCCCTTCCCCAGCCCCATGTCCTCAAGTCCATTCTCTATGTCTGCGTCTTTATTCCTGCCCTGCCACTAGGTTCATCAGTACCAATTTTTTTTAGATTCCTTACACAGACCTAGCGTCTGTCATACAGAGTGAAGTAAGTCTGAAAGGGAAAAACAAATACCATATGCTACCTCAGTCTTGATAATTATTATTTTGATATTATAATTTTCTTTTCACTGTTGGTTATGATTATACCTCATATTTCAAATAAAAATTATTCCAAACCCCTGTACTAATTACAAATAGCAAAATAAAAAGAAGTTGAATCCAAATGTGGTGATAAAAATCAACTTTCATCTATATTAATGTTAACATAATGTTCTACCTTTCCCAGTTATCAAAGCATGGGAAGTGGATTGTAGAATAGAAATCACATTTTGAGGAAACATCTCATTTTATTAGATTAATTTAGAGGAAAAAATTTATCTAAGAAATATATTTGTGTTCATAAAGGATTATCCTTTAATTATGATTTGGGTGCTTTATTAAAATAGCTTTTGCCAAATTTCTTGGGCTTTAATTCACCAAATTAATTTTTCATTTCCACCAAGGGATAAAGTTAAACTTTTATTCCTTTATCCAGAAAACATCTGCTTTTTCATTTGGCTTTCCTTTGCTTGACATAATTTTATCTATCTATTTTCATTTTAAAAATGAGATAGGTGGGTTTCATTAAAATATGTATGCAAATTATGAATTTTTATCTAAAATTTATTACAGAATTATTGCATTTTCAAATGAAGAAACAGTAATTTGATTATAAAGTTATTCAAATTTATAAATGCAAATGTGTATGGAGGGAAAATAATAATTTCAAGCTATTGTAAATTGTAACATTTTCCCTCTAGTACATTTGATTAGTAATTACTGCATTTAAATCACTTCATAAGCTTGTTCTTTTAGAAATAAAATTAGAAACTGTAAGAGTCCAATATCAAACATTAAATCCTATTAAACAAGTCTCATCAGTTCATGTTACATTGAGAATGTATAACACTTTCAGATCAGAAAATAACACTTATTGTCTGTTTCAGTGAGCTAAATGCAGCCTTACGTCAGAAAATAGTCTTACATGTATATAATCATAGTGGTACTTTTTAAGAAATATAATCTATAATCTAGATGTGTGGTAATTACATGTACTCTGCACCGGGAAGCTGGCTAAGACAGATTTAAATCAAACTCAGAATTTAAAAAAATACTATGATCAAGGAAACTATGATATTTTCTGATTCAGGATATAAATTATAGTTCTCTATAAATTTATTCTTTGGCTTCAGTTTTTTCTCATACAAAAAAAAGTGAGTAGAAGGAAAGACATTCAAAGATAACTGTCAGTGGCCTACCTGTCAAAAAAAGATAAGGAATAGTTTAGGAGCTGTAGTTAAGAATGTGAGTAATGGGTTCTCTATGCTTGTAAAAATAGGTTAATTCATTTTTACCCCTCTGTGAGAACTAAATTTATCAAAGCAAATGTTATAAATTCAAATTCCAGTGCTTTGCTTTGGAAATCAGTAAACATTTCAGAGCAATGGTGATTGATATATTTTAAAAATTTGTTTATTTATTTATTTATGGCTGTGTTGGGTCCCCGTTTCTGTGCATGGGCTTTCTCTAGTGTGGCAAGCGGGGGCCACTCTTCATCATGGTGCGCAGGCCTCTCACTATCGCGGCCTCTGTTGTTGCGGAGCACAGGCTCCAGACGTGCAGGCTCAGTTAATTGTGGCTCACGGGCCCAGCCACTCCGCAGCATGTGGGATCCTCCCAGACCAGGGCTCGAACCCATGTCCCCTGCATTGGCAGGTGGACTCCGAACCACTGCGCCACCAAGGAAGCCCGGTGATTGATATATTTTAGTTATTCACCTTCAACATTTTCCTTGCACATGCATTTGTGTGTCTTTTGTTTCTCCTTATTCAACAACAATGCATTGCCCACAGCAAAAATTCAAGAAATATGTGGGGATTGATTGATTAATTATTGTGAAATAAAGCAGTTAAATCTCACCCAATGAATACATTGAAAGATTTCTCTCATTTGAGGAAAGGAAGCTACACAACTAAAAGAAGGATGAGAACTATTTCATGCTAATATTTAGTTGCTATTATCAAAATATACAAGAAGACTATGCTTCTTTAATATTTTCTTAAAATGCAAGATCATGAGGGGAGTCTCTTTACGCAGAAGAAAGTAAAAACTCTGAAATATGTGGTTTGTTTTGCAAGCTTCCTTTATTCTCCAACCTATCATCTGAATACTTCATTGTCTGTGTGTAAACTCTGGTCTTATCAAATCAATCAAGATGAAACCAGGACAGAGAAACCTGAGACCTTAAAGCAGATGGGCTTTAATGCAGGTGATTTTTGTTTGTTTGTTTGCACAGATTATGGATGAGCTGAAAAGCCAAAGAGGGGACAGTAAGGCAACCAAAGTATTAGCAGTAGAAAGAAGTTCCTATTAATGGTGGGCTGAAGAGATGTGATACTTTCATTGGGTGAAAGCTAAGCTAAGACAAGACTGACAGTGGCTGGAGCCATGGAGGAAAAACTGCTGTTTGTTCTATCCTCCAGTCTCTAACCTTTACTTCCCTTAGACTGAAGCCGACTCACTGGGGAGTCTGGGAAACAGTCTATAATGGTCAAGCTTCCTTCTGTATAGAACAAAGCAGGGGAAGGACAAGCAGGTTGAAGATAAGCATGGCAAAATATGGAATATATAGGACATGCTACTCTTCCTGCACCCAAGAAGTCAAAGACACATGGTAGTAGCTCCACAAAGGCATGACAATTGTGGATTTATTAAATACAAGGTACATATTACATTAAAGAATGAGGGAGCTTGGCTGCAGTTTTTCTGAGAATAAACATTAAGAAAGATTGCTAGACACGGCAGTTCTAATTCAGCTTTTATTTCATGTTTTAGTTCATGTTATTCTAGTCAGACAGACATATGGGTGGATGGGTATATATTATATTATATTATATACATATATATCGTAGATGCACACACACAAACAAACACAATAAATATTAAAACTTTGAGAAAGAAGATTGCTAGACAAAGCAATTCTAATTCAGCTTTTATTCCATGTTTTTCTAGTCTGACAGGCATATAGGTGGAGCAATATAGATATAGATATATTTAACGTACATATTTGTATGATATAGATACTACACACACACACATACACACACTTATTTGTATACACTACCACTTCAGTTGGACATGGATATCTTGCACCATTTATTCAATGATGGATTTATACATTAATTATTACTTGAAAGACCAAGATTTTAGCTCAAAAAAAAGAGATATTAGGTTTATCTTCCCTGTCTTTGATCTCAGTTTTGAAAACATGTTCATATCAAGAATCATCTATCATTTTATCCTCAATGTCATACTTTGCACACAGGTGCTGAAAAAAGTTTCTTAACTAGATAACCCATTGAAGGAAATCATGTGCAAACTCCACTACCTCTTAATATACCTGCAATAAGAACATACACAATTCAAACATGTAAATTATGCATGAAAGAATGAAAATGCCTGATGTTTCAAGTTATTCCCAAAATGACTGGAAACTCTTTAATACCAGCTTGGGAAGGGCAGAGAAGTTATTATCTTTGTCAGAGAGATCAAAGTCTTGGAATCATTTTCTGCACATTCTTGTTTGTTATACAATTAGTTGGTAAATGTGAAACTTTTTTTTTGTGGACTGTCTCTCATACCATCCCTTCCTTGTTATCCTCCCACCATTCTTTGGCATAGTTCTAAGTACTCAGTAACATGTAATAATTTTTATAAATTCCTGACAGAGTAACAGGAATAGTTATGAGCAAATTTATTTCTTTATTCATGGAGAATTCCATATAAGTTCTCCAGGATAATTGGCACCTTCACAGTCCTGCCTGAGGCCAGCTGGAAAGAATGTTATGATAATTAAGGGTTGTCACACAGGAATTTGGAAATAAGGAAACATTTTGAGTGAATGGAAAAAATGATCCAGAAAATTTATCTTTTATTTTGCTGAAGTATGGTTGATTTATAATATTATATTGGTTTCATGTATACAACATAGTGATTCAATATTTGTATAGATTATACTCCATTTAAAGTTATTATAAAATAATGGTTATATTATCCTGTGCTGTACAATACATCTTTATAGCTTATTTACTTTATACAAAGTAATTTGTACCTCTAAATCCCCTACCCCTATATTGTCCCTCCACCCTTCTCCCCACTGGTAAGAGTCTGTTTCTGTTTTTGATTTTTTTAAATTGGGGTAGAGTTGCATAACAATGTTGTGTTAGTTTCTGCTGTACAATGAAGTGGATCAGTTATATGCATACATATATCCCCTCCCTCTTGGATCTCCCTCTCACCACCCCCCATTCCATCCATCTAGGTCACCAAGCTGAGCTCCCTGCGTTATGCAGCAAGCTCCTACTAGCTATCTGTTTTACACATGGCAGTGCAAGTACATCAATCCCAGTCTCGCAATTCATCCCACCCCCCTCTCCCCACCTCATGTCCACACGTCGGTTCCCTATGTCTGCATCTCTATTCCTGTCCTGCAAATAGGTTCATCTGTACCATTTTTCTAGATTCCACATACATTCATTAATATACAATATTTGTTTTTTTCTTTCTGACTTATTTCAATTCACTCTGTATGACAGACTCTAGGTCCATGCATATCTCTACAAATGACCCAATTTCATTCCTTTTTATGGCTGAGTAATATTCCATTGTATATATGTACCACATCTTCTTTATCCATTCATCTGTTGATGGACATTTAGGTTGTTTCCATGTCCTGGCTATTGTAAATAATGCAGCAATGACCATTGGGGTGCATGTGTCTTTTTGAATTATGGTTTTCTCAGGATATGTGCCCAGTAGTGGGGTTTCTGGGTCTTAGATTCCACCTATAAGTGATATCATGCAGTATTTATCTTTCTCTGGCTGACTTATTTCACTTGGCATAATACCCTCCAAGTCCTTACAAGCTGCGGCAAATAATAAAATTTTATTCATTTTCATGTCTGACTAGTATTCCATTATATATATATATATATATATATATATATATATATATATATATATATATATATATACCACATCTTCTTTATCCATTCATTTGTTGCTGGACATTTTGGTTGCTTCTAAATCTTGGCTATTGTAAATAATGCTTCTATGATCATTGTGGTGCCTATATCTTTTGGAATTAGTGATTTCATTTTCTTCAGATATATCCAGCCTTGGAATTGCTGGATTATACGGTAGTTCTATTCTTAGTTTCTTGAGGAACCTCCATACTGTTTTCCACAGTGGCTTCACCAATTCACATTCCCACCAACAATGTACTAAGGGACTCTTTTTTCATTTTTCATCTGTTATTGAATTCTAATTTCATACCATTGAGGTTGGTAAAAATGCTTAATATAATTTCTATCCTCTTAATTTTCTGACTTCTGTTTTGTGGCCTACCATGTGATCTATCTTAGAGAACATTCCATGTGCACTTGAAAAGAATGTCTATTCTGTTTTTGGATAGAATGTCCTGTAGTTATCTACTAAGTCTCACCTGTCTAAATGTGCCATTTAAAACCACTGTTTACTGATTTTCTGTCTTTTGATCTATCCATTGATGTAAGTCAGGTGTTAAAGTCCCCTACTTTTATTGTATTATTGTCAATTTCTCCCCTTATGTCTGTTAATATTTGCTGTATATATTTAGGTGCTCCTATATTGGGTGTATATATGTTAACAGTTGTTATATCCTCTTCTTTTATTGGTCCATTTATCACTATATAATGCCCTTCTTTGTCTTGTTACAGACTTTGTTTTGAAGTCTATTGTGTCTGATATGTGTATTGCTGCCTCCAATTTCTTGTCATTTCTATTTATATGAAATATATTTTTCCATCCCCTCACTTTCAGTCTGTGTGCGCTTGTAACTCTGAAGTGAGTCTCCGATAGGCTGCATATAGATGGGCCCTGCTTTTTTTTTTTTTTAACCAGTCAGCCACCCTATGTCTTTTGCTTAGAACATCCATTGACATTTAAAGTGATTATTGATAGGTATGTATTTATTGCCATTTTGTTACTTGCTTTTTGGTTGTTTTTGTAGTTCTTCTTTCACATTTTCTTTTTCTTTTAGTTCCTTCCCTTGTGGTTTGATGATTTTCTTTACTAGTGTGCTTGTGTTCCTTTCTTTCTACTTTTTGTGTATCTACTGCAGGTTTTTGGTTACCATGGGGTTCATATATATTGACCTATATCTACTTATTTTAAACTGGTAGTCATTTAAGTTCAAAAACATTCTAAAAGAACTACAAATTTTCTATCCTCCCCCACATTTTGTGCTTTTGATGTTATATTTTACTTCTTCGGGTTTATCCCTTCACTATTATTGTAACTGTAGTTGATTTTACATTTATTTTTTGTCTTTTAATCTTTGTACTAGATTTTTTAAGTGGTTCATCCTCAGCCCTTACTATATATTTTCCTTTACTAGTAGGATTTTTCTCTTTTCCTATAGATATTTACTTCTTGTTATAGCCTTTTCTTTTCCAATTAGTTAAGAACTTTTAACATATAATTTAATTTAATTTTAGTGTTGATGAACTCTTAGTTTTTGCTCATCTGAGAAGTTATTTTTCTCTCTTTCAATTCATAATGGTAATCTTTCTGGGGAGAGTACCCTAGGTTGCAGGTTTTTTCCTTTAGCACTTTAAATATATCATTCTACTCCTTCCTGGCCTACCAAATTTCTGCAGAAAGATCAGATAATAGCCTTATTGAGGTTCCCTTTTATATGACTCTTCATTTTTCTCTTGCTGACTTTAGAATTCTCTGTCTTTAACTTTTGCCATTTTAATCATTATATGTCTTGATGTGAGTCTTTTTAGGTTTACCTTGTTTGGGATCCTCTGTGTTTCCTATCCCTGGATATCTATTTCCTTTTTCAGTTTCAGGAGATTTTTAGCCACAATTTTATCAAATGTATTTTCAACCTTTTTCTTTCTCTCTTCTCCTTCTGGGACCCCTATAATGCAAATGTGAGTAAGCTTGATGTTGTCCCAGAATTTCCTTAAACTGTTCTCATTTTTTAAATTGTTTTTCTTTCTGCCGTTCTGAAGTTGATTTCCATTATTCTATCTTCCATATCACCAATGTGCTTTTTTGTATAACCTAGTCTGCTGTTAATTCCTTCTAGTGTGTTTTTCATTTCAGCTATTTTATTATTCAGTTCTGACTCGTTATTTTTTATATTTTCCAGTTCCTTGTTAAAATTCTTAGTGTGTTGATCTACTCTTTCCCTAGTTCAGTTAGCATTCTAATGACTAATGCTTTGAACTCTTTATCTAGTAAATTATTTGAGTTTCATTAGTTGTTTATTCATAGATTTTCTCTTGTTCTTTCAATTGAAATGAATCCCTCTGTCTTCTTATTTTGCTTAAATTTCTGTCTCTGTGAAATTAGGTAAAATACCTTTGTATTTCAGTCTTAAAGGGGTATCCTTGTGTGGGAGCATACCTATATAGTCTGCATGTGCCCAATGGCTTTGTTGGGAGAGCTGGATCTGATGTGAGCATGACTCACATCTCCCCTGGGGTGTGCTGTGAGTTATCACCTCGGTAGGAGGTGAGGCTTGAGCTGGAGGGGCGAGGGCCAGATCTAGGTGTGAGATGGAGATTCTCCTCTGCTCAGTGGCCAACCCTACACTATTGGGAGTGGTGACAGGTCCCAAGTTGCTAGAGCAGAAGACCTGAGGGCCAGGTCCAAGCTGGTTCTGTTCCCTCTTAGTGTGTACTTTCCCCCTTTCCAGCACCAGTAACCTTGTGCCAGAAGGGAACAATGCTGGAGCAAGAGGACCTGGAGCAGGTACTTGGCATAGGCCAGAGTATGGGCTGTGGCAGTCATAACCCCAGTCAGAGCTCTGGGCTGCTCCTGATCCACTGCCTCCTTAGGTACCAGTAATGGCTTCCCCCACCCCTTTCAGATGCTGGTCTGGGTCTGAGGCATCTCTGTCTCTCACAACTAAGCATTTCCCTGGGCCACAGCAGCCCTTGCCCTAGTGTGGAGCTGCATTGCAGAGCAAGCCAGGCCAGAGCAGGTGCTTGACTCAGACTGATTCATGTGCTTGGTGTTTGTGGGAAACTGGTTAGAGTCCCATGCAGTTTCGGTCTGTTTCTTCTACCTTATTTCAGGAGTTAGTAAGTATGTGCATACTCTTCACCAGAGTCTAGATTTCTTTCAACCTTTCTGTTAGTGTCACTGGCTTTCAAACCAGCTAAGGGGACTTGTATTCCTGGTGTCAGATCTTAGGACTGGGGGTGGGGAGTGCAACCACATACACCCCAGAGAGGATCTCTGCCCATGTAATCCCCTCTTCTTCTGTGTCCTCTCCCAAGGATACATGTTCTGACCTGATTGCTTCTCTTCCCTTCTTACTGGATTCCATATGAATTATTCTTACAGCCTTAGTTGTACAAGAGTCTTTCTACAACTCTCCAGTTAGTTTTCAGTGAAAATTGCTCCACATGTAGTTGTAGTTATTATGTGTTTTGGGGCGGAGGGCAGGGAGAGCTCTGTGTCCTCCTACTCTGCCATCTTGAACTCAAACCAGAAAACTTATCTTTTTATAATTTTTAAAAATTTCACAGAGTGCAGAAGAATAAGGGTTGATGAGGAATAATTTAAGGTGAACCTAACTTATAGATCAGATGTAAACATAGCTTAAGAAATTTTTAAAAATCAAGTTAACTAAAGGTTAAAATTTAATTTATTGTGTTTATCAATATACTCTCCCAGTTCTATTAATTTGGCTGATTTCTAATTTCCTTGGACAATATTATTAAGTAGTTTTTCTCCCAGAAAATATTTTGTTGTTTTTACATTCACATCCTAATTTTTAGCCCTTAACCTCTCTTTAAGGGGTTATGTGTTCTTATACCATTCTGAGTTCTCCTCTGGGAAAAAATATCATCAAATAAGCTAATTCTCAATAAGATGTTGTATCAATTTTCCTGAGATAAAACACCTTTGATTAAGGTAAACAGAATCAAGAGAAAATTTTATAAACATTAACTAAACATTGATTAATTTGATGATTATTTTCTCAGCTTCAGAGTGCTTTGATGATCAATTTCCCATAGGATAATGACAAGCCAAGGAATGCCAAGGATTGCTGACAACTACCAGAAGCAAGGAAGAAGCAAGGTAAGATTCTTTCTAGAGTTTTCAGAAGTGATTATGGCTCTGTCACCACTTTGATTCATACTTTTAGCTTCATGATAATAAATCTGTTGTTTTCATCTGCCCAGATTGGGGAAATTTGTTACAGCATTAGAAAGCTAACTCAGTAGGCAATAAACTTTTTGAAACTACTGTCAGTTCCAGAACCCATGCCAGAACTGACTCAGGAAGAATAAGCACATAAAAGTGGAGAGTTCAAGTATTATTTGTGACAGAACTTGGAAGAAATCAACCCCAGAGAAAGAAGGGCTCATCTTCAGTTAGGAAATATTTAATTCAGGTAATACATGTGGATACGATCATGAAAGGAACTGAAACGGACTAAAAAAGAAAAAGCTCGAGAAGGTGTGGAAAAGTCTCAGGGAACTATCCTTTTAGGGAAGAATGGAATACCTTGGAAGGAGGACCCATTTGTTGGTGGATTGGTAGTGAAGACATTAAAGGAAACAAGCAGTGAAAATTAAAGTTCTTAAAAACAAAGTTGAATCACAAAATCGTAAGTCATATCAGCTCTTTCCCCTCGACAAGATGAAAATGGCCTAATGAAAATAAACTGCATTTTACCACACCTCTTGGTATGGTGAACTAAGGAAACAAGAAGTCACACAGACACCTCACAACCAACTCTGATTGCTGATCTTTAAGAACTGAGACATTAGCAGAATAAACCGAAAAGAGTAGACCTAAAACCATAGAAAACTATCATTAGAAGAAAATAGAATATGAGAATTAAAATTTACATGCTGAAAACTCTTCTCAAAACATACACACATAGAGCAGAGGAAATTTACCATATTATCCCAACCTGAAGTAAATGTCCTGAAACAAGCATCTAAATTCATGAAAAATTATTCAAATAATAAATTCAAAAACTTAGAAAGTAAATGGAAAAAAAAACTGAGAAAATATGAAATAATTGAAACAAAAAGTCACCCCAGAAATGAAAACTAAAATAATAGGCTCACAAGGGAGAATAAATTCAACTGAAAATGTTTAAAAAGTAAATATATGAATGTAAACAGCCTGGAAAAAAGAAAAAAAATCAAAGATAATTTATTCTTGTAGAGACATGCAAAGATCTAACATACATACCTTTAACTGGAGTCTATGAAAAAGAATTTTAAAATAAATGAAAAAGAACAAGTGCTTAAAAAAAAGGGTAAGACAAGGATTTTATATGGAGCAAAGCAAACCTTTAAGTATCTAAAATCTAAGTAGAGAGCCTGATGTCCATTCTATGTAGGATAGTACACAGCCCTGAGATTGAAGAAGGTATTTTTTAACCTTTTATTGTATATTGGAATACAGTTGACTAACAATGTTGTGATAGTTTCAGGTGTACAGCAAATTGACTCAGTTATACATACATATGTATCGATTCTTTTTCAATTTTTTTTTCCCATTTAGGTTGTTACATAATATTGAACAGAGTTCCCTGTGCTATACAGTAGGTCCTTATTGTTTTTTTTTTTAATTGAAAAGCAAACTATTTTTGAGTGAAAAATTAATAACAGTGATATTATGCAACTTCCCTTTAAAAACTATACTAGAGCAGAAATATGTAAACAGTGGTCTCAGATAGGCTTTAAGATGGTCTGTGGAGTCCCAGAAATTTTATGAGAAATTATATATATATATACATATTATTATTTTTATACATAATATATATATATATACATATATGTTTATATAACATATAAACATATAATAATTGGAGGGAGGTATCTATTTCCTTCATAACATTTTAAAAGGTGTTAGTGACCTAAAAGGTATTTAAAAATAACTGTTCAAAGTGATATAAAGTATGAAATTATATCTACATTATTTCTGTTAATATGGATAAAATAGGACATAAACTTCTCATAAAGTGTTTATATATTCACAGCAGAAAGATTCTCAATGACTTCTCTTTTTTCTTTCATTTTGTGGAGGGGTAAGATGTATTCATGCTCCATTTAGCTCTATGGCTGCCTCTGTAAGTTGATCAATAGTCTTTAATAATGACCATGACTATAGATCTTCCTCAACCATTACCCAATCTCCACTTTCCTTCAAAATCAGCATTGACTATTAGCAAATCTTGCTATACGACTACAGCAAATTTTGCTAAGGACGTAAATTACAAGCAAACAGCTCATTACCAGTGCAACCTTAGCCCCTTTTATTTCTCTTTCCTAATCAGATATTTTTTCCTGAGATGCACCAAAGCAGAATCTCTGCTTACCTTCCTAGGATAAATGCAGGAACCTTTGTAATTTCTTAACACACTTTCAGATTTTACATAAACAGGGACTCATCATACAGAATGCAATTAGGAAAAGGAACAACAACAACAAATCCCACTAGATTTGTTTAATACTAGGAAGAAACATATGTTCCTGACCTTACTCCACATCAGGTACAAAAATGTAATTGAATATTTTTGAACATTGCATACTAACAGTGGAGAAAGTTACTGCATCAAATGCAAATGTGTGGTTGAATAAGAAATTGCACTTGCAAGTTTATTTTAAAATGATAATAATTTATGTTTATATATGTTTATCTTACATTTTGCTTTTCCATAGCTACTTTTTGATATTACCTAGTTATCTGCATAATACTGAAAGATGAATCTACATAATAATTCTGAAAAATAGCTATTGTTGATCATGTCTTGCAACTGAGATCCAAAAAAGTAAAAAGGCCAAAAAGTTGAATATTTGAGGATAAAAATTTGTGTTAAATAAAATTCAATATTTTTTTAGATTTCCAATCCCACATTCAAACCATCAGACTATATTTTATCAAAAAATGGAAATAATTTTAATAGTAAATCAACACAATGAGTAATTAAATTTGGAAATGCATGTCTTATTTTCTAATTATACTAAATATGCAAAAATGGGTATATTGATGGTATGAAGCCTAAAATCATAATTCTCTGAACCCAAATTCTGAGGAAAATCTGGCAACATAAAATGTAAAATCAGTCAGCAAAAATCTATTTAAGCATTGAAGTTCACTTCTGACTATGGGAGTCATAACGTGAATCATCAGGGATATGGTAAAATTTTAAATATATTAATTATTGGATATTACTTTAGAATTACTTTATGTATTTCAGATTTAGATTCAAATAACATTTATTGAGTACTCAGTAAGCTAGCATTACATGTTTTATCTCATTTAATCCTATCAACAATCCTTGAGGGAGGTATATTTTATTATATTTAAGAAAACTAAGGCTCTAAAAAATAGACTAATTGATTTCAGATTTTGCAAATAAAATAAAGTATTTAAATACAGATATCCTTAATTCAAATCCAATAGTCTTTCCATAATAATAATTCATGTTACTATTAACTGCTAAGTATTTTTGAGCACATACCATTGTCAGTCATTTATTTAGTGCTTTTTTTTACTATGAAAAACATCAGGAGGTAAGTACTAATGTTAGTTTCATTTATGATGCATTATAAACATGTAGAGTTAATATAGGTAGCGTTACATATGGATATATAATTTATCAATTTGCTATCTTACATTTGTAAGTGCACTTTGACACATTATCTCTTTTGATTTTCTTTTGACAACACTATTGTTATTACCCATATTTCTTAGACGAGGCCATTGAAGCTTAAAGAAGATAAATTAATTGTACAAGTATATACCATTAGTAAGTTTTTGAGTTATATTTTGAAGTAAAGCCATCTAATTCTTGGTCCAATCAGCTTTAGTTCAATTTGTTGAATTTATATATATATATATAAATTGACACAAGTAGTGACACAAGTAGTGGATAGACTTTCCACTACAAAAAAAAAAAAAAAGCAACAACAACAAAAAAAAGCACAAAAAAAAGAAGTACAAACTTCCAGTTAAAAAATAAATGAGTCATGGGGATGAAATGTACAGCATGAGGAATATCATCAATTATATTGTAATATATTTGCATGGTGACAGAAAAGAAAAAGCACAAGTTAAGTTCGATATCAAACTTATCTAGAAAATGCAATTTGAAAGGAAATATATTAAATTGAACATGTATCACCCATAATCCCAACCCCAAAATATAATCACCAGTAGCATTTTGATGCATTTCCTCCCAATGTCTACATAATTTTTTTTTCAGTTGATGTGTAATTGACCTGAATCGCTATATTAGTTCTAGGTGCCCAATATTGTAATTTGATATTTCTATAGATTACAAAATGATCACTATAATACGACTACTGATGCTACTGAAGATTATCTCTGGGGGTTCGGATTATGGGCGATTGTTAATTTCCTCTTTATGCTTTTATGTATTTCTAGTTGTCTTCAATGAACATGTATGTTTTTTCAAACCATGTTTGAAAATTATTGGCCAATTTATTATGTACAAATACATGCAGTGCACTTTGGATTTAAGAAACTAATCCTTCATCTAAACTAATCCTTTAATTATTTTAATGTCATACAAACCCTTAATAAAAAGGGATATTCATTTGAAATGGGATTGTGAAATAAAAAGTTAACAGTCTAGGAGCAAAATCTATTTTTAAAATGTTTTGTAGCACTGTTAAGTACAATGCATAATTTTACTATCTGTCACCATGCAAATATATTACAATATAATTGATGATATTCCTCATGCTGTACATTTCATCCCCATGACTCATTTATTTTTTAACTGGAAGTTTGTACTTCTTAATATCACTCACCTTTTTCGCTCATCCCCCAACATCTCTCCCCTACAGTAACCACCTGTTTGTTCTCTATATCTATGAGTCTGTTCTGTTTTGTTATATTTGTTCCTTTGTTTTGTGTTTTAGATTCCACATGTAAGTGAAATCATATCATATTTTTTTCTCTGTCTGACTTATTTCACTTAGTATAATACTCTTAAAGTCCATCCAGTATAATACTCTCAAAGTCCATCCATGTTGTCACAAATGGCAAGATTTCATTCATTTTTATCACTGAGTAATATTCTATCATATATTTATAATATTCTTTCATATATATAATATTCTATCATATATATATATATACACCATATCTTTATCCATTTATATATTGTAAATAATTCTGCAATGAACATAGGAGTGCATATATATTTTTGTTTTGTTTGCTTGTTGTTAACATCTTTATTGGAGTATAATTGATTTACAATGGTGTGTTAGTTTCTGCTTTATAACAAAATGAATCAATTATACATATACATATGTCCCCATATCTCTTCCCTCTTGCATCTCCCTCCTTGCCACTCTCCCTATCCCACCCCTCTAGGTGGTCACAAAGCACTGAGCTGATCTCCCTGTTCTATGCAGCTGCTTCCCACTAGCTATCTATTTTACGTTTGGTAGTGTATATATGTACATGCCACTCTCTCACTTTGTCCCAGCTTACCCTTCACCCTCCCCGTATCCCCAAGTCCATTCTCAAGTAGGTCTGCATCTTTATTCCTGTCTTGCCCCAGGTTCTTCTGACCATTTATTTTTTCTTTTCTTTTCTTTTTTTTAGATTCCGTATATATGTGTTAGCATACGTTATTTGTTTTTCTCTTTCTGACTTACTACACTCTGTATGACAGTCTCTAGGCCCATCCACCTCACTACAAATAACTCAGTCTCATTCTTTTTCATGGCTGAGTAATATTCCATTGTATATATGTGCGACATCTTCTTTATCCATTCATCTGTTGATGGACACTTAGGTTGCTTCTATGTCCTGGCTATTGTAAACAGAGCTGCAATGAACATTGTGGTACATGACTCTTTTTGAATTATGGTTTTCTCAGGGTATATGCCCAGTAGTGGGATTGCTGGGTCGTATGGTAGTTCTATTTTTAGTTTTTAAAGGAACCTCCATACTGTTCTCCATAGTGGATTTATCGATTTACATTCCCACCAACAGTGCAAGAGGGTTCCCTTTTCTCCACACCCTCTCCAGCAAATGACAAGGGATTAATCTCCAAAATATACAAGCAACTCATGCAGCTCAATATCAGAAAAACAAACAACCCAATCCAAAAATGGGCAGAAGACCTAAATAGACATTTCTTCAAAGAAGATATATAGACTGCCAACAAACACATGAAAGAATGCTCAACATCATTAATCATTAGAGAAATGCAAATCAAAACTACAATGAGATATCATCTCACACTGGTCAGAATGGCCATCATCAAAAAATCTGCATATATATTTTTGAATTTGTATTTTTGTTTTCTTTGGAAAAATACTCAGAAGTAGAATTACTGGATCATATGATGTTTATTGAATTTTTCACCAAAGAATCACTTCCATCACTCAATTCAATTTTTAACCTTTATAGAATAACTAATACATACTATTTTGTATAGATACATTATCTCGTCTTTCAAAAAATGTTTAAATGCTACATATTTTAATAAACAATTGAGTGGATTCTACAAAGAGAAAATGTTTTCTGTTGTTGTATTACTGTTATAATGCCAATTATAATTTATAATATGAAATAATGGAATAAAATTAAAAGTGACAATAGAATTAACAAAATAAAACCATGAAAAATAACAACAATAGTAAAAACAGTAATAACTTTTGGAATATGACTGAAATAAAAACATATGTATATTGTATAAAAAAGAATTACTGGATTATATAGTAGTTATACTTTTAACTTTTGAGGAAACTCCATATAGTTTTCCTTAGTGGCTCTACCAATTTACCTCCCTAATAACAGTGAACTAGGGTTCCCTTTTCTCCACATCCTCACCAACACTTGTTATTTGTTGTCTTTTTGATATTAGCCATTCTGCCAGGTGTGAGATAATAGCTTATTGTGGTTTTGATTTGCATTTCCTTGATGATTAGTGATGTTAAACATCTTTACATGGACTTGTTGGCTACCTATATGTCTTCTTTGGAAAAATGTTTATTCAGGCACTCTGCCCATTTTTAATTGGGTTTTTGTGTGTGTTTGTGTGTGATACTGAGTTGTATGAGATCTTTGTATATTTTGGCTATTAACTCCTCATTAGATATATGGTTTGCAAATATCTTCTCCCATTCAGTAGGTTGCCCTTTCATTTTTGTTGGTAGTTTCCTTTGCTGTACAAAAGCTTTTTAGTTTGATGTAGTCCCATTTGTCTATTTTGCTTTTATTTCCCTCACCTGAGAAAGCATACCCAAAAAGCTATTGCTAAAGCCATGTCAAAGAGTGTACTGCCTATTTTCTCTTTTAGGAGTTTTAGTTTCAAGTCTTACAGTTAAGTCTTTAATCCAGTTTGAATTAAGTCATAGATTAATTAACCATAAAATTGTGGGTTCATTCCTGGGCTCTCTATGCTATTCCATTGTTCTCTATATCTGCTTTTGTGTCAAGACCATACTGTTTTGATTACTGTAGCTTTGTAGTATAGTTTGAAATCAGGGAACATGATAACTTCAGCTTTGTTTTTCTTTCTCAAGATTGTTTGGCTATTCAAGATCTTTTGTTTTTTTTTTTTCCATATAAACTTTAGAAGTACCTGTTCTAGTTTTGTGAGATATGCCATTGGTATTTTGATAGAAATTGCATTGAATCTGCAGATTGCCTTGGATAGTATAGTAACTTTAACAATATTAATTCTTCCAATCTATGAGCACAGTTTATTTTTCAATTTGTTTATGTCATCTTCAATTTCTTTCATCAGTGTCTTATAGCTTTCTTAGTAGAAGTTTTTAACCTCCTTTGGTTAAATTTATTCCTAGGTATTTTATTATTTTTCATACAATTGTAAATGAGATTGTTTTCTTAATTTCTCTCTCTGATAGTTCATTTTTACTGTATAGAAGCAACAGATTTCTGTATATTAATTTTGTATCTTGCAACTTTACAGAATTCATTGATGAGTTTTAACAGTTTTTTGGTGGTGTATTCAGGATTTTCTATACATAGTATCATATCATCTGCAAACTGACAGTTTTACTTCTTCCTTTTTAATTTGGATGCCTTTTTTTCCTGTCTGATAGCTGTGCTATGACTTCCAATACGTAAGAATTTCTATTTGGTGGTCTTTTGGAGTTTCAATCTCTTTGGTAAATTATTCCTTCTGTTCACTAATTTTATTCCTGAGCTCATTGAACTGCCTTTTTGAGTTTTCTTTTAGCTCATTGAGTTTCTTCATGACAGCTATTTTGAATTCTCTATCAGTTAAATAGCAATATTCCATAACTTTAAATTTGGTTTCTGGAGAATTGTCATTTTCTTTTTGTGGTACAGTGTTACTGTGGTTCTTCATGGTTCTTGATTACTTGTTCCTTTGCTGGTGCATTTGAAGTAGCAAACACCTTTTTGTTTGATTCTAATGATTCAACAGACTAGAAATTATAGGTCTTTCTTTTGTTTTTCAGTAGGTGGTGCTAGAGCACAAGTTTTTGGTTTCTTTTTAACCTGGTCTGTCTCTAGTTATATTTGAGAATTTGTACTTTCCACTCTTCCATTTCCTCTGTCAAATGTGTGACCCTGTGCCCTCGTTATAGCTACATGTGCCACTGGGATCAATGATGCCTTGTTTCTGCCAGTGTCTCTAGCATCACCACCTGGTGCACAGGGGTGGTGGGCTCTTCTTCTGCATCTGAGATCCCTGTCACAAGCTCTACCTCTGTAGGGGGAAAGGGAATTGCACAGGTTCCTCTGCCATGTCCAGTGTTATAATGTTTGTGGTCTCCACCTCTGCGAGTAAGGACAGCAGGCCAGAGTTGTGGGCACCTCAGCAGTTGGGTGGACAACTTCCCAGGCCAATGGCAGAATTCTTAAGCTTTTATGTCTTCTCTCGTTCTTACAGCTCACCATCGTGGCTACTGGAAACCTCTCTTTTGTTTTCCTGAGGTGGCTCTATAGGTCAAGTTTGTGGTTTCTCACTTGCCCACACACCCTGGCCTGTGTACTTCCTATCTACTTGTTCTTGCTCTTGCTGCCACAATTGGGAGTGTGCACAAAGAGCCAACCACAGATTGGGGAGAGGTGTGGGTTTAGAGCTTGGGACTCTGGGGGTGCCCAGGGACCTGGAAGGGAAACCCCTATGTGTAGTATTACCAGAGGGTCATGATTAGACTTCCTGCTGAGCAGGTATCAGGAACTGTGTCCCTTCAATGCCCTTTGATATTCTTATTCACCTCTTTCATGATCTCCGGCCTCTGCCCAGTCATAGAGGTCCCACCTTAGTACTCTGGGTGGTGCTGGAAAGAAATGGGTTTCCTCCAGCTGTGTTCCAGATCACTGAGGTAGCCAGATACTCACTCACTGCTCTCCTTTTCCTCAGCGGGAAAGATAGATGCCACCTGATAGTTCAGATCCATGCAGTTTCGTCTTGGTTGGGTGGGGATGGTACTGGTAATGTTCTTCTTTTTTTGTTTGTTTGTTTTTTGCGGTACGCGGGCCTCTCACTGTCATGGCCTCTCCCATTGCGGAGCACAGGCTCCGGATGCGCAGGCTCAGCAGCCATGGCTCATGGGCCCAGCCGCTCCGCGGCATGTGGAATCTTCCCAGACCGGGGCACGAACCCGCGTCCCCTGCATCGGCAGGTGGACTCTCAACCACTGCGCCCCCAGGAAAGCCTGTAATGTTCTTCTTATAGTCATCTCTGTTGCATCCAAACTTTAAAATCACCCCACAACAAGACTTATTTCTGCATACCATTTCTTTGGTACCTGCTCAACTCGGCACTCTTCAGGTTTTTTTCCAGCCATGGCAAGAATGGAGTAGGTTCATTGCTTGGCTTGGCCCCATAATGAGGTCTGCCTACCTATTACTGGACTCACAGGTAGATGAGATTACTCCTGGGCCCCTTGGCCTATGGTGTTGGATCCCATAGCTCCCATAAAGGTGCTTTTGTTAGTGGATGAATGCTTAATTATTTGTTGAAAAGGGGGGACAAAAAATAGGAATGTTTTATGCCACCATGATGCTGAAGTCACTCAGACAGTCTCAAAACTATTTTTAATTCTATTATTTGATCCATAAAAAGCTCTATAAAGGCAGGAAGGCTATATTATTTCTACTCTTACACATGATATAAGAAAGCTTTAGAGACTTGGTGGTATTACCTGATCTGATTTTTCCAGGGTCACACACAGTAACTTGGAGTTAGAACTAGAGCTCACATCTCCAAAGCAATATATTTCACTCCATTTTATTTGCTAGATGTGTAGTAGTCTAGTCTTTTATGTATTTATAAATTTAAAAAATATATTTATAAAAATGTATTTTATTTTCTTTTTTAATTAATTTTTATTGGAGTATAGTTGACTTACAATGTTGTGTTAGTTTCTGCTGTACAACAAAGTGAATCAGTTATACATATATCCATTCTTTTTAAGATTCTATTCCCATATAGGTCATTACAGAATATTGAGTAGAGTTTCCTGTGCTATACAGTAGGTACTTATTAGTAATCTATTTTATATATAGTAGTGTGTATATATCAATCCCAATCTCCTGATTTATCCCTCCCTTTTATATTTATAAAATATAAAATGTATTTTATAAATGAATGGAATGAAGATTTATTTGTTTTCCCAAGAAACTGCCCCAACTTCCCCCAAAATAAACGTAAGAGATTTTAACACCTCAAGTTTCATTTTGCTCAGGTTTTGAGCTAAATGTGGTCAAACAGCAAGGTGAACATAAGTTCTGGTTTTCCCGGGATAAGTCTTGATTTTTACCTGTTTCCTTTATTTAATTATCAACAGTACTCCTTCACTCGAAAAGTGTCTCAATTTTAATAAGAAATAAGGTGGTTATCCTATAAATATCAGAAGCCTCTTCTGCTCTGGTGGGAAGAATCTAAAATTAATCTTGATGCCGAGAAGTCAGTAGTTAGTCTGCTCGAAGTAGGAGATAGATACTGTATTCCCATAAAGATCTAGCTTTTCCCTCATTTTCATTAGGCTCTTTAATCCATATTCTAATTTCACTTCCCTTTCCAGAATCTTGTCAGTTTGACTATGAAACTCATCACTGCAAGATAGCCTTGCCTCTCTGACCCAAGGTAGACCTTTTATCATGCCCAGTGACCCAATCCACATATGTTCAGTGTGGAGTGCTGATAAACTATATCAATAACCTCATTGCCCACTCTGTCTCTAATTTCTCCCTCATATCAATTCAAATACAATGCTACTGTTCTTACGTTTCTAAAACACGTCATCAAACAACCCTCATGCTTGAAATCGTGAATGCTTCTAAATTGCATTCATAATGAATTATTTATTTTTTTTTAATATTTTTTTTTAATTTTTAAAACATCTTTATTGGGGTATAATTGCTTTACAATGGTGTGTTAGTTTCTGCTTTATAACAAAGTGAATCAGTTATACATATGTTCCCATATGTCTTCCCTGTTGCGTCTCTCCCCCTCCCACTCTCCCCATCCAACCCCTCCAGGCTGTCACAAAGCACCGAGCTAATATCCCTGTGCCTTGCGGCTGCTTCCCCCTAGCTATCTACCTTACTACGTTTGTTAGTGTGTATATGTCCATGACTCTCTCTCGCCCTGTCAAAACTCACCCTTCCCCCTCCCCATATCCTCAAGTCCGTTCTCCAGTACGTCTGCGTCTTTATTCCTGTCTTACCCCTAGGTTCTTCATGACATTTTTTCCCCTTAAATTCCATATATATGTGTTAGCATACGGTATTTGTCTTTTTCTTTCTGACTTACTTCACTCTGTATGACAGACTCTAGGTCTATCCATCTCATTACAAATAGCTCAATTTCATTTCTTTTTAAGGCTGAGTAATATTCCATTGTGTATATGTGCCACATCTTCTTTATCCATTCGTCTGATGATGGGCGCTTAGGTGGTTTCCATCTCCGGGCTATTGTAAATAGAGCTGCAATGAACATTTTGGTACATGACTCTTTTTGAATTCTGGTTTTCTCAGGGTATATGCCCAGTACTGGGATTGCTGGGTCATATGGTAATTCTATTTGTAGTTTTTTAAGGAACCTCCATACTGTTCTCCATAGTGGCTGAACCAATTCACATTCCCACCAGCAGTGCAAGAGTGTCCCCTTTTCTCCACACCCTCTCCAGCAATTATTGTTTCTAGATTTTTTTTTTTTTTTTTTTTGCGGTACGCGGGCCTCTCACTGTTGTGGCCTCTCCCGTTGCGGAGCAACAGGCTCCGGACGCGCAGGCTCAGTGGCCATGGCTCACGGGCCCAGCCGCTCCGCGGCATGCGGGATCCTCCCACACCGGGGCACGAACCCGTGTCCCCTGCATCGGCAGGCGGACTCTCAACCACTGCGCCACCAGGGAAGCCCTGTTTCTAGATTTTTTGATGATAGCCATTCTGACTGGTGTGAGATGATATCTCATTGTAGTTTTGATTTGCATTTCTCTAATGATTAATGATGTTGAGCATTCTTTCACGTGTTTGTTGGCATTCTGTATATCTTCTTTGGAGAAATGTCTATTTAGGTCTTCGGCCCATTTTTGGATTGGGTTGTTTGTTTTTTTGGTATTGAGCTGCATGAGCTGCTTTTAAATTTTGGAGATTAATCCTTTGTCAGTTGCTTCATTTGCAAATGTATTCTCCCATTCTGAGGGTTGTCTTTTGGTCTTGGTTATGGTTTCCTTTGCTGTGCAAAAGCTTTGAAGTTTCATTAGGTCCCATTTGTTTTTTTTGTTTTTATTTCCATTACTCTAGGTGGTGGGTCAGAAAGGATCTTGCTGTGATTTATGTCATACAGTGTTCTGCCTATGTTTTCCTCTAAGAGTTTGATAGTTTCTGGCCTTACATTTAGGTCTTTAATCCATTTTGAGCTTATTTTTGTGTATGGTGTTAGGGAGTGGTCTAATCTCATACTTTTACATGTACCTGTCCAGTTTTCCCAGCACCACTTATTGAAGAGGCTGTCCTTTCTCCACTGTACATTCCTGCCTCCTTTATCAAAGATAAGGTGTCCATATGTGCGTGGGTTTATCTCTGGGCTTTCTATCCTGTTCCACTGATCTATCTTTCTGTTTTTGTGCCAGTACCATACTGTCTTGATTACTGTAGCTTTGTAGTATAGTCTGAAGTCCGGGAGCCTGATGCCTCCAGCTCCTTTTTTCGTTCTCAAGATTGCTTTGATTATTCGGGGTCTTTTGTGCTTCCATGCAAATTGCGAAATTTTTTGTTCTAGTTCTGTGAAAAATGCCAGTGGTAGTTTGATAGGGATTGCATTGAATCTGTAGATTGCTTTGGGTAGTAGAGTCATTTTCACAATATTGATTCTTCCCATCCAAGGACATGGTATATCTCTCCATCTATTTGTATCATCTTTAATTTCTTTCATCAGTGTCTTATAATTTTCTGCATACAGGTCTTTCGTCTCCTTAGGTAGGTTTATTCCTAGATATTTTATTCTTTTTGTTGCAATGGTAAATGGGAGTGTTTTCTTGATTTCACTTTCAGATTTTTCATCATTAGTATATAGGAATGCCAGAGATTTCTGTGCATTAATTTTGTATCCTGCTACTTTACCAAATTCATTGTTTAGCTCTAGTAGTTTTCTGGTAGCATCTTTAGGATTCTCTATGTATAGTATCATGTCATCTGCAAACAGTGACAGCTTTACTTTTTCTTTTCCGATTTGGATTCCTTTTATTTCCTTTTATTCTCTGATTGCTGTGGCTAAAACTACCAAAACTATGTTGAATAAGAGTGGTGAGAGTGGGCAACCTTGTCTTGTTCCTGATCTTAGTGGAAATGCTTTCAGTTTTTCACCATTGAGGATGATGTTTGCTGTGGGCTTGTCATATATGGCCTATATTATGTTGAGGAAATTTCCCTCTATGCCTACTTTCTGCAGGGTTTTTATCATAAATGGGTGTTGAATTTTGTCGAAAGCTTTCTCTGCATCTATTGAGATGATCATATGGTTTTTCTCCTTCAATTTGTTAATATGGTTTATCACATTGATAGATTTGCGTATATTGAAGAATCCTTGCATTCCTGGAATAAACCCCACTTGATCGTGGTGTATGATCCTTTTAATGTGCTGTTGGATTCTGTTTGCTAGTATTTTGTTGAGGATTTTTGCATCTATGTTCATCAGTGATATTGGTCTGTAGTTTTCTTTCTTTGTGACATCCTTGTCTGGTTTTGGTATCAAGGTGATGGTGGCCTCGTAGAAGGAATTTGGGAGTGTTCCTCCCTCTGCTATATTTTGGAAGAGTTCGAGAAGGATAGGTGTTAGCTCTTCTCTAAACGTTTGAGAGAATTCGCCTGTGAAGCCATCTGGTCCTGGGCTTTTGTTGGTTGGAAGATTTTTAATCACAGTTTCAATTTCAGTGCTTGTGATTGGTCTGTTCATATTTTCTATTTCTTCCTGATTCAGTCTTGGCAGGTTGTGCATTTCTAAGAATTTGTCCATTTCTTCCAGATTGTCCATTTTATTGGCATAGAGTTGCTTGAAGTAATCTCTCATGATTTTTTTTATTTTTGCAGTGTCAGTTGTTACTTCTCCTTTTTCATTTCTAATTCTATTGGTTTGAGTCTTCTCCCTTTTTGTCTTGATGAGTCTGGCTAGTGGTTTATCTATTTCGTTTATCTTCTCAAAGAACCAGCTTTTAGTTTTATTGATCTTTACTATCGTTTCCTTCATTTCTTTTTCATTTATTTCTGATCTGATTTTTATGATTTCTTTCCTTCTGCTAGCTTTGGGGCTTTTTTGTTCTTCTTTCTCTAATTGCTTGAGGTGCAAGGTTAGGTTGTTTATTCGAGATGTTTCCTGCTTCTTAAGGTGGGCTTGTATTGCTATAAACTTCCCCCTTAGAACTGCTTTTGCTGCATCCCATCGGTTTTGGGTCATTGTGTCTCCATTGTCATTTGTTTCTAGGTATTTTTTTATTTCCTCTTTGATTTCTTCAGCGATCACTTCATTATTAAGTAGTGTATTGTTTAACCTCCAATTGTTTGTATTTTTTACAGATCTTTTCCTGTAATTGATACCTAGTCTCATGGCCTTGTGGTCAGAAAAGATACTTGATAAAATTTCAGTTTTCTTAAATTTACCAAGGCTTGATTTGTGACCCAAGATATGACCTATTCTGGAGAATGTTCCATGAGCACTTGAGAAAAATGTGTATTCTGTTGTTTTTGGATGGAGTGTCCTATAAATATCAATTAAGTCCATCTTGTTTAATGTATCATTTAAAGATTGTGTTTCCTTATTTATTTTCATTTTGGATGATCTGTCCATGGGTGAAAGTGGGGTGTTAAAGTCCCCTACTATGAATGTGTTTCTGTCGATCTCCCCTTTTATGCCTGTTAGTATTTGCCTTATGTATTGTGGTGCTCCTATGTTGGGTGCATAAATATTTACAATTGTTATATCTTCTTGGATCGATCCCTTGATCATTATGTAGTGTCCTTCTTTGTCTCTTTTAATAGTCCTTATTTTAAAGTCTATTTTGTCTGGTATGAGAATTGCTACTCCAGCTTTCTTTTGGTTTCCATTTGCATGGAATATCTTTTTCCATCCCCTTACTTTCAGTCTGTATGTGTCTCTAGGTCTGAAGTGGGTCTCTTGTAGACAGCGTATATAAGGGTCTTGTTTTTGTATCCATTCAGCCAATCTGTGTCTTTTGGTGGGAGCATTTAGTCCATTTATATTTAAGGTAATTATTGATATGTATATTCCTATTCCCGTTTTCTATATTGTTTTGGGTTCGTTATTATAGGTCTTTTCCTTCTCTTGTGTTTCTTGTCTAGAGAAGTTCCTTTAGCATTTGCTGTAAAGCTGGTTTGGTGGTGCTGAACTCTCTCAGCTTTTGCTGGTCTGTAAAGGTTTTAATTTCTCCATCAAATCTGAAGGAGATCCTTGCTGGGTAGAGTAGTCTTGGTTGCAGGTTTTTCTCCTTCATCACTTTCAGTATGTCCTGCCACTCCCTTCTGGCTTGTAGGGTTTCTGCTGAGAGATCAGCTGTTAACCTTATGGGGATTCCCTTGTGTGTTATTTGTTGTTTTTCCCTTGCTGCTTTTAATATGCTTTCTTTGTATTTAATTTTTGACACTTTGATTAATATGTGTCTTGGCATATTTCTCCTTGTATTTATCCTGTATGGGACTCTCTGTGCTTCCTGGACTTGATTAACTATTTCCTTTCCCATATTAGGGAAGTTTTCAACTATAATCTCTTCAAATATTTTCTCAGTCCCTTTCTTTTTCTCTTCTTCTTCTGGAACCCCTATAATTCGAATGTTGGTGTGTTTAATGTTGTCCCAGAGGTCTCTGAGACTGTCCTCAGTTCTTTTCATTCTTTTTTCTTTATTCTGCTCTGCAGTAGTTATTTCCAATACTTTATCTTCCAGGTCACTTATCCGTTCTTCTGCCTCAGTTATTCTGCTATTGATCCTATCTAGAGTACTTTTAATTTCATTTATTGCATTGTTCATCGTTGCTTGTTTCATCTTTATTTCTTCTAGGTCCTTGTTAACTGTTTCTTGCATTTTGTCCATTCTACTTCCAAGATTTCGGATCATCCTTACTATCATTATTCTGAATTCTTTTTCAGGTGGACTGCCTATTTCCTCTTCATTTGTTAGGTCTGGTGGGTTTTTATCATGCTCCTTCATCTGCTGTGTGTTTTTCTGTCTTCTCATTTTGCTTATCTTACTGTGTTTGGGGTCTCCTTTTTGCAGGCTGCACGTTCGTAGTTCCCGTTGTTTTTTTTTTTTTTTTAACATCTTTATTGGAGTATAATTGCTTTACAATGGTGTGTTAGTTTCTGCTTTATAACAAAGTGAATCAGCTATACATATACATATGCTCCCATGTGTCTTCCCTCTTGTGTCTCCCTCCCTCCCACTCTCCCCAACCCACCCCTCAAGGCTGTCCCAAAGCCCCGAGCTAATATCCCTGTGCCTTGCGGCTGCTTCCCCCTAGCTACCTACCTTACTACGTTTGTTAGTGTGGATATGTCCATGACTCTCTCTCACCCTGTCAAAACTCACCCTTCCCCCTCCCCATATCCTCAAGTCCGTTCTCCAGTAGGTCTGCGCCTCTATTCCTGTCTTATCCCAAGGTTCTTCATGACATTTTTTTCCCTTAAATTCCATATATATATGTGTTAGCATACGGTATTTGTCTTTTTCTTTCTGACTTACTTCACTCTGTATGACAGACTCTAGGTCTATCCATCTCATTACAAATAGCTCAATTTCATTTCTTTTTAAGGCTGAGTAATATTCCATTGTGTATATGTGCCACATCTTCTTTATCCATTCGTCCGATGATGGGCGCCTAGGTGGTTTCCATCTCCGGGCTATTGTAAATAGAGCTGCAATGAACATTTTGGTACATGACTCTTTTTGAATTTTGATTTTCTCTGGGTTTATGCCCAGTAGTGGGATTGCTGGGTCATATGGTAATTCTATTTGTAGTTCTTTAAAGAACCTCCATACTGTTCTCCATAGTGGCTGAACCAATTCACATTCCCACCAGCAGTGCAAGAGTGTCCCCTTTTCTCCACACCCTCTCCAGCATTTATTGTTTCTAGATTTTTTGATGATGGCCATTCTGACTGGTGTGAGATGATATCTCATTGTAGTTTTGATTTGCATTTCTCTAATGATTAATGATGTTGAGCATTCTTTCACGTGTTTGTTGGCATTCTGTATATCTTCTTTGGAGAAATGTCTGTTTAAGTCTTCTGCCATTTTTGGATGGGGTTGTTTGTTTTTTTGTTATTGAGCTGCATGAGCTGCTTGTAAATTTTGGAGATTAATCCTTTGTCAGTTGCTTCATTTGCAAATATCTTCTACCATTCTGAGGGTTGTCTTTTGGTCTTGATTATGGTTTCCTTTGCTGTGCAAAAGCTTTGAAGTTTCATTAGGTCCCATTTGTTTATTTTTGTTTTTATTTCCATTACTCTAGGAGGTGGGTCAGAAAGGATCTTGCTGTGATTTATGTCATAGAGTGTTCTTCCTATGTTTTCCTCTAAGAGTTTGATAGTTTCTGACCTTACATTTAGGTCTTTAATCCATTTTGAGCTTATTTTTGTGTATGGTGTTAGGGAGTGGTCTAATCTCATACTTTTACATGTACCTGTCCAGTTTTCCCAGCACCACTTATTGAAGAGGCTGTCCTTTCTCCACTGTACATTCCTGCCTCCTTTATCAAAGATAAGGTGTCCGTATGTGCGTGGGTTTATCTCTGGGCTTTCTATCCTGTTCCACTGATCTATCTTTCTGTTTTTGTGCCAGTACCATACTGTCTTGATTACTGTTGCTTTGTAGTATAGTCTGAAGTCAGGGAGCCTGATGCCTCCAGCTCCTTTTTTCGTTCTCAAGATTGCTTTGGCTATTCGGGGTCATTTGTGTTTCCATACAAATTGCGAAATTTTTTGTTCTAGTTCTGTGAAAAATGCCAGTGGTAGTTTGATAGGGATTGCATTGAATCTGTAGATTGCTTTGGGTAGTAGAGTCATTTTCACAATGTTGATTCTTCCCATCCAAGAACATGGTATATCTCTCCATCTATTTGTATCATCTTTAATTTCTTTCATCAGTGTCTTATAATTTTCTGCATACAGGTCTTTCGTCTCCTTAGGTAGGTTTATTCCTAGATATTTTATTCTTTTTGTTGCAATGGTAAATGGGAGTGTTTTCTTGATTTCACTTTCAGATTTTTCATCATTAGTGTATAGGAATGCCAGAGATTTCTGTGCATTAATTTTGTATCCTGCTACTTTACCAAATTCATTGTTTAGCTCTAGTAGTTTTCTGGTAGCATCTTTAGGATTCTCTATGTATAGTATCATGTCATCTGCAAACAGTGACAGCTTTACTTTTTCTTTTCCGATTTGGATTCCTTTTATTTCCTTTTATTCTCTGATTGCTGTGGCTAAAACTTCCAAAACTATGTTGAATAAGAGTGGTGAGAGTGGGCAACCTTGTCTTGTTCCTGATCTTAGTGGAAATGCTTTCAGTTTTTCACCATTGAGGATGATGTTTGCTGTGGGCTTGTCATATATGGCCTTTATTATGTTGAGGAAATTTCCCTCTATGCCTACTTTCTGCAGGGTTTTTATCATAAATGGGTGTTGAATTTTGTCGAAAGCTTTCTCTGCATCTATTGAGATGATCATATGGTTTTTCTCCTTCAATTTGTTAATATGGTTTATCACATTGATAGATTTGCATATATTGAAGAATCCTTGCATTCCTGGAATAAACCCCACTTGATCGTGGTGTATGATCCTTTTAATGTGCTGTTGGATTCTGTTTGCTAGTATTTTGTTGAGGATTTTTGCATCTATGTTCATCAGTGATATTGGCCTGTAGTTTTCTTTCTTTGTGACATCCTTGTCTGGTTTTGGTATCAAGGTGATGGTGGCCTCGTAGAAGGAATTTGGGAGTGTTCCTCCCTCTGCTATATTTTGGAAGAGTTCGAGAAGGATAGGTGTTAGCTCTTCTCTAAACGTTTGAGAGAATTCGCCTGTGAAGCCATCTGGTCCTGAGCTTTTGTTGGTTGGAAGATTTTTAATCACAGTTTCAATTTCAGTGCTTGTGATTGGTCTGTTCATATTTTCTATTTCTTCCTGATTCAGTCTTGGCAGGTTGTGCATTTCTAAGAATTTGTCCATTTCTTCCAGATTGTCCATTTTATTGGCATAGAGTTGCTTGAAGTAATCTCTCATGATTTTTTTTATTTCTGCAGTGTCAGTTGTTACTTCTCCTTTCTCATTTCTAATTCTATTGATTTGAGTCTTCTCCCTTTTTGTCTTGATGAGTCTGGCTAGTGGTTTATCTATTTTGTTTATTTTCTCAAAGAACCAGCTTTTATTTTTATTGATCTTTGCTATCATTTCCTTCATTTCTTTTTCATTTATTTCTGATCTGATTTTTATGATTTCTTTCCTTCTGCTAGCTTTGGGGCTTTTTTGTTCTTCTTTCTCTAATTGCTTGAGGTGCAAGGTTAGGTTGTTTATTCGAGATGTTTCCTGCTTCTTAAGGTGGGCTTGTATTGCTATAAACTTCCCCCTTAGAACTGCTTTTGCTGCATCCCATAGGTTTTGGGTCGTTGTGTCTCCATTGTCATTTGTTTCTAGGTATTTTTTTATTTCCTCTTTGATTTCTTCAGTGATCACTTCATTATTAAGTAGTGTATTGTTTAGCCTCCATGTGTTTGTATAATTTACAGATCTTTTCCTGTAATTGATATCTAGTCTCATGGCGTTGTGGTCAGAAAAGATACTTGATACAATTTCAATTTTCTTAAATTTACCAAGGCTTGATTTGTGACCCAATATATGATCTTTCCTGGAGAATGTTCCATGAGCACTTGAGAAAAATGTGTATTCTGATGTTTTTGGATGGAGTGTCCTATAAATATCAATTAAGTCCATCTTGTTTAATGTATCATTTAAAGATTGTGTTTCCTTATTTATTTTCATTTTGGATGATCTGTCCATGGGTGAAAGTGGGGTGTTAAAGTCCCCTACTATGAATGTGTTTCTGTCGATCTCCCCTTTTATGGCTGTTAGTATTTGCCTTATGTATTGTGGTGCTCCTATGTTGGGTGCATATATATTTACAATTGTTATATCTTCTTCTTGGATCGATCCCTTGATCATTATGTAGTGTCCTTCTTTATCCCTTTTAATCCCGTTGTTTTTGATGTCTGTCTCTAGTGGCTAAGGTTATTTCAGTGGGTCGTGTAGGCTTCCTGGTGGAGGGGACTAGTGCCTGTGTTGTGCTGGATGAGGCTGGATCTTGTCTCTCTAGTGGGCAGGTTCACGTCTGGTGGTGTGTTTTGGGGTGTTTGTGGCCTTATTATGATTTTAGGCAGCCTTTCTGCTAATGGGTGGGGTTGTGTTCCTGTTTTTCTAGTTGTTTGGCATAGGTTGTCGAGCACTGTGGCTTGCTTGTCGTTGAGTGAAGCTGGGTGCTGGTGTTAAGATGGAGGTCTCTGGGAGATTTCCGCCGTTTAATATTATGTGGAGCTGGGAGGTCTCTTGTTGACCAGTGTCCTGAAGTTGGCTCTCCTACCTCAGAGGCAGAGCCCTGACTCCTGGGCTGGAGCATCAAGAGCCTTTCATCCACACGGCTCAGAATAAAAGGGAGAAAAAGTGGAGAGAATTAGTAGAAGTATGAGGAAAGAACGAAGGAAAGGAGGAAAGGAAGGAAGGAAGAAAGAAGGAAAGAATGGAGGGAGGGAGGGAGGGAGGAAGGAAGGAAGGAAGGAAGGAAGGAAGGAGAGAAAGAAGGAAAAAAGACAGAAAGAAAGAAGATACAGTAAAAATAAAATAAAGTATAATGTAGTTATTGAATTAAAAAATATTTAGAAAAAAAAGGGACGGATAGAACCTTAGGACAAATGTTGGAAGCAAAGCTATACAGAGAAAATCTTACACAGAAGCATATACATACTCGTTCACAAAGAGAGGTAAAGGGGGAAAAATCATAAATCTTGCTCTCAGATACCACCTCCTCAATTTGGGGTGATTCGTTGTCTAAAGGAGGGAAGGAAGGAAGGAAAGAAAGAAAGAAAGAATGAAGGTAAAGTATAATAAAGTTATTACAATTAAAATTAATTATTAAGAAAAAAATTTTTTTAAAAAACCATGGACGGATAGAGCCCTAGGACAAATGGTGGAAGCAAGAGTATACAGACAAGATCTCACACAGAAGCATACACGTACACATTCACAAAAAGAGGAAAAGGGGGAAAAATATCATAGATCTCGCTCCTAAATTCCACCTCTTCAATTTGGGATCATTCCTTGTCTATTCAGGTATTCCACAGATGCAGGGTATATCAAGTTCATTGTGGAGCTTTAATCCGCTGCTTCTGATGCTGTTGGGAGAGATTTCCCTTCTCTTCTTTGTTCTCACAGCTCACAGGAGCCCAGCTTTGGATTTGGCCCTGCCTCTGCGTGTAGGTCGCTGGAGGGCGTCTGTTTTTTGCTCAGACAGGACGGGGTTAAAGGAACCGCTGATTCGGGGGCTCCGGCTCACTCAGGCCTGGGTGGGGGGGAGGGAGGGGCACTGTGTGCGGGGCGGGCCTGCGCCGGCAGAGGCGGCGTGACGTTGCACCAGCCTGAGGCCCGCCGTGCGTACTCCCGGGGAAGTTGTCCCTGGATCCCGGGAACCCGGCAGTGGCGGGCTGCACAGGCTCCGCGGAAGAGGGGTGTGGAGAGTGACCTGTGCTCGCACACAGGCCCCTTGTTGGCGGCAGCAGCAGCCTTAGCGTCTCCCGCCCGTCTCTGGGGTCCGAGGTTTTAGCCGCGGCTCGCGCCCGTCTCTGGGGTTCGCGCTTTTAGCCGCGGCTCGCGCCCATCTCTGGAGTTCCTTTAAGCAGCGCTCTTAAACCCCTCTCCTCGCGCACCAGGAAACAAAGAGGGAAGAAAAGGTCTCTTGCCTCATCGGCAGGTGCAGGCTTTTCCCCGAACTCCCTCCCGGCTAGTCGTGGTGCACTAACCCCTTCAGGCTATGTTCAAGCCGCCAACCCCAGTCCTCTCCCTGTGCTCCGTCCAAAACCGAAACCCGAGCCTCAGCTCGCAGCCCCACCCGCCCTGGCGGGTGATCAGACAAGCCTCTCGGGCTGGTGAGTGCCGGTCGGCACCAAGCCTCTGTGCGGGAATCTCCCCGCTTTGCCCTCCGCACCCGTCGCTGTGCACTACTCCACGGTCCCGAAGCTCCCCCCTCCGCCTCCCAGAGTCTCCGCCCACGGAGGGGCTTCCTAGTGTGTGGAAACTTTTCCTCCTTCACAGCTCCCTCCCATAGGTGCAGGTGCCGTCCTTATTCTTTTGTCTCTGTTTCTTCTTTTTTCCTTTTGCCCTACCCAGGTACGTGGGGAGTTTCTTGCCTTTTGGGAGGCCTGAGGTCTTCTGCCAACCTTCAGTAGGTGTTCTGTAGGAGTTGTTCCACGTGTAGATGTATTTCTGGTGTATCCGTGGGGAGGAAGGCGATCTCCGCGTCTTAATCTTCCGCCATCTTCAAGGTCCCCCCTAACACTTCTTTTATGGTCAGTTTAGTGTTCATGAACTCTTAGTTTTTGCTTGTCTGGGAAGTTCTTTACCTCTCCTTCAAATCTGAATGGAAATCTTATTAAGTAGAGTATCCTATCTTGTAGGTTTTTCCCTTTCATCATTTTAAATATTCACTATATTATGCCACTCCCTTCTGGCCTGCAAAGCTTTTGTAAAAAAAGAAAATAGCTAATATCTTTATGGAGCTTCCCTTGTGTGTGACTCTTTGTTTTGCTCTTTTTACTTTTAAAATTCTCTCTTTAGGTTTTATATTTTAATAATTATATGTCTATTGTGGATTCCTTGGATTCATGTATTTGGAACTCTCTGTGCATCCTGTAAGTAGATATCTGTTTCCTTTTTCAGGTTCAGGAAGTTTTCAGCCATAATTTTGTGAAATATATTTTCATTTTTTAAAAATAAATCTTTATTGGAGTATAATTGCTTCACAATACTGTGTTAGTTCCTATTGCACAGCAAAATCAATCAGCCATATGCATACACATGTCCCCATAACCCTTCCCTCTTGAACCTCCCTCCCATCCTTCTTATTCCACCCTTCTAGGTCATCGCAAAGCACCGAGCTGATCTCCCTGTGCTATGCTGCTCTCTCTCTCTTCCCTCTGTGAACCCCATAATGAGAAGGTTAGTACATTTGATATTGTCTCAGAGGTCCCTTAAACTGTTCTCATTATTTTATTTGTTTTTTCTGATTTTGTGTTTTCCATTATTCTATCTTCCAGATCACTTATGCATTCTTCTATATCACCTAGTCGGCTTTTATTTCCTTCTAGTGTGTTTTTTATTTCACTTATTGTATTCTTCAGCTCTTACAGTTTCATTATATATTTTCTAGTTCCTTGTTAAAGTTCTTACTGTGTTCATCTATTCTTTTGCCAAGTTCAGCTAGCATTCTTATTACTAATTATTTGAGCTCTTTATCTGGTAAATTATTTATCTCTTTTATTAGTTGTGTTTTCATGTTTTTTTCCCTTGTTCTTTCATTTGAATCAAATCCCTCTGTCTTCTCCTTTTGTTTAACTTTTCTGTTTCTATGAACTAGGTGAAACAGTTACCTATCCCAGTCTTGAAGTGGTCTCCTTGTATGGGAGTGTCCCTATACAGTCTGCATGTGCCCTGTAGCTTTGGTGTGAGAACTGGATCAGAAGTGTGAAAGGGTCACACCTTCCCCCAGGGTGTGCTGGCAGCTATCACCTTGGAGTGAGGTGGGGCTGCTGATAGAGAGGCTAGAGCCAGAACAAGGGTATGCCAGAGTGTCTTCTCTGTTCAGTGGTCATCACCATCCTATCATGGCCAGGGGCATGGGCAGTTCCCAAGGTGCTGGAGCAGAAACCCTGAAGTTCATGTGTGAGCTGGTTCCATTCCTTCTGAGTGTGCACTCTTCCCAGTCACAGCAATGTTACCTTTGCCCCAGAGGTGAGCAGTGCTGAAGCCAGAAGAGCTGGAGTGAGTGCCCAGTACAGGCTGGGGTGCATGCTGTGATGGTCCTGGCATACCCATCAGAGCTCTAGACAGCTCCTAATCCACCACCTCCATGAGCACCAGTCAAGGTCACCCTAACCCCATTCAGATACACTGTCAGGTTGGAGTAATCTCCATTTCCCCAAAGTACTTACTTTCTCTGGCCTCAGCAATGGCAGCTTTTGTTTGGTGGGGAGCTGCACTGGAGCTATTGGTGCCAGGGTGCACACTGGGGCCCTTGCAGGGAAACTGGCAAGAGCCCTGGGCAGTTTCAATCTGCTTCCGCTGTCATGATTCTGGGAGTAAGCAAGTGTGTGTGCACTCTTCGCAAGCAGAGTCTAGGTTTCTTACAGCCCTCGCCTAAGTCCCATTGGTGATCAAGCCAGCTAAGGGAACTTCCAGCTGTTGGAGTTCCAGGACTGGGGTGTCCAATATGTTATTTGAACTGCTCACTCCACAAGGAAGATTTTGAAGCCCATGATATCCCCCTCCTCTTCTGTTCCCTCTCCTAGGAGTGCAGGTTCTGACCTGATCACTTCTTTTTCTTTCCTACCCGACTCCTTGTGGATCTTTCCTAACAGTCTTGATTGTAGAAGAGTTTTCTGCCAGTCTCCAGTTTATTTTCAGTGATAATTGCTCCAAGGGTAGACATATTTTTGTTGTGTCTGATCTCCTTTTCAAAATGCGGTGATTTTTGACACATTGGTTTCATTAAGTCTACATCTTAAATTATCAATATTTAACCATGAACTATCACATAGCAATATATATTGTTAATTTGAATATAATGTATATCTATGCATTAAATACACTATCCATCCAATATAGAATGAATTTTTTACAACAAGGACTATCAAAAGAGAGAGTAATATATTTCAGAAGAATATTTTCAAAAATCCAAGGTGAAATGGAAAGTGTACAGGAGATAACTATATTCTGATGAAATAATAGGATTCTTGTTATACTAAAGTGAAATACCATGTACGTTCTAGTCTGGAAGGATGTTATAAAAACAATTTACAATTTTGTGGATGTTCCTAATATTTATAGTGAAAGAACATTCTGATAATTGTATAATGGCTTTTATTCATTCTTCAACTGCTGCACAGTGGAAATGTAGAATATTTGAAATTAAATTGCTAGAATGTTATAAACGAGACTTCTAGAATAATTACATTGACATTTATACAATCCACTGAATGACACACTTGGATTACTCAAAAACATTTCCTTTACACAATTTGAATCATAAAAAATAAGTCCAGGGTTTCCTTGATGGCACAGTGGTTGGGAGCCCTCCTGCCAATGCAAGAGATGCAGGTTTGAGCCCTGGTCCGGGAAGGTCCCACATGCCGTGGAGCAACTAAGCCTGTGCACCACAATTACTGAGCCTGCACTCTAGAGCCCATGAGCCGCAACTACTGAGTCTGTGTGCCACAACTACTGAGCTCGCGTGTCACAACTACTGGAGCACTGGCGCCTAGAGCCAGTGCTCCACAACAAGAGAAGCCCGCACACTGCAATGAAGAAGAGTCCCTGCTTGCCGCAACTAGAGAAAGCCTGCAGGCAGCAGTGAAGACCCAACGCAGCCATAAATAAATAAATAAATAAATAAATAAATAAATAAATAGATTGAGGATTGACTTCACTAAGTTGCCATTATTAAAAAAATAAGTCCAATATTCCACTTTATTAAGTAGTAAGTGGTTGAACATTTATGGGAAACAAATATATTTTTTTCTCCTTTCTCATTACCAATTCCACTCTAATGGGAAAGGCACTTAAAGATATGAGACATATTTCATACTGAAAATAAATTAGTATTAGACTTTCAGTTAAGACAGATATATTGCCTTGAGCCAGGGAGGGTGTAGAATAAAGTTTCTGAAACTCTATTAAACATAAGTCTGGCTGTGATTTCATGTCTCTAGGCCTATAGTCATTCAAATTCAAGTTAAAGACTGAATTAAAGATGAGTAACTTGAGACAGAACTGGCAATTCATTCTTTTTGGGTAATTTCTGTAATTAGCAATTACAGTAAAGTACTATCATCTACTTCAATTTCAAAAGATTATGTTGTAGATAACCTAAGTAAAGAATGGAGAGGTGATACATTTCCTAAATTCTGAATTTCAGGGAATATTGCCAAGGTGATTATGTTTTAGATATTTGGCAGGGGATATCTGGACTAGATCCTAAATGGGAAATCCTTTAAGAGAAGCAGATGCTTTATGATTCTCTTGGTGATATGTGTTTTTACTCTTTCTGTTTATAGTTTGAGAAGTAATGTGAGTCAGTAAAATTCACATCAAGGCTACAAGAAACCATAGAAAGATATTTTGAGGAACTAAGAGGCAGAAAAATTGGTCCCAGTTGAATTACTGTGAAACTGATGAAAGAAACATGCTGAGTTGCAATGTTAATTTGATTTAATTCTCTTTTTCTTTTTTAACATCTTTATTGGAGTATAATTACTTTACAATGGTGTGTTAGTTTCTGCTTTATAACAAAGTGAATCAGCTCTACATATACATATATCCCCATATCTCCTCCCTCTTGTGTCTCTCTCCCACCATCGCTATCTCACTGCTCTAGGTAATCACAAAACACTGAGCTGATTTCCCTGTGCTATGTGGCTGCTTCCCACTATCTATCTATTTTATATTTGGTAGTGTATATATGTCCATGCCACTCTCTCACTTTGGCCCAGCTAACCTTTCCCCCTCCCCATGTACCCAAGTCCATTCTCTACATCTGAGTCTCTTTTCCTGTCCTGCTGTTAGGTTCGTCAGAACCTTTTTTTTTTTTTTTTTTAGATTCCATATATTTGTTAGCATATGGTATTTGCTTTTCTCTTTCTGATTTACTTCACTCTGTATGACGGACTCTACGTCCATCCACCTCACTACAAATATTTCAATTTCGTTTCTTTTTATGGCTGAGTAATATTCCACTGTATATATGTGCCACATTTGCTTTATACATTCATCTGCTGTTGAACACTTAGGTTGTTTCCATGTCCTGGCTATTGTAAATAGAACTGCAATGAACATTGTGGTACATGACTCTTTTTGAATTATGGTTTTCTCAGGGTATATGCCCAGTAGTGGGATTGCTGGGTCGTATGGTAGTTCTATTTTTAGTATTTTAAGGAAGCTCCATACTGTTCTCCATAGTGGCTGTATCAGTTTACACTCCCACCAACAGTGCAAGAGGGTTCCCTTTTCTCCACACCCTCTCTAGCATTTATTGTTTGTAGATTTTTTGATGATGGCCATTCTGACTGGTGTGAGGTGATACCTCATTGTAGTTTTGATTTGCATTTCTCTAATGATTAGTGATGTTGAGCAACCTTTTATGTGTTTGTTGGCAATCTGTCTATCTTCTTTGGAGAAATGTCTATTTAGGTCTTCTGCCCATTTTTGTATTAGGTTGTTTGTTCTTTTGATATTGAGCTGCATGAGCTTCTTGTAAATTTTGGAGATTAATCCTTTGTCAGTTGCTTCATTTGCAAATATTTTCTCCTGTTCTGAGGGTTGAATTTGACCTAATTCTAAGGAAACAGGTAGTACTCAAGTTGATTCATTGCTTTTGCTAAGCTAACTCTTCCAAGCTCTGTTGGCAAGACTTGAGATAATTTCAGCATCTATAAACACCTCCATGTCAGGAATTGGGCTGTTCATCTCTTTTATATTTATCCATAGTCACACAGTAGAATTAATTAGTATTGGCAGTCTGACAGTAGAAATGCTTATAATTTTCTCATATGATTAATATTGCATTACATTATTTAGAATATTTCCAATACCTCTAAGATATAATGATTTGAAAATAGAGAGGAAGAAATGAAAGGGGTTTAGCACTCAAGCTTATCTATATTAATCAAGAATTCTAAGAATAGAAACCTGGTTGAGACAAAGCAAAATGCTTTTATTTGGGGTTTGTTAGGACTGCAGACTGGAAGAACAAATCCAAGAAAGCACTTCCACTGGACTACAAAATGGGGGAAGCTTATAAAGGCAAAAACTGCAAGGTTACATAAATTGTCAACAATTAGTATTGGAGCTGGCAAGAAATAAGGGTATTTATGAAGCAAATATTGGTTGAGGTTCAAAGTGATTACAAGGTTGTGAAGGGAAGGGAACTTTGAAACTACAAGGTTGTAGCTAGCAGCTGCTAGCAAATAGTGTTTTGAAAACATAGGTGGTGCTGACCTTGAGTTTGATACAGGTCAGAGAGTTCAAGTTGTCAGTGATGCAGAGATGGGTCTGAAACCATATCCACAATGACCACTCAGCTCCATTTTAGATGCCTGAACCATTGTTACTTCATTTTAATTTTTTAATGATCTTAAATATGCCATCACCTAAAATATATTAAAATATATGTTGTTATTCAGGCCATAACTCTTATTCTCATTTATTATTAAAGTTAATTGAATATATCTTAATAGTGAGGAAAATTGAAATCCAGTTCAACCCCACAATTTAATTCCTTATAGTAGTAAAGTCCATGGTATTCCTTTATGAGGTCACTGGCCATATTTTATCCATATGCATGTATAGCACACATGAATCAAACAGATAGGTGTATTGAGTACAAACTTTACGATGGATAGAGTAAGTGTTTAAAGAAAGCTCAAATGAAAACTAAAATCTAACTGGAGTACAAAAACTAAATCATGTGACATGATTAGAGAACAAGAAATTACTAAACTTTATGGTATTGACAACTATTAACTCCCTAAGAGTCAAGGATTGTAACTTTCTTTTTTTCCACTATCTCCCAGTAGTAGCACAATGCCTGAAAAATATTGGTCACTCAATGAATATTTTTAATAAATAAATATATACATAATAAATGATTATATTCATTTGGCATTTCTCATCATTTAAAAATCTCTATTTCTTCATCACAAAATGAGACTTCTGTGCTGTAATTATCTTAACTGCTTCCTATTCACTTCATTGTTGAGGAAAGCATTTCTGCCCTAGAGTTGTGGGGATGACCAAACACATGACACCAGAACCTGGACAAATGTACTGACAGCAGTTTATTAGTTACATATATTTACAGTCCCAATGGTGGTTGCATTCAGGATCAGAGTAAATCATCAAGGTTTGTCATAGGTAGGGTTTATAGTATCAAAATAATGAGGTATCCCCTGGTCTCCCTAGAAGAAGTGACTGGCTTGTTGAATTCCACAGGCTGGCAAGGGCCTGAAACCCACTACTCAGGGATAAACAGGAACTGCACTTAGTCCTTTTGATAAGGAGCATTGTTTGACTAAGAGATTTTATCTGTGGGAGGAGAGTGGGGGAGCACCTATTGAGCCTTAATTTTAGGCTTTGCACCACGGTCATTCTCTCAGCTTAAATGAAGAGCTGTCATTGTTGCTTTATTACTTTAGGTCTCTCCAACCTAACAAGGAGATCTTTCTCTAATAGTTTTTGCTATTAAAATAGGTTTATGACTATTCACTGAGGTGGGAGAATATTTGCATATTTTGACTTTCCATGTGTGTTTCTATGATTATGTTTGCTTCACCCTAGTTTTTAACTTATTTTATGGCTATAACCAGAAGTAGTTTATAACCTAGAAACTTGTAGACCTCTTGTTACCATATTGTCTAACTTCCTACTGAATCAGATGCCATCGCAAAGTTAATTTCATCACCTCACCAAAATGAGGCTAGCTGGGAATTAACAGAATTAATTCTGAATTCAGATCTACTTTTTATCAAGCTTTGTACCGTTGGACAAGGAATTTAGCCTGAACCTCAGACAAAATTAGAATAATACCTAGTATAGTTATTTTGAAAATTAAATAATTTAAAATAATCAAAGTAGTTAGCCAGGACTTACCACGATGGAATTGCTCACTAAATGTTAATCCTCTCTAGTCACACTCTTCCAATGCTATTTAGAAGATTCTTGCATGAAATCAAACTACCTTTTGGTTTTTGAAATATCTCATCTGCTTTCTCATTAACAATATATATAGGTCCTGCACCAATATTTTATATGATGAGGGTTGTTTTCCCCTAACACACCGTTCCAGAATTGAATGCTCTAGTTATAAATACAGGATACGTTCTCAAACCCTCTGTCACAGAATAAAAGAATAAACATGTGGTTCACATGCAGGAAAAGTTGTAACCTTTTCTCCTGATTTGTAAAACTTAGATGTTTTAAGACCCATTACAAAACATATGAGCTTTCTTACCCTCCTTTCAACCATTATATTCTACTATACCAGGATTTTCTTCAGGCTTACTTTCTGTGGCTGTGTTTAGACCTATTTTTTTGACTTTAGGAGATGCTAAAAGTGGAACTGTGAGATTTTATTTGAGATGCAGTTGTTCCAGACCCAAGTTTAGCTTTTGATTATCCTACAATATTAAAGATATATTTTTAAAAATAAGATTGTCAGCAATAATCATGACTCTTACAAAAAAGAAGAATGAGAGAGTTCTACAAGGCTATAGCTTTATTTCCAATGTGGGTCCTTTTAGGAAAGTTGTAGCTATAAAGGATATAGGTGAAAAAATAGATTACAGAATTTTCAATGAAACAAAACTCAAAATTCCATATGAATTAAGTAAAAGATCTTAATAAAATAATGTGCCATATTTTTAAAGTAAGTGTAAAAGTCTTGAATGTCCTTTGTTTATATATGATGTTGAAAAACTTATCTTGACTGCTGATGTTTCATCTTTACCACAATGTTTCTTATGAAAAACTATTATTGCATTCTGTAGTAATTGTCCAAAGCAATATTGTAATTTGGTGATACTGTAGCAATCCCTACTTTTACAGACCATTACTGCATAATTGAATCATCTGTATTACTAGCAATGTGTGACTAGCCTGAATGAAAGCTAAACATTCATGTCATGATTCTATTAACTGCTTACACTATTTATTGATTCCAAGGTAAAGTTTTGAAATACGTGAGGAAACACTGCATCATCTGATTCTTTTCTTTTTTCCAGAGCAATTACATAAATATTGAGTCATTTAAAAATAACATACTAATGTTAATTTTAATTAGTGCCACAAAACTTGAGCATTATCAAGATGTAAGTCATTCATAATTGAATTATATTTTAAAGATTAATAAAGACTGCAAAAAAAGACTGTATTGACTTATAGAATTTTTTTCTTAGATTTTATAAGAGCCAGTAAGCCTAGGTTTGTTTCAAATCTACTGTCAAATCAGTGACAACTGCAAATAAATCATGTTATATTATTTCTGATCAGAGACATCATGCCCAACATTATTTACCTTAATTTTGTTTATGAAATTGTTTCACCATAGGGAAAATTACAAAAGATAACATAACAAACACCTATACCTCTGCAATTACTTTAAAATATATATTAACATTTTTCCATATTTGCTTTAGATTTCTTTGAGATTCATGGAAACAAACCATCGTAATACATCTTTTTACTATATGAGTGTGGGTGTGCATGTATGTGTGTGTGTGTGTGTGTGTGTGTGTGTGTGTGATAACAGACACATATTCTATTATTTTAAATGGAAAATAGTGTTTTCCCAACTCATTAAAAACTTAACCAGTTTTCCCAGCCATCATTAAAACACATTTAAATGCCTGTTTAACAATCTAGGGAAAAATCTACATAATATAAAGTATTCACAACAGAAATTACCTAATTATTTAATGCTTAGTCAACTGTTTAGTATGTTTGTGTGCAGTTAATCAACAATAATATGTCCTTTTGCATTGCAACAAACATGATATAACATGTTGAAAGGCTAAAAATAGTTTCTAAACTAAAACTGTGTTTTTAGTGGCCACAGATCCTAGAAAAAGTGAAGACTTGGGTTCATAATGGGCCAAAATGTCAGGGAAAGTTTGGGGAAGATAACTGTGATAACACGCAACACATTTAAACTATGTGAAAACAGACATAATCCTATATGTAGAAGAGCTGCAATACAACTGCCGTACATTGTATACTCTCAACAGTACTCATGCACAACTTAAATGTTTTCACCAGTACCTACGAGATGATATAATATATTTTTTTAATTTAGTGAATTTGGGAAAATATTACAAGTTGTTATGGTGAATATCTGATAGTGAAAATCTAAAGATAAAGAGATAGCTGTATGTGTGGAAAGCTTTGAACAGTATTGAATATATCTATTTATACTATCTGCACATATCTGTACCTATATATGTTTTATTAATATAATAAATGCTTTGTGTGTCTTTGTAAAATTTAAATAAATGGTATCTTACAGCACACACAATATGGACAAAACTTCAAAAGAGTATGTGAAAAAAATAAGTCCCAAAGGTTTTATACTGAATAGTACCTGTTTTTAAAAACTTAAAATAAAATAAAATTTAAAATTAAGGGGTATTACATAAATGCAATAAAACTGTATAAGAAGAAAAACAAGGAAATGATAAACATGGATTTCAGGCTTATGGTTACCTTACAATAATTCAGAAGATGCTTTGGGACCATGTATTTAGATAAGGGTTTTCTCAAAGTGTTAGATTTTGGTGTTGGTAGATGGGTACATTGGTACTTATTGCATTATTAAAAGCAAATGAAGAAATGAAAAAAGGAGACAATCCATGAACTAGTGATGAGAATGTGTAATGAATCAAGGATTTTGATTCTAATTGTGTGCATCTGAGATAGAAAGAAATAATAGAAAGGAAGAGATAAGAAGGACACAATAAAAGAGAGACAGAGAAAAGAGAGCAAAGAAGAATCTCACCATTGATGACAGTTATCAGGTATGTGGGATGCCAGTTTTGTTTATTCAAATGAACACTTCACTCTTTGCCATGTTTTTGCAATACACCAAGGAGAAATAGACCTGAAGGTTTTCATTTGGTTAACAATGGAGCATTGGTTTATTGGATAACTCTTATAATGTCAGAACACAATTGACTTTCCTAGAGCTAATTTTCTATGGATGTAGGAATCATTCAGTTTAAATTGTGAACTTAAAGACACACATACACAAATTTATTTTTTGTGTGCCTATAGAAACTACTCTACAAAACTATGAATACTGCTGGGATTTTTATGCATTCCAGAAATGAACACATAAAATAATCCACACTAATTATAACTCAGTTTGACAAGAGTATACACTATACTATACAATTACTTTTTTAATTTTCAGAAGAATACACTCTAATGTGACTCTAAGATTATATGCTAACAGTCCAGAAAAACAACCAAAGTAGATGTGATTATGGTGCATGAAATCCTACCCATCATTGTCTTATCACCAATTTCTAACCTAGAGACTATATCCTGAACATGTGTTCCTTTCTGTGAAAGAACATAGATCTGGATACCATTTAATATTTTCTTTTGTTGGTTCTTAAATTCAGATTGTGCTGCAGTCTAGTAGTTGTGAGTGGCTCTTACAAAACTTAAATCATGTAAACACTCTTTCTATATCCTCACAGTTCCATCTTCCATTGGTGAAAAAATGAAGAAAGGAATAACATTTGCAAAATCAAAGACAGGTTAAATGAGGTGATCTTTGAAGAGTCAGCCTAAAAAGCAGAGTATTACCCAAGAAAGGGCACGCTTTAAGATGAAGGTTTTCCTAACCACCCTAGGCAGGGTAGATGAGCCCCAGAGTTCTTATACTCACTATGAACACTTCCATTATGGCATTTATCCAGTTATCCTGTTATTTTGTTATCATTCATTTGTATGTCTGTCTCCTTGTGTACTCTATGTTCTCCTCAAAGGCAAGGGTTATGTTTTACTTACATTTACATCAAAATAAATTTCTCTCCTAGTGCTTGGCACATAGCAGGAATTTAAAAGAATGTGTTTTTAATGAATGATTACTAACTTACTATAAATAACTGTATCAAACTTTTCCAAATGTTATGCAACCTGCTTTTTTCACCCATAATTTGTTTTTGTACCAATCAAGGTTGAGATAATCAATTCAATTTTTACAGCTATGTGAACTATATTATTATATTTTAAGAATCTGTCATATTCAGATGATCCAATTCCCTACTGATCAATCCATATCATTTCCAATTTTTGCCTATTCCAAAGTGTTTAGCTAAACATAATTGTACACATGTGAAAGTTTCTTTATGTATCAATAATATACCTAGAAAAAGTTAGCTTTCAAAAACTTTAAGCGGGCTTCCCTGGTGGCACAGTTGTTGAGAGTCCGCCTGCCGATGCAGGGGACACAGGTTCGTGCCCGGTCCGGGAAGATCCCACATGCCGCGGAGCGGCTAGGCCCGTGAACCATGACCGCTGAGCCTGTGCGTCCGGAGCCTGTGCTCCGCAACGGGAGAGGCCACAACAGTGAGAGAAAAAAAAACCCAAAATTTTAAGCAATAGATTTGCCAGTGCTTCGCCAATGCTTCTTTCAGTATCCTGACATATCAGTTCCTTGAATTCCTCTTCATCAATGATTTTATAGTCTACCCTACTTCTGTCACTCACTCTCACCGTCTCAATTTCAAGCATCCCTATGTCTGACCAACACCTCAGATCTTTTCATTTCCCTCATGCAAGAATTCCAAATTCAGCAATCCTTTCATCTCTCTAGGAATTATATTTCACTAATCCACCTCCTTTTTATCTTCACTTTCTTCCATACCCTCTTTAAACCAATGATCAGTCACTATACTTGCTACTACATTCTTTGTATTCTTCCTTAACTATCTTGCTCCTCCTTTGTTTCTGTATTCTCACATAGCTTAACCAGACTCCTAACATCCAGCTCTATCTCCCTGGTGCTTACAACCATATAACTGAATATGGCTGTAGAAAAGCACAAAGACATGTTGCTTGGTCTCATTTTATTTTTTAATTTTTATTGAGATGTAATTGATGTATAACGTTATATTAGTTTCAGGTGTACAACACAATGATTTGATATTTGTATACACTGCAAAATAATCACCACAATAAGTCTAGTTATCCTCTATCATCATACAAAGTTACAAAATGTGCAATATAATATTATCGACTGTAATCACCATGCCTATACATTACATCCTCATGACATTTATTTTATGACTGGGAATTTGTACCTTGTGAATTGGTCTCATTTTAAGTTGGAGATCATTAAACTATGGTCCAAAATGCCAAGTAGGACTCATATTTCCCTAAACTATTTATTATCCCTGTTTCTCAGATGAGTTTTTCTTATACTCTCACATTTCCTTGACCTAAATACCTATTTTCTCATCATTACTCTCTGTGGATGACTTCATTTCCTATTTTACTGAGAAAATGGAAGAAATTAGAAGAGAACTGTCACAAGCTCCCAGTTAAAGCTAAATACTATCTGTATCTGTTCTTTCCTATTGTACTGTATTTCCTATTATTTTGTGTTACCCCCTGAACTCATGGCTAAGGTAAATTTTTCTACTTGTGTACTACATCCCATGCTCTCTCACCTACTGTAGCAGACATGGAGGTATGCTGCTTGAATCTCCCTTCAAGAAAGAACATGATGTTTAACTGTGTGAAGTGCAGTTAGCTGACAGCCTCCAGGTGTTAACTACTTGAGGATTCACCTCAGGCTTTAAACCAAGTCCATGGTCTTCCTGGGAAGCCCACAGCTAATGACTGAGCTAGAGTACAAGAGAGGAGTTGGCCAATTCTGCCCAATGCAGAGGACTCATCTAGCACTCAGTATTTGCTATGGATTTTCCCATTTGATTGGGCAACGCTTTATCAGATCAGCACAGCAATCTAATCCCTTCCAAGTCTCACATCCTCCTTCCTTTACTTTTATAAGTGTCAGTTCTTCATCACATTCTGAGGGAAGTCCCTGACCAATCCTGCTCCTTCCCCCTTTTTTAACTTTCACAAGCATCACAACCTCACCCTCAACTGCTTCTGTCCCTATATCCATCTCAATATCTGCTTACTGGAGCACCCAAAAGACACACTTACTCAAAGAAATTGCCCCAATAATCCTACCCTTCATACATGACCATATGTGTCAGTTTGCTCAGAACAGTTCTGGCTTATACCTGCTGTGCAGTTTTAATTAGTTATATCTGCCCTTTCACTCATACAAGTGTCTTAGTTTGGTAGATACATTATTTGGCCACCTTACAGAAATTACTTCTTAATCCTTTGGACTTCTTTTCCTTCCTATTTATCTTCATCCTCTTTGTGATGTCATCCATTCTTATGTTTTAATTACCATTTACATGCTGATGACCCCCATATTTAGTTCTTAAAGCAGGACCAATTATATGAACTCCAGACAGATATGTTTATTCACCATTTTCACTTAGATGTCCAATAAATATCTCAAATTTTAAAATTGAAATATTGATCCCAAATCCTCTCATTTCATTACACACCACATCTTTGACATTTACATGATCTACCTTCAAATATATATCCAGAATCTGACCACTTCTCACCATATCTGAATGTAATAAACCGTTAAGACCTCTCATTTGGATTATTGCAAAAGCATCCTACAAAGTCTCTCTGCTTCCTTTTTCTGCTTCTGTTTTCAATGTAGCATCCAGAGTGACCCTATTAACATAAAGCAGGTGATGTAACAAATCGAATGTTTAAAGCCCTCTGATGTTACCAATCTCTATCAGAAAAAATTTTTCTTTACCATGCCATATGCCATGACTCTGTGTCATCTATCCCCCACTTCCTCTTAGTATCCTTCCCCCACTCATTCTCCTACAGCCTAGTTAATCTTAGGCATTAATTTGTGTCCAGTGAGAATTAGGCAAGACAGGAGTAGAGGTACAAGACATTTATTTGAGGAAGGAGCAAAAGAAGTCAGGAGAGCAATCAGACCATGGTGCAGATCTGTGAGAGCATGGGTTTGGTACAAACACCCTGGTGGATATAGAGGGTTAGTAGCTGGAGCCATAAGACAAGTATAAGCAGCATATTTTCCTGACCCCCACAAAGTACTTTGCAGGACCCCATGTCATGGTTTTGTGTTAACTAACTATTCTTTCTACCTGGAATTATCTTCTCTTCCATATCTACAAAGTTTGCTACCTCATCTCCTCTAAAACCTTACTCAAATGTCACTTTCTGAACTAGGGTTACCCTGTCTGAATATTCTTATTGAAGTGTAGTTGATTTGTAATATTATGTCAGTTTAAGGTGTACAGCACAGTGATTCAGTATTTTTACAGATAATACTCTATTAGAAGTTATATAAGAAAATGGATATAATTCCGTGTGTTATACAATATATGCTTGTTGCTTATCTATTTTATACACAGTAGATTGTATCTCTTATCCCATACCCCTCTGCTGCCCTTCCGTCTTTACCTCTCCCCACTGGTAACCACTAATTTGTTTTCTATATCTATGAGTCTGTTTCTGTTTTGTTATATATATTTGTTGGTATTAATTTTTAGATTCCACGTATAAGTGGTATTATACAGCATTTGTCTTTCTCTGTCTGACTTATTTCACTAACCATAAGATTCTCTAAGTCCATCCATGTTGCTGCAAATGGCAGAATTTCATTCTTTTTTTGTAGCTGAGTAATATTCCATTATACATATATATACATATATATATATGTATATATATGCACCACATCTTCTTTATCTGTTCATCTGCTGGTGGACACTTGGGTTGCTTCCATATCTCAGCTATTGTAAGTAGTGCTGCTATAAACATTAAAGTGCATGTATCTTTTTTAACCATTTTTTAAATAGAAATATAATTTACAATGTTGTATTAGTTTCAGGTGTGCAGCAAAGTGATTCAGTTATACATATATATATTTTTCAGATTATTTTCCATTATAGGTTACTACAAAATATTGAATATAGGTCCCTGTGCTACACAGTAGGCCCTTGGTGTTTATCTATTTTATATTTAGTAGAGTGTATATGTTAATCACAAACTCTTAATTCCCCCCTCCCCACTATCCACTTTGGTAACCATAAGTTTGCTTTCTATGTCTCTGAGTCTCTTTCTGATTTGTAAATAAGTTCATTTGTATCATTTTTTTAAGATTCCACATATAAGTGATATCACATAATATTTTTCTTTCTCTTACTTCACTTAATATGATAATCTCTAGGTCCATCCACGTTGTTGCAAATGGCATTGTTTCATTCTTTTCTATGGCTGAGTAACATTCCATTGTACATAGGCATGTATCTTTTGAATTATTGTTTTCATTTTCTTACGGATATATACCTTGGAGTGTAATTGCAGGATCATATGGTAGTTCTATTTTTAGTTTTTTCAGGAACCTCCATAGAGTTTTCATAGTGGCTGCACCAATTTACATTCCCACCAACAGTGCACAAGACTTCCTATTTCTCTACATCCTTGCCAAATTTTGTTATCTGTAGACATTTTTATGATAGCCATTCTGACAGATGTGAGGACATATCCCATTGTTGTTTTGAGTTGCATTTCTCTAATAATTAGTGATGTTGAGCATCTTTTCATGTGCCTGTTAGCCATCTGTATGTCTTCTTTGGAAAAATGTCTATTCAGGTCTTCCACCCATTTTTGATTTTTTTTTTTATATTGGTTGTATGAGCTGTTCATATATTTTGCATATTAACCCCTGTCAGTCACATCATTTGCAAATATTTTCTCCCATTCAGTAGGTTGTAATTTTGTTTTGTCAATGGGTTCCTTTGCTGTGCAAAAGCTGAAGTGTAATTAGATCCCATTTTTTATTTTTGATTGTATTTTTTTGCCTTAGGAAACAGATCTAAAAAAAAAATACTGCTACAATTTGTGTCAAAGAGTGTTATGCCTATGTTCTCTTCTAGGAGCTTTATTGTTTTAGATCTTACATTTAGGTCTTTAATCCCTCTTGTGTTTATTTTTGTATAAGCTGTAAGGAAATGTTCTAATCTATTGTTTTACATGTAGTTGTCCAGTTTTACCAGCACCATTTGTTGAAGAGACTCTCTTCTTTATTGTATATTCTTGCCTCCATTGTTGTAGATTAATTGTCCATAGTTGTGTGGGTTTAGTTCTGAGTTCTCTATTCTGTTCCATTGATCTATGTGTCTGTTTTTGGGCAAGTACCATACTGTTTTGATTAGTATAGCCTGAAGTCTGGGAGAGTGATACCTCCAGCTTTGTTCTTTTTTCTCAAGAATGCTTTGGCAATTTGGGGTCTTTTGCTGTTCCAAGTGAATTGTAGGATTTTTTGTTCTAGTTCTGTGAAATATGTCATGTGTATTTTGATAGAACTTGCATTAAATTTGTAGAATGTCTGGGTAGTATGGACATTTTAACAATATTAATTATTCCAATACAAGAGCACAACTATCTTTCAATCAGTTTGTGTCATCTTCAATTTCTTTCATCAATGTTTTATAGTTTTCAGAGTATAGGGCTTTCACCTCCTTGGTTAAGTTTATTCCTGGGTATTCTTTTCATTTTGATGAAATTTTAAAAGGGATTTTTGTTTTTCCTATCTCTTTCTGATAGTTCATTATTAGTGTACAGAAAAACAACAAATGTCTGTATATTAACCTTGTATGCTGCAACTTGGCAGAATTCATTTATTAGTTCTGATAGTTTTTGGGTGGAGACTTTAGAGTTTTCTGTATAAAGTTTCACGTCATCTGCAAATAGTGACAGTTTTACTTCTCCCTTCCAAACTAGATGCCTTCTGTTTCTGTTTCTTCTCTGATATATGTGGCTAGGACTATGTTACATAAAAGTGGTGAAAGTGAGTATCCTTTTCTTGTTCCTGAATTTAGAGGAAAGGCTCTCAGCTTTTCACTATTGAGTATGATGTTTGTTGTGTGTTAGTCATAAATGATCTTTATTATGTTGAGATGTATTACCTCTATACCCACTTTGATGAGCGTTTTTGTCATAAATAGATGTTGAATTTTGTCAAATGCTTTTTCTGCATCTACTGAGATGATCATGTTTTTATCCTTCTTTTGCTTAATGTAGTGTATCACACTAATTGATTTGTGAATGTTGAACCACCCTTGTGTCGCTGGAATAAGTCCAACTCAATCATGGTGTATGACACTTTTTATATATTGTTGGATTCCATTTGCTGATATTTTTTAAGGATTTTTGCATCTATGTTCATCAAAATATTGACCTATAATTTTTTTTTTGTAGTGTCTTTGGTTTTGGTATCAGAGTAATGTTTGCCTCATAGAATGAATTTGGAATTGTTCCATCCATCTTCAATTTTTTGGAACAGTTGGAGAAGGATAGGTATTAGTTCTTAATTATATGCTTGTTAGAATTCCCTTGTGAAGCCATCTGGTTCTGGACTTTTGGTTGCTGGGAGTTTTTTTATTATTATTATTACTAATTCAATTTCACTGCTAGTGATTGGTTTATTCAGATTGTCTGTTTCTTCATGATTCAGTTCTGGCAGGTTATATATTTCTAGAAATTTGTCCATTTCTTCTAGGTTTTCCAATTTTTGCTATAACTGCCCTACCCTGTCTAAATTTTAACTTCACCATCGCTACCATTATTACCTCCATTACTAATATAATTCCAGATTCCATTTTTTTCCTTTATTTTCTTCTTTAGCAGTTATTCAGTTCTAATGTACTATATATATTTTATTATTTGCTTTATTTCTTTTCTACCTTTCCCACTAGGTAGAATATAAGCTCCTTGAGGGCTGTGACTTTTTGTCTTTTTCATTCAGTGCTGTTTCTGTAGCGCTTAGAATATTTCCTTGTACATAGTAGGCATTCAGTAAATATGTATTGAATGAATAACTAAAATCTCTCGTTTAAAGCCATCAAATGACTTCCCATTACATGTGGAATAATATCCGAACTCTTCACTATGGTCTTCAAGGCCTCATATTATCTTTCTCACTTTATGTCTTAGCATTTTTCCCTCACTTACTGTGCACCAGCCAGATGATCTTCCTTTATTTATACCTCAAGTATTCCAATTCTTCCATATTTTACTGCATCTGGCAATACTTTTGCCTCTTTCTTCAATTCTCCCTTCTCACCCTCCAACAACTTCTATTCATGAGACTGATTTGTATTTAAATTTTGGCCTTAATTTAAGTGCTACCTCTTCAGAGGGGATTTCAGGGCCGCTATCATGTATGTTTTTCTCTCCCTTGTTTTTTTCTTTAATCATAACACCTTGTTAATTTCCTTCAAAATAAATATCACAATGTCTGGGTTGTTTTTTATTGTCTTTCTTTGCACTTATTTACTTGCATCTTGAATACTTCTCTGTGTGAGAAGAAGTAAATTCCATGAGAACAGAGAATGACCTTGTCTATCTTGTTACTAAAGTTACCTAGAAGTTAGCACAGTGACTGATACCTATTGATAACTCTTTCAGTACAATTATTTACTAGAAATAGAAGTGCTTAAGGACATGGGGCTTTAGGACAGACGAGAACAGGTTCTCCTCCCAACCCTATCACTAGCTATATATATGAGGTTAAACAAATCACTTAACCTCAATTTATAATGATAAATTCACTTTACAGGGCTGGGATGAGGATTAAGATATAATTATGGAAATCACTTACCCAGAGCCTACCACCTGATCTATACTGAACTTGTTAACTGTTATTGTTCATTAATTGTGTTACTACTGTCATCATTATTATCTACCTTCACAATTCAAAGGATTAAATAAAGTCTCCCTTGGTAAGAAGGACAAATGTAGGAAAAAAAAGATGCTTCTGTAACTGCAAGAAAATGAGACTCAAAAATTAAGTTATAATTGGAATCATTCTCTGTCCCTTTCCTACTGTTACTTTGTATGTACATATTTCATAATATATGCTTATTATGTTAAAAATAATTATTCATTCATAAACATCATCCATACTTTTGTTGGGGATTCTCAATTTTTTAATAGTTTCTGAAAAATTAAGAATATCAGTTTTAGCAAAACACAAGAAAATATATAAAAATAGATCTCTCCTGTGGAAGTGTATTTGACACTAAAGTCATTCATGATTTGGAGCAAACAACGGTTAACATGTAATATTCACTTTAGTATATGTACATTCCATACTTAACCTTAAAAAAAATCTGTTCCCTCACAGCTTCTTCACAATTTGTCATCACTAGGCTTGCTACAGCCATCACATGCTTGTATTCATCCACTTCACCTTGTCAAAATTTATGGACACATTAAAAGGCTCATTCAAATTCCTGTAAACCATATTTTAGAAATTGTTGTTAAATGGAAACAATTTTAACAGGATACATTCATTTTCGTTAAAATGAAATATGATTTCACAGAAACTGATAGTACCATTTCTTTTTTGTCTCAAAATAAACCAAAATACTAAACAACACAAAATGAATAAAATATTCCTTAGCTATAGAGTAGACATTGGAGAATGAATATTAATGCTTTATTGTAGTAGTCCTCTTTGGATAATATTTGCTAATATTGGATCTTTTCCTTGGGTTTTGTTTCACATAAGGAGTTCCCCAGAAGAACTTCACCTGAACTATTTATTCTAGTTTCTATATTTCATTTTATATTAACAGAAATTTTTTTGTTTATTTATTTGTGAAAACATAACGTTAATACAAATTGTTTTGCCTATCACACAACAGGTGCTCTAGTTCTTCAAGAGTATCTATTAAATGACAAATTAAGTAATAATACATATACATATAAAAATAAAATATAACCCCAAAATAGAAATGAAAATAATAAAATGAAAATAAACAATCCCCCAAATCCAAGAGAAAACCAATCAGAGGTATATATATCTTAGGTTGTTTTTCACATATATGTAATATATTTATAAATAGATACACACATGCACTATGTATATTCTCTTCTATAACCTAGTTTTGCTTAACATGACTTTAAATTTATGTGGCTTTTTAAAAATATTAACACAGTGATAGTCACCTCATTTTTTCCATTAAAAGGATGTAACATGAATTATTTAATCATTACAATATTATTGGGCATAATCTCATTCTAAAGGTGGTAGTTCCTACTCAATTCCACATATTAATGCCATGCAGAAATGCTGGCTCAATATTAAGGGATCTTCTGATATTTTGAGAGAAACCAGATATATGTTTTATTTTGTTTTTTCTTATTGTCATAACAGCCTATCCCCATTTCATGGGATAGTACATTCTCATCCCTCTGAGGATAATACATTACTTTTTATTGAAATATATTTGGCATATAATACTGTATAAATTTAATGTGTATATGTTAATTTGATACATTCATATATTGTACTATGATTGCCATTGTAGTGATAATTAGCATAGATAAAACAGTGCATTTTATGCTAGTAGCAAAGCTACTAGCATCTTTGTTCATCTATAAAAGTTCCACCCTTTTACTCCTCCCCTTTTATATTTTTGATATCACAATTTACTTCTTTTTATGCGGTGTATTTGTTAAAAATTATAGTAGCTATATTTATTTTTAATACTCATTTTCTTTAAACTTTATACTATAGTTAAGTGGTTAACACATCCTCCTAATACAGAGCTACAATTTTCAAATTCTGACTTTATTTTTCACCTTTACCTGTGTTGTGTACTTTCATGTTTTCATGTTGCTGATAAGCATCTTTTCATTTCCGCTTGAACACCTTTCATCATTTCTTGTAAGACACATCCAGTGGTGGTGAACTCTCTCAGCTTTTGTTTGTCTGAAGGATAATTTTACCACATAAAGTATTCTTGCCTGGCAATTTTTATCTTTCCACACTTTTTATATATCATCCTGCTCTCCAGGACTGTAGAGTTTCTGCTGAGAAATCTACTAATAGCCTAGTGGAGGTTCCTTTGTAGGTTACTTTCTTTTCTCCTGTGGCTGCCTTTAAGATTCTTTATTTATCATTAATTTTTGACAGTTTCATTATAATGTGTCTTGGAGAAGGACTCTTCGCATTGAGATAATAGAGTGTTCTATTAGGTTCATGGACTTGTATGTTGTATGTCTAAATCATTCCCCAAGTTTGGGAAGTTCTAAGCTATTATTTCTTTAAATACAACCTCTGCTACCTTCTCCCTCTCTTCTCCTTCTGGAATACAAATTATTGTAATATTTTCCTTTATGATTGATTCCAATAGCTCTCCTATGGTTTCTTCACTTTTAAAATCTTAGTTCTCTCTTGTCTTCTAACTGAATTATTTCTGTATTCCTATCCTTCATGTTATGTATTCTTTCTTCCAACTTGTTTACCCAGTTACTGATGCTCTCTATTTCATTCTTTGTTTTATTCCTTAAATTCTTCAGCTCCAGAATTTTTGTTTGGTTCTTTTTTATAATTTCAACCTCTTTGTAAAGAACTTCCTCTGTTCATTAATTTTATTCCTGATCTTGTTTCATTGTGTTTCTGAGTTTTCTTGCAGGTCATTGGAGAATGATCATTTTTTTATGTGATACCATATTTCCTTGATTTTTCATAGTGTTTGTAGGTATGTACTTCTGCTTTCACATTTGAAGTTGCAGATATTCCTTATTTAAGCTTTTATGTCTTATTTGGTTCTTAAATTCAATAGACTGGCTATTAGAAACCTTTCCAGAAGGTGGCACTATAGTTCAAGTTTGTGGTTTCTCACTCGCCCACTGACCTTGGCTTTTTATCCAAGTACCCTCTGAATCTACCTAAGCTGGCTCTCCCAGATGTACTCCAGAGAAAGCACAAGTAGCTGGCAGCAGTGTGGGAGAAGGTGTGGGTTTCACACTTGGAGTTCTGGGGGTACCTATGGACCTGGTGGGCAAATCCTCCAGTGGGGTACTCTCGGAGGTTTATGGGTGGACTTCCTCGTGAAGTCCAGAAGTACACAGCAAGAAATGCATTCTATGAATGCCCTTTGATATTCTTACCTGTTTCCTTCTCTTTCATCTCCCTCCTTCCTGTAATGGAAGTCCCTCCTCAGAAATGCAGATAGTGCTGGGTAGAAATGCATTGCTCTAGTTGCAACCCACATAACTGAGATAGCCAGGCGGTCAGTTACCATTTTTGTTTTCCCCCTTCTCCATGGAAGAGGTCACTGCTTTTCACCTCATCTGCCAGAGAAGTTTTTGCTGCTGCCATCAAAAGCTTAGCTCCTTGCAGTATCACCCTGGGAAGGGGGACAGCCATGGTGAATTCCTTCCTTTCCTTTATGTCCGGACTCATCTCTATCCTGCTCTGATTACATGCTGAAATCCCCCCTCAGGTAGGCTGGAGCTCTACAAATTCTCTCTTGTCCATGGGTAACTGCTCAGTTTTGCACTTTTCAGGTTTCCTCCAACCTCCGTTCTGGTGAGTGGGGGTGAGGCAGGTTCATCAGCTCCTGAGGATCCACATCCCTCAAGGTTTTTTTTTGTTTATTTTCTAATGCACAGGTGGGCTAGAAACCTCCCAGGTCCCCTGGAGCAAGGTGCAGATGCACTTTTGTTCAGTTATTGAAGTCTAATAAGTTGTTCTAAAATAGGGTGGGAGACCAAAAAAAGGAATGACTTATGCTGCCATGATGCTGACACCACACTCATAACATTACTTTTAATAAGTTCTATTTTTAATTGCATATTTAATCTTTGTTTAAAATGTTTGCTTGGCCAAAAAGCTTGTTTGGTTTTAGGTAAAAGTAAAAGACATATTTTTCCTTTTCACCAAGAACTTTATTGAACAACGTATTCAGTAACCGAAGGAACTTTTTGGCCAAGCCAATACTTATGTGAAAAAAAACTAATATGTTTAAGTGTTGCTTACTCTGGGATCTCTGTTAGAACTGAACTTAATTCTAACTGATTCAGGTATGTATTACCAGATGGTAATCACAAAAAGTTGTACCAATTTATTTGCCTATAAACATTGTTTGTGTCCATTTCCCTACATCTCAAATCAACACTGGACACTGCTAACTTTTTTACCTTTGCAAACATGATATTATTTTATATTACACTTCATTCATAGGAAATAAGAAATATTTTCAGGAATATTTTCTCTTTCACATTTCCTTTTTATAACCTTACCATTTTTGTATTTTGGTGTTTGCCATTTTCTATGGATTTTTATGGTATTTGTGTATTGAGGCTACTAAATTTTAGCTACAAGTGTATGTTGCAAATGTATTTTCCTAGTTTACTACAGTTGACCCTTGAACAGCATAGGTGTGAACTGAGTAGGTCCACTTATATGTGGACTTTTTTCAATTAATATGTACTAAGTACTACACAATCCACGGTTGGTTGTATCTGCGGATGGAGAACTGTAAATACGGAACTACAGATACGGAGGGTGGACTATAAAGTTATATGCAGATTTTTGATGGTGCAGGGGTCAGTGCCTCTAACCCCCTGTGTTGTTCAAGGGTTAGCTGTTTTTTTTAGTTAATATAATATATATATTTTTATAAAGGAATTGTGAAGTTTTTATGTAGTCAAGACAAATTCTTGATGAGTCAGTTGAGCCACTGCAACCTCATTTTCTTCCAAATAAGGAGTTGTCAAGATATTTAGCCCACATGTGAGAACAAAGCAAGAGTATGCAGCCCAAGGAAGCAGGGCAAGTGTCATGGGTAGCTGTTGACACTCACAAAGAATGTTGAAGAACCACACACCAAATGTTAGTTGCTGGTACTTACCTAGCCAAATGCATTTCTCACTGTTCCAGACGGACACTAAAGTAAAAGAACAGCTTTCACAAAGCAGCAAAGGGTGAATACAGAAATAAAAATAAAAAAGAATGAGCACACCATCAAGAATCTCTCAAGACTACAGAAAACCTGACACCATGAAAGTGAAGCAGGAAAGAGTGGCAGCATCCTATGGTAGCTAAGAACGAGAACTTTGGGAGCCAGACTACCTGGCTTCAAATCCTAGCTCTGGAACTTGCTGTGTGACCTTGTGTAAATTTCACAACATCCTTGTCCCAGTTTCCCCATTTATAAAATGGGATTAATAATAATAACTACCTGTTAAGTTAGCTATGAGGAATACATATATGCATACATATATATTACATATATCTTGTGATTATTAGTCAACATGCATAAAACAGTTAGAATAGCACTTAACATGTAATGATTCTTAAATAAAAATACATAAGCCTCAGAACTAAGGAGTAACAACAGAAGAAACATAAATAACAATAGATGAATGTTGTAAAAATAAATGTAATAACCTTAGAAAGATGAGAGTATATCTATCACATCAAACAGGGACAGGCTGTAATGAATATATATATATATATATATATATATATATATATATATATATATATATATACACACACACATATTATTGAAAATGAATTCCCATTGACACTTGTTGTGGTCCCTTAATCACCTCTAGAGAAAACTAGATCTCTAGGTAACAGATTTGAAAGCTCCTGGTTTAGAATAAATCCCAGAGAGCTTCTAGTTTTATGCTGGTAGAGATGTATTTTTTCCTCTTCTGCACAACCAACTTTGCTGTTATTTTCTGCCCCTATGAAAATACATGTAGATTGCCCTAGTCTCTCTCTTAATCTGCTCTACCTCCAAATCTTGTTTGGATAGATTAGTAAATTTCTTCCCCAGTTCAGAGATGCTCTTACCACTTTTAAGATGATGAGTCAGAGAAAAATAACAAAATAATTGCATACTTTCTCCTCCACTTCTTTTGCTGCTAAAGCTCAGGTTGTTTTAATCTGCAGCAGTGAAAAGGGCTATATGTGTTGCTGTTTCCATGTCTCTCAAGAGCCCAGCTATGTTTCTAGATCTCCATCCAAATTAGGGGAAATTATTGGGTTAGTAGGTTTTGCCTAAATATTTTCCATTTACTTCTGAACGTTGTACTACTCTCTTGATGAAGTTGAATATTGGTTCTCTTTGCTCTCAATAATTTTTTCCAAATTATACTATATGTGACAAAAATTACTCAATGCTATGGTGAAAATGTTTTCATCATTCTCTAGCTATAGCATGAAAGGAGATAATTTCCGTTTCCCTTTCTTTGTATCTATCAGTACTTGAGAGATTTTGAGAGGTGTAAACCAGCTTTCTCAAAGCTATCTTTCTAAGATATTCCATTTGACAGACTCACATGATGAACTATTGTAATGCATTTCCTAATATTCAGCTACTTTTGCATTTTCTTAATAAATAAAAATTTTCAGGATAAATCATTATTCATTAGAAAGTTGGGCTTGATTTTCTGGTAATAATTTCACATTTTGTAAATGCATTCAGTAATATGAAATGTCAATATGCCCTACACTTCACTCTAAAACACCTTTTGTATATCACAATATAGTGCTCTAATCATTCAGTGAGAATTTTAATTCTCAAAAATGTAAAAAAAAAAAAATAGAACTTGTGCATTAATTTTTTATCCTGCATCTTTACCAAATTCATTAATGAGCTCTAGTAGTTTTCTGGTAGTGTCTTTCGGATTTTCTATGTATAGTATCATGTCATCTGCACACACTGACAGTTTTACTTATTTTCCAATCTGGATTCCTCTTATTTCTTTTTCTTTGCTGATTGCTGTGGCTACATCTTCCAAAACTATGTTGAATAAAAGTGGTGAGAGTGGACATCCTTGTCTTGTCCCTGATCTTAGAGGAAACACTTTCAGTTTTTCACCATTGAGTAAGATGTTAGCTGTGGGTTTGTCATATATGGCCTTTATTGTGTTGAGTTATGTTCCCTCTATGCTCACTTTTGGAGAGTTTTTATCATAAATGGATGTTGAGTTTTATCAAAAGTTTTTTCTGCATCTATTGAGATGGTCACATGGTTTTTATTCTTCAATTTTTTAATGTGGTGTATCACACTGATTGATTTGTGGATATTGAAAAATCCTTGCATCCCTGGGATAAATCCCGCTTGATTATGATGTATGATCCTTTTAATGCATTGTTGGATTCAGTTTGCTAGTATTTTATTGAGGATTTTTGCATCTATGTTCATCAATGATATTGGCCTGTAATTTTCTTTTTTTGTGGTATCTTTGTCTGGTTTTGGCATCAGGGTGATGGTGGCCTCATAAAAGGAGTTTGGAAGGCTTCCTTCCTCTGCAATTTTTTGGAATCGTTTCAGAAAGATTGGTGTTAACTCTTTTGTAAATGTTTGATAGAATTTGCCTGTGAGGCCATCTGCTCCTGGACTTTTGTTTGTTGGAAGTTTTTAAATCACAGATTCAATTTCAGTACCTGTAATTGGTCTGTTCATATTTTCTATTTCTTCCTTGTTCAGCCTTGGGAGATTTTACCTTTCTAAGAATTTGTCCAGTTGTTACAGGTTGTCCATTTTATTGGTATATAGTTGCTTGTAGTACTGTCTTATGGTCCTTTGTATTTCTGTGGTGCTGTTTGTAACTTTACCCTTTTCGTTTTTAATTTTAATGATTTGGGCCATCTCCCTTTTTTTCTTGATGAGTCTGGCTAAAGGATAGTACATTAAATAAAATACACAAATTATAATACATAAGTCATACTTATATTTGTTCTGAGTGAATGGAAGAAGAAGAAGAAGAAGGGCAGGAGGAGGAGTAGGAGGGGGAGGATGAGGAAGAAGGTATACAACTAACCTTTACTGAACACCTACAAGTGCCAAGAATGGTGCTAAAGGATTGCTATGTATTAGTACATTTAATCCTCACAGCAACCGTATTTGGAAGTAAGTACTATTCCTTTTTTAATATATGAAAAACCTAGGGCATTGAAGTTCAGATTATTTCTCCAAGGTCATTTAGGTAGTAAGGGATAAGCTAGAAAATGTTCTTCAAAGAAGAAAAAAAATCAAGTTAAAAAATGGGTACCATCTCATAGTGAGAACTACTGCTGCCATTTAGATTATATTATTCTTAATATGATGTATCTGTTTGTGATTTGCATCAAGGAATTATATCAATAGTGAGGAAGGGAGGGGAATGTGATGAACCTCATGATGCTGCACTAGACAGTTTTAGCCACTTAACAAAAGATCTCAAGGTCTCAATGTCCTACAACAAACATTTTATTTTCATGCCCATGGGCTTGGCCAGGCCAGGCTGGACTCCAGGCTTATGGCTGGATTTAGATTGGCTCAAAGCAAATTAAAAATCTCTTCTTCTTCATGCCTTTGACCCAAGAAACTCACAAGGCCCAGCCTAACATCAATGGGATGGGAAAATATAATCCACATACTTTAATATAATGTACTGGTTGCTATAAGGATTAAATCACATGGCAAAGGCCATAGATGCATAATTTCATAACAGGGAGGGACTGAAGTATTGGAAGTAACAATCCAATCTACCACAGTTATGCTGCACATTCATCAGTGATTTTCAGTTTTGTTGTATATTGTATTTTTTTAGTATCTAGATTTTTTTGAATTTCCGGGTTAGAATTCTATTATATTCAAAGCATAAACAAGAAGCATTCCTTTTCCTGTACTGTGAAAATGTTTCAGTAACATAAGATTGATCTATTCCTTTAATATTTGAAAGAACTTAGGTGTAAAACTGTCTTAGCCGAATGCCTTTATTAGAAATTGTTATTAGATAAAAATTATTTTTTCCTTAAGTAAATTCATTAAGACTTTTTTCTGCAGTATGCGGGCCTCTCACTGTTGTGGCCTCTCCCATTGTGGAGCACAGGCTCCGGATGCACAGGCTCAGGGCCATGGCTCACGGGCCTAGCCGCTCCGTGGCATGTGGGATCCTCCAGGACGTGGGCACGAATCTGTGTCCCCTGCATTGGCAGGCGGACTCTCAACCACTGCACCACCAGGGAAGTCCAAGACTTTTAATTTTTGAGCCTTGGTAATTTATAAAGTTATAAAGTATCATATAGTTCATGTATATGTTCAAAATTTATCATATAACTGTATACCACAATACATATATGTATATATAAAATGTATGTATATATCTTCCTAACCTTGATTATACTAGTCTTTTAAAATTATTCACTTCCTGAATTTTATTTACAATTATATTGGAAAACTATGAACATATTTCCCTTTACTTTATTGATTACTTAATCTTAATTATCTTAAATTTATATTATGGTTTATTTTCTAAGTAGAAATTTCCTCTTTTTTATTTAATTTGCTGTTATTCAATGAGCTAAAATGTAAGGGAATATTTTGATACGTATTGATATTATTGCTATATATTTAAAAGAATATTTCATGGATTGGTTTATTTTCCCAATTCTTCACTCTGCTATAATAGAATTACAAATCCATACTCTTTGCCATTAAATGTTTTGTTACCTTTGTGAATAGCACATACTTCCCCATTCCACTGATATTGGTTTCAGTCACATGACTTCCTATAACCAATGGAATAATAGTAGGTATGACATGAGCAGAGGCTTTAAATATACTGACCTGATTTGCTTGGTCATCTTGCACTGCAGATATCCCATCAGAAAGGTATATTCCAATTAACCTCTTATCCCAGAATAATGAAGACATTTGGAGAGAACCCAAACCTGGTATGAAGCTTGGGACCAGCTGTTATCATACAAACCTTATTCATTATTAAATATTTGTTTTATAAATTGCTGATTTCTGAGGTTGTTTGTTACACAGCAAAAACTGACTATTTACACAATACTATGTCTTTGATTTCTTTTTCATCCCAAGAACTATTTATGTGAATTATTTCTTTACTTTTAGATCACTGAATTTTTAATTTTACTTTGTTGATTTTATCACTTTTCAATCAGGATCTGAATAATTCTTATATTTTTTAATGTGTTGATGTATTTCTGTCATTATATAATCAGTTTGTAAATCTTTCATAAATGCTAACAAAAAATAATCTTTTAGTCAACAGAGAATATCTATTTTATATACTTTATCACATTATTCAAATAGTCTAAAGTGTCACTTATTTCACCACATGTTTTAAAGATTTAGGATGTTGAGCAAAGGTCTTTTTCTACTATTGTTTTTCTGTCAACTACCCTTATATTTCACAGAGATTTTTGCCTATACAGTTCATGATGGTTATATGACATTTTGATGTAACAGTTTTGACACAGGTATTTTGCAGTAGCTGTTTTGATTTTGCCTTTTGACATCAAGAATTTTTTACCATGGTCCTTTAGACGTAGGAACATTTTGACACAGTCCATATAAACAAACCATTTACCTTTCAGCTTTTCTTATTACAAAATAATGCATCAAACAGACTATCTTGAGGATCACCTCAGACATGACTGACTCCTTCACTGACTGTCAACAATGGGATTTGGCCCAAGAATCAAGCAAGTTTTAGATACATGACTAAGTAGAGGAGGGGTTTAATGTCAGGAAACCCAGACATTAATCAATAAAGTAAAGGGAAATATATTCATAGTTTCTGTTTTTGCAACATACCTTAAGCAATTTTACATTTTTTCTTGGACAGTTTGAGATTTAAGAGTGTCCTATATTATTTTTCATTGTGAATTAAAACATAATTTCTTTATTTTAGTGATATTTTGGCCTTGAATTCTACTTCCTGATACTGACAGCCTGTTTTCTTTTAGTTTGTGTTTATCTGGTATGTACTGTCCAAGTTCTTACTTTTAACTGCATTTTGTCCTATATGGTCTCATAAACAACATGTAACTGATTTGTTTTCCTCTGATACTAGAATGACTGTTTTCTTTAAACTGGACTTCTTTAATAATTTACATTTATTTTCATAACTGATGTCTTTAGTTTTATGTTTACAACATGAATGACATTCTACATGTGTATATTTTCTTACAGCTTCAGTTGTTTGTTTTATTATCTTTCTTTAATTTTTAATGATTGGATGGTATATCAGTCAGGATAAGCTAGATTATACTGATGCAAAAAACAACCACAGAATTTCAGAGGCATTAGCAACAAAGGTTTATTTTTTGCTCAAAATACAATTATCTTGCTGGTTAGCTGCATCACTTCTCCATGTCCTATTCATTCCAAGGCCATCAAAGTAGAGTACAACTAGTCTAGAGACAAAAGAAACTGAGCACATAAGGAACCATGCAATGATTCTTAAAGCTTTTAAAGCACATTTTGCAACCATAGGAAATCAAACGGCTGAGCTTAATATCCAGAATGGAGGTAATATAGGGAATTCCCTGGCAGTCCAGTGGCTCCACGCTTCTACTGCAGGGGGCACAATTCTATCCCTGGTCAGGGAACTAAGATCCCACAAGCCACATGGTGTGGCCAAAACAAAAAATGGGGGTAATATAATCCTTGCCCAGAGAGGCACATTGAATGTTTGTAGTAAATAAACTATCTACTGCAAAAGTTATATGTCCAGATTTTTAAAATTCTACCAATGTTTTCCATATTTCAAAAGCATACTTGAATCCATATTTCTATAATTATCAAAAGTCAAAGGTGAAATAATTCTCCACTTTATGAGAAAAGTAACTTGCCCTAACTCTTCCTTCCCTCTCTGATTTGTTTAATTAATCTGGTGTTTTAGACCCAAATGAAAATATTTACAGGCATTTTTCTGATCCATTTTCTATTTCTGCTTTGTGATCTTATTTACAATATTTTCTGTCTTTTCAGGTTTTTCTGTTTTACCATATTACCCTCATGTCACTTAATTTTGTATTGGGATTTTTTAAGATTATCATATATGTCTGCTTTTAGCAATTTATTCTTTTTATTATTTTTTCAGTTAAAGTACAGTATAATTAAATGAAAGTTTTATTTTTAGGATTATTTTTTCCAGGTTTATTGAAATATAACTGACATATGACATTGTGTAAGTTTAAGATGTACAATGTGATGATTTGATACCCATATATATTACAAAATAATGACCACAATAGGTTAATTAACACCTACATCATCTCATATAATTACCTTTTCATGGATATGGGTCATGAGAACATTTAAGATTTACTCTCTTATCTACTTTCAAGTATATAATACAGCATTATTAACTATAGTCACCATGCTGTATATTAGATCCCCAGAATGTATACGCCTTATAACTGGAAGTTTGTACCTTTGATTACACATCTCCCCATTTCCCCCACCTCCAACTCCTGACAACCACCATTCCAGTCTCTAATAGCTCAGCTTTTTTAGATTGCACATATAAGTGAGATGATTCAATTTTTTCTTTACCTGACTTATCTCACTTATCATAATGCCCTGAAGTTCCATCCATGTTGCAAATGCTAGGATTTTCTTCTTTCTCATGGCTGAATAATATATATTAGTGTTGATATCTCTAGTCAGCATTCAATATTTCTGTTTTTGTTGTTTAATTTCATTTGCTGTGTCTTGAGGACCGATATTAGAGAAAAGCACACTGGCATAAAGTATAAACGAGTATCTCAAAACACTGGAAGAATGTGGAGGGCAAACATGATTTTTCTTATTTTCTTTAAATAATCTTTAAGAAAACAAAAGGGAATTTTTGGCTATATATATATATATATATATATATATATATATATATATATGCTTGTTTATCCATTCATCCATAGATGCACACTTAGATTGTTTCCATATCTTGGCTATTGTGAATGATGGTGCAATGAACATGTAAGTGCAGGTATTTCTTTGAGATCCTGATTTCGTTTCGTTTAGAAATATACCCAGAAGTGGGATTGCTGGATCATATGGTACTTCTATTTTTAATCTTTAAATTTTTGTGGAGAGCCACCTGAAAAGTACTGCTGGGCCTCAGCAAGGCTGAGACCCCTGAAAAGTACTGCTGGGCCTCAGCAAGGCTGAGACCCCTGAAAAGTACTGCTGGGCCTCAGCAAGGCTGAGACCCTGAAAAGTGCTGCTGTGCCTCAGCAAGGCTGAGAACAATAGTGCTTGCATGGCAGGCACGGGTATGTACGTCATGGGAAAGCAAAGCTTCCCACAGCGTGGATTCTCTCAATTTCCCATGTATATAATAAAAGCTCTGAGTATTTGCTTGTATTAGTACTAATATTCCCATTACTCATGGGGGATTTTAAGAAAGGCTTCTATATAGAGTAAAGTGGGAAAAACCTAAAAATCCCCCTCCAACTACACCAGCTGTTCCTACTTGTTGACCTGCATATTGGATTAAAAGTAATGTTATAGGAATGTTTATATTGCAACAGCCTACGTTAATGGAAAAGTTAGATGATATATGATCAAAATGGGGAGTGCAAGATATATTTGGAGTACATTGGTATTGGCACAAGGGAAGTTTAATAAGAAATAAAGTTATGATGAAACACTTTTTAATGGAACATACAGCTGCAACGTTAAAGTTAAACTGTAAACCTGGGTTGTATATTAATAAGTATAAGGGACAATAGATCTATTGTAAATATTTTTAGGAAGATCTAAAGTCTAGATTAAAGATTTAATGTTTACCACCATGGCCCCCAAACCCACCGCTTTGGCTTCCCCGTACGTGTAGTGAGTGGCCACATAAATTGTGTCCACCTGTTAGTATATATTTTTGTGTTTTATGAAAATGTATATAAATAAAATTAAGAAGTTTTAAGAATGCTTTGATGAAATGCTTTTGATTTAATGATGATTAAACATTAAAAAGCTTTAAGAGTCTTTAGGTTAAGCCAAGAGTGAGACGTGACAAGGCTTCTTACCTGCACCACTGAGGCGATACGTACAAAGAAAAGGGCGCTGACCCAGAGTATGTGGGAGTAAAGCACTGAAGCAAAGCGAACCAAGGAAAAGGACATGACGACTTTTGAGAATTTTGAGGAAACCACAAAGGACGTTTTTTAGCCACAAGGGACAATTGCTTTCAATGACAAGGGACAATTACAGACATAATAAGAAAATTATGTAAACTGCGCATGTGAAATGCTTGTGTAAAAGGTTCTTTTTGGTCTGAGAAAATGATGGTGATGATTGATAAAGTAATAAACTAAAATCAGTTTACTGTTTTGAAAGTATAAAAAGGTATAGTGTGTGCAATAAAGTTTGTCAGAATTCCTGCATCCTAAGAGGTGTTGTGTCTTCTGTCCTCGCCGACTCCGTCTCCCCTCAGGCAATCCTGTTCTGCTGAGGCTGGACCTCGGTAAGTGGCGCCCGAACAGGGACCTGAAGGGGTAAGTGTATATATTTTTCAGACGGATAGGAGTCTCACCATAGGGTGCTGCAGACCCCCAGTTAGAGAAGGACTGGTAAGAGAGGTGAGTAATCGGTGTCATAATGGGACACACAGAGTCCAAAGAGAGACTTTTATTTATTGATATTATTAAGCATATGTTAAATGCAAGGGGAGTAAGAGTTACAAATAAACAATTAACTCACTTTTTTCAATTTGTGCAAGAACAATGTCCTTGGTTTCTAGAACAAGGAACGGTCAATATGGATACTTGGCAAAAGGTAGGACAAACTTTGCAGGTTTATTATAATCATTTTGGGCCAGAAAAGGTCCCTGTAGATACTTTTACTTTGTGGAATTTAATAAGAGAAAGTTTGGCCCCGTTACCAGAAGGTCAAAAAAATCCATATAAATATCCTCCGGACGTCAGTGAAACTACACCCTTACTTTCTCCAAAGTCATTTGCGGAGGAAGTTGAGGTTGTAGGGGCAGCTATGAAGGATTGTAATATTCATGATTCTGACTCAGAGGAGGAGGTAAATAAGTCAAAAGGTAAATCTAAGCCTATTTTGTTAAAAGATTCAACCCATGATGAAGAATTAACACCTGCTGATCAAGATGATTTAGATGCAGCAGCTTATGATTATGAGAGAAGAAAGTATGATCTTGGGGCTTTCCCTGTACGAGAAGAAAATTTAACTAAACCACAGTCAAGAAGTTTTAGGGCGTTGGGGCTTCCCCCATTAGCCTCTCAAAATTCTTCTTCTCAATCTAAAAAGTTAGGAAAAGGAGTGACTAACATAAAGGGGCCTCCTCCACCGCCCCCACCTTTTAATAAAATACAAAAAGAAATTATAAAATCCTTTTAACAATTGTGCCAGAGGTTTGGCATTACTCATAATACTGGAATTCCTTATAATCCACAAGGACAGGCAATTGTAGAAAGAGCAAATCAAATTTTAAAAAATATGATTTATAAATTACAAAATGGAGATTTAAAATATTTTTCTCCTCATCATATTGTAAATCATTCTTTATTTGTAATCAATTATATAAATATGAATAATGAAGGAAAAACTCCAATGATGATACATTGGGAGGCTAATAACGATAAACCAAAGCCAATGGTTCTTTGGAAAGATGTGTTAACTGGAAAATGGAATGGACCAGACATACTACTAACCAATGGTAGAGGATATGCTTGTGTTTTTCCACAGACCTTTGACTCACCCATCTGGATACCAGATCGTCTAATTAGACATCCGGTGGTAGGGAATTTACCGAAGCGTCTGTCAGGAAATGAGTCTGACACCCGAAATGTCAGAGAAAGAGAAACCGAAGGACTCAATGACAGAAACGCTGGTTCCCCCGCTGCAGCAATTATCATTTAAGTCCACATGTCATAGAGAGACTCAAACTTCTCCTGAGCATTTAGAGCCTAAGCTTCTTGGGACCCAACGCCGGGGAAAAAAGAGGAGATATGCTGCTTCTACTTTAGATGCGCAACGGGTAACGTGGGGAGCTATAAAAAGGCTTTGCCAGGATGCTGAAAATGCTGTAAACATTCAAAAAATACCTTTGACTACCGCTAACTTTTTTGTGGCCATGTTAAGTCTTTTATCAGTACAGGTAAATGCTAACGATACGTACTGGGCTTATTTTCCTGATTTTCCTATACTACATGCTTGTACATGGAAAGATGCTATTATTCCGGTAACTTCCTCATTTCCTGAACTAACTGATGGTGTTCGTGGTGTACAAGGCTATGAACAATTTGTTGTAAATAATAATTTTTCTTTTAAGGGGCAATCGGATTTTCCTCCGATTTGTTTCTTTTTAAATTCTGAGAGGTTAGGAAAATCAGATCGTGTAAAAAATGGATGTTTACCGATAGTAAATTCAGCCTTTTTAACTGATTCTCCTAAAGAGGATAATAATGTTAAAAGAAACTTATGGGTGTTATTAGGAAGATTTATGGGACAAAATAAGGTAGATAATAAAGTACAATTTGTCAGCACAAAACATCCTCAAAGATACCCAGATTGTGATAATGCTTTAAGTAAGGCAACAGAGGAATGGAAATGGATTGATGATGATGGTGGATATCCTTATTGGATATACTGTATGAATAATAAAGAAATTCGTATTAATATTCCTGGAACTAAGTATTATGTATCAGATTGGAGTATTAATACCCCTGAAAGTAATTACCGGCAATATTTAAAATATGCTGCAAATTATGCTTGGAATGATTCTATGATTCCCTCACAAATAAAAGTAAATAGATGGAACAGTCATGGATGGGTAGCACCTATATATACATTTACTAATAACAATGAGACTTCCTTTCAACCACAATTATGGAGATTGCCCTTAGCTACAAGTTCAATTATATTAAGAAGGCCTAATGTTCAAGAGAGTAAGTATTTTATCCAGGCTTGTGTGGCTTCTCCATATTCCATATTATTGACTAATAAAACTGAGAAATTACAAATTATAAAAAACAATGGAAGGTTTTTTATAACTTGTGATGAATGTGCATTAACAACCTGTGTGAACTCCAATATGAATATAAAAACAATTATGTTATTAAAAAGACCAGCTTATATTATGTTGCCAGTATCTTTATCAGAACCATGGTATACAGATACAGGAGTTGAAATTATAAAACAAGCTGGAGAATTAATGCGGCCTAAAAGATTTGTAGCAACTTTAATATTAGGTATATCTGCTTTAATAGGTATTTTAAGTTCATTTTCAATTGCCACATATAGTTTGGTTAAAGAGGTACAGACAGCTCAATATGCTAATACTTTATCAAAGAATATTTCATTGGCATTAGCTACTCAAGAAGCAATTGATAGAAAATTGGAAGCAAAGGTTGATGCTTTGGAAGAAGCAATTTTACATATTGGACAAGAACTTACTGCATTAAAAATAAGACTTTCTTTAACATGCCATACAAAATTTTCTTGGATATGTGTTACTCCTCTAAAGGTAAATGAATCTGAATATACTTGGGAAAAAATACAGATGCATATATTGAATGTTTGGAATTCCAGTGATATAGGGATAGATTTAGATCGTCTTCATAAACAGATTCATGATATTGCTACTTTTCAGTATGATATGGACCCTTCCAAAGCAGCAGCAGAATTTTTAAATAATTTAAAATCTTACCTTAAAGAGGGATCCTTTATGCACATTCTAATAAACTATGGTGCAGCTGATATAGTGGTAATTTTGCTTCTTATTTGTTTTCCAGTCATCATCAGATTAATACAAGCAGCACTACAGAGCGTGTATCAAACCAAGGTTGAACTACATGCTGCCTTCTTAAAAAATAAAAAAGGGGGAGATGTGGAGAGCCACCTGAAAAGTACTGCTGGGCCTCAGCAAGGCTGAGACCCCTGAAAAGTACTGCTGGGCCTCAGCAAGGCTGAGACCCCTGAAAAGTACTGCTGGGCCTCAGCAAGGCTGAGACCCTGAAAAGTGCTGCTGTGCCTCAGCAAGGCTGAGACCCTGAAAAGTGCTGTTGTGCCTCAGCAAGGCTGAGAACAATAGTGCTTGCATGGCAGGCACGGGTATGTACGTCATGGGAAAGCAAAGCTTCCCACAGCGTGGATTCTCTCAATTTCCCATGTATATAATAAAAGCTCTGAGTATTTGCTTGTATTAGTACTAATATTCCCATTACTCATGGGGGATTTTAAGAAAGGCTTCTATATAGAGTAAAGTGGGAAAAACCTAAAAATCCCCCTCCAACTACACCAGCTGTTCCTACTTGTTGACCTGCATATTGGATTAAAAGTAATGTTATAGGAATGTTTATATTGCAACAGCCTACGTTAATGGAAAAGTTAGATGATATATGATCAAAATGGGGAGTGCAAGATATATTTGGAGTACATTGGTATTGGCACAAGGGAAGTTTAATAAGAAATAAAGTTATGATGAAACACTTTTTAATGGAACGTACAGCTGCAACGTTAAAGTTAAACTGTAAACCTGGGTTGTATATTAATAAGTATAAGGGACAATAGATCTATTGTAAATATTTTTAGGAAGATCTAAAGTCTAGATTAAAGATTTAATGTTTACCACCATGGCCCCCAAACCCACCGCTTTGGCTTCCCCGTACGTGTAGTGAGTGGCCACATAAATTGTGTCCACCTGTTAGTATATATTTTTGTGTTTTATGAAAATGTATATAAATAAAATTAAGAAGTTTTAAGAATGCTTTGATGAAATGCTTTTGATTTAATGATGATTAAACATTAAAAAGCTTTAAGAGTCTTTAGGTTAAGCCAAGAGTGAGACGTGACAAGGCTTCTTACCTGCACCACTGAGGCGATACGTACAAAGAAAAGGGCGCTGACCCAGAGTATGTGGGAGTAAAGCACTGAAGCAAAGCGAACCAAGGAAAAGGACATGACGACTTTTGAGAATTTTGAGGAAACCACAAAGGACGTTTTTTAGCCACAAGGGACAATTGCTTTCAATGACAAGGGACAATTACAGACATAATAAGAAAATTATGTAAACTGCGCATGTGAAATGCTTATGTAAAAGGTTCTTTTTGGTCTGAGAAAATGATGGTGATGATTGATAAAGTAATAAACTAAAATCAGTTTACTGTTTTGAAAGTATAAAAAGGTATAGTGTGTGCAATAAAGTTTGTCAGAATTCCTGCATCCTAAGAGGTGTTGTGTCTTCTGTCCTCGCCGACTCCGTCTCCCCTCAGGCAATCCTGTTCTGCTGAGGCTGGACCTCGGTAAATTTTGATTTAAATTAATTCCTTAACTAGAGAATATTTTAGTTTTTGTTGGTTTTATTCAAAGTTATTATTCAATAAATGTTAAATAATTTTGTATAACAGATATGGTTTATTGCTTTAACTATAGAACAACTGTCTGGCTGATTATAAAATTCTTATTTTGTAATTTTATTTTTTCCTTTAAATGTCGAGATATTTTGTGCTATGATTAATTGGATGGTAGTGTTCTGAAGGGTAGTCCTGATGAAAGCCTATTTTGTTTTTCTTTGTAAATCTATATGGTTGTATAATTTTTTTCTTTAGCTTTGAAATTTAAATGTTTTACCCTCATTATGTGTAAATGTTTTTTTTTTTCATTTACTCTGCCTGATATTCATTGAGTTTTTTTTTTTTTTTGATCTACAAGCACAGGACTTCATTTAGTTTATGCAGGTTTATTTTAATACTATATATTTTACTGTTAGTACTGCTAATTTTGTCCTGGTCTCTTGTTCAGAAATCCAATTATCTATAGGTTAAATTAATTAATTCATTTATTTAATCAACAGATGATGGATTTTTTTTTCCATTATGGATTACACTAAGTATAGTTCTAATGTCAGTTCATATTTTGAGCTTTTAATTTTAGATTTTTTTGCCCTCTTGCCTGAGTTCATCATATTCCTTTTATATGTGTTTATTGGTTTCAACAAGCTAGCTCCCTTTTTATATTATTGTTTTTCCCCTAATATTTTGTCTCTTGTGTCAGAGTACATAATTCTAGAATTCATTGAACAAACATACATCAGTTTTACTTATATTTTCTTCCTAAAAAGTATTTTGAGTGCAATGATCCTTATTTTACATTACCAATAATTTTATAAACCTGCTTTTTATTTTTATTCTTTTTCTTTAATACTACTAAATTAGTAGAAATTTAAATTTATTCAGGCTTGTAGTTACATATAAATTTAATGGGTAAGTTACCTTTTTACCTATCACTCTCCAAATGGTTGCTATTAAAACCCTAAAATCTTAAGTTGTCAGGATATTAGTCATATTCATCACCTTTGACCAGAATTTCTGTATCTAGTAGTCATGCATCTAATTTGGATAATGGACAGTGAAGGTATTTCATGTTCCTGTTGACCACATGGAACAGAAATTATTCTGAATAATTTCCATGATTCACTTTGCTTGGTATAAAGTATGAAAATATGTAATAGCAAATATTCAATATACCAAAAGATGTTGTTTTCTCTCTCCTTCTTTCTATCAGCTTTGTTTTTGTGATAAAATGTGCTACTTTTAGTTCACTTTCCCCCTTTGTTATAGCATATTATTGTGAGCACAATTGCATTACTGCATTTATATAATCTTGTGCATAAAAAAGAGATGGATCTTTGGGATTGACATGTACACACTGCTATATTTAAAATGGATAACCAACAAGGACCTACTATATAGCACAGGGAGCTCTGCTCAATATTATGTAACAACCTAAATGGGAAAAAAATTGAAAAAGAATAGATACATGGATATGGATAACTGAATCACTTTGCTGTACGCCTGAAACTATCGCAACATTGTTAGTCAATTATACTCCAACATAAAATAAAAAGTTTTTTAAAAAAGAAGATGGATCAAGCTTGGTAAAAACATAAATTATGTAATAGGCAGAAAGATTCGCTTTTATCATTCAGGTTGGTGTATGAAATTTCCATGTAAGAGGTGTTATGGGAATCTGTCTGTCTGTTCCCATCTGAACAGAGTCTGAGAGTTCTTTAACCATTATTCCTAATTTCTAATTCTTCTTGTTTTCTAATTATTTGTGATAGTCCCTCTATTTCTGAATCTCTTCACTCTCTATTGCACTCAACTCTTGTTTTCCTATAGTTTCAGGGAAAATGCTCATTAGAATCAGTAAATTATAAGAGAGGAAGCCAGAAACTAAGCATTTTAATATGGGACTTTATAAGAAAAATGCCTTAGTTGTTGGAAAAATTGGATAATCAAGATGAGAGTAATATAAAAATCAATGAACTGGTAACCAGAAAAAAAATATGGTGTCATATCATTCTTATTGAGTATGCTCTGAATTTACAGTTTTGGAAAATCATAATTTTCTAACTTTATTATAAAGCAATTATGATGATGGTGACAAGTTGTGTTAATCTTTGTGTGCAAAGATATTTAGGCAAGTCCCTTAGAATAATAAGCAACGTGTTCTTAGGGTTAAAGGATCTTTGACTACTCTGTGTGATACAAAGTGCATAATTCATCAAATGTAATTATCAGCATTGTCATTAACACCGTTATTTAGGTAAAATAAAATATATTGTTTACAATCATATAGTGTGCAAGATAACCCATCTAGCAATATTAAGATGTCAATAATAACTGTCAAAAATTTTATTTCAGGTTGTAAATGTGGAATGAATTATTCCCACACTCCTATCCATCTTCAGTGCATGAGTAAGTGAAAAGAAACAAGTAGTCATAGAACCCATGTGAAATGTAATATGCTGAGTTTTGATGAATATTGTCTAATAGAACTCAAAAAGCAATTAAGTGCAAAATGAATGGATTTAACATATTTTTAAAAGTTATTTTTACCCTCTCAAAATGAAATTCATATAGAACAACCAGGCAGATGATCAATAAGGAAATAGAGAACTTGAACAACACTACAAAAGAAATGAACTGAACAGACATATACAGAACAACAGGAGCAGAATGTTCATTTTTCTCAAGTGCACATGGAACATTATCCAGGATAGATAATTTGTTTGGTCATGAAACAATTTTCTTTTTTTTTCAACATTAAGAATTTTAATAAAAGGAAGTTGAAGGTTTCAAACTTTTATATTCAATTTTACATATCAAAAGCTACACAAAATATCAGCAAATAATGTAGAAAAATAAAATTATACTGGGCTCATTTCTGTTATGATTCTCACTGTCATTTATTCAATATGTAGGTGTCTGTATGTGCCAATTTACTCAACATTTATTGAGCATAATAAATGTTCATAAATTGTTTCTCTGGACAGTCCAGTTAGTCAGGGCTGTCCAGAGAAACAAAACCAATAGAAACAGAATACATATGCACATGCATACTTGCACGCAACATCCATACATATATACATAGGTCATGTAATCTTTATGGTATCCTTTACACTGAATCATCAAAACATTCCCATTGGAGTTGGACTGTTAGCTCTGTAATTATTAGCTTAAATGCCCCACTCAGAAATGGGACATACACATGTTGAAACATCTTTGTAGCCACATATTAACTCCTTTTCCTCCATCAAAATATATTTGTGCAGAAATCATTTGTCTTATCCCTGCAAATTAAAATGTACTTGACTTTGACTACAGACCTTGTTCTTCATATACGTGATTTAACTGAATGCTCAAATTTGAACCAGTTATGTTTGTGTTGTATAGACCTCTCCAAAGTAATTTAATTTTTAAACAGTGATAGATACCTGTGAAGGAAACTGAGTGCTCAGACAGCACTTCCTCATGTAACAGTCTTTTGTTAGCATTCCAATCACCTGGATTAATGTTTTGTAGATCTAGAAACTTGAGTCAGTCTATTAAGAGTTTTTCATTTGTTCGTGTCCGGGAGAAGGGAAGTGAAAGTAATACTTCACAATGACTGCTTTTATAAGAGATCAATGTGTATATCAACATGCTAATTGATTCATTTACATTTGGGAAATACATTTTCAGTAATCAGAATACCATGGACAGGGTACAAAGATCCCTGTATCAAGGTTAACTAGACAACTGAGTTAGTAATAAGAAGACAGATTAATGATAATTACTCAGAGCAAAGGATATTACCCTTGATAAGCAATTTATTCACATTCTGGTTAACTTTCTTACAAGCCACATAGAGTACTCAGCCACATAGAGTGGGTCCTAAACCACATAGAGTGGGTACTAAACCTGGAGTTGTAAAGATAGAGTGTGACTTCATTAAAGAATAATGATTAAAAGCTTATAACTTATTATTTTTTCCATTTTATCTGTCTAAACTTCAAGACACTTCTGTTGCCAAACATTTTTCAGAGATGATGATATGTTTGATTATATTGTAATTTTATTCATTTGTTTACTAACTTAGTCTCAGTCCTAATAATAATCTTTGATCATCTGATTGGAGTTAAGCAATTTACAAATCTTCATAAATAACACATTTTAAACTATTTCACAGTTATATCTATAAGGAAGGGATTGTGTCTTCTTCATCATTCTACTCATTACTGACTGACATCAGTGTGTGCCTCCCAGTGAGTGCTCAATAAATATTTTCTCAATAAATATTTCTTTGAATTAGATTCTGAACTACTGCTGTCAGATTCATTCTCAGAGGTAGACTTTAGTTCTGTTCCTATATATAGATACTACTATGCTCAATTGGATATATCTTTGACATGTTCTTTGAAAGGTTAATTTGTATTTCAGTTGAAGTTTTATCAGCTCATTTGGCAGTACTCTGTTACTGGCTGACAATGCAATATATGCCCCTCTAATTCCTGTTGTATTATACTGCAAAGATGTTTTTTTGAATTTTTTATTGTTTAGTTTTAAAGAAGTATGAATATCAGTTAAGATCAGGAAGTTAAGTGTTCCAGAAGCAAAGTGACTCAATAAATAAAATAAAAATAAAAAGTATTTCAAAAAGCCTGAATTATTCAGTGTAAGTTTTTTTCTATTCCTTCTGAGCTCACTATGGAATGGGAAAAATCTTGAAAGAGAACTTATTAAAACATTTAGTCAAGTATATATCATTTTGAATGCAATCCTCTGAAGTGTCAGCTTATGTTCTTCATCTTTGATATAGTATATAGTTTCCCAAACAATTTTTAAAAAGTCATCTTCCAATAAACATAAAAATCTTGCACTTATTTTTTCATTTTCAACAACTTTACTGATATATAATTCACGTACCATACAATATATCCATTTAAAATGTATAATTTGATGGTTTTAATATATACAGAATTGTGAAACCATCACCAAGACCTAATATTAGAATATTCTCATCACCCCATTAGCACTCACAACCTATTCACTCCTGCTCCATCCCTAGGCAACCACTAATCTACTTTCTGTCTCTAAGGATTTTCTATTATTGACATTTCATATAAAAATAATAATACAATATGTGGTCTTTTGTGGCTAACTTCTTTCACTAAGTTTTCAAAGTTTATCCATTTTTGAAGCTTGTATTAGTACTTCATTTCTTTTAATGGCTGAGTAATATTCCATTTTGTGGATATACCATAACTATCCATTCCTCAGTTGATAGACGTTTCTATTGTTTCTACTTCTTTGGCATTATTAATAATTCTGCTAAAATATTTGTATATAAGTTTTCGTGTGGACTTACATTTTCATTCCTCTTGGGCATATACCTAACTTCAATCTACTTTTAATATTATTTAAAATTTAAAATTAATTAAATATCAAAATAAAATAATTATTTCTGAAATTATAACTGCTTCCATGCACAACCCTGATATTCTTATGTGTCTTCTTGAAGGGTGATATGTTTTTCCCAGTTTGAGGATGACTATCCTAGAATCTGAGAGTCAATTACTATGCTAAGCACACAGAAGTCTTGGAGAAGAACATGTTTTGACTCAATTGATCTTTCATCTATTCATTTGCTTATACATGTCATCATTCATTTATTGAGTGCTTAATATGAATCAGACATGTGCTGGAGATTTTTGTATCCACATGTACATAGTAAGCTCAACCATCATTTGTGCATTAAAAATTTATGCAGATGAGTTTCAGAAAAATATGTTTGGGATAATCTAGTTAGCTTTGCCAATCATGTTATGGTTTAAGCAATGTTTACAGTGTCTGACACTTTTCTCCTCCAGCATGAAAGTAATTGTGTTCATGAAAAAAGAAGAGACAGAAAGTATCTGAAATTAACTTTCTGTAGGAAAGTTGTCATCATTGAGAAATCACCTTTAAGTGCATTCATTAATAGAAATATAGTTTTTCCCCCATATTACAGCAGAAACTGACTGCAACTGAAAAATGCTAGTATTAAAGGGAGAAGGACAGTGTAGAGGTTATAAAAGGCAAAAACAAAGTTTGGGACGAGGAGAAAACATCATCTCCCATCTTATACATTCCAAGATCTCCCTAAGAGTCAGATTTCAGCCAGATCCTGTCCTGAAAACTCATCTTCTTAGTTCTAAGCTCCACGAAGACATCAAATAAGTCTGTTTTTCTTATTCACAAGTCTTCTCCTTCTTCATGTGGTTTCCAGTTCAAATCTTTCAGGTTTTACCTCAAATGTCCCCTCTTCAGAGGGTCCTTCTTTTAAATTTTTTCCCAAAGTAACCTTGCCATTCCCCATCCATTACTCTTTATAACATCACTCCATTTATTATGTTCTTTATAACATGTCAAACTCATAAATAATTTTGCTAATGTGTTTATTGTATCTTTCCCTTCTAGCATGTAAGCTCCATGAGAGTGGAAAATTTTTGTCTGTTTTGCTTATCATTATATTTCCAGCCCCTATGATGCCTGAAAAAATGATGTTGCTTACTAAACATCTTATATAAATAAGTTTGAATAAAAAGAAAACAAAAATCAGGAATTCAAATATGGCTTTGCTAAGATTGGTTACAGAGAGAAATACTTTTGATGCTGATATCATCACCTTGACCCTAGTTCTTTAGTTTCTGTAATGTATCTCTCTGAAGTATTTTGACTGAGAGGACAGAATTTATTATTTTGAAAATATCATCTATGCCCTTAGTTCAGTAGTGTTACTTATTAGAAATTAGAAAAAATCATTAGAAAAATGATTCCACTTAAATATTCTTTTATCTTAAAGAAAAAGTTGTTTTATAGAAAAATGGTTCAATTGCGTCAACTTTTGAAGTGAGTTAAGGTAAAGGAATTGAAATGCTTTGGGAAGCAATCACTTTCTCTAGTGTCTTCTAATGATCCTAACCACACAATCCAAGTGGCATGCTAGAATACCACTACCTAGTTAAAAATATAATGAATATAGATGAAAAAAAAGTCAAGAGTTTTAGAATGTGCATCTGACCACCATCTGTTTTAATGAGCTCAAGTCTTGAATTCTGGTGACTTATAACTTTTAAACTTTTAAAGAATGTTAAAGTAATTGTGGTAACTTTAAAATATAAAATAAAAAAAAATTCTAATAGGACATTAATAATGGGGAATAATCTTTTCATCTCAGTCAATTAGATCAATTCTATGATAACATTTAATGTAACATATATGAAGAATAGCAATGCATTTCCATTGAATATGTAAAGATTTCACACTTTCAGTAACTTTTAATCCACGAACGTGATTTGGTATACATTTACTCAAAATGTGAGTAGAAAAGTACTTGACACATTTAGCCAAATGGAAATAAAGAGGTTAGGCTTTCTTTTTAGCTTATAGATTTATATGATTCTATGGGACATTTTAATTTGAGTAGGAAATTTTCAGGTACTTAAAAATGAACAAATGCCATATTGAATCAAATGAGGCAGCAAACCCATCCATATAGAAAGAGTTTTCATGGGGAAGGGGAAGGGGTCTGTCATACTGTATGCTGACATCATTTTATTTGCTTGATGCAGTTTTTTCTAAACTAATGTTGAAAATTTTGATCATTTAACTCACTCATTTGATAAGAAAAAAGGCTATCATGTTCATGTATATTGAATAGTGGTAAGGATATCAGAAAGAAGATGGTTTTGAAAGAGGCTCTTTATATCTTATAAAGATATAGTACAATATTCATGTAATGTATGTCCCCAAATGGACCTTAATTCCCACAACTTTGCTTTCATTTGGTTTGTATTTCATGCTAAACCAAGTTTAATATGTGGTCAGATCTGCATAGAGAGACACAATTAGAAACAAGTCTAACTCTTTTGCTAATAACCCTTTTAATGGCATACCAATAAGAAATTCTGGCTCCTAGAATCAATACGTAAGACCAGTAGTTAATTGTGCTACAAAGTTTAACAGTACTTGTAAAGAGCTAATCGTATCATCTGTTTCATTTGTCCCTTCACCTTTATAATTTGTATTTACTTAAGGCTGTATCAGGTAGCTAATTAACTACTAAGTTATCTATATTCTTTATAATTTTTTGGCATAAAATATGTTAAAATGGCATTACTACTTGTTTCTATTTTAGCATCACCTGCCAAAAAAAAGAGCATCAATATATATAATATAATATGATATATGATACAATACAATATAGTATAATGTAATGTAACATAATACTATTTTCTTTCAAACAAATAATGACTTTTATATTGAAATCAAGATGTATTGACAGTTTTATAGTGGGTAATGCAGACTGTGTAAAAAACATTTTAATCATTTTGAAAATTAGATAAAGGGAATTTTTGCCTCCACATAAGAGGAACAATCTTTGACATAAATTATAACGATATTTTCTTGGATCTCTCTCATAAAGCAAAAGAAATAAAAGCAAAAATAAACAAATGGACCTAATTAAATTTTAATACTTTTTTCTCAGCAAAGGAAGCCATCTTCAAGGCAAAAATACAACTTACCAAGTGGGAGAAAATATTTGCAAATGATATTACCAACAATGGGTTAATATCAAAAATATATAAACAGTTCATAAAATTCAATATCAAAAAAAACAAACAACCCAATCAAAAAATGGGCAGAAGTCCTAGATAGACATTTTTCCAAAGGAGACAAACAGATGGCTAACAGGCACATGAAAATATACTTAACATCACTATTAGAAAAATGCAAATCAACGTAACAATGAGATATCACTTCACACCTATCAGAATGGCTATCATCAAAAAGTCTACATGGGCTTCTCTGGTGGCGCAGTGGTTGAGAGTCCACCTGCCGATGCAGGGGACATGGGTTTGTGCCATGGTCTGGGAAGATCCCACATGCCGTGGAGTGGCTAGGCCTGTGAGCCCTGGCCACTGAGCCTGCATGTCTGGAGCCTGTGCTCTGCAACGGGATAGGCCACAACAGTGAGAGGCCCGTGTACCACAAAAAAAAAAGTCTACAAATAACAAATGTTGGCAAGGTTGTGGAAAAAAGGGAATCCTTGTACATTGTTGGTGGGAATGTAAATTGTTGCAGCCCTATGGTGGACAGTATGGTGGTTTCTCAAAAAACTAAAAATAGGACTACCATATGATCCAGCAATTCCACTCCAGTATACTCATCCAGAAAAACTGAAAACACTAATTTGAAAAGATACATGCACTTCGATGCTCATAGCAGCACTATTTACCATAGCTAAGCTATGGAAGCAACACAAGTGTCCATCAACAGAGAAATGGTTAAAGAAGATGTTCTACACACACACACACACACATACACACACACACACACACACACACACACACACACATATATATATAGTGGAATATTACTCAGCCATAAAAAGAATGAAATTCTGCCATTTGCAGCAACATGGATGTACCTAAAGAATACAATGCTTAGTGTAATGCCAGACGGAGAAAGACAAATGCTCTATGATATCACTTATATGTGGAATCTAAAAAATAATACCAACTAATGTATATAGCAAAACAGAAGCAGAGTCACAGATATTGAAACAAACTAGTGGTTACCAATGGGGAGAAAGAAAGAGGGAGGGGCAAGTTTGGGCTATGGGATTAGACATACAAATTACTATGTATAAAATAGATAAGTATCAAGCATATACTGTACAGGACAGGGAGTTATAGCCCTTTATCCTGTAATAACCTTTAAAGGTGTTTAATCTGTAAAAATACTGAACCACTATTCTGTGCACTTGAAAGTAATACAATATTATAAATCAATTATACCTCAATTTATAAAAAGCTCTTACTGCTACGTTCTTTTTATGCACTATGCTAGAGTTAGGCCCTTAAACATCAGAATTTATAGCATCTGGCTACACAAAGCACTTGATTTCAAATAGGACTACTGCCTCAAGACACATCAAAGCCACAAAATGGGAATTACAGAGCAATTACACTCAAGAGCTATGACCAATCTGTCATCGAAGGCATTGGATATTTGAACTCCATTCTCTCCTTCCTCGATATTCTTTATTTAATTTTGATCTGACTAGCACTTAAACTTTAATCTACTTGACTTTATAAAAAGATCATCTTAATAGATATTCTCTTGTTTAAGCTCTTTCATCATATTTTGGTGAATCCTCAATTGTACTTCTAAGCTCAATTCTGATATAGATTTCTAGTATTAGTTTATGTTTATTTTGTTTGTGTCGTCTGACTCCCTCAAAACAAGTCCTCATGGACTCTGCTACTTTTCTCTTGATATTTAATAGTTAGAAAATATCACTTCAGTAATTTTTATGAAAAATATATAATGTCAGTTTAAGTACCATTTCAATAAATTTTCCACCAGGCCAAAGGGACTCTAGTTTAGTGTATACCACTTTAATCAAGTTATAATTAACTAATGCATATATGCTATTTAAAGATAAGTAGGTATTCTAAATAAATGTTTTATAATACTAATTAATATTTAATATTATTCAAAATAAATATGAATATGGCCACTTAAAAGATTTCTTTATCCCATGAATTGAAACTTTTAAAAATAAGATCATGATAGCTACCTACAATTTATTCAAGCATTCATTTTTTTTTTGGTCATTATTCTCAATTTTACTTTAAATAAAATATCAAATATTAATAGAACTTGAACCACCCGTGGAGCATTTGAAATTGATTTTGGATATATTAAAACTGTTTTTTTGTTGTTGTTGTTGTTGTTTTTGCGATACGTGGGCCTCTCACTGTTGTGGCCTCTCCAGTTGCAGAGCACAGGCTCTGGACGCACAGGCTCAGCAACCATGGCTCACAGGCCCAGCTGCTCCATGGTATGTGGGATCCTCCTGGACTGGGGCACGAACCTGTGTCCCCTGCATTGGCAGGTGGACTCTCAACCACTGCTCCACCAGGGAAGCCCCTAAAACCGGTTTTTGAGAGCCAGGTTTTTACGAAAATTTTGACATTATTTTCTTGAACTGCTTTGGCAACAAAGTTGTGTGTATTTTAAGTGGCAATGAAAAATAATATATTTTAATAGATGACACTGTCCAAAGTACTCACTCTTGAAAATAAAAGTTACTTCTAGCCTTCCAGAATGTGAATTCCCAGAATCTGCTCCAGGATTGTACTTTGCTTTCTAATTTTGGAAAAATTTGCTCTTAATTTCATGGTCATTTACTCAAAGAAGGTGGCAACAAATTGAAACCTATGTTAACACTATGAAAGTTGATTGCTACAAGGAAACATTCACCTTTTGTTCTGCTATGTCCATCACAGAACATTCTACTTTTGTGTTCTTTGCTTTTAAGACTAGTTTCTTACTGTGAGATTAAAGGCATCCATTAAACTCAGCAAGAATAAGAGTTTTTTTTTAAAAAAGTTCACTCTTTACTTCCAAGCAGCTATGGTGAAAATCTATCAGAGCAAACACCTCTGTTTCCTAAGACAAAACAGCCACATGTAGGGAAAAGAAAATCCAAGACCTTGTACATAGGTAAATATAAATGCAAGTGAATAAAGACAAGAGAAACAGATGACACCATAAACTAATCTTTGGAGCTTTGTAATAAATCACACAAATAATAGACAAGGAGAGAAATAGAATCTGATCAGGGCTAGAACATGCTGAGTTCTAGACATTTCTCTAAGAAAGTACCTGAATACATAGGTTATCTTTCCATATTTGGGTTCTTGGGGTTTTTCAGATCACCAAGGTAGAGAACACATGATTATTAACATTACAGTGATTCCTGGTGGTCAGGAACCTCCTCTCCCTTGGCCTCATATTTCCATGTAGAGGCTTTTTGGTTGGAATAATCCTATTGGCCTCTATCCCCATGCATCAGTCACTCAGAAAGAGGACAGGGACAAAGGAATGATTTACCTGATTATTTCGTTTGGACAAAGGGACTGAGCTCGATCCCTTTCTCTTTCTTATGTGCCTGATTGCAGTTGAGGTGCAATCTTTACTGTGTGGAAAACTCAGTAGGATAAACTTTGTCCTAAAGTTCAGCGTTTCCTGTTCCTGATTCTACTAGGGTGAGGGGTAGAGAGGGGAATATTAGAAAACTAATTTTGCTTAAATCCAAAACCATATTGTCTTATTTACTCATTAATAATGTTAAGATTTTAATCTCTGTCTGACTTCTGTATCTTTCAAATGGTATTGAAATTTGGTGGGAAATAGAGGAAATACTTATTAATACCTCTATAAAGCTAGCATTAATTGGGTAGTTACTATGTTTCACACATTATGCTCAGTGGTTTATAGAAATTCTCTCATTTATACTTCAAAAATAAATTTCTTAGGTAAACTATAATTTTCCTTGTTTCACTTATCAAAAACTTGAGACTCAGAGAGATTTAATAGTATACTCAAAGTTGCATGGCTAGAAAGTGACTGCCTACAAAGCCCACACTGTTATTTACCATAGTGTAGATGTCAGGAGATGTGTAAAATTATTAATATTTTTTGGAGGGAGAGAAAGAGGAAAATTTCATTATTCTATTTAATAGTTTATATGCAATAAACTTTCTTTTCTCTTTCTAAGTCAAATTATACTAGCTATGTGGTTTCCTAATAAGAAGAGGAGAGGCCTTCCTTCAGTTCCCTGTATCCTCTCGTTATAGAACACCTCACCTAGTCTCTTGTCTTCTATCTGACAGAAGTGATACTTAGAGTAGCCTGTAGAGATTGTTACAAAGAATGAAAGCAATACTTAAGGGCAGCAATAGTCATTGTAGGTGAGAGTGATTTCTTATCCTCTGTGCATGAAAGGCTATCAAGAATGTAAAGGGCAGCCTGTCCTTTTATTACAAAAGCAGGAAAAGAACTGACATTAGGTGAAATTATTTATCAAATCACAGACAAGGGCACCAGACTAAAAAAAAAGTTTTTTTCATGAAATTCTTAAACTGAAGTGCCATCCCAATTCTTCTACATAAAATATGCATATAGAAGCAGTACTGAAATCCTTCCTGACAAATCAAATGAGCTACATGATAGTCTTCATATCTTTACAAGAAGAAGACCTAGTCATTAGCTTTCTGCTATTGTACTAGCCAGACAATTTATTGTCAAGCACTTGTCAGTAGAAAAAAAAATTTACATTTTCTAAGCACTCAACAATGGCAATGACATTTACTCAGAGTAAATCTAACACGGATTGGCTCAGTACAGCTCAGGATGACAGACATGACATTTACTGCTGCCATACTTTAACCAATATTGTGATGATAAGGTCTTAGATGTCCTGTGGAATTGATGAAATATAATATCAAAGCTAATGGATAGTCTATTTACCTCTTTACTAAGTTCTAAGAAGAAATAAATTAAGGGCCTGTCTGTTGATATACTAAAGGAGAGAAAACTAAGTGAATAGAAATATACTTTTGTCCAATTTCCCCAGATATTTCTACCATAGGTATATTTATATTTCCTTTCATGTCTGTATATTTGTTAGTCTGAAGCAAGCTATTTCTCACTTCCATGGGTTCTTCAAGCATTCTTTACTGTTTCACAATTAGTAGTGAAAGGAAAATATTAAATATGCCTACATAAGAATGAAGTTCTCTTTCTTTTACTATAGTTTTCTCACTCTCTCTCCCCCCTTAAAAACACAAATTTCCATAATATGGTATGTATTTTAAATAAGCACGCCTTATTTGTAAAATAAATACGATTCGAAGTTTTCTCTACAGCTATTATGCAAAATTCTATTGATAATAACATTCACTTCTTTTCAAAAGATATATCTGTATAGATACATTTCTTTTTCATTTTAAGAATTAAACTCTTTTACTGAAAACATCATTGATTTAAATTGTAGTGTGAGTTACATGTTGGATAATATTTAAACCATAATCTTAGTCAATGGATAAGAGAGTAAATGAAACTCTGATATCTCCTTCCTACTTAAATCTCATTAAAATTGATGAAACTATTTTATACCTTTTAATAAAGAATTTTTTTTTCATTTTTCTCACAATTGAGGTCATAGTATGTTTATCAGCCTACAGTTACCTCTGAAAATTCCCTCTCTCATTGTCATTGATGATGTATATTTACTTTTGCATCTCACTTCTTACTCGAATAAAACCAACATAAGTGCCTTTCTTCCAAAGTACTTTGAAGCCATACACTCGTCTCCATGAGAATATCAGCAGACTAAGCCACTACCCCAGTGATCTTGAACATGTTAACTGAATAAGACTGACTTTCTGTCCAGATCCATTACGTATGATAACGTTAGTCCTTGAACTGCTTTCTTGAATATTTAAGGCTGATGACATATCTACACAAGTCAGGAAATAAGTAATAAGTTCTTCCCATGGGTAGATGACTTTAGTAGGTTCAGTGAGGCGGGAAGAGGTTGCTCTCAATTATTCAGGAGATTCTTTGGCCAAGAGAAATATATTTTGTAGTCTTTGGATGTTCATTTCTATTTTGTGTTGTAATCATGGCTTTAAAATATAAGGATTAGATAAGATGTTCTGGAAAAAATTGGGAGTTACCTTTATTAACATATTTATCTTGGAATATTGAAGAAAGACTCTATGTGTTATCAGTGTTGCTCCTTTTTTTTTTAAACAACTTTATTGGAGTATAATTGCTTTACAATGGTGTGTTAGTTTCTGCTTTATAACACAGTGAATCAGTTATACATATACATATGTTCCCATATGACTTCTCTCTTGCGTCTCCCTCCCTCCCACTCTCCCTATCCCACCCCTCCAGGCTGTCACAAAGCACCGAGCTAATATCCTGTGCCTTGCGGCTGCTTCCCCTTAGCTATGTACCTTACTACATTTGTTAGTGGGTATATGTCCATGACTCTCTCTCACCCTGTCAAAGCTCACCCTTCCCCCTCCCCATATCCTCAAGTCCGTTCTCCAGTAGGTCTGCGTCTTTATTCCTATCTTACCCCTAGGTTCTTCATGACATTTTTTTCCCTTAAATTCCATATATATGTGTTAGCATATGGTATTTGTCTTTTTCTTTCTGACTTATTTCACTCTGAATGACAGACTCTAGGTCTATCCATCTCATTACAAATAGCTCAATTTCATTTCTTTTTAAGGCTGAGTAATATTCCATTGTATATATGTGCCACATGTTCTTTATCCATTCATCCGATGATGGGCGCTTAGGTTGTTTCCATCTCCGGGCTATTGTAAATAGAGCTGCAATGAACATTTTGGTACATGACTCTTTTTGAATTTTGGTTTTCTCAGGGTATATGCCCAGTAGTGGGATTGCTGGGTCATATAGTAATTCTATTTGTAGTTTTTTAAGGAACCTCCATACTGTTCTCCATAGTGGCTGAACCAATTCACATTCCCACCAGCAGTGCAAGAGTGTTCCCTTTTCTCCACACCGTCTCCAGCATTTATTGTTTCTAGATTTTTTGATGATGGCCATTCTGACTGGTGTGAGATGATATCTCATTGTAGTTTTGATTTGCATTTCTCTAATGATTAATGATGTTGAGCATTCTTTCATGTGTTTGTTGGCATTCTGTATATCTTCTTTGGAGAAATGTCTATTTAGGTCTTCTGCCCGTTTTTGGATTGGGTTGTTGGTTTTTTTTGTTATTGAGCTGCATCAGCTGCTTGTAAATTTTGGAGATTAATCCTTTGTCAGTTGCTTCATTTGCAAATATCTTCTACCATTCTGAGGGTTGTCTTTTGGTCTTGATTATGGTTTCCTTTGCTGTGCAAAAGCTTTGAAGTTTCATTAGGTCTCATTTGTTTATTTTTGTTTTTATTTCCATTACTCTAGGAGGTGGGTCAGAAAGGATCTTGCTGTGATTTATGTCGTAGAGTGTTCTGCCTATGTTTTCCTCTAAGAGTTTGATAGTTTCTGGCCTTACATTTAGGTCTTTAATCCATTTTGAGCTTATTTTTGTGTATGGTGTTAGGGAGTGATCTAATCTCATACTTTTACATGTACCTGTCCAGTTTTCCCAGCACCATTTATTGAAGAGGCTGTCCTTTCTCCACTGTACATTCCTGCCACCTTTATCAAAGATAAGGTGCCCATATGTGCGTGGGTTTATCTCTGGGCTTTCTATCCTGTTCCATTGATCTATCTTTCTGTTTTTGTGCCAGTACCATACTGTCTTGATTACTGTTGCTTTGTAGTATAGCCTGAAGTCAGGGAGCCTGATGCCTCCAGCTCCATTTTTCGTTCTCACGATTGCTTTGGCTATTCGGGGTCTTTTGTGTTTCCATACAAATTGCGAAATTTTTTGTTCTAGTTCTGTGAAAAATGCCAGTGGTAGTTTGATAGGGATTGCATTGAATCTGTAGATTGCTTTGGGTAGTAGAGTCATTTTCACAATTTTGATTCTTCCCATCCAAGAACATGGTATATCTCTCCATCTATTTGTATCATCTTTAATTTCTTTCATCAGTGTCTTATAATTTTCTGCATACAGGTCTTTCGTATCCTTAGGTAGGTTTATTCCTAGATATTTTATTCTTTTTGTTGCAATGGTAAATGGAGTGTTTTCTTGATTTCACTTTCAGATTTTTCATCATTAGTATATAGGAATGCCAGAGATTTCTGTGCATTAATTTTGTATCCTGCTACTTTACCAAATTCATTGTTTAGCTCTAGTAGTTTTCTGGTAGCATCTTTAGGATTCTCTATGTATAGTATCATGTCATCTGCAAACAGTGACAGCTTTACTTCTTCTTTTTCGATTTGGATTCCTTTTATTTCCTTTTCTTCTCTGATTGCTGTGGCTAAAACTTCCAAAACTATGTTGAATAAGAGTGGTGAGAGTGGGCAACCTTGACTTGTTCCTGATCTTAGTGGAAATGCTTTCAGTTTTTCACCATTGAGGATGATGTTTGCTGTGGGCTTGTCATGTATGGCCTTTATTATGTTGAGTAAAGTTCCCTCTATGCCTACTTTCTGCAGGGTTTTTATCATAAATGGGTGTTGAATTTTGTCGAAAGCTTTCTCTGCATCTATTGAGATGATCATATGGTTTTTCTCCTTCAATTTGTTAATATGGTTTATCACATTGATAGATTTGCGTATATTGAAGAATCCTTGCATTCCTGGAATAAACCCCACTTGATCATGGTGTATGATCCTTTTAATGTGCTGTTGGATTCTGTTTGCTAGTATTGTGTGGAGGATTTTTGCATCTATGTTCATCAGTGATATTGGCCTGTAGTTTTCTTTCTTTGTGACATCCTTGTCTGGTTTTGGTATCAAGGTGATGGTGGCCTCGTAGAAGGAATTTGGGAGTGTTCCTCCCTCTGCTATATTTTGGAAGAGTTCGAGAAGGATAGGTGTTAGCTCTTCTCTAAACGTTTGATAGAATTCACCTGTGAAGCCATCTGGTCCTGGGCTTTTGTTTGTTGGAAGATTTTTAATCACAGTTTCAATTTCAGTGCTTGTGATTGGTCTGTTCATATTTTCTATTTCTTCCTGATTCAGTCTTGGCAGGTTGTGCATTTCTAAGAATTTGTCCATTTCTTCCAGATTGTCCATTTTATTGGCATAGAGTTGCTTGTAGTAATCTCTCATGATTTTTTTTAATTTCTGCAGTGTCAGTTGTTACTTCTCCTTTCTCATTTCTAATTCTATTGATTTGAGTCTTCTCCCTTTTTTTCTTGATGAGTCTGGCTAGTGGTTTATCTATTTTGTTTATCTTCTCAAAGAACCAGCTTTTAGTTTTATTGATCTTTGCTATTGTTTCCTTCATTTCTTTTTCATTTATTTCTGATCTTATTTTTATGATTTCTTTCCTTCTGCTAGCTTTGGGGTTTTTTTGTTCTTCTTTCTCTAATTGCTTGAGGTGCAAGGTTAGGTTGTTTATTCGAGATGTTTCCTGCATCTTAAGGTGAGCTTGTATTGCTATAAACTTCCCCTTAGAACTGCTTTTGCTGCATCCCATAGGTTTTGGGTCGTTGTGTCTCCATTGCCATTTGTTTCTAGGTATTTTTTTATTTCCTCTTTGATTTCTTCAGTGATCACTTCATTATTACATAGTGTATTGTTTAGCCTCCATGTGTTTGTATTTTTTACAGATCTTTTCTTATAATTGATATCTAGTCTCATGGCGTTGTTGTGAGAAAAGATACTTGATATAATTTCAATTTTCTTAAATTTACCAAGGCTTGATTTGTGACCCAAGATATGATCTATCCTGGAGAATGTTCCATGAGCACTTGAGGAAAATGTGTATTCTGTTGTTTTTGGGTGGAGTGTCCTATAAATATCAATTAAGTCCATCTTGTTTGATGTATCATATAAAGCTTGTGTTTCCTTATTTATTTTCATTTTGGATGATCTGTCCATGGGTGAAAGTGGGGTGTTAAAGTCCCCTACTATGAATGTGTTACTGTCGATCTCCCCTTTTATGGCTGTTAGTATTTGCCTTATGTATTGAGGTGCTCCTATGTTGGGTGCATAAATATTTACAATTGTTATATCTTCTTCTTGGATCGATCCCTTGATCATTATGTAGTGTCCTTCTTTGTCTCTTTTAATAGTCATTATTTTAAATTCTATTTTGTCTGATATGAGAATTGCTACTCCAGCATTATTTTGGTTTCCATTTGCATGGAATATCATTTTCCATCCCCTTTCTTTCAGTCTGTATGTGTCTCTAGGTCTGAAGTGGGTCTCTTGTAGACAGCATATATAAGGGTCTTGTTTTTGGATCCATTCAGCCAATCTATGTCTTTTGGTGGGAGCATTTAGTCCATTTACATTTAAGGTAATTATTGATATGTTTGTTCCTATTCCCATTTTCTATATTGTTTTGGGTTCGTTATTATAGGTTTTTTCCTTCTCTTGTGTTTCTTGTCTGGATAAGTTCCTTTAGCATTTGCTGTAAAGCTGGTTTGGTGGTGCTGAACTCTCTCAGCTTTTGCTTGTCTGTAAAGGTTTTAATTTCTCCATCAAATCTGAATGAGATCCTTGCTGGGTAGAGTAGTCTTGGTTGCAGGTTTTTCTCCTTCATCACTTTCAGTATGTCTTGCTACTCCCTTCTGGCTTGTAGGGTTTCTGCTGAGAGATCAGCTGTTAAGCTTATGGGGATTCCCTTGTGTGTTATTTGTTGTTTTTCCCTTGCTGCTTTTAATATGCTTTCTTTGTATTTAATTTTTGACAGTTTGATTCATATGTGTCTTGGTGTATTTATCCTTATATTTATCCTGTATGGGACTCTCTGTGCTTCCTGGACTGGATTAACTATTTCCTTTCCCATATTAGGGAAGTTTTCCTCTATAATCTCTTCAAATATTTTCTCAGTCCCTTTCTTTTTCTCTTCTTCTTCTGGAACCCCTATAATTCGAATGTTGGTGAGTTCAATGTTGTCACAGAGGTCTCTGGGACTGTCCTCAGTTCTTTTCATTCTTTTTTCTTTATTCTGCTCTGCAGTAGTTATTTCCAATACTTTATCTTCCAGGTCATTTATCCGTTCTTCTACCTCAGTTATTCTGCTATTGATCCTATCTAGAGTACTTTTAATTTCATTTATTGCATTGTTCATCGTTGCTTGTTTCATCTTTATTTCTTCTAGGTCCTTGTTAACTGTTTCTTGCATTTTGTCCATTCTACTTCCAAGATTTCGGATCATCCTTACTATCATTATTCTGAATTCTTTTTCAGGTAGACTGCCTATTTCCTCTTCATTTGTTAGGTCTGGTACATTTTTATCTTGCTCCTTCATCTGCTGTGTGTTTTTCTGTCTTCTCATTTTGCTTATCTTACTGTGTTTGGGGTCTCCTTTTTGCAGGCTGCACGTTCGTAGTTCCCGTTGTTTTTGATGTCTGTCTCCAGTGGCTATGGTTGTTTCAGTGGGTTGTGTAGGCTTCCTGGTGGAGGGGACTAGTGCCTGTGTTGTGGTGGATTAGGCTGGATCTTGTCTCTCTAGTGGGCAGGTTCACGTCTGGTGGTTTGTTTTGGGGTGTCTGTGGCCTTATTCTGATTTTAGGCAGCCTCTCTGCTAATGGGTGGGGTTGTGTTCCTGTTTTGCTAGTTGTTTGGCATAGGTTGTCCAGCACTGTGGCTTGCTGGTCGTTGAGTGAAGCTGGGTGCTGGTGTTAAGATGGAGGTCTCTGGGAGATTTCCGCCGTTTAATATTATGTGGAGCTGGGAGGTCTCTTGTTGACCAGTGTCCTGAAGTTGGCTCTCCTACCTCAGAGGCAGAGCCTTGACTCCTGGCTGGAGCACCAAGAGCCTTCATCCACACAGCTCAGAATAAAAGGGAGAAAAAGTAGAGAGAATTAGTAGAAGTATGAGGAAAGAAAGAAGGAAAGGAGGAAAGGAAGGAAGGAAGAAAGAAGCAAAGAAGGAAAGAAAGGAGGGAGGGAGGGAGGGAGAAAGGAAGGAAGGAAGGAATGAGGGAAAGAAGGGAAAAAGACAGAAAGAAAGAAGATACAGTAAAAATAAAATAAAGTATAATATAGTTATTGAATTAAAAAATATTTAGAAAAAAAAAAGGGACGGATAGAACCTTAGGACAAATGTTGGAAGCAAAGCTATACAGAGAAAATCTTACACAGAAGCATACACATGCACCTTCACAAAAAGAGGTAAACGGGGAAAAATCATAAATCTTGCTCTCAGAGACCACCTCCTCAATTTGGGTTGATTCGTTGTCTAAAGGAGGGAAGGAAGGAAGGAAAGAAAGAAAGAAAGAATGAAGGTAAAGTATAATAAAGTTATTACAATTAAAATTAATTATTAAGAAAAAAATTTAAAAAAAAATCCATGGATGGATAGAGCCCTAGGACAAATGGTGGAAGCAATTGCATACAGACAAGATCTCACACAGAAGCATACACGTACACATTCACAAAAAGAGGAAAAGGGAGAAAAATCATAGATCTCGCTCCTAAATTCCACCTCTTCATTTTGGTATCATTCCTTGTCTATTCAGGTATTCCACAGATGCAGGGTATATCAAGTTGATTGTGGAGCTTTAATCCACTGCTTCTGATGCTGTTGGGAGAGATTTCCCTTCTCTTCTTTGTTCTCACAGCTCACAGGAGCCCAGCTTTGGATTTGGCCCTGCCTCTGCGTGTAGGTCACTGGAGGGCATCTGTTTTTTGCTCAGACAGGACGGGGTTAAAGGCGCCGCTGATTCGGGGGCCCCGGCTCACTCAGGCCGGGGGTGGGGGGGGAGTGAAGGAGGGGCACTGTGTGCGGGGCAGGCCTGCGGCGTCAGAGGCGGCGTGACGTTGCGGCAGAGGCCGGCGTGACGTTGTACCAGCCTGAGGCCCGCCGTGCGTTCTCCCGGGTAAGTTGTCCCTGGATCCCGGGAACCTGGCAGTGGCGGGCTGCACAGGCTCCGCGGAAGAGGGGTGTGGAGAGTGACCTGTGCTCGCACACAGGCCCCTTGGTGGCGGCAGCAGCAGCCTTAGCGTCTCCCGCCCATCTCTGGGGTCCGCGGTTTTAGCCGCGGCTCGCACCCGTCTCTGGGGTTCGCGCTTTTAGCCGCGGCTCGCGCCCGTCTCTGGAGTTCCTTTAAGCAGCGCTCTTAAACCCCTCTCCTCGCGCACCAGGAAACAAAGAGGGAAGAAAAAGTCTCTTGCCTCTTCGGCAGGTGCAGGGTTTCCCCGAACTCCCTCCCGGCTAGTCGTGGTGCACTAACCCCTTCAGGCTATGTTCAAGCCGCCAACCCCAGTCCTCTCCCTGTGCTCCCTCCAAAACCGAAACCCGAGCCTCAGCTCTGGCGAGCAGACAAGCCTCTTGGGCTGGTGAGTGCCGGTCGGCACCGATCCTCTGTGCGGGAATCTCCCTGCTTTGACCTCCGCACCCATTGCTGTGCACCACTCCGCGGTGCCGAAGCTCCCCCCTCTGCCTCCCGCAGTCTCCGCCCGCGGAGGGGCTTCCTAGTGTGTGGAAACTTTTCCTCCTTCACAGCTCCCTCCCACTGGTGCAGGTGCCGTCCTTATTCTTTTGTCTCTGTTTTTTTCTTTTTTTCTTTTGCCCTACCCAGGTACGTGGGGAGTTTCTTGCCTTTTGGGAGGTGTGAGGTCTTCTGCCAGTGTTCAGTAGGTGTTCTGTAGGAGTTGTTCCACGTGTAGATGTATTTCTGGTGTATCTGTGGGGAGGAAGGCGATCTCCGCGTCTTACTCTTCCGCCATCTTCAAGGTCCCCCTCAGTGTTGCTCCTTAATCTTTCATCCTGTATATAGGATTATTTAGCTTTACTTTTTTCTGCAATAAACTTGTAAAGAGCACAGAAAAAAAAAAAAAAAAAACTAGGATTTATATCAGTTGATTTAACCTTATCTTTCTTTTAGTACATCTCAGCTTTATCCTCCCCAACACACAGGAGTCCAGATTTGTGATTCAACTTTATCTCTAAGTCTGCCTTGTAAAAGTAATATATTTTTCTATCATTTACTTTACCTACCTTTTCTTAATTCTTAAATCATTTCATTGTTTCAGTTAATAGGGGAATCAAATTATTTATACATGTGATTTTCTAATAATATAACGAAACACACCAAAAGCACAAATTAGCATTCTATGACACCTAAACAGATGGTGCCTAAAAAGCAAACACCTGCAAGCCATCTGCACCACAGTGACTCCAGTGACTGAAGTGGAAACTAGGAATAACCTGAGCCAAAATATCTGCACTCCAAACTGGTTGGCTGAAGATGATAGATTGAAGATAGTAAATATACTTCACCTTACATGCCAAGTCTGATCACCTTGTTGTGGCTGCCTGGCATGCTGTGCAGAGAAGAAATGTGAAGGCATACCAATTCTCACCAGGAAAGAATATCATAATTGAGTTGATGGGGCTATGGCCCTAGGTATGAAGTGTTAAGAGATCTGCAAAATACTTTCTATTTCTGAGCCAGGCATAAGTTACAGATAAAAAAAGTTGCTTTATATAAGTAAAGTCAAAGTCATGACTTCTGATACTGTGTGTGTGTGTGTGTTCTACTGTTTTGAAATTTAAGAAAAAGTTTTATTTTTTATTTTACATTGGTTCTGTTTGATCTTTGGCAATAATCTTGCCTTTGAATCTTTGTGTCACGTATATGTGCATGCACACACATGTGTTTCATGGCAATGGAAAATTAATCACAATTGTGTTCAGTTTTCATCCTTAAAACCTATGCAGGAATGAGGCAACTATCATGTAACAGCAGGTTTACTAAGTCTAGGCATTTTATTATTTAACCAAGCAGCTCCATCCAATAACTATGATCCTTCTTCTGCTCCACCCCATCCCCACTTTATAGCCAAAGAAGAAACCCATAGATTGGGAGGAGGTAAGAGAAATAGAGATCCAGGAGGATGAGATGGGATGAAAAAAAGGGGACTCTAGGAAGAAAAAAAGGAAGAGTTAAATAATATGGGGAATCTGTGGGAGACCTTTTGAAGACCCAGTTAGTGTTTACATGACACTACCTTCCAGAAAGAATGAAGAGAGGTTTAATTACTCATGGAAGACAAGGGAAAGACATAGAAACTTCTAAATAACGGTTGTAAGCACAGGGTAAAATTGCTTATAGTACATAAAGCTATATATTTATGCCTATATATATAGCTACAGAATGGATGTTCTTCCTGTGTGTCTCAGAGAATTATGAGAAACATTTTTTTTTTACATTTTATCCTGATGTGAGGCTGTCCCCTCAAGGTAACTTCATGAGATGTTTACAACAGCCTAAAGACTGTAAGACATCTCATCTAGCACTAGTGTACTACTTGGTCCAAAATCATTTCTTCATGGTTTCACTTCAACCAGACTTTGCTTGGGTCATTCTGATTCTACCTTCCTATTTCTGTTGTAGTAGAATAGAGTTCTAACCTTGCTAGACAATTTCATTTGGGATCATGAATTTGTTTTTCTCTGTATCTTAACTTTTTTTTCCTAATGGAATTTTAATGAATGATACTTTTAAGATCTCTCTGTCTTTGCTCTTTTAAAGTTTCACTATGATGTATGGAGATGTGAATTTGTTTTTACTTAACTTACTTGATATACATTGGGCTTACTGTAATTGTGAATTCATGTCATTTAATTCCAGAAAATTCTCAGTAATTGACTATCTTATCTCTTCCATGTTTCCTACTCTCTCTTTAAGGAACCCTGATTAAATGTATGTATATATTAGAGTTTCTCATTCTATCTTCCACGTCTCTCAGCCTCCTTTTCACACTTTCCATGACCTTGTCTTTATCCCTGCTACATTCTGGATATTTTCTTCTGATCTATCTCCCATCTCCCAAATTCCCTCTTCAGTTGTTTTTAATCACACACACAAACAGTGTTGTATTGTCATAGACACATAGACCTATAAAGTGAAAGAAACCCTCACATGTATCAGCAAAAGATTCTTGACAAGGATACCTCAAAAAATTAAATACAAAATCACCATTTCATCCCGAAATTCCACTTTGGGTATATACACAAAAGAACTGAAAGCAGGAACTGGAACATATATTTTTAAACCAATGTTAATAGCATTATTCACAAAAGCCAAATGGTAGAAACAATTCAACAGTCTATCACAGAATAAATAGATAAAAATGAGGTTTATACATAAAATGGAATATTATTCAGACTTTTAAAAGAAGAGAATTCTGGCACATGCTACAGTATAGATGAACTTTGAACACATTATATGCTACATGAAATAAACCAGACACAAATGGACAAATATTGTATGAATCCACTTATATGAGGTACTTAAAATAGTCAAATTTACAGAGGCAGAAAGTGGAATGGAGGGAACCAACAGGTGGGGGCAAGAGGGAAAGAGGAGTTGTTCAATGGATAGAGTTTCAATTTGCAAAAATGAAAAAGTTCTGGAAATGTATGGTGGTAGTGGTTGTGCAACAATGTGAATGTACACAATGCCACAAACTATACAATTAAAAAGGTTAAAATGTAAATTTTAAGTTATATATATTTTGCTACAAAAAAGTCAAATGATAACAGGTTACCTTTATCTGTATTTAAGATTATTTATTAGATTTTTATGTGCACATATACTTAGTTCTCATCACAGAATTTCCCCATTTTCCTACAAGTGAACTGGAACTACAAGAAAACCAGTTCCAAACCTCAGTAGTTAAATTTAAACCTTGAATGTTAATTCCTACTACACTTTAATTCTATCTCTAGACTTTAAATGTTGAGGCAGATGATAAAGGGAGGAGTCAGAAAAAAGAAAATTTTTTTCTATCCTACTTGGGTGAAAAACAAGTGCAGATCTGAGGATATCATGGTCTCTTATTGCTCATACGTACATATAATTTTAATCTCCTTCACTTGAGATAAACTATATGGAGTAGAAAATCATTTGCCATAGAAAGTGGGGTTTTTTCCCCCTTAGAGAAGGGAAAGAAATGGCAGAAGAAAAAGAAGTACTCCAAATTGGTCTTGTTATGACTTCTATACATTTTATTGTGTGAAATATGAGCCTCTTAAAATTTAGAAAAGATTGCAATGTTTTTTATCCAGAGAGCTTCTCTAAAGTTCTGAATTTCTGGAAGCAGAAACTGGAGATTGTTTAAATTTAATGAAACTTCTCAGATCATGTTAGGATTCAATTTATAAAACAAAATCAGATTTAGATTAAAAAAGAGATAAATATTTTAAAATTATGAATATGAACCTAATTGAAATGAGTTGCTCTAAATTGTGACATTCTAAATGCTTGTGTAAATATTAGTGATTTGTTAAAGTTACTTGTTCAAATGTATTGATGCTAAAATCTTAAAAAAATAGTATCTTTGACTTGCATAATGTATTTTCCATACTTCTAGAGCTTTTCTTTGAGAATCTGCAACACAAAAACAGAATCAAAAACAAACAAGCAGAATAACTACTACATTGCTTTGCTTAAAGGCTCTGAACCTAAAGTAGGAAAGGATATGTTAGCGTGTTCCTTTGTAATTTAATTTTGATATTTCTCTTTTTTTTAACATTTAGCATACTGTATTTACAAGACTGGTTACAAATTACATAATGGAACCCTTATAGTGACATAAATTCCATTACATAGTTCCCAAAACCCAAAGGCAAGACTCTAGCCACAGGCTTGCAAAAGTGTAATAGCATATGTCTTTTGTTGCTGTATTTTGCAAGATCATAGAAAACTTTACTCCAAAAATAAAGTAATGCTCACATTGAAATTCTGCTAAAAGTTCGCAGAAAACAAATGAGGAGAGCATCTCAGGGGTCTCGTGTGTTCAGCAGCTCTACATTAACTATAACTTGGTTTTCATATCATTAATATAAAGTGCTTTATATAATGTGTACTTGACAATTATGAAAATACCGTAGTAACTTTATTTTAAAAATGAGAAAGGTAGACACCGTTGTTGGAGCTGTCAAATAAATGTATTGTATTGTGTTTGGAGGTAGGCATATCATCAAGGTATCATTTTTACAGTTCATGTATATTCCCACTTTGATAATTTTTGAAAAAGATTTAATCAGATAACTATGGCTCACTCATTCACATAAATATTTATCATAGAACTCAAATTGTAGCAACTAATTTCAGACAACTCACAGAACAATTGTTTTATTAATGACCTTTTTATCAGGATGGCTCTTGAAATGTTGTCTCACTTTTTAGGCAGCAAGTACTTTTTGCGTTGACATAACTTTTTTTCATACCAAATAAATAATGCTATAAGAAGTTATATTTCAACATTCTTTTCAGACAAATACGCACTCACCATTTTACTTGACACAAAACTTCTAGTCAATTCTTATAATATGTAGCAACTTTGAACTGTATGTCATGGAGTGCCCTTATGTTTTGCCTTTATTTTGCCCTAAAGGATATTTTGTACTTCAGTGAATTTTGAATGCAATGTAGGTGTTTGAAAGCAAATTTTCATTTCGAGGTTTTTTTCAATCCAAGGATTTTACATCCTCTATGAAATTCCAATGTCAAGTCTCAAGGAAAAGAAAATTATCATCAAGCCATATCTGATTCTTGTATTAAATGTCTGACTATAAGTTGGTTACTTGACTCTCTACTATCTTACAAAGAATGAATCATATCTTTTTCCACCTACAAAAACCTCCTTTGACAAGTACAAATAATTTAACATACTATGCTTTATGCAAAAAGGTCATTATTTTCAAGTGTTTCTTATTATTATATACATTATTTTCATTGTCTAATTGGTAGATTTTTCTATATTTGAAAATTGTCTTGATTTGGGATGGAACACATAACACATTTCCCATAAAATTAGTGAAAACATTTTTCCAACCAACGGCTTTCTATTCAATGGCAGGAAATTAAAGATGCAATTAAAGTTGTTAATTGAAGAGAGAAACACTTTTCTCTTTCTCTTATTACATCATCTTTGAGTGTATTTTCAGTTAAAATACATCTGATGAATGTAAACATCAGCCTTTAAAACAAGTTTATAGTCTTCATGCAGAAGAGATGATGACAGCTTGGTTTTCTGCCAGCTAAAGATCTGAAATAATTGTCTCTCAAAACCAGTACTCTCAATTTATGACTTTTATAACTGAAATAACAAATTACAGTATTCCTACATATTACCACCCAATTAATTTTTTTATTATGATTTTTATTTATTTCATGTAAAGCAAGGTGTTCATGCTTTTCTTACCTTTTGGCCACTGCGAGTGATTCAAATAGGATCCTTATACCTTGCAGATACTTACTGTTGAATAATAGTTTCTACAAAGTGAGATTGATGAATCAGAGTACATGCATTTTTACCTTCTTAGTAAACATTACATAAAGATTGTAGCAAATCACATTCTAAGCAATGGGTGATTGTAGTCATTTCCACATAGCCAAATCAGTATTTGATATTATCAAACCATTTAAATATCTGTGTATCTCATGGATTATCAAAACATAAATGAATCTTGTTATTTCAAATTTCAGTACCCTGACTACTAATAAGAGTCAGTATCTATTCAATTGTATATATGTGCCACATCTTCTTTATCCATTCATCTGTCAATTGACACCTAGACGGGTGAGATAGGGAGGGTGGGAGGGAGACACAAGTGGGAGGGGATATGGGGATATATGTATACATATAGCTGATTCACTGTTTTACTGCAGAAACTAACACAACATTGTAAAGCAATTATACTCCAATAAAGATGGAAAAAAAGAAAAGAGTGAGCATCTAATCTTAAGTTATTGGACATTTGAAATCACCCTCAAATGGATTTCAGGTTTACCCTCTTTACCTATTTTACTACTGGGTTTTAAATTTTTTTCTTATCAATTTGTAAAGCCTATCCTATACTGATAAAATTATTCTTGTCAGTCACATGGGTTTCAAATATTTTCATCCAGTTTGTAGTTTGTGTTTTTATTCTGCCTGTGATGATCTATTTGTCATAAATTAAAAAAAAAAATTTGTGCTGTAAAATGTGTCTGTCTTTTCTTTAATAGTTTCTAGGTTTCTTGTGTTCTCCAACTTCAGATTAAAAAAGCATTTTAAATTTTCTTTATATATGTGTATGTGTGTGCTTTGTTAAATTATTTGAGGTGGGAATGTCTTTGTTTCCTTTTACACAAGTAAATAGTCAAATATGAAATCGTGAATTATTAAATAAATTATATTTTAAAAAATAACTTGAAATGTCTGCTTAATCATACACTAGGTTCCCATAATACTTAGAACATTTTCTGGTTCCTCCATTCTGTTCTACTGATCAGTTTATCTATTTGTATTTTGATATAAGTAGCTTTATGGGAAGTGTTCATATTTACTGGATCAAGTTCTCCCTTACTATTTTCCTTTCTCAAAAAGTCCTTTGCATATTTATTCATCAAGATTAACTTCAGTTACAGAAAGTAATTTAAAAGTTCACAATCATAAACTCAGGATTGTAATAGGATTTGTATTGAATTTTAAGTTAATTTGAGAGTTTAACCTTTTATGACATTAAATCTTTTGTAAAATATATATTGTACCACAGGTATGTAATTTGATTAAAAATGCAAAGTTAATGTTTTTATTATCTGAATTTTTAGTTCTACATTATTATTTAGAAGCTGTATGACATTATTTTTATTTTTTAACTATCAGTATATACTTTGTGCTAACAAGAAGCTTTCAAATATCATTCCTCACTTTGCACCTTGTGTCTCACTGATTTCTCCTTGAATTCATATTATTCTTGCTGAACTATGCATCCTAATAATTCTTTCAGAGTGGATCTATGGGGGGATATTTTTCATTTTGCAATCTGGAGGGGTCTTTTGACTAGTTATGACCAATGAGCTGTGAGCAGAAGTGACTGAGGAAGTTAAAAACTCCTACATGATTTTCAAGGTCTCTCCCTTTTATATTAAGATAGCAAGATTAAAGCAGCCTGATGCACTGTGTCATTATCCAGCAGAAAGTTGCCTTGGAAAGCCACCTAACATATACCAGCTTGAGTGTAAAAAATATTTTTGCATGTTAATACTCTGATGTTTTTGGATTATTTTATTACCGCAGTATTAGCCTCACCTACCTTAACGATATATATATATATATATATATATATATACACACACACACACACACACACACACACATATGTATATATATACAGCAACTATATATATTATAGTTATATAATATATAACTATATTATATATTATATATATATCTTAACTATATATATCTCCCTAAACTATATATATATTAATATATATATAATATATATTAACTTAAAGATGTCTATTATTCATTCAAGTGTAGACATTGAAGAGTCATTTGGATATGAAAGTATGGGGTTCAGCCTACTGGTACAAGTTGTAGTTATAAATCTGAAAAATATCTGTGCAGATGTCTTTTAAAGCCTTGAGGCTGATCACTAAGGGAGTTAGTACAGAAAGGAGAGAAGAGTTCCAAGGACTGAGTTCAAATAATAATTTTCTTTTAAGTCTATATAATCTGCTGTTTAACAGATTTTTTAGATTTTTAATTTTAATGAGTAAATTTTTGAATTTCCAGTTACTTCTTCATCAAAGCTTATTCTCTTTGGTTAATTGTGGTTTTTTATCTTCTTATGTTTTCTATTCCTACTTTTATTTACTTAGTAAATAATTTTAACCATTTGATAGCTTTCAAGTTAGAAAAATAATAAATGCCTCATATGAGAAGCAAAATATTATGCTACAAAAATGTATAAAGACAAGGACAATGATCTTTCCAGAGAACTTCTCCCCTCATTTCCTCCTATGTCACCTGAATGGTGTTTATACTTTTTAACTTTTATTCTTCTTCATAGATGTATACTGAAATATACACACTTACACTGAGTTTTTTTTTTAAAGTTTAGTTTTATTTATTTTAAAATTTATTTATTTATTTACTTTTGGCTGTGTTGGGTCTTCGTTGCTGTGCACGGGCTTTCTCTAGTTGTGGCGAGCACAGACTTCTCACTGAGGTGGCTTCTCTTGTGGAGCACAGGATCTAGGTGTGTGGGCTTCAGTAGTTGTAGCACACAGGCTCAGTAGTTGTGGCTCAGGGGCTCTAAAGCACAGGCTCAGCAGTTGTGGCACATGGGCTTAGTTGCCCCGTGGCATGTGGGATCTTCCCCCACCAGGGCTCAAACCCTTGTCCCCTGCACTGACAGGCAGATTCTTAACCACTGCACCACCAGGGAAGTCCCGAAGTTTTGTTTTTAGTTGATAGGTTTTCACTAAAAAGAGAATATGCTGCCCACAAGGAACTCACTTTAACTTTAAGTATACACATAGACTGAAAGTGAATGGATTGAATAAGATATGCTGTGCAAACGGTAACCAAAGATAACAAGAGTAGTAATATTGAGACAAAATAGTTTTAAGTCAAAAACTGTAACAAGAAACAGAGAAGGTTATTAAGTCATGATAAGGGATAAACTCATCAAGAAGATATAAAAATTGTAAATAGATGTGCACCCAACATAGAAGCACCTAAGCATATCAAGCAAATACTAACAGATTTGAAGGGAGAAATAGACAATAAAATATGAGTAAGGGACTTCAATATTTTACTGCCAACTATTGATAGATTATCCAGACAGAAATTCAGTAAGGAAATTTTATACTTGAACTATACTTTAGACCAAATGAACCTAACATACGTATATAGAACATACCATCCAACAGTAGCAGAATACACATTCTTCCCAAGTGCACATGGAATATTCTCCAGGATAGACCATATATTAGGCTACAAAACAAGTTTTAACAAATTTATGATTAAAATCATTTCAAGTATCTTTTCCAACTAAAATAGTAAAAAAATTAGAAGTCAATAATATGAGACAAAACTGGAAATTTTACAATTATGTAGGGATTATACATGTTATTAAACAACTAATGGGACAAAGAAGAAATCAAGAGGGAAATCAAAAAATATCTTGAGACAAATGAAAATGGAAAAATAACATACCGAAACTCATGGGATGGAGCAAAGGCAAGACTAAAATGTAAGTTTATAGTGATAAACATGTTCATCAAGAAAAAATAAAGATCTTGGGAATTCCCTGGCAGTCCAGTGGTTAGGACTGCACACTTTCACTGCCAAGGGCGTGGGTTTGATTCCTGGTCAAGGAACTAAGGTCCCACAAGCCACGCCGCACAGCCATATAAATAAAGATCTCAGATAAACAGTGTAAATTTACACTTCAATAGAAATGAACAGCCCAAAGTTAGCAGAAGGAAGAAAATAACAAAAATTAGAGCAGAAATAAATGAAATAGAGGACAGAAAAGCAATAGAAAACAAAAATTTTTTAAATGTTGGATTTTAAAAAGGATAAGCAAAATTTATGAACCTTTAGCATGACTAAGGAAAAGAGAGAGAAAACTCAAATAAATAAAATCAGAAATGGAAGAAGAGACATTACAAATGATATTACAGAAATAAAAAGAATCATAAAAGCCTAGTATGAACAATTATTCTCCGATAAATTGGATAACCTTAGAACAAGTGGATAAATTCCTAGAAACATACAACCTACCCAGACTGAATTATGAATCAATAGAAAATTTGAAGAGACCAAAAGTGAGCAAGGAGATTGACTCAGTAATGAAAAACCTCCCTACAAAGAAAAGGTCAGGAACAGATTGCTTCACTGGTGCATTCTACCAAATAAATATTCAGAGAAGAATTAACACCAATCCTTCTCATGCTTCCAAAAATTAAGAGGAGAGAAAACACCCAAAGTCATTTTACCAGGACAGTATTATCCTGATATCAAAGCCAGGTAAGGATACTATAAGAAAAAAAAAAGGCCCATAACCTGATGAATAGAGATGCAAAAATTCTCAATAAAATCGTAGCACTCTGAATTCAACAGCACATTAAAAGGATCATGCACCATAATCAAATGGGATTTATCCCTGAGATTCAAGGATGACTCAACATGTGAAAATCAATAAACATGATAGACCATTTTAATACAATGAAAGATAACAATTATATGATCCTCTGAGTAAATTTAGAAAATGTGCTTGACAAAAATGAATACCCTTTCATGATAATAGCTCTCAAAAAATTTAGTATAGAAGGAACATATCCAACACAATAAAGGCCATATATGACAAACCCATAGCTGACATCATATTCAACAATGAAAAGGTGAAAGATTTTCTTCTAATATCAAGAACAAGACACGATTGCCCATGCTCACCACTTCTATTCAACATAGTACTGGAAGTCCTAGCCAGAGCAGTTAGGCAAGGAAAAGAAATAAATGTCATCCAAATCAGAAAGGAAGAAGTAAAATTGTCTCTATTTGCAGATGACATGATCTTATATATAGAAAAGACTCCACAAAAAATAAAGACTGTTAGAACTGATAAACAAGTTTAGGGAAGTCACAGGATATAATACTAACATGTAAAAATCAGTTGAATTTCTATACATTAAAAATAAATCATCCAAAAAAATTTTTAGAAAGCAATCCCATTTACAATAACATTAAAAAAACATTTATGGGTAAATTTTACCAAGAAGATAAAGGAGCTATACACTGAAAACTATAAAACATTGATGAATAGAAGAAGACATAAATAAATGGAAAGATAACCCATGTTCTTTTATTGCAAGAATTAATACAGTTAAAATGTCCATGGTACCCAAAGTGATCCACAGATTGAATGTAATCCCTATCAAAATTCCAATGTCATTTTTACAGAAATAGGAAAAAGCAATCTTAAAATTTGTATGGAACTACAAAGTACCCAAATAGTTAATGTAATCTTGAGCAAGAACAAAGCTGGAGGCATCACACTTTCTGATTTCAAATTATACTGCAAAGCTATAGTAGTAAAAAGAGTGTGACAGACACATAGATCAATGGAACAGAATAAAGATGTGCAGACATCACAGATATACGGGAAACTAATTTTCAACAAAGGTGGCAAGAATATACAATGGGAAAAAGATAGTGCCTTCAACAGGTGTGTTGGAAAAACTGGACATCCACATTCAAAATAAAGAAATTGGAGCCCTACATTATATTACACATAAAAATCTATTCAAAACAAAATAAAGACTTAAATGTAAGACCTGAAACGATAAAACACATGGAAATAAACATGGGAGAAAATCTCCTCGACATTGATCTTGGCAGTGAATTTTTGGATTTGACATGAAAAACAAAGGCAAAAAAGGCAAAAATAAACAAATGGCACTACATGAAACTCAATAGTTTCTTCACAGCAAAGGAAATAACAAAATGAAAGGAAACCTACTAAATGGGAGAAAATATTAGCAATATGTATATTCAATATAAAGTTAAAATCAAAAAAACATAAGGAACGCTTACAATTCAGTAGCAAAAAACAAATAACCCAATTAAAAACGGGCAAAGGACCTGGATAAACATTTTTTCTTTATTTTTTTTACATCTTTATTGGAGTATAATTTCTTTACAATGCTGTGTGCTAGTTTCTGCTTTATAACAAAGTGAAACAGTTATACATACACATATGTTCCCAACTCTCTTCCCTCTTGTGTCTCCTTCCCTCCCACTCTCCCTATCCCACCCCTCTAGGTGGTCACAAGGCACCGAGCTGATCTCCCTGTGCTGTGCAGCTGCTTCCCACTAGGTATCTATTTTACGTTTGGTAGTGTATATATGTCCATGCCACTCTCTCGCTTTGTCACAGCTTACCCTTCCCCCTCCCCTTATCCTCAAGTCCATTCTCTAGTAGGTGTGTGTCTTTACTCCCGTCTTACCCCTAGGTTCTTCATGACATTTTTTTTTTAATTCCATATATATGTGTTAGCATATGGTATTTGTCTTTCTCTTTCTGACTTACTTCACTCGGTATGACAGACTCTAGGTCCATCCGCCTCATTATAAATAGCTCAATTTCGTTTCTTTCTATGGCTGAGTAATACTCAATTGTATATATGTGCCATATCTTCTTTATCCATTCATGTGATGATGGACACTTAGGTTGTTTCCATCTCCTCGCTATTATAAATAGAGCTGCAATGAACATTATGGTACATGACTCTTTTTGAATTATGGTTTTCTCAGGGTATATGCCCAGTAGTGGGATTGCTGGGTCATATGATATTTCTATTTGTAGTTTTTTAAGGAACCTCCATACTGTTCTCCATAGTGGCTGTATCAATTCACATTCCCACCAGCAGTACAAGAGTGTACGCTTTTCTCCACACCCTCTGCAGCATTTATTGTTTCTAGATTTTTTGATGATGGCTATTCTGACCGGTGTGAGATGATATCTCACTGTAGTTTTGATTTGCATTTCTCTAATGATTAATGATGTTGAGCATTCTTTCATGTGTTTGTTGGCAGTCTGTATATCTTCTTTGGAGAAATGTCTATTTACATCTTCTGTCCATTTTTGGATTGGGTTGTTTCTTTGTTATTGAGCTGCATGGGCTGCTTATAAACTTTGGAGATTAATCCTTTGTCAGTTGCTTCATTTGCAAATATTTTCTCCCATTCTGAGGGTAGTCTTTTGGTCTTGTTTATGGTTTTCTTTGCTGTGCAAAAGCTTTGAAGTTTCATTAGGTTCCATTTCTCTATTTTTGTTTTTATTTCCATTTCTCTGGGAGGTGGGTCAGAAAGGATATTGCTGTGATTTATGTCATAGAGTGTTAGGCCTGTGTTTTCCTCTAAGAGTTTGATAGTTTCTGGCCTTACATTTAGGTCTTTAAAACATCTTGAGCTTATTTTTGTGTATGGTGTTAGGGAGTGATCTAATCTCAAACATTTACTTGTACCTGTCCAGTTTTCCCAGCACCACTTATTGAAGAGGCTGTCTTTTCTCCACCGTACATTCCTGCATCCTTTATCAAAGATAAGGTGACCATATGTGTGTGGGTTCATCTCTGGGCTTTCTATCCAGTTCCATTGACTTTTCTTTCTGTTTTTGTGTCAGTACCATACTGTCTTGATTACTGTAGCTTTTCAGTATAGCCTGAAGTGAGGGAGCCTGATACCTCCAGCTCCGTTTTTCATCCTCAAGATTGCTTTGGCTATTCGGGGTCCTTTGTGTTTCCATACAAATTGTGAAATTTTTTATTCTAGTTCTGTGAAAAATGCCAGTGGTAGTTTGATAGAGATTGCATTGAATCTGTAGATTGCTTTGGGTAGTAGATTCATTTCCACAATGTTCATTCTTCCAGTCCAAGAACATGCTATATCTCTCCACCTATTTGTATCATCTTTAACTTCTTTCATCAGTGTCTTATAATTTTCTGCATAGAGGTTTTTGTCTCCTTAGTAGGTTTATTCCTAGATATTTTATTCTTTTTGTTGCAATGGGAGTTTTTCCTTTCTTTCATTTTCATAATTTTCATCCTCAGTGTATAGGAATGCAAGATATTTCTGTGCATTAATTCCGTATCCTGCTACTTTATCAAATTCATTGATTAGCTCTAGTAGTTTTCTGGTAGCATCTTTAGGATTCTCTATGTATAGTATCATGTCATCTGTAAACAGTGACAGCTTTACTTCTTCTTTTCCGATTTGGATTCCTTTTATTTCCTTTTCTTCTCTGATTGCTGTGGCTAAAACTTCCAAAACTATGTTGAATAAGAGTAGAGAGAGTGGGCAAGCTTGTCTTCTTCCTGATATTAGTGGATATACTTTCAGTTTTTCACCATTGAGGATGATGTTTGCTGTGGGCTTGTCATATACGGCCTTTATTACGTTGAGGAAAGTTCCCTCTATGCCTACTTTCTGGAGGGTTTTTATCATAAATGGGTGTTGGATTTTGTCAAAAGCTTTCTCTGCATCTATTGAGATGATCATATGGTTTTTCTCCTTCAATTTGTTAATATGGTGTATCACGTTGATTGATTTGCATATATTGAAAAATCCTTGCATTCCTGGAGTAAACCCCAGTTGATCATGGTTTATGATCCTTTTAATGTGCTGTTGGATTCTGTTTTCTAGTATTTTGTTGAGGATTTTTGCGTCTATGTTCATCAGTGATATTGGCCTGCAGCTTTCTTTCTTTGTGACATCCTTGTCTGGTTTTGGTATCAGGGTGAATGTGGCCTCGTAGAATGAGTTTGGGAGTCTTCCTCCTTCTGCTATATTTTGGAAGAGTTTGAGAAGGATAGGTGTTAGCTCTTCTCTAAATGTTTGATAGAATTTACCTGTGAAGCCATCTGGTCCTGGGCTTTTGTTTGTTGGAAGATTTTTAATCACAATTTCAATTTAAGTGCTTGTGTTTGGTCTGTTCATATTTTCTATCTCTTCTTGTTTCATTCTTGGCAGGTTGTGAATTTCTTAGAATTTGTCCATGTCTTGCAGGTTGTCCATTTTATTGGCATAGAGTGGCTTGTAATCTCTCATAATGTTTTGTATTTCTGCAGTGTCAGTTGTTACTTCTCCTTTTTCATTTCTAATTCTATTGATTTGCATCTTCTCCCATTTTTCCTTGATGAGTCTGGCTAATGGTTTAGCAATTTTGTTTATCTTCTCAAAGAACCAGTTCTTAGTTTTATTGATCTTTGCTATTGTTTCCTTCATTTCTTTTTCATTTATTTTTGATCTGATCTTTATGATTTCTTTCCTTCTGCTAACTTTCGGGTTTTTTGTTCTTCTCTCTCTAATTGCTTTAGGTGCAAGGTTAGGTTGTTTATTCGAGATGTTTCCTGTTTCTTAAGGTAGGATTGTATTGCTATAAACTTCCCTCTTAGAACTGCTTTTGCTGCACCTGATAGGTTTTCGGTTGTCGTTTCTCCATTGCCATTTTTTTCTAGGTGTTTTTTGATATCCTCTTTGATTTGTTCAGTGATCACTTCATTATTAAGTAGTGTATTATTTAGCCTCCATGTGTTTCTACTTTTTACAGATCTTTTCCTGTAATTGATATCTAGTCTCATAGTGTTGTGGTCGGAAAACATACTTGATACAATTTTAATTGTCTTAAATTTACCAAAGCTTGATTTGTGATGCAAGATACGATCTATCCTGGAGAATGTTCCGTGAGCACTTGAGAAAAATGTGTATTCTGTTGTTTTTGGATGGAATGTCCTATAAATATCAATTAAGTCCATCTTGCTTAATGTATCTTTTAAAGCTTGTGTTTCCATATTTATTTTCATTTTGTATGATGTGTCCATTGGTGAAAGTGGGGTGTTATAGTCCCCTACTATGAATGTGTTACTGTCGATCTCCCCTTTTATGGCTGTTAGTATTTGCCTTATGTATTGAGGTGCTCCTATGTTGTGTGCATAAATATTTAAAATTGTTATATCTTCTTCTTGGATCAATCCCTTGATCATTATGCAGTGTCCTTCTTTGTCTCTTCTAATAGTCTTTATTTTAAAGTCTATTTTTTTATGATATGAGAATTACTACTCCAGCTTCCTTTTGGTTTCCATTTGCATGGAATATCTTTCTCCATCCCCTCACTTTCAGTCTGAATGTGTCTGTATGTATCTCTAGGTCTGAAGTGGGACTCTTGTAGACAGCACATATATAGGTCTTGTTTTTGTATCCATTCAACCAGTCTGTTTCTTTTAGTGGGAGCATATAATCCATTCACATTTAATTCACATTATTGATGTGTATGTTCTTATTCTCATTTTCTTAATTGTTTTGGGCTTGTTATAGTAGGTCTTTTCCTTCTCTTGTGTTTCTTCCCTAGAACAGGTCCTTTAGCATTTGTTGTAAAGCTGGTTTGGTGGTGCTGGACTCTCTCAGCTTTTGCTTGTCTGTAAAGGTTTTAATTTCTCCATCAAATCTGAATGAGATCCTTGCTGGCTAGAGTGAACTTTCTTATAGGTTTTTCTCCTTCATCACTTTAAATATGTCCTGCCAGTCCCTTCTGGCTTGCAGAGTTTCTGCTGAAAGATCAGCTGTTAACTTTATGGGGATTCCCTTGTGTGTTATTTGTTGTTTTCCCCTTGCTGCTTTTAATATGTTTTCTTTGTATTTAATTTTTGACAGTTTGATTAATATGTGTCTTGGCGTGTTTCTCCTTGGATTTATCCCGTATGGGACTCTCTGTGCTTCCTGGACTTGATTAACTATTTCCTTTCCCATATTAGGGAAGTTTTCAACTATAATCTCTTCAAATATTTTCTCAGTCCCTTTCTTTTCCTCTTTTCCTTTTGGAACCCCTATAATTCGAACGTTTGTGCATTTAATATTGTCCCAGAGGTCTCTGAGACTGTCCTCAGTTCTTTTCATTCTTTTTTTTCTTTATTCTGCTCTGCAGTAGTTATTTCCACTATTTTATCTTCCAGGTCACTTATCTGTTCTTCTGCCTCAGTTATTCTGCTATTGATCCATCTAGAGTATTTTTAATTTCATTTATTGTGTTGTTCATCATTGTTTGTTTCATCTTTAGTTCTTCTAGGTCCTTGTTAAATGTTTCTTGCATTTTGTCTATTCTATTTCCAAGATTTTGGATTATCTTTACTATCATTATTCTGAATTCTTTTTCAGGTAGACTGCCTATTTCCTCTTCATTTGTTAGGTCTACTGGGTTTTTATCTTGCTCCTTCATCTGCTGTGTGTTTTTCTGTCTTCTCATTTTGCTTATCTTACTGAGTTGCGAGTCTCCTTCTTGCAGGCTGCAGATTCGTAGTTCCCATTGTTTTTGGTTTCTGTCCCCAGTCATAAAGTTGGTTCAGTGCGTTTTGTAGGCTTCCTGGTGGAGGAGACTAGTGCCTGTGTTCTGGTGGATGAGGCTGGACCTTTTCTTTCTGGTGGGCAGGTCCATGTCTGGTGGTGTGTTTTGTGGTACCTTTGGACTTATGATTTTAGGCAGCCTCTCTGTTACTAGGTGGGGCTGTGTTCCTGTCTTGCTAGTTGTTTGGCATAGTGTGTCCAGCAGTGTAGCTTGCTGGTCATTGAGTGAAGCTGGCTGCTGGTGTTGAGATGGAGATCTCTGGGAGTTTTTTGCCTTTTGATGTTATGTGGAGCTGGGAGGTCTCTTGTGGACCAGTGTCCTGAAGTTGCCTCTCTCACTTCAGAGGCACAGCACTGACTCCTGGCTGCAGCACCAAGAGCCTTTCATCCACATGACTCAGAATAAAAGGGAGAAAAAGTAGGAAGAAAGAAAGAAAGAAGAAAGAAAGAAAGAAAGAAAGAAAGAAAGAAAGAAAGAAAGAAAAAGAAAGAAAGAAAGGAGGTAGGGAAGGAAGGAAGACAGAAAGAAAAGAAAGAAAGAAAGGAAAGAGGATAAAATAAAATAAGATAAAATAAAGTTATAATAATAAAAAATAATTATTAAGGAAAAAAATTTTTAAAGAAAAAAGAAACAAAAAATGGATGGATAGAACCCTAGGACAAATGGTGAGAGCAAAGCTATACAGACAAAATCTCATATAAAGCATACACATACACACTCACAAAAAGAGGTAAAGGGTAAAAATAGTAAATCTTGCTCTCAAAGTCCACCTCCTCAATTTGGATGATTTGTTGTCTATTCGTGTATTCCACAGATGCAGGGTACATCAAGTTGATCATGGAGCTTTAATCCGCTGCTTCTGAGGGTGCTGGGAGAGATTTCCCTTTCTATTCTTTGTTCGCACAGCTCACAGGGGCTCAGCTTTGGATTTGGCCCTGCCTCTGCATGTAGGTCCCCGTAGGGCGTCTGTTCTTTGCTCAGACAGGACGGGGTTAAAGGAGCCACTGATTCAGTGGCTCTGGCTCACTCAGGCCGGGGAGAGGGAGGGTCACGGAGTGCGGGGCGAACCTGCAGCGGCAGAGGCTGGCCTGAGGCTCGCCGTGTGTTCTCCCGGGGAAGTTGTCCCTGGATCCTGGGAACCCGGCAGTGGCGGGCTGCACAGGCTCCCCGGAAAGGAGGTGTGGATAGTGACATGTGCTCACACACAGGCTTCTTGGTGGTGGCAGCAGCAGCCTGAGCATCTCCTGCCCGTCTCTGGGGTCCGCGCTTTTAGCCGAGGCTCACGCCCGTCTCTGAAGCTCCTTTAAGCAGAGCTCTTAATCCCCTCTCCTCATGCACCAGGAAACAAAGAGGTAAGAAAAAGTCTCTTGCCTCTTTGGCAGGTCCAGCCTTTTCCCCGGACTCCCTCCCAGCTGGCTGTGCTGCACTAACCCCCTGCAGGCTGTGTTTATGCCGCCAATCCCAGTCCTCTCCCTGCGCTCAGACCAAAGCCCGAGCCTCAGATCCCAGCCCTGCCCGCCCCGGTGTGTGAGCAGACCATCCTCTCGGGCTGCTGAGTGCCACTGGGCACCGATCCTCTGTGCGGGAACCTCTCCTCTTTGCCCTCCGCACCCCTTTTGCTGTGCTCTCCTCCGTGGCTCCAAAGCTTCGCCCTCCACCAACCGCACTCTCCACCCACAAAGGGACTTCCTAGTGTGTGGAAACTTTTCCTCCTTCACAGTTCCCTTGCAGTGGTGCAGGTCCCGTCCCTATTCTTTTGTCTCTGTTTATTCTTTTCTCTCTTTTTTTTTTTTTTTTTTTTTTTTTTTTTTTTTTTTTTCTCGGTACGCGGGCCTCTCACTGTTGTGGCCTCTCCCGCTGCGGAGCACAGGCTCCGGACGCACAGGCTCAGCGGCCATGGCTCACGGGTCCAGCCGCTCCGCGGCATGTGGGATCTTCCCGGACCGGGGCACGAACCTGTGTCCCCTGCATCGGCAGGCGGACTCTCAACCACTGCGCCACCAGGGAAGCCCTATTCTTTTCTCTTTTGCCCTACCCAGGTACGTGGGGAGTTTCTTGCCATTTGGGAAGTCTGAGGTCTTCTGCCAGCGTTCAGTAGGTGTTCTGTAGGAGTTGTTCCACGTGTAGATGTATTTTTGGTGTATCTGTGGGGAGGGAGGTGATCTCCACGTCTTACTCTTCCACCATCTTCCCAATCTCCAAACATTTTTTCTAACCAAGATATGCAAATGGCTAATAGGCACATGAAAATGTGTTCAACATCACTGATCATTGGGGAAATGCAAATCAAAACCACAATGAGACATCACCTCACACCTGTCATAATGGAAATTCTCAAAAATAATAATAATAAGTGCTAGAGAGGACATGGAGAAAAGGGAATCCTAGTGCACTGTTTGTATGAATGTAAACTGGTACAGCCATTATGTTATCATTATGAAAATCCCTCAGAATATTACAAATAGAACTATCATATGATCCAACAATATCACTTCTGGCTATATATCCCAAGGAAATGAAATAACTATCTCAAAGTGATGTCTGATAGTGTATTTATGTCAAACCTGATCTCAAAACTCATCTCACTCTCCCCTTCCCTCCCTGTGTCCACACGTCTATTGTCTACATCTGTCTATCTATTCCTGCCCTGCAAATAGGTTCATCTGTACCATTCTCTAGACTCCACATATATGTGTTAATTTACAATATTTGTTTTTCTCTTCCTAACTTACTTCACTCTGTATGATGGACTCTAGGTCCATCTCTACAAATGACCCGATTTCATTTATTTTTATGGCTGAGTAATATTCTATTATATATATGTACCACATCTTCTTTATCCATTCATCTGACAATGGACATTTAGGTTGTTTCCATGTCCTGGCCATTACAAATAGTGCTGCAGTGAATATTGGGGTACATGTATCTTTTTAAATTATGGTTTTCTCAGGATATATGACCAGTAGTGGGATTGCTGGGTCATATGCTAGTTCTATAGTTTTTTAAGGAACCTCCATACTGTTCTCCACAGTGGCTGTATCAATTTACATTCCCACCAACAGTGCAAGAGGGTTCCCTTTTCTCTGCACACTCTTCAGCATTTATTGTATGCAGATTTTCTGATGATGGCCATTCTGACATATTATATAGCACAGTGAGCTCAGCTTGGTTCTCTGTGTTGGCCTAGTTGTGTGGGATGGCGGGGAGGAGGGAGGTCCAAGAGGGAGGGGATGTGTGTATGTATATGGTTGTTTCACTTCACTGTGCAGCAGAAATGAACACAGCATTGTAAAGCAATTATACTCCAATGAAAAAATAAATAAAAAAGATATGTCTGGACTCCAATGTTCATTGCTGCATTATTCACAATAGCCAAGGTATAGAAACAACCTAAGTGTCTGTCATCAGATGAATGGATAAAGAAAATGTTATATATACACACAGTGGAATATTATTCAGCCTTTAAAAAAAGGAAAACCTGTCATTTGCAACATGGTTGAACCTGGAGGGTGTTATGATAAGTGAAATAAGCCATGTATACACTATTATATTTAAAATAGATGACCAACAAGGACCTACTGTATAGCACAGGGAACTCTGCTCAGTGTTCTGTAGTAACCTAAATGGGAAAAGAACTTGAAAAAGAATAGATACATGTATATGTATAACTGAATCACTTTGCTGTACACCTGGAACTAACACAACATCGAACATTGTTAATCAACTATGCTCCAATATAAAATAAAAATTTTTTTAAAAGATTAGGAAAAACTGAAAAAAAAAAAGAAAGAAGCCAGACAATATTTCTCTCCATGCTCCTCTTGCTAGTATAGTTTCTGAGGAAAAGTTGGATGTAATTCCTATCTTTGTTCTTCTATAGGTATGTTGTTTGTTTCCTCTGGCTTCTTTAAGGATTTTTTTCTTTATTTTTGATTTTCTTTAACTTGAAAATAATATGTCATGGTGTAGTTTTATTTTTTTGTCCATATTCTGTTTGGTGTTCTCTGACTTTCTGAATCTGTAGTTTGGTGTCTGGCATTAATTTGGGAAATTCTCATTCATTATTTTTCAAATATTTCTTCTGTCACTTTCTCTCTTTCTTCTTCTTCCAGTATTCCAATTGTGTATATATCACACCTTTTACTGTTGTCTCACAGTTATTGGATATTCAGTTTTGTTTTTCTCAGGCTTTGTTTTCTTTGCTTTTAGGTTTTCAAATGTTCTATTCATACATACCCTAGCTCAGAAATTCTTTCCTAAGCTGTGTCCAGTCTACTTATAAGTTCATCCAAGGCATTCTTCATTTCTGTTACAGTGGTTTTGATCTCTAGGAATTTTTTGGGTCCTTTCTTAGGATTTCCATCTCTCTGCTTACATTGCCTATCTGTTTTTGCATGCTGTCTAGTTTATCCATTAGTACTCTTAGCATACTAATCGTAGTTGTTTAGCTCCCAGCCTTATATTTCCAACATCCCTGCCATGTCTGGTTCTGCTGCTTGCTTTGTCTCTTCAAACTGTGTTGTTTTTTGCCTTTTGTTTTGTAATTTTTTATTGATAGCTGGGCATGATGTACATGTAAAAGGAATTGCTGTAAATAGTCTTACTAATGTGTTGGTGAGTTGTGAGGGAAGAGGAAGTATTCTATAGTCCTATGATTTGGACCCAATCTTTTTGTGTGTTTACGCTGCTGGACTGTGAACTTCACTAACATTTCTCATTTTTTTTCTCCCCTCTTAGGTTGGACATAATAACTAGAGTGCATAAGGGTAGGGCATTTCTCTTCTCCAGATGGAAGGCTAATGCCTGGAGTTATTTCCTCTCCCCTGGTCAGTTAGGCTCTGATAATATGTTAGCTGATTGGGCTGTTTAACTAGTTTCCCTTGAGGGTAGGCCTTTTAAGAGCAGAGAGATCTGGCATATTTCAAAATGTATTCTTTCCTCCTCCCATGCCAGAAGCCTGAGGAGATTTTTCTGCTATTTACTATGGGAACCTGTTTGAACTCCTGTATGTTATTCTCAAAATGTTGTGGGAGTCTCCCTATAACTGAGTCCTCCTGGAGGTTTTAACTCTCGAAGTTGTCCACATAATCTCCAGCAATTCATCAATTACAGTTCAGTTTTTCCCACTGGGGCACTGGTTCCCTTGGAGGTTTCCTCTCATGAGTCTCTGCTCTGGTAAGCTGTAATTCCCTATATTCACCTTTCTATGTCTTTGATTTTGGGGGACAGCAGTTTGCCCTGTATGCTTTCCTCTCTTATGGATCCAGATTTTTCAATCTGTTGAGCTTTTTAGTTGTTAGGGAAGAGTGGTGACTTCCAAGTTCCTTACATGTGGAATCAGAAACTGGAAGTCTTAGGCATATGCTTTTGGTTAAAATTGCATGTGAATATTCAAAAGTAACTCAAAATGCTTACAAAATTATGAAAACAATATTATGTAGTATTTCATATTTTCAGAATAGGACTGCTACCAAGGACAAATTTCATGGATGATACAAAACAAGGATAAGAAAGGCATAATTATATGTCACCTAGTGAAAAATAGAAACGCAAGAATAGATCAAGAGTAGACCAACATCCGTTCATTATACTTAAATGATCTAAGTCAATGTTGGATCTAAATATGAACAAGGTAAGGGCATATGTGAAGAAAAAGTGTCCTAGGTTTTTAGGAGAGGAAATATGAGGGCTTGGACTCAGGCACCATGCTTCCAATACTAAACATACTAAACATGCACAGTTTGTCTAAATCACTCTTTTCTCAGGTACAAATTCATGGACAGTAGTCAAATAGAAAAGATTGGTTAAAATAAGATTCTGATGAATAACTTCAATTGCATATAAGGAGTATTGGAAGGCAGAGCGTATATTTAAGACGTTAAATAAACTTTTATCTTGTTCTTTGCCATTAAGACATGGACATGTAGCCTTACTAACTGAGAAAAGAGAGCAAGGCTTTCACTGGAAAAAATATCAATGGGCACCAAGAGAGAACCTAGAAGTAGTCCAAAATCTGGTCCCAATTTTTAAAACAAAGCAATTAGAAACAATCTGTATTTCCGCAGCCTTAAGTCACCATTAAAAATATTTTTCTTATTGTTAGCTATGCAATTAATACTATTTCTTGGAAATCCTTCAGTGTATATCTTAGAAACTATTTAAATTTGGATCCTTTGTTGTAAGAATAGCTCTTATTAGCTGGGTTGGGACTTACCTCACCTAATTTCACATTGATAGGAGCAGGGCATTTGAACTGATATCTACAGAATTTATTCCATAGATAACCAAAAGAAGATTTTGTACAAAATAAGTGTATATTGGCAGATATGAAATATCTGTGGAAATTGCTCAATTCAGAGGCAGAAATTACTGTAGGCATTAAGGGTTTCCTGTCAAAGGGAGTTTCTCTAAAAGAACTATACACCCCTAAATAGACCAGGAGGTCACCTCTTCCTACAAATGTCCAGTAGACTGCCACACAGTAGTGTTAGTCCTAATGACATCCCTGTCTGTTTATTAATTATTTGTAGTGCACAGAATATTTCACACTTATTTAAAATAAAATAGTGAGAATTGTTCTTTGTTTCTATAAGAAACAGATTACAGCTTTTGTGAGGGGTAACACATTTTTCTTCTTTAAGACAAAATCATGTACATATCATAAGAAAAACAAGCCTAGATCTATATAGTATACATATGACAAAATACTAGATTTTAAAGAGCTAATGCAGCATTCTAAGTTGTTAACTACTAATTTGGCTAGATTGTTGATTTGACATCTATTTAGCAGAAAGAAATTTTTAAAATGTTTAAAATATATTTTTCAGATTAAATGCAGTTGATTTACTTAATATACATATATATTTTTATATATAATATATATAGTTTATATATGTATGACTAAAGAATCTGTTGACACCTTTAGAGGAAGAAATCATTGGCTTTTACATAGTATCAATAAATTAGTGGCAATTGTATCTTATTTCATAATTAATTTGATTCATTATTAAAACATCTCTAAAGAATTAATCTAGTTCATTTGACTTGAAGAAAATCATCAAAATCTAAAGAATTTAATTTACAGTTCATCTAATTTCCAGTTCTTAGATGTCTTTTTTAAAAGGCAGACATACTATCTCCTTTATCTAAATGTCAATTACTATACTTGCAGTTCAGATATTGTATGTCAAAAATTTTTTATATCTTCACGAGGCTCAATTACTTCTGAGTTTACTTTCTAGATTTTGTTTAAGGTTGTTAAATAAGGTTATTGTCCATCAAGATTTAAGATAATCAACTTATACATGAGACTTTGTGAGGAGATAAGTAATAATAAGAAATGCCAATACAAATAAAATAAGTTTGGAAGCATGTAGAAATTCTGAGTATTGTTACAAATTTTTACTTGAAATGTTTTTGTCTAAATAAAAGAAATATTTAGCACCTATAAATTTTTATATCCATTCAAATAAAACAGATATTTCTTTCCTGGAAAAAAATTGCTATGGTGTATGTTTCAAAGGGTCTCAACATATGCCAGATGAATAGAAGAAGAAGTGATGAACTGCACACAAGAGAATAGAAAGCAAATTTCCTCTGAATATTTCCTGATATGGTATGTCAAGTTTTTACCGATGTAAAAGTGAGGGAAATCTACTGAGGGAAACTTTTTAAAGAAGCTTCAGTTAATATGCCTGTGTGAAGTGAAAGTCTTGCTGCTGTCTCATTACTCAATTTTCTACTTGGATATTTTCAAAATGTTGGTACTTGTGAATGCTTATAAAAAATAAAGAACCATTTTTGCATATTTTCAACTGATATCACTACTTTGGAGTCATACCGTGTGCATAGTGTCAAAAATGTCAATCTCAAAACTAGAGAATTTTGCACAAAATAGGAAAATGTTGAATACATTTCATGCAGTCATATCTTGGAATCTAGATTAATTTGAAAAAGGGTTGCATTCACTTGTTCCAATTGGACTGGTTTTGAGAATGAAACAATGCATAGCAATCATTGTGGGAGTACTCAGTTTGAAGAATGGCTGCAAAAGAAATAGAGCCAAAATCAGAGCCAAAATGGACTCTCACAAATGACCACTATCTAAAGAATGCTATCTTGGATATATTTGTAAAAATAATGCAGTGGTCAGTTTTTTCTACTACTGATAAAAAGGGAATATATTAGTAACATCCTCTTCCAGAACTAAAATATATAACATCAATGCAATTTTAAATGGCAAACACCTATAATGGATATTTCCATTAAGGTGGCATGGAAAAGGATATATTTTTGCATCCTGATTAGTTCTAGAGTTTATTGAATTAAAAAAAAAATGGCCCTCTGGTCAATGGCCTGAAAATAAAAGGATGGGAGGATTAGAGATAAGGGGATCTGAGGTAGAGGTATGTGAAGAACACATGGGAATGGACACAAAATATGAAGATTTTTATAACACACATTAACACCTACCATGGAAGAGATACTGAACAACAAAGTACATAAAATGCTTTAGCCAATTGATACCCATCAGCCTTTATCAATGGTCACCCTGGAATTGGCACAATGATGTTATGAACAGAATGGCCATAATGGCAGAGATGGAGAATGCATATGGATCCAACAACAACAACCCTCAATTACCAAGGTTGATTTAACTACTGCTGCCTCTGAATGTCCAATCTGTCAGCAACAGAGAGCAGTGATGAGTCCTCCATATGGCACTGTTCTTCAAAGAAACCAACCAACTACCTGGTATCAAATTGACTATACCAAGCCCCTTTTATCCTAGAAGGAACAAAGATCAGTTGTCACAGGGATAGACACACATTTTCTGGGTATGAGTCTGCCTTTCCTACCTGCAGAACCTCAGCAAGCACTACTACCTGGGAGCTTACAGAATACCTCATCCACAGCCATAGAATCCCATATAACTTAGCATCCAACCAAAAGACCCAATTTACAGCAAAAGAGGTATGGGAGTGATCCCATAAATATGGATTCTACTGGTCATATCATATACTGCACCATCCAGAAGCAGCCAACCTCATAGAGTAATAAAAGTACCTTTAAAGCACAGCTGAGTTAAAGCTTAGAAAGAAAACTCTGAAAGAATGTGGTATATGCATTAAATAAGAGACCTTTATATGATGCTGTGTCCCCACTAGGAAGACTATATGCGTCTTGGAATCAAGGAGTGGAAGCAGGATGAAGTCATTTACTATCAATCTCAGTGATGCAGTGGGGGATTTTGTGCTATACCTGCAATTCCAGGCTCTTCAAATTTAATGGTCCTGGCCAGGGAACACGGCAAGGATACAATTGAAACAGAAGCTATAACTGCTACAGGACACTTCTGACCCTTCCTGTCTTCTGACTCTTTTGGCCTCTCTCATAGGGTCAGAGTGTATGTACAAGAGGGACATTCCATGGTGAATAGTTGTATAAATTGTGATAGTAAAAATGATAATGAATAATTGTCCTCTATTATCTATTCTCCCTTTCTTTTAAGATGACAGAAAACAAGAGGAGTCACAATGGTAGCAGGAAGGAGTGTGTGTGGAACCCATGTGATCCTTCTGGGTGACTTTTTGTGCTTCCTTGCCCGATTGTAACTATGACTGAATGTACAGAGGTAGCAGCCATCCCAGCCTGAGAATGGTATGATTACCAAAGACTAGGAGCTCTAAGCAATGTGGGTTTGGATCACAGCACTAGGTGAGCCACCAAGACTTACTAAGGTGATAGCTGATAGTGAGAAAAATTTAGAACAGAGAGTGAAAGAGGAGGTGCTATGGCACCAAGAGCAACTATAATTACAGTGGTTGTTGTTCATGTCATCATCCTTTGTCTTCTAGCTTTACCCTAAGGAAGAGTGGCCCACAAGAACCATGGAGAAGCTCCTTCCTGAACTTGCATGGGGAAGTACAGCCATTCCTCAGTATTCATGGGGGATTGGCCCTAGAACAACCCTCAAATATCAAAATCCACAGATGCTTAAGCCCCTTATATAAAATGGCATAGTATTTACATATAACTTATGCAATCTTCCTGTATGCTTCAAAGTGTTTCTAGATTACTTATAATATCTAATACAATGTAAATGCTATGTAAATTGTTGGCAGCCAGCACACAGATAATTCATGTCTTGCCTTTTGGAACTTTCTGGATTTTTTAGAAAATATTTTCAATTCGCAGTTGGTTGAATTGGCAGATGTGGAAACCTTGGATATGGAGGGCCAACAGAAAATTTGTGGTGCAAAGTGTGGAATGTGGCAGTAATAAAAATGTACATTCAGGTCTCTTATGTGGGGAGTATAATCACCTAATGGTCTAAACTGCTGTTGTGCCAAGTCCACCACATTTGCACCAACGCCATATTTCCCATGGGCTGCTGCTAGCCAATGACCGAGCATGAAGGGGTACTGGTATATGACACTTTTCTAACAGATGATTTTGGTTACAGAACTCATCAGCTTTTAAGAAGATTTCTACCAAATCCTGCTTCCTCCCCAGTCTCTTTCCACAGTTGTCAGACCTGCACTGCAATGTGAATTCTCTCTTTCCACCTACAGTATTCTGGTTACCTCCCCTAGTAAATATCTTGCACTGCTAATCTTGGTTTGGAATCTGCATTCAGATGACCCAAAGTGTCAGGATTTCTTTATCATTAATATTTTTTCATCAAGAAAAAAGAAACAAATTTCAGATTTTGGATATGCAATTAATGTTAAACAGTAAATAATGTAACTAACAATAAAAATAATTTTGGTTTTTGTTTGTTTTTACTAAGGAAAAGAAGTCATCAACCAAATTTTCTTCTGGCTTTTATTTAACAGGCAATAGGAAACTTTCTTTCTAGAAAATAGAAATAGAGAACAGCTTTTGTCAAATTATCTGGATAATCACTTAATATTCAAATTGGCTTCACCATTATTAAGTACAGGCTCATTTGTAGGATTGAGGTATTTAGAGTTCATGTTTCCATTTACCATTTTGGCCTCTCTGATAGGGTCAGAGTGTATTTACAAGAGGGGCATTCCACAGTGAATAGTTGTATAAATTGTGATAGTAAAAATGATAATGACTAATTGTCCTCTATTATCTATTCTCCCTTTCTTTTAAGATGACACAGTTTTTAGCTGGGTACATGGCTGTTCTGAACATATATGGTATCCCTTCCAGATTGGTATATCCATATTTCTGGTGGGACTGAAAGTAGATATGTGTGCAAATTCTGGATACTTCCTGAAAGGAATGAGTGCACCTGTCTTTGCCACTTACTGATGAATTGAATGCAAATATGATGACAGGAGTTCAAGAAACCATATTGTAGTTTCTCCTACTGGAGCTGGCTCTTGAGGATGCACTTTGGAGAACTCACAAGGAGCCAGCAGCAGAGTAGGGAGGTGGGAAGTAGGCTTAGTGCCTGTGACTTTGTCAGTGTTTATGTGCCCAGTGACAGGGATCCTCAGCTGGGACACACCCAAAGAAGTCCATGGGCAGACCTCCTGCTGAAGTCCCAAAGCATACAGCAGGAAACACATTCCTTCAATGCCTTGTAATATTCTTATCTGCCTTCTTCCCTTTCCTTTCCCTCCCCCGAGTCATGAATGTAACCTCCTTAGAAATCTGGTTGTTGCTGGAGAAATGTGTTTCTCCAGCCACAACCTACACAACTGGGCAGTCACTCACCACTTTTGCTTTCTACCTCCTCTGATGGAGAGGTTGCCACTGAGGCTACCAGAGGCCCAGTGCCTTGCAATGTCACCCTGGGGAGGGATGCTGCCTGGGCAAGTATTGCCCTCTCTATCTAAATTCATTTTCTTCCCACTCTGATGGTGTGCCAAACTTTCCCATCAGGGAGACTGGACCCCCACAAATTATTTCACCAATGGGTAGCTGTCCAGTTTTGTACTCTCTAGGCTCCCTTTTTTCCTGATCTTGACCAGTGGGGGTGGGGCAGGCTCACTGACTCCTTTGGATCTGCAGCCCTCACTGATGTTCTTTCTGGTCACTTTTTTTTTTTTTTTGTGGTACGCGGGCCTCTCACTGTTGTGGCCTCTCCTGTTGCAGAGCACAGGCTTCGGACACGCAGGCTCAGCGGCCATGGCTCACGGGACCAGCCTCTCCGTGGCACGTGGGATCTTCCCGGACCGGGGCATGAACCCGTGTCCCCTGCATCGGCAGGCGGACTCTCAACCACTGCGCCACTAGGGAAGCCCTCTGGCCACTTTCAAATGCACTGGTGAGTAGAAACTTCCCAGGTGTTGTGGTGTAATGTACAGAGTCAATTCAGTTATGGATGTCCAATTAGTTATTAATAAAAGAGGAATGAAAAAAGGAATGACTCAGGCTATTATGATGTTGAAATAACTTTGCTCCACATCTTTACCAGGATTTGATATTGTCAGTGCTTTAGGTATTAACCATTCTAATAGATGTGTAGTGGTATTTCACTGTTGTTTTTATTTGCATTTCCCTGATGACATGTGATGGGCAGCAGCTTTTCCTATGCTTATTTTCCAACTGTATTCTTTGGTGAGGTGTCTGTTCCTTGGCCAATTTTTAAATTGAGTTTTCTTATTGTTGAAATTTAAGAGTTCTTTGTATATTTTGGATAACAGTCCTTTATCAGCTGTACCTTTTGCAAACATTTTTTTCCAGTCTGTTGATTGTCTTTTCATTTTCTTAAATGTGTTTTTCACTGAACAGAAATTTTTACTTTTAAAAAAGTCCTGCTTATCAGTTCTTTCATGGATTGAAACTTTGATGTTTTATCTAAATCTTTACCACCAAAGCCATGGTCATCTACGTTTTCACCTATGTTATGTTCTAGGAATTTTACAGTTTTACATTTTACATTTAGGTTGCAATCATGTAGAGTTAATTTTTTGAAGGCTGTAAGGTCTGTGACTGGATTCTTTTTTTTTTTTTTTTTTTTTTTTTTTTTTGCTATGTTGTATGTCCTGTTTTTCCAGCCCTATTTGTTGAAAAGACTATCTTTTCTCTATTGTATGGCATTTGCTCCTATGTCAAAGATTAACTATATTTAAAGGAGTCTATTTCTGAGCTCTTTCTATTTTGTTGCTCTTTCTCTATTATTATTATTATTATTTTTTGCCAATACTACACAGTCTTGATTACTGTAGCTTTATAGTAAGTCTTGAAGTTGGGTAGTGTCAGTCTTCCAACTTTTTTTCTCCTTCAGTATTGTATTGGTTCTTCTGGGTCTTTACCTCTCCGTATAAACTTAAGAATCTGTTTATTGATATTCAAAGTATAACTTGCTGGATTTTTATCAGGATTTCATTGATCAAGTTGGGAAGAACTAATACCTTGACAATAATGAGTCTGTCTGTGAACATAGAGTATTTCTATGTTATTTAGCTTTTTGATTCTTCCATCAGAATTTTGTAGTTTTCCTCATATAGATCTTAGACATACTTTGCTTGATTTATACTTAAGTGTTTCAATTTAGGGGACTAATGTAAATGGTATTGTGTTTTTCATTTCAAATTTCATTTTTTCATTGATGGTGTATAGGAAAGCAGTTGACGTCTATACACTAACCGTGTATCCTGCAACCTTGTTATAATCACTTATCAGATCCAGGAGTGAAAAGGAGTGGTGAGCGGGGACATCCTTGTATTGTTCTTGATCTTAGAAAACATGAAGTTTCTCATCCATAGGTATAATATCAGCTGTAGGATTTTGAAAATATTCTGTATCAAGTTGAGGAAATTATTCTCTACTTCTAGCTTGCTGAGAGTTTTTAATCATAGATAGGTGTTAGATTTTGTCAAGTGCTTATTCTGCATCTATTGATATAATCATGCAATTTTTCTTCTTTAACCTGTTAATATGATGGAATGTGTTAATTGATATTCAAATGTTGAACCACCCTTGCATAACTGGGATAAATTTAACTTGGTCATAGTGTATAACTTTTTATACATACAATTTCATTTGCCAATACTTTGCTGAGGAATTTTGCATCTATGTTCATGAGAGATATTGTTATGTAGTTTTCCTTTTTAGTAATGTCTTTGTCTGGTTTTAATATTAGGGTAATGCTGGCCTCATGAAATAAGTTAGAACATAGTCTCTCTGCTTTAATCTTCTGAAAGATATTGTAGAGGATTTGTATAAATTCTTCCTTAAATGTTTGGTAAAACTCACCAGTGAATCCATCTGGACCTAGTGCTTTCTGCTTTGGAAGTATATTAATTATTGTTTCAATTTCTTAAAAAGATGTAGGCTGATTCAGATTCTCTATGGTTTCTTATGAGATTTGGCAGATTTTATCTTTCAAGAAATTTTTCTTTTTCAACTAAATTATCAGATGTGTAGACATAGAGGTGTTCATAGTATTTCTTTATTATTCTTTTAATGTTCATGAGACCTGTAGTGATGGCCCTGTTTTTCATTTTTGATATTGGTAATTTATGTTCTACATTTTTTTCTTAATTAGCTGGACTAAAGGTTTACTGATTTTTTTTCAAGAAACCAGCTTTTGGTTTTATTGATTTTCCCTGTTGATTCCTTGTTTTCAATTTCGTTGATTTCAGCTGTAATTTTTATCCCTTTTCCTCTGCATATTTTCAATTTAATTTGCTCTTCTTTTTCAAATTTCCTAAGGTGGAAGCTTAGAGCATTAATTTTAGATTTTTATTCTTTTCTAATGTATGTATTCAGTGAGTTAAAGTTTTCTCTAAGCTTTCACTGCATCCCACACATTTTGATAAATTATGTTTTAATTTTCTTTTAGTTTAAAATATTTATAAATTTCTCTAGAACTTTCTTCTTTGACCTATGTATTATTTAGGAATACATTGTTTGTTTGTTTAATTTATTTTATTCAAGTATAGTTGATTTACAATGTTGTGTTAATTTCTGCTGTACAGCAAAGTGATTCAGTTATACATATACATATATATATATATATATATATATATATATACATTCTTTCTCATATTCTTTTCCATTATGGTTTATCATAAGATATTGAATATATTTCCCTGTGCTATACAGTAGGACCTTGTTGTTATCCATTCTGCATATAATAGTCTGTATCTGCTAATTTCAATCTCCCAATCCATCCCTCCCCCTTTCCACCTCCCCCTTGACAACCACAAGTCTGTTCTCTATGTCTGTGTGTCTGTTTCATAGATAAGTTCATTTGTGTCATATTTTAGATGCTACATATAAGTGATATCACATGGTATTTGTCTTTCTCTTTCTGAGTTACTTCACTTAGTATGATAATCTCTAGGTCCATCCATGTTGCTGCAAATGGCATTATTTCATTCTTTTTATGGCTAAGTAGTATTCCATTGTATATATGTACCACACCTTCTTTATCCATTCATCTACTGATGGACATTTACATTGTTTCCATATCTTGGCTACTGTAAATAGTTCTGATATGAACATAGGGGTGCATGCACCTTTTGGAATTATAGTTTTATACAGATATATGCACAGGAGTGGGAGTGCTACATCATATGACAACTCTTTTTTAGTTTTTTGAGGAATATACATACTGTTTTCCACACTGGCTGCACCAACTTACATTACCACCAACAGTGTAGGAGGATTCTTTTTTCTCCACACCCTCTCCAGCATTTGTTATGTGTAGCCTTCTTAATGATGGCCATTCTGTGTGGTGGTCCCTCATTGTAGTAGTGATTTGCATTTATCTTAATTAGTGATGTTCTGCAAAAATACAAACATATGGATGCTTAACAATACACTAAATAACGAAGAGATCACTGAAGAAATCAGAAGAAATAAAAAAATACCTAGAAACAAATAACAATGAAAACACAATGACCCCAAAAGTATGAGATACAACAAAAGCAGTTCTAAGAGGGAAGTTTATAGCAAAACAATCCTACCTTAAGAAACAAGAAACATTTCAAATAAACAACCTAACCTTACACCTAAAGCAACTAGAGAAAGAAGAACAAAAAAACCCAAAGTTAGCAGAAGGAAAGAAATCATAAAGATCAGATCAGAAATAAATGAAAAAGAAATGAAGGAAATGATAGCAAAGATCAATAAAATTAAAGCTGGTTCTCTGAGAAGATAAACAAAATTGATAAACCGTTAGCTAGACTCATCAAGAAAAAAAGGGAGAAGACTCAATCAATAGAATTAGAAATGAAAAAAAGAGAAGTTAACAGCTGACACTGTAGAAATACAAAGCATCATGAGATACTACTACAAGCAAATATATGCCAATAAAATGGACAACCTGGAAGAAATGGACAAATTCTTAGAAAGGCACAACTTTCCAATACTGACTAAGGAAGAAATAGAAAATAGGAACAGACCAATCACAAGCACTGAAATTGAAACTGTGATTAAAAATCTTCCAACAAACAAAAGTCCACAGGCAGATGACTTCACAGACGAATTCTATCAAATGTTTAGAGAACAGCTAACATGTATCCTTCTCAAAATCTTCCAAAATATAGCAGAGGGAGGAACACTCCCAAACTCATTCTACGAGACCACCATCACCCTGATACCAAAACCAGACAAGGATGTCACAAAGAAAGAAAACTTCAGGCCAATATCACTGACGAACATAGATGCAAAAATCCTCAACAAAATACTAGCAAACAGAATCCAACAGCACATTAAAAGGATCATACAACATGATCAAGTGGGGTGTATCCCAGGAATGAAAGGATTCTTCAATATTCACAAATCAGTCAATGTGATACCCCATATTAACAAAATGAAGGAGAAAAACCATATGATCATCTCAATAGATGCAGAGAAATCTTTCAACAAATTCAACACCCATTTATGATAAAAAAAAAACCCTCCAAAAAGTAGACATAGAGGGAATTTTCCTCAACATAATAAAGGCCATATATAACAACCAACAGCTAACATCATCCTCAATGGTGAAAAACGGAAACCATTTCCACTAAGATCAGGAAGAAGACAAGTTTGCCAACTCTCACCACTATTATTCAACATAGTTTTGGAAGTTTTAGCCACAGCAATCAGAGAAGAAAAAGAAATAAAATGAATCCGAATCGGAAAAGAAGAAGTAAAGCTGTCACTGTTTGCAGATGACATGATACTATACATAGAGATTCTGAAAGATGCTACCAGAAACTACTAGAGCTAATCAATTAATTTGGTAAAGTAACAGGATACATATTAATGCACAGAAATCTCTTGCATTGCTATACACTAATGATGACAAATCTGAAAGTGAAATTAAGAAAACACTCCCATTTACCACGGCAAAAAAAAGAATAAAATGTCGAGGAATAAACCTACCTAAGGAGACAAAAGACCTGTATGCAGAAAATTATAAGACACTGATGAAGGAAATTAAAGATGATACAAATAGATGGAGAGATATACCATGTTCTTGGATTGGAATAATCAACATTGTGAAAATGACTATACTACCCAAAAGCAATATACAGATTTAATGCAATCCCTGTCAAACTACCAGTGGCATTTTTCACAGAACTACAACAAAAAGTTTTGCAATTTGTATGCAAACACAAATGACCCCTAATAGCCAAAGCAATCTTGAGAAAGAAAAATGGAGCTCGAGGAATCAGGCTCCCTGACTTTAGACTATAGTGCAAAGCTACAGTAATCAAGACAATATGGTACTGGCACAAAAACAGAAGTATAGCTCAATGGAACAGGATAGAAAGCCCAGAGGTAAACCCACGCACATATGGTCTACTTATCTTTGATTAAGGAGGCAAGAATATACAGTGGAGAAAAGACAGCCTCTTCAATAAGTGGTGCTGGGAAAACTGGACAGCTACATGTAAAAGAATGAAATTAGTACCCTCCCTGACACCATACACAAAAATAAACTCAAAATGGATTAAAAACCTAAATGTAATGCCAGAAACTATTAAACTCTTAGAGGTAAATATAAGCAGAACACTCTATGACATACATCACAGTAAGATCCTTTTTGACCCACCTCCTAGAGAAATGGAAAAAAAAAACAAAAACAAACTAATGGCACCTAATGAAACTTAAAAGCTTTTGCACAGCAAAGGAAACCATAAACTAGGCAAAAAGACAACCCTCAGAATGGGAGAAAATATTTGCAAATGAAGCAACTGACAAAGGATTAATCTCCAAAATTTCCAACCGGCTCATATAGCTCAATATCAAGAAAACAAACAATCCAATCCAAAAATGGGCAGAAGACCTCAATAGACATTTCTCGAAAGAAGATACACAAATGGCCAACAAACACATGAAAGGATGCTTAACATCATTAATCATTAGAGAAATTCAAATCAAAACTACAATGAAATATCATCTCATACTGGTCAGAATGGCCACCATCAAAAAAATCTACAAACAATAAATGCTGGAGAGGGTGTGGAGGAAAGGGAACCCTCTTACACTGTTGGTGGGAATGTAAATTGATACAGCCACTATGGAGCACTGTATGGATGTTCCTTAAAAAACTAAAAATAGAACTACCATATGACCCAGCAATCCTACTACTGGGCATATACCCTGAGAAAACCATAATTCAAAAACTGTCATGTACCAAAATGTTCATTGCAGCTCCATTTACAATAGCCAGGACATGGAAGCAACCTAAGTGTCCATCAACAGGTGAATGGATAAAGGTGTGGCACATATATGCAATGGAACATTACTCAGCCATAAAATGAAACAAAATTGAGTTATTTGTAGTTAGGTGGATGGACCTAGAATCTGTCATACAGAGTGAAGTAAATCAGAAAGAGAAAAACAAATATCATATGCTAACACATATATATGGAATCTAAAAATATAATAATAATAAATAATGGTCATGAAGAACCAGGGGCAAGAAGAGAATAAAGACACAGACCTACTGGGGAATGGACTTGAGGATACAGGTAGGGGGGAGGGTAAGCTGGGACAAAGTGAAAGAGTGGCATGGCCATATGTACACTACCAAACATAAAATAGATAGCTAGTGGGAAGCAGCTGCATAGCACATGGAGATCATCTCGGTGCTTTGTGACCATCTAGAGAGGTGGGATAGGGAGCGTGGGAGGGAGGGAGATGCAAGAGAGAAGCGATATGGGGACATGTGTTTATGTATAATGGATTAACTTTGTTATAAAGCAGAAACTAGCACACCATTGTAAAGCAATTATACGCCTATAAAGCTGTTTAAAAAAACAAAGTGAAAAAAATATATATATCCACATCACCAAAAATAGGTTATACAATTAGTAGGATTTCAATACATTTTTATTACCATAAAAAATAAATATTTATATTTAAAAAAAGAAAGGAAGGATGTTACCTGTTGAAATTTTGTAGATTCTGAAGAAGTTCTGAACTATTGCTATTTTGTTGAGAATTTTTACCATGAATGAGTGTTGAATCTTTTCAAGTGTTTTCTCTGTGCCAGTTTATATGATTGTGTGATTTTTATTCTTTAGCATATTATTATGGTAAGCTATATTGGTTAATTTTCAAATATTGAACGAGTCTTATATCACTGAAATAAACCCCATTAAGTCATGGTATAAAATTATTTTTATATATTATTAAATTCTTTGTGCTAATACTTTGTTAAAGATTTTGTCATCTATTTTCACAAGGGATGTTGCACTGTAGTTTTTTTTGTTTTTTTTTTTTGTACTGTGTTTGTCTGGTTTGATATAAAAGTAATTCTAGCTTCATAAAATGAATTGAAAATTATTCTCTTCTATTTTCTGGAAGAGATTGTTTAAAATTTGTGTTAATTCTTTAAATGTTTGTAGAGTCTTCCAGTAAAACTATCCATGCCTGGGGATTTCTTTTGTGTGTGTGATTTTTTTTAATTATAAATTTAATCTTCTTAATAGTTATAGGGATGTTCAAATTACCTATATCACATTGAACGAGTTGTGTTAGTTTGTATCTTTCAAGAAATTGGTTCATTTTATCTACATTATCAAATTTATATGTCTAGGCCTGTTCACAGTATTTCCTTTTATTTTTTAAATGTCCACAGTGTCTGTAGTGATATTCCTTGTTTATAACTTATTTTGGTTATTTGTCTTCTCTTATTTTTTGACTGCCAATCCTTCTAGAAGTTTATCAATTTTGTGATATTTTTAAATAATAAATTATTTTATATATTTTCTGTATTTTTATTATATTCAATTTTGTTGATTTATGCTCTTTATGTTTAGTATTTCTTTTCTTATGCATATTTTTTACTCATTTTGCCCTTCCCTTTCTATTGTACTTGCTTGAGGCAGGAACATAGATTGCTGATTTGAGACTTTCTGTCTTTTCTTATGTATACATTTAGTGCTGTCAATCTTCCTTTTGCACTACTTTAACTGTTTATCACAAAATTTTATATATTGTATTTCTTTTGATTTATCACCAAATATAGATATATATATTTATTTATTTATGTATTTTCTTGCAGATGTTCTCTTTGACCCATGGGTTATATAAAGTGTTTTTAGTTTCCAAGTGATTGTAGATTTTCGTGTTATCTTTCTCTTATTGATTTCTAGTTTTATTCTATTCTTGTCAGAGAACAAACTGCATGTTATCAACTCTACTGTATTTGATACTAATATAAACACTCTTGCATTCTTTGGATTAATATCTGTATAATACATTTTTTCATCCTTTTATTTTTTACCTGCTTATATCATTATATTTAAAGTGAGTTTTTTTATAAAAAACATTTAATAGAGTCATTTTGAAATTCTCTTTATCAATTTCTATCTTTTAATTTGTCTATCTTTACACTGAATGGAATTATTGATAGATCATAACTTGTCTGCCATTTTATTTTGTGTTTTATGTTTGTTCTGTTTTTTCCTTTCTCTTTTATTTTCTTGGCTTCCTGTGGATTCCTGGAGCTTTATAGAGTCCATTTTGATTTATCTATTATATTTTTGAATGTATCCCTTAGTATTTTTTCTTAGTGGTTGCTCCAGATATTATATTATATACTCATAACTTATCACAGTCTACTTATGTTATCATTTTTCAGTTGAAATAAAGTGTTGAAACTTTACCTCTCTTTATGTCCCTTTGCTCTCTTTCCCATTTATAATTGTCTTAAATGTATCATCTCTATACATTTAGAGCCACATCAGATAGTCATATAATGTTTGCCTCAAACTTCATGTGTGGTTTAGAAAAGTGAGAAGAGAAGGAAAGTGTTACATTAACCCATATTTTTTTACCATGTTTTTTCTTTCTTCCTAATGGTCCAAGTTTCCTTATTTCTTACTTTCTGATTAGAGAATTTCTTTATCATTCCTTTAAGGTAGGTCTGCTGGCAACAAATTTTCTTGTTTTTCCTTTATTTAAAAATATCTAGACATCTCCTTCACTCTTGAGAGTTATTTTCACTGTATATAGAATTTTTGTTGACAGATCTTTTCTTTCAGCATTTGAATATTATGCCACTTTCCCCTGGCCTCCATGGTATCTGATAAGTGATTTCCAATTGAAACCTGAGCATTTGAGGTATTGTGAGACTCTGGACCTTATTTAAATCTTTTAATGTAGCTAGCCTACTATCATACCACTCATTTCTACAAATCAGGTATGAGATTTCACCTCCCCTATTCCACATTCACTGACAACCCTCAGGAGGCCAGGGTTCCTCATTACTGCTGGGATTTGGTGGAAGTTTTGGGTCTCCACTAGGTGTCCACCATTACTACCCTGGCTGGGAGGTGTAAGGGTCCCTCATTATTGCTCCTCATGTGGCCTCTCCTGAAACTTTCATTTTATAACAACTTTATTTCCCTTTAATTTCTGAAGGAATCTAGAAGTCTGGGTTTACAGACCTTTTCCTTCAGGATCTGAAAACTATGGTGCCATTTCCTTTGGTCTTCATAGCATTTCTTGTGAGATTCACTTTTATTCAAATTTGTTTTTTCCCTATACGTAAGGTTTTGTTTCTCTCTTACTGCTATATATATATATACATATATATACACACACACACACACACACACACACACACACACACACACACACACTTATCTATTCAAATGATTGACTATGATGTGTTTTGATATAGATTTACTTGTGCTTATCATATTTACGATTCACTTAGCATCTTGAATCTGTAGGGTTATGTCTTCTGCCACATTTGGGGAGTATTCAACTATTATTTCTCCAAGTACTTTTATTCCTTGACCTCTTTCTACTCTCTTTTGAGACTCCAATAACAAAAATGCTAGATCTTTTGTTGTTGTTGTTGTTGTTGTTGTTGTACATGGGCCTCTCACTGTTGTGGCCACTCCCATTGCAGAGCACAGGCTCTGGACGCGCAGGCTCAGCGGCCATGGCTCATGGGCCCAGCCGCCCCACGGCATGTGGGACCTTCCCAGACTGGGGCACGAACCCGTGTCCCCTGCATCAGCAGGCGGACTCTCAACCACTGCGCAACCAGGGAAGCCCTAGATCTTTTTATATTTCCACAAATCCCTGAGGACTTTTTCACTTTTATTTATTTTTTTTCTTTTTTTTTGCTGTACGCAGGTCTCTCACTGCTGTGGCCTCTTCCATTGCGGAGCACAGGCTCCGGACACACAGGCTCAGTGGCCATGGCCCACGGACCCAGCTGCTCCGCGGCATGTGGGATCTTCCTGGACCGGGTCATGAACCCGTGTCCCCTGCATCGGCAGGCGGAATCTCAACCACTGTGCCACCAGGGAAGCCCCTTTTTCAGCCAATTTTCTCTCTATTGTTCATATAGGTATTTTTAATTGTTTCCACCTTCCAGTTTACTGATTCTTTCCTCTTTCTTCTCCCTCTGCTTTATGCCCATCCACCAAATGTATTATTTTGGAAATATATTTTTTACCTCTAAAACATCTATTTGGTTTCTCTTTATATATTTTATTTCTTTAATGAGACTTTCTAATTCTTTTCAATTTATTTCAAGCATGTTCATAATTTGTCATTTAAGCATTTTATTATTATTATTTTTTATCATCTTTAATGGGGTATAATTGCTTTACAATGTTGTGTAATTTCTGCTTTATAATAAAGTGAATCAGTTATACATATACATATGTTTCCATATCTCTTCCCTCTTGCATCTCTCTCCCTCCCACCCTCCCTATCCCACCAGTCTAGGTGGTAACAAACCACTGAGCTGATCTCCCTGTGCTATGCGGCTGCTTCCCACTAGCTATCTACCTTACGTTTGGTAGTGTATATATGTCCATGCCTTTCTCTCGCTTTGTCACAGCTCACCCTTCCCCCTCCCCATATTATTAATACTTAAAAAAATTTGTAATTCTAATCTCTATCATCCTGGTGTTGGCATCTATTGATTGTTTCTTTGATTCAGTTTGAGACCTACCTAGCTCTTGGAATGATGAGTGATTTACTATGGAAATCTAGACATCTGGAATAGATATTAAGTTACAAGACTATAAATCTTATTGAAATCTGATTTTGCTGGTCCTCTGACATTGCTCTGGCATTTGGGGGTGAGAGTGTAGATACTAACTCACTACTGCCTATTCAAAGTAGAAATTCAGGTTCCTCATTAAGCCTCTGTGGACATTTGAGGAAAGGAGTATTTGTTACTGCTGGGAGGAAGAAGAAATCTAGGATCCCCATTTGGTCTACACTCATACCATGGTAGGGAGAGAATATCTTTATTACTTGGTGAAATGAAAGTCTCAGCACCCTATGCAGCCTTGTCTGACACCACCCTGGCTGAGGGTTTGGGCACCTCACTACAGCCTGACAAGTTTGGAAGTCAAAGCTCCCCATTTGGTTTTTGCTGTTGTGGTTGGATAGGCCACAGTTCTGTGATGTTCTGCTGAAGTAGAGAAATTATTTTCCTAAAGTTTTATATCTTTCCAGGCGGCCCCTTTCCTGATTCTTTGGTTAGAGAGAGCAGGCTTTTATTGTTTTGTTTGTTTGTTTTATTTGATTTTTCTTTTGGTAAGTGCCCATTGCCATTTTTGGGTTGCCAGGTTGTCTGATACATATGAGAGAAAAAGAAAACCTAGGTTTTCACATGTAGATACTCTAACTTCCTTTCTATGTCCTCAACCTCCTTGTATCTCCACCTGTTCTCTCTTCCCTTTTCTGCTGACATAGAGTCATAAGTAGTTTAAGTATCTAGACCTCTCAGTTTGAGTCCTAGCTATGCCACCTACCTGCTGTGTGATCTTAGGCAATTAGTAAACAGGTCTAAGCTTCAATTTCCTGATCTGAAAAAAAAGGTAATAATTGTACTTAGCTGCAACAGCCATAGAGGCGAGCAGCTGTAGCAGCCATGGAAAGGTGTGGCTTGGATATCCCTTCAAGGAATAAAAATTGCTGTTCAACTAAGTACATTTTACTGACAGCCGCCATCTACTAATGCCTTCAGGATCTGCCTCCAATTTTCAGATGAGGCCACATTCTTTGTGAGCACCCTCTAGCCAATTGGCCATGTATGTCAAGGTACTAGGGACTGGCCATTTCTAATCAACATGACTCCTCCAATAGGCAGTCTTTGATCTGGAGCTCCTCATTGGGTCAACCAAGACTGTCAGATCTACACCTTATCTGTGTTCTCCCTTACCTAATCCTGCTTCCTCCCTCCTCTTCAGTTCCTTTCATAGACATATCTATATTACAATTGACATTACACTCTGAAAGCTTTCCTTGCCCAATCCTACTTTTCCTCCTTTCATATTTTACAGGACTTATTCCCCAATAAACCTTTTGCACTCCTAACTCCATTACTGTGACTGCTAGGCAAAGAGTCAACTGATATACTACCTCATAAGGATGCCATGAAAATGAAATGAGATAACATGTAAAGACCTAAAATAATATCTAACTCTTAGTACAATATTTGACAAATGATAAGTGGTGAATGAATGTTAGCTTTTATTGTCCTTATAGAAATTACAACTCTACTCTTTCTTGTGTACTCTTGACCACATTCTTATTATTATCTCCTAATTTTTATCCACCAATTATCTGCCTGCCTGCCCACTGACCCACTGTATTTTTAGTCTCTCCTCAAGTGGTACCTTCTTATTGATCTTCAAATATGATAAGTTTTACAACAATATTATCAACACCCACAACAGCAGCAATAAAATATTGTTGTTTCTGCTTTCAGTTTTTTCTCCAAATCAGATAATTTGGTGATAATGTGTAGAAATGTCACTGATTTTTGTATGTTGATCTTGTATCCCACAACTTTATTAAATCTGTTGACTATATCTAACAGTTTTTTGGTGAAGGCTTTAGGATTTTCTATATATATAATCATATCATATGCAGAAATTTTACTTCTTCCTTTATGATTTGGATACCTTTCATTTCTTTTTCTTGCCTAATTGCTCTGACTAGGACTTCCAGTACCATGTTGAATAGGATTGGTGAATATGAACATCTTTGTATTGTTCCTGATCTTAGAAAAAGAGCTTTCAACCTTTTACCATTGAGTATAATGTTGGCTGTGGGCTTGTCATATATCCTATTTATTATGCTGCAGTACATTCCTTCTGTACTTAATTTGTTGAGTTTTTATCATAAATGGATGTTGAATTTTGTCAAATGCTTTTTCTGTGTCTATTAATATAACCATATTATTTTTATATTTCATTCTATTAATGTGAAGTATCATATTTGTTGGTTTGCTTGTATTAATTTGTGTTGAACCATCCTTGCACCTCAGGGATAAATCTCACTTGATCATGGTGTATGATCGTTTAATGTACTGTTGAATTCAGTTTGGTAGTATTTTGTTGAGAATGTTTGCATCTAAATTCATGAGGGATCTTGGCCTGAAGTAGCTTTATCTGGCTTTGGTATCAGGGTAATGCTCATCTCATAAAATGAGTTTGGAAGTATTCCCTCCTCTTCAATTTTTTGGAATGGTTTGAGAAAGATTGATATTAATCTTTAAATGTTTGGAAGAATTCTCCAGTGAAGCCAACTAGTCATTCACTTTTCTTTGTTTGGACATTTTCGATTACCAATTCAGTCTTCTTATTCATTATTGGTTTGTTCAGATTTTTATTTTTTCATGATTCAGTCTCAGAAGGTGGTATATTTTTTAGGAATTTATCCATTTCTTCTAGGTTGTCCAATTTTTTGATGTGTAGTTGCTCAGAGTAGTCTCCTATGATCCTTTGTATTTCTGTGGTACCAATTGTAATTGTTCATTTTTAGTTTGTATTTTCATTAATTAGGTCCTTTCTCTTTTTTTCTTGATTAGTCTAACTAAAGTTTTGTCAATTTTATCTTTGAGAAGAACCAACTCTTAGTTTTGTTAATCTTTTCTATTGTTTTCCTGTCCTCTATTTTATTTATTTCTTCTCTAATCTTTATCATTTCCTTTTCTCTGCTAACTTTGTGATTAGTTTGTTCTTCTAGTTTTTTGAGATGTAAGTTAAGTTGTTTGCTTGAGGTGTAAAGGTAAGTTGTTTATTGAGATTTTTCTTGATGTATGTGATTATCACTATAAATGTTCCTCTTAGAACTGTTTTTGCCACATCCCATAAGTTTTGTTATGTGTGTTTCCATTTTCATTTATCTCAAGATTTTTTTAAATTTTCCTTTTGATTTCTACTTTGATTCATTGGTTTTTCAGGGATGTGTTTTAATTTCCATGTGTTTGTGAATTTTCCAGCTTTCCTTCTGCTATTGAATTCTGATTTCATATCATGTGCTTGGTAAAGATACTTTGTATGATTTCAATCTTCTTAAATTTGCTAAGACTTGTTTTGTGGCCTAACATATAATCTAGCCTAGAAAATGATCCATATGTAATTGAGAATACTGTGCATTCTGTTGCTGTTGGATGGTAGTTTAACGGTACTTTTAGATTTTTATTCCTAGTATATAGAAAAACAGTTGATTTCTAGATATTGACCTTGTATCCTGCAACCTGGCTAAAGATGCTTTTAAGTCTTAATAACTATGTTGTAATCTTTTTAAAATTGTCAAGCAGACAATCACAACTTCTGTTAAGTGAGACTATTTCTTCTGTTCCCATCTGTATAATATTTATGTATTTATTTGTGTATTTATTTATTTATTTATTCTTATAGAACTGTACAGGACTTCCAGTATAATTTTGAGTAGGAATGAAGAATAAATTTATTTATTTATTCTTATTGAACTGCATAGGACTTCCTGTATAATGTTGAGTAGGAGTGATGAAAATAGGCATCCCTGTATTGTGTCCAAAATGGGAAAAGGATTCCAGTTTTGAACATTAAGTTTGATGTTAGTTATAGGTTTTTGTAGATGCCTTTATCACCTTAAAGATGTTTCCTTCTATTTTGCTTCCTAAAACTTATATCATGAATGGATATTGAACTTTCTCCAAATAATTTTCCTAAACCAATTGTGTTGATCACATGGTTTTATATATTTAATGTATTGACATGGTGATTTATGTTAATTTATTTTTTAACAAATGTATTGAGGTATGTTTTGCAAACCACAACATCTACTCATTTCAAGTGTACAATTCAAAGTGGTGTGACCACCATCCTAAATCTGGTTTAAAACATTTTTATACCTCCCAAAGGACGAACCTGCCCATTTAAAATTAATCCCCATTTCCATTCATTTACAAATTTGACTTTTCTGGATATTTTATATAAATATAATCATGCAGTATATGGTCTGTTATGTCTGGCTTCTTTCACTTAGCATAATGTTTCCAAGGTCCATCCATGTTGTATGAATCAGTACTTCATTTTCTTTTATGGCTGAATAACATTCCATTATATGGCTATAACACATTTTGCTTATCCATTCATCAGTTGGCAAATGCAAAATTATTTTCACCTTTTAGCTATTATGATTAATGCTGCTATGAACATTGGCATAGAAGTTTTTGTATTAACATATGTTTTTATCTTGGGGATATTCCTAGGAGTAAAATTTCAGAGTTATATGGTAATGCTATGTTTAACTTTTTGAGAAACTGCTAAATTGTTTTCAGCAGGGGGATGTACAACTCTACATTCCCACCAACAACGTATGAGGGTTCCATCTTTGCCAACATGCATCAGTGTCCATCTCTTTAATTACAGCCATCCTAATGGTTGTGAAGTAGTATCTCATTGTGACTTGTATTTATATTTCCTAAATGATTAGTGATATGGTCTTTTTATGTGCTTATTGGCCATTTCTATATTTTCTTTTGAGAAATATCTATTCACATTCTTTGTCCTTTATAAAACTGAGTTGTGTTTTTGTTAGTTGTGAGAGTTTTTTTCAAACATATTCTAGATACTAAACTTTTGTTAGATATATGGTTTGAAAATTTGTTCTCTCATTTTGTCAGTTGTCTTTTCACTCTATAGTATTCTTTGAAGCATGAAAGTTTTAAAATTTTTTATTGAAGTTGATTTACAAAAAAAGTTTTTAATTTTGATTAAACCCAAACTTATGTATTTTTTCTTTTGTTGCTTATATTTTAGATGTCATATCTAAGAATCCACTGCCTTATCCAATGTCACAAATGTTTACACCTATGGGTTGTTCTAACAGTTTTATAGTTTCAGGTCTTACATTAAGTTTTGATCCATTTTTAGTTAAATTTTGTATAAGGTATAAAGTCTCAGCACCATTTGTTGAAAAAGATTATCCCTCCCCCACCCCTCCACTGAATTGCTGTAAATCAATTGAATTTAAATATGAGGGCTTGTTTTTAGAAATTTTATTCCAATATGACTTCCTCCCTTTCCCTCATTTTTATTACTGTTGTCATACATGTTACATGTTTATACATTATAAGCCCATCAACACAGTTTTATAGCTATGGCTTTATGCATTGTCTCTTAATTCAGACATGAGAAGCAAAGAATTATGAACAAAAATACATTTATACTATCTTTTATATTTACCTATATAATTATCTTCGGTAGTGTTCTTTATTTCTTCATATGGATTGCAATTACTGTCTTGTGTTCTCTATTTCAGCCTAAAATATTTATTCATTTTAATATTTCTGGTGGGCTGGGCAGATCTGCTAAGAATTCTCTCAGATTTTGTTGATTTTTTTTTCATTTTTGATGTATGGGTTTACTAGATACAGAATACTTGGTTCACAATCCTTTTTTCTTTCAGCACAGTGAATATGTCATGCCTGAGTATGTTTGAATGTGATGTTTATAGGTGTGACTCTCTCTTAGTTTATACTAGTTGAAGTTCATTGAGTTTCCTGGATGTGTGAATAAATGTTTTTCATCAAATTTAGGAATTTGTCAGGCATTAGTTCTTCAAATACTTCTTCTGCCCCTTTCATTTATCTCCTCCTAGAACTCTCATTACACAAACATTGATACCTTCAGTGTTGTCCTACATTTCTCTGAAGCTTTATTTATTTTTCCTCATTCATTATGCTTTCTGTTCCTCAAACTAGATTATCTCAATTGACCTATTTTTAGGTTCACTAATTCTTTCTTATTCCAAGTTGATTCTGATTTTGAACTCCTCTAATGAATTATTCATTACCATTATTTTTCATTTAAACTCTGGAATCAAATTTTTAAATAATCTATATATCTTTATTGATATTCTCTATTTGGTGAGACATTGTTCTCATATATTCCTTTAATTCTTTAGACATGTTTTCTTTAAGTTTTTGCACATATATGAGGAATCTAAAAAAAAAAAGGTTCTGAAGAACCTAGGGGCAGTACAGGAATAAAGATGCAGACATAGAGAATAGACCTGAGGACACAGGGAGTGGGAAGGGTAAGCTGGGACGAAGTGAGAGTGGCACTGACATATATACACTACCAAATGTAAAATAGATAGGTAGTGAGAAGCAGCCACATAACACAGGAAGGTCAGCTCGGTGCTTTGTGGCCACCTAGAGGGGTGCAGTAGGGAGGGTGGGAGGGAGATGCAAGAGGGAGGAGGTATGGTGATATCTGTATACATATGGCTGATTCATTTTGTTATAAAGCAGAAACTAACACACCATTGTAGAGGAATTATACTCCAATAAAGATGTTAAAATAAGTAAATAAAAAAATTTTTAAATGAACATATTTATAGTATTTGATTTAAAGGATTTATCAGTTAAATCTGGTATCTAGGGCTTCTCATGGGCAATTCCTGTTGCCTGATGTTTTTCCTGTGTATGGGCCAGACTTTCCAGTTTCTTTGTATGTCTTGTAATTTTTTTGAAAACTAGATATTTTAAAAATAGTAAGTTCTCAATTCTGGAAATCTAATTACCCCCTCCCAGGGTGTGCTATTGTTGCTGTTGTTTTATGTCATTGTTTGGTCAATGTTGTAATTGTTGGGGTTTGGGAACTTTTCTGGACAAATTATACAAATCATGTGTTCTCTGTAGTGTGTGGCCATTGTAGTATCTTCTCAGTTAACTTAGGGGACAGCTAATGATTAGTCAGAATTCCTTAAATGTCTCAGATGAATAACACTTTGTATGTACCTGGGGTACAACTTCACTACTCAGGGAGTTTATAAATCTGCCTTAGCTTTCACTTCCTGTTTGTAGAGGGCTATGTTTTTTGTTTTATTTTTGTTTTTATGAAGGTCTATTTGTTTTCTGTTTTTAATGTTTATTTTCTTATTAGTTGTCCATTTTATACACATCAGTGTATACATGTCAATCCCAATCTCCAAATTCATCACACCACAACCCCCACCACCCGCCACTTTCCCCACTTGGTGTCCATATGTTTGTTCTCTATTTCTGTGTCTCAATCTCTGCTCTGAAAACCGGATCATCAGACCATTTTCTAGGTTCCACAAATATGCGTTAATATACAATATTTGTTTTACTCTTTCTGACTTACTTCACTCTGCATGACAGTCTCTAGATGCATCCACGTCTCTACAAATTGTGGAGAGCCACCTGAAGAGTATTGCTGGGTCTCAGCAAAGCTGAGACCCCTGAAAAGTACTGCTGGGCCTCAGCAAGGCTGAGACCCTGAAAAGTGCTGTTGTGCCTCAGCAAGGCTGAGAACAATAGTGCCTGCATGGCAGGCACGGGTATGTACGTCATGGGAAAGCAAAGCTTCCCACAGCGTGGATTCTCTCAATTTCCCATGTATATAATAAAAGCTCTGAGTATTTGCTTGTATTAGTACTAATATTCCCATTACTCATGGGGGATTTTAAGAAAGGCTTCTATATAGAGTAAAGTGGGAAAAACCTAAAAATCCCCCTCCAACTACACCAGCTGTTCCTACTTATTGACCTGCATATTGGATTAAAAGTAATGTTATAGGAATGTTTATATTGCAACAGCCTACGTTAATGGAAAAGTTAGATGATATATGACCAAAATGGGGAGTGCAAGATATATTTGGAGTACATTGGTATTGGCACAAGGGAAGTTTAATAAGAAATAAAGTTATGATGAAACACTTTTTAATGGAACATACAGCTGCAACGTTAAAGTTAAACTGTAAACCTGGGTTGTATATTAATAAGTATAAGGGACAATAGATCTATTGTAAATATTTTTAGGAAGATCTAAAGTCTAGATTAAAGATTCAATGTTTACCACCATGGCCCCCAAACCCACCGCTTTGGCTTCCCTGTACCTGTAGTGAGTGGCCACATAAATTGTGTCCACCTGTTAGTATATATTTTCGTGTTTTATGAAAATGTATATAAATAAAATTAAGAAGTTTTAAGAATGCTTTGATGAAATGCTTTTGATTTAATGATGATTAAATATTAAAAAGCTTTAAGAGTCTTTAGGTTAAGCCAAGAGTGAGACGTGACAAGGCTTTTTACCTGCACCACTGAGGCGAAACGTACAAAGAAAAAGGCGCTGACGCAGAGTATGTGGGAGTAAAGCACTGAAGCAAAGCGAACCAAGGAAAAGGACATGACGACTTTTGAGAATTTTGAGGAAACCACAAAGGACGTTTTTTAGCCACAAGGGACAAATGCTCTCAATCACAAGGGACAATTACAGATATAATAAGAAAATTATGTAAACTGCGTGTGTGAAATGCTTATGTAAAAGGTTCTTTTTGGTTTGAGAAAATGATGGTGATGATTGATAAAGTAATAAACTAAAATCAGTTTATTGTTTTGAAAGTATAAAAAGGTATAGTGTGTGCAATAAAGTTCGTCAGAATTCCTGCATCCTAAGAGGTGTTGTGTCTTCTGTCCTCGCCGACTCCGTCTCCCCTCAGGCAATCCTGTTCTGCTGAGGCTGGACCTCGGTAACAAATGACCCAAATTCATTCCTTTTTATGGCTGTGTAATATGACATTGTATATATGCACCACATCTTCTTTATTCATTCATCTGTTGATGGGCATTTAGGTTGCTTCCATGACCTGGCTATTGTAAATGGTGCTGCAATGAATATTGGGGTGCATGTGTCTTTTTGAACTATGGTTTTCTCTGGGTATATGCCCAGTAGTGGGATTGCTGGGTCATATGGTAGTTCTATTTTTAGTTTTTTAGGGAACCTCCATACTATTCTCCATAGTGGCTGTATCAATATACATTCCCACCAACAGTGCGAGAGGGTTCCCTTTTCTCCACAACCTCTTCAGCATTTGTTTTTTGTAGCTTTTCTGATGATGCCTATTCTAAATGGTGTGAAGTAATACCTCATTGTAGTTTTGATTTGCATTTCTTTAATAATTAGTGATGTTGAGCAGCTTTTCATGTGCTTCTTGGCCATCTGTATGCCTTTTTTGGAGAAATGTCTATTTAGGTCTTCTGCCCATTTTTGGATTGGTTGTTTGTTTTTTTAATATTGAGTTGCATGAGCTGTTTATATATTTTTGATATTAATTCTTTGTCCAATGATTCATTTGCAAATATTTTCTCCCATTCTGAGGGTTGTCTTTTCATCTACTTTAAAGTTTCCTTTGTTGTGTAAAAGCTTTTAAGTTTCATTAGGTCCCACTTGTTTATTTTTGGTTTTATTTCCATTTCTCTAGGAGGTGGATCAAAAAAGATCTTGCTGTGGTTTATGTCAAAGAGTGTTCTTCCTATGTTTTCCTGTAAAAGTTTTATAGTGTCTGATCTTTCATTTAGGTCTCGAATCCATTTTGAGTTTATTTTTGTGTATGGTGTTAGAGTGTTCTAATTTCATTCTTTTACCTGTAGCTGTCCAGTTTTCCCAGCACCAATTACTGAAGAGACTCTCTTTTCTCCATTGTATATCTTTGCCTCCTTTGTCATAGATTAGTTGACCATAGGTGTGTGGGTTTATCTCTGGGCTTTGTATCCTGTTCTATTGATCTATATTTCTGTTTTTGTGCCAGTACCATATTGTCTTGATTACTGTAGCTTTGTAGTGTAGTCTGAAGTCAGGGAATCTGATTCCTCCAGCTCCGTTTTTTCCCCTCAAGACTGCTTTGGCTATTCGGGGTATTTTGTGTCTCCATACAAATTTTAAGATTTTTTGTTTTAGTTCTGAAAAACTGCCATTGGTAATTTGATAGGGATTGCATTGAATCTGTAGATTTCTTTTGGGTAGTATAGTCATTTTAACAATATTTATTCTTCCAATCCAAGAACATGGTATATCTCTCCATCTGTTGGTATCATCTTTAATTTCTTTCATCAGTGTCTTATAGTTTTCTGCATACAGGTCTTTTGTCTCCCTAGGTAGGTTTATTCCTAGGTATTTGATTATTTGTGATGCAATGGTACATGGGAGTGTTTCCTTAATTTCTCTTTCAGATTTTTCATCATTAGTGTATAGGAGTGCAAGAGATTTCTGTGCATTAATTTTGTACTCGGCAACTTTACCAAATTCATTCATTAGCTCTAGTAGTTTTCTGTTGACATCTTTAGGATTCTCTATGTATTGTATCATGTCATCTGCAAACAGTGACAGTTTTGCTTCTTCTTTTCCAATTTGTATTCCATTTATTTCTGTTTCTTCTCTGATTGCCGTGGCTAGGACTTCCAACCCTATGTTGAATAATAGTGGTGAGAGTGGACATCTTTGTCTTGCTCCTGATCTTAGAGGAAATGCTTTCAGTTTTTCACCATTGAGAATGATGTTTGCTGTGGGTTTGTTGTATATGACCTTTATTATGTTGAAGTAGGTTCCCCCTATGCCTACTTTCTGGAGAGTTTTTATCATAAATGGGTGTTGAATTTTGTCAAAGCTTTTTCTGTGTCTATTGAGATGATCCTATGGTTTTTATTCTTCAATTTGTTAATATGGTGTATCACATTGATTGATTTGCGTATATTGAAGAATCCTTGCATCTCTGAGATAAATCTCACTTGATCATGGTGTCTGATCCTTTTAATGTGTTGTTGGATTCTGTTTGCTAGTATTTTGTTGAGGATTTTTGCATCTATGTTCATCAGTGATATTGGTCTGTAATTTTTTTTTTTTTTTGTAGTATCTTTGTCCGGTCTTAGTATCAGAGTGTTGGTGGCCTCATAGAATGAGTTTGGGAGTTTTACTTCCTCTGGAAATTTTTGGAAGAGTTTGAGAAGGGTGGGTGTTAGCTCTTCTATAAATGTGTGATAGAATTCACCCATGGAGCCATCTGGTCCTGAACTTTTGTGTGTTGGAAAATTTTAAATCATAGTTTCAATTTCATTACCTGTAATTGGTCCGCTCGTATTTTCTATTTCTTCCTGGTTCAGTCTTGGAAGATTATACCTTTCTAAGAATTTGTCCATTTCTTCCAGGTTGTCCATTTTATTGGCATAGAGTTGCTTGTAGTATAGTAGTCTCTTAGGATGCTTTGTATTTCTGTGGTGTTTGTTGTAACTTCTTTTTCATTTCTAATTTTATTTATTTGAGTCCTCTCCCTCTTTTTCTTGTTGAGTCTGGCTAATGGTTTATCAATTTTGTTTATCTTCTCAAAGAACGAGCTTTTAGTTTTATTGATCTCTGCTATTGTTTTCTTTGTTTCTATTTCATTTAGTTCTGCTATGTTCTTTATGATTTCTATCCTCCTGCTAACTTTGGGTTACGTTTGTTCTTCATTCTCTAGTTCCTTTAGGTGTAATGTTGGATTCTTTATTTGAGATTTTTCTTGTTTCTTAAGGTAGGCTTGTATAGCTTATAAACTTCCCTCTTAGAACTACTTTTCCTGCATCCCATATGTTATGGATCATCGTGTTTTCATTGTCATTTGTCTCTAGGTATTTTCTGATTTCCTCTTTGATTTATTTAGTGATCTCTTGGTTATTTAGTATCATATTATTTAGCTTCCATGTGTTTGTGTTTTTTACATTTTATTCCCTGTAACTGATTTCTAATCTCATAGCATTGTGGTCAGAAAAGTTGCTTGATATGATTTCAATTTTCTTAAATTTACTGAGGCTTGATTTATGACCCAAAATGTTACCTATCCTGGAGAATGTTCCATGTGCACTTGAGAAGAAAGTTTAATCTGCTGTTTTTGGATGGAATGTCCTATAAATATCAATTAAATCTGTCTGGTCTATTGTGTCATTTAAAGCTTGTGTTTCCTTATTAATTTTCTTTTTGGATGATCTGTCCACTGGTGTAAGTGAGGTGTTAAACTCCCCCACTATTATAGTGTCACTGTCGATTTCCTCTTTTAGAGCTCTTAGCAGTTGACTTTTGTATTGTGGTGCTCCTACGTTGGGTGCATATATATTTATAATTGTTATATCTTCTTCTTGGATTGATCCCTTGATCATTACATAGTGTCCTTCCTTGTCTCTTGTAACATTCTTTATTTTAAAGTCTATTTTATCTGATATGAGTATTGCTACTCCAGCTTTCTTTTGATTTCCATTTTCATGGAATATCTTTTTCCATGTCCTCACTTTCAGTCTGTATGTGTCCCTAGGTCTGAAGTGGGTCCCTTGTAGACAGCTTGTATATGGGTCTTGTTTTTGTGTCCATTCAGCAAGCCTGTCTTTTGTTTGGATAATTTAATCCATTCACATTTAAGGTAATTATTGCTATGTATGTTCCTATTACCAGTTTCTTAATTTTGGCGGGTTTGTTTCTGTAGGTCCTTTTCTTCTCTTGTGTTTCCCACTTAGAAAAGTTCCTTTAGCATTTGTTATAGAGCTGGTTTGGTGGTGCTGAATTCTCTTAGCTTTTGCTTCTCTGTAAAGCTTTTGATTTCTCCATTGAATCTGAGTGAGATCCTTGCTGGCTAGAGTAATCTTTGTTGTAGGTTCTTCCCTTTCATCACTTTAAGTGTATCATGCCACTCCCTTCTGGCTTGTAGATTTTCTCCTGAGAAATCAGCTGTTAACCTTATTGGAGTTCCCTTGTATGTTATTTGTCATTTTTCCATTGCTGGTTTCAATACTTTTTCTTTGGCTTTAATTTTTGCCAATTTGATTACTATGTGTCTCGACATGTTTCTCTTTGGGTTTATCCTGTATGGAACTCTCTGCACTTCCTGGACTTGGGTGGCTATTTCCTTTCCCATCTTAGGGAAGTTTTCAACTATAATCTCTTCAAATATTTTCTTTGGTCCTTTCTCTCTCTCTTCTCCTTCTGGGACCCCTATAATGAGAATGTTGTTGTGTTTAATGTTGTCCCAGAGGTGTCTTAGGCTGTCTTCATTTCTTTTCATTCTTTTTTCTTTATTCTGTTCCACAGCAGTGAATTCCAGCATTCTGTCTTCCAGGTCACTTATCCGTTCTTCTGCCTCAGTTATTCTGCTATTGATTCCTTCTAGTGTATTTTTCATTTCAGTTATTGTATTGTTCATCTCTGCTAGTTTGTTCTTTAATTATTCTAGGTCTTTGTTAACATTTCTTGCATCTTCTCGATCTTTGCCTACAGTCTTTTTCTGAAATCCTGGATCATCTTCACTATCATTATTCTGAATTCTTTTTCTGGAAAGTTGCCTATCTCCATTTCATTTAGTTGTTTCTCTGGGGTTTTATCTTGTTCCTTCATCTGTTATATAGCCCTCTGCCATTTCATCTTGTCTGTCTTTCTATGAATGTGGTTTTTGTTCCACAGGCTGAAGGATTGTAGTTCTTCTTGCTTCTGCTGTCTTCCCTCTTTGGATGAGACTATCTGAGAGGCTTGTTGAAGTTTCCTCATGGGAGGGACTGGTGGTGGGTAGAGCTGACTGTTGCTCTGGTGGGCAGAGCTCAGTAAAACTTTAATCCACTTGTCTGCTAATGGGTGAGCCTGGGATACTGCCCTGTTGGTTTTTGGCCTGAGGTGACCCAACACTGGAGCCTACCCAGGCTCTTTGGTGAGGCTAATGGTGGACTCTGGGAGGGCTCACGCCAAGGAGTACTTCTCAGATCTTCTGCTGCCAGTGTCCTTGTCCCTTTGTGAGCCACAGCTGACCCCTCACCTCTGCAGGAGACCCTCCAACACTATCAGGTATGTCTGGTTCTGTCTCCTATGGGGTCACTTCTCCTTCCCCTGGGTCCCAATGTGCACACTACTTTATGTGTGCCCTCTAAAGGTGGAGTCTCTGTTTCCCCCTGTCCTGCCGACATCCTGCAATCAAATCCCACTAGCCTTCAAAGTCTGATTCTCTAGGAATTCCTCCTCCTGTTGCCAGGCCCCCAGGTTGGGAAGCCTGATGTGTGGCTCAGAACCTTCACTCCAGTGGGTGGACTTCTGTGGTATAATTGTTCTCCTATTTGTAAGTCACCCACCCAGCACTTATGGAATTTGATTTTATTGTGATAGCACCCATCTTACTGTCTCATTGTGGCTTCTCCTTTGTCTTTACATGTGGGGTATCTTTTTTGGTGAGTTCTAGTGTCTTCCTGTTGAAGATTGTTCAGCAGTTAGTTGTGATTCTGGTGTTCTTGAAAGAGAGAATGAGAGCATGTCCTTCTGCTCCACCATCTTGAACCAATCTCAGGGCCTCGTTTTTTTAATCAGAGCTGAGTCTGACTGAGGACCTCACATGTTTCCTGGGAAGATATACAGCCCTAAATATGCTTATTGTCATCTAGCTCCCCAGGAGCATGTCAGAGCTTTTCAAAGTCATCTGTGGGCATCTTGATCCCCAGATATTCCTTTAAAATTTGGTTGAGATTTTTTACCATAACTGATATCATAGCCTCAGGTAATTGTGATATCTATCAATTGTAGTTGATTGTTCTCAACAAACACCCTGGGGGTAAGACTTTTCCCACTGAGCCAGATTTGAGACATATCAAATAGAGACTACACTCTGTCACTACGTCTTTTCCAGCAACCTGCAAAAGGTCAAATAGTGACAATGCTTTGGAGATAGAACTTTTAGAAAATCCAGTCTGCACCCTCCAGGGTCTGCAAGACTGCTGGTGTTCAGAGCTAACACTGTAAAAACCGAAGGTTTTCAAAGTAACTATGGAGCTGTAGATGGAATGAGAGGAGGTCAAATAAAAATATTACAGAACCTGATTTTCTTAGCAAGGTTCAGCAGTTTTTCTTCAATACTCTTGCAATTGTTGCATTTGGTTAACTTCAAGAATTTTCAAAATGCTGATTTTTCACAATTCTAGTATTTTCTTTGCTTTTATGGAGGAATGGATTTACAGAATTCCTTACTCCACCTTTCAGGAGGTTACCTTGTATTGTTTGACATTTGAATGTTGAACTAACTTTGTATTCCAGGGACAAACTTCACTTGGTCTTGAGTTACTATCATTTTTATATATTGTGGATTAGAATCAATAGTATTTCTTGTGTAGTTTAGTGTCTATATTAGACATAGATAGAAGATATTTGCTTGTAGTTTTGTTTTAATGTTTTTGTCTAGTTTTAGTATAAGGGTATTGCTGTATGCATGAAAGCAGCTTCAAAGATTTACTGTCTTGTATGGTGCAGAACTTTTGTAGAGCAGATATTAATATTCCTTAAAGGGTGGGTATATTTCATCAGCGAAACCTCCTTGGTCTAAAATTTTCTTTACTGGATGGTGTGAGATAACAGAAAATACATATATTGGTCTCCATCTCTGGTACCTGACACAGGACTCCCAAAACTGTTGTAATATCCTAAGTGATAACAGCACGAGGAGCATCTTTTGTTCTAATATTTAGGTCTTTGACTCTTACTCCTGATACAGAGTTCCTAAATCCCTTGGAACTTCCTGGGCATAACCAAGTTAGACAGAAGTTGTAGTTAACATGGTGACCTATTGCTTGTCATTGGCACATGAAGTGGAGTGCAGTCTCATGGGACTGAGCTCTTAACCTATGGGATCTGACACTGTCTCCAGGTAGATAGTGTCAGAATGTAGTTAAGTTATAGAACATTCAACTGGTGTCACGAAGAATTGCTTGGTGTGGGGAAGAAACCCCACACATCTGGTGTTAGAAGTGTCGTGAGCATGGTAGTAGTGTGAGAATAAAGAAGAAACACACAGAAGTGAAGTTTTCTACACAGAAGCCATTTTACTGTGAATTTAATTCACCAAGTTACCTACTTCTTCTTGACTGTCTTGTGGTAGTTCGTATCTTTCACCACATTTGCACATTTTCTATCATTTTGTCAAATTTACGGACTTAGGGCTTCCCTGGTGGCGCAATGGTTGAGAGTCCACTTGCCGATGCAGGGGACATGGGTTCGTGCCCCAGTCTGGGAAGATCCCACATGCCATGGAGCGACTAGGCCTGTGAGCCATGGCCACTGAGCCTGTGCATCCAGAACCTGTGCTCCACAACGGGAGAGGTCACAGTAGTAAGAGGCCCACGTACCACAAAAAAATAAATAAATAAAAATAAAAAAATTTATGGACTTAATATTATTTTTCTCTTTTTGTGAATCAGTTTGGGTAGAGAATTATCAGCTTTATTTATATTGTGAAATAATCCATTTTTGTTTTCATTATTTTGTCTATTCTTTTTTGTTTTCAATTTTTCAATTTTATAAATTTCTGCTCATCATTATTATTTCCTCTGCTCTACTTGCTTAAGGTTTAAAATGCTTTTCCTTTTCTGGTTTCTTAAGTTGGAAGTATAGATCATTGATTTCAGACCTTTTCTTATTTTCTACTACTATTTTTTTCCTTGACTTATGATGGGATTACATCCCAATAAACCCATTGTAAATTGAAAATATTGTAAGTTGAAAATACAAAAAACATTTAATATGTCTAACCTACCAAACGTTAGCTTAGCCTAGCCTTCCTTAAACATACTCAAAACATTTACATTAGTCTATAGTTGGGCAAAATCATCTAACACAAAGACTATTTTATAATAAAGTATTGAATAGCTAATATAATTTATTGAATGTTGTACTGAAAGTGAAAAACAGAATGGTTGTATTGGTACAGAATGATTGTAAGTGTATCACATTTTTACCCTCACGATTGCATGGCTGACTGAGAGATGCTGTTCACTACCACTGCCCAGCATCTTGAGAGAATACAACCACATATTGATAGCCTGAGAAAAGATCAAATTTCAAAATTCTAAGTACAGTTTCCACTGAATACCCATCACTTTTGTATGATCATAAAGTCAAAAAATCATAAGTAGAACCATTGTAAGTCAGGGATCATCTGCATAAGTATTTAAGAATTTAGTGCAATACAGTTTGTCCTAAGTACTGCTTTAGTGGCATCCTATAAATTTTGAAATGTTATATTTTTATTTTCATTCAAGTTATTTTTAAATTTTGTTTTGATTCATGGGTAATTTAGAAGTGTGCCATTTATTTTTTTCAAATATTTGGGGACTTTGCAGCTATCTATTTTAATTGAAATATAGTCGACTTATAATGTGTTAGTTTCAGGTGTAAAGTGACTCAGATTATTTTCCATTATAGGTTATTAAAATATAGTGAATATAGTTCCCTGTGCTACACAATAGGTACTTGTTGTTTATCTATTTTATATACAGTAATGTATATATGTTAATCCCAAACTCCTAATTTATCCCTCTCCCCCTTTCCCTTTGGTAACCCCAAGTTTGTTTTCTATGTCTGTGGGTCTATTTCTGGTTTGTAAATAAGTTCATTTGTATCTTTTTCTTTAGATTCCACATATTAGCAATATCATATGATATTTGCCTTTCTCTGTCTGAATTACTTCACTTAGTATAATAATTTTGCACAACTATCCATATTGCTGCAAATAGCATTATTTCATTACTTTTATGGCTGAATAATATTCCACTGTGTGTATGCATATAGATATATATATATAGATATATCGATATTTCACATCTTCTTTAACCATTCATCTATCAATGGACATTTAGGTTGCTTCCACATCTTGGCTATTGTAAATAGTGCTGCTATGAGCATCGGGCTTCATGTCTCTTTTCAAATTAGAATTTTCATCTTTTCTGGCTATATGCCCAGAAGTGGGATTGCTGGATCATATGGTACTATGGAGAACAGTATGGTGGCTCCTTAAAAAAACTAAAAATAAAGTTACTCTATTATCCTGCAGCTATCTTGCAGTTACTGATTTCTAGGTTAATTCCCTTATGGTTATAGGACACTCCTTGTATGATTTCAGTTCTGTAAATTTGTTGAGTTTTATACTATAGAACATACTTTGCTCTATCTTGGTAAATGTTCTATATGCACTTTAAAATAATCTCTATTGATATTCTGGGGTGTAGTGTTCATAAATATTGTCATATTGGTAGATTATGATTTTTTGGATATTCTGTCTTATTCCATTGATTACTGAAAGTGGATTTTTTTCCAATATAATTGTGAACTATCCTATTTCTCCCTTTAGTTCTATCATTTTTTGCTTCATGTATTTTTAAACTCTGTTAGATGCATATACATTTAGGACTGTTGTGTCTTCTTGGTGAATCAATCTATTTACCATAATGTAATATTTCCCTTCATCCCTGATATTTTTATTGTTCTGAAGTTTACTTGTCTAAGATAGCCATGCTAGGTTTATTTTGATTAATGCATGCATGGCACTTATTTTTCTATCTCTTTACTTTCAACCTATTTATCTCCTCATATTTAAAAGTCTCCTTATAGACAGAATATAATTGGATCTTTTCTTTAAAAATATTCTCTCTGCCAATGACATTAATTTATGTGTTTAGACCATAGTTTGGCAAACTTATTTTATGAAGGGACAGATGGTAAATATTTAAAATTTTCAGGCCTTATGGCTCCTTTCCAAAGTACTTAACTCTGCTGTTATTCCATGAAAGCAACCATAGAAATAGGTAAAAGTATGATAATGAATGTGCTCCAATAACTTTATTTACAAAAGCAGATAGCAAAACAGATTTGGCCTGTAGTCTGTAGCTTTACAATTCCTGATTTAGAACATTTACACTTAATGTAATTACTAATATTGTTGGCATTAAAGCAACAGGATCTTATTTGTTTTCTCTTCATTGCATCTGTTCTATATTTCTTTTTTCCATCTTTCTGCCTACTTTTGGATTGAGTGTTTTTATTATTGCATTTTATCTCCAATAGTGACTCATTATTTTTACTTCTTTTTAACTTTTTGAGGAATTTTCCTGATGCTTACAATATATATCTTTAATTAATCATATCTACTTTCAAGAAATATTATACTTTACATATACTGCATGGACCTTTCAACAGTATACTTCTAATACCTCACCCCCCCATATTCTGTGCTTTTATTGTCATATATTTTATTTTTATATGGGACATGAACTACAACAGATTGCTACTATTTTTCCTTTAGAGTATCAATTACCTTCCTGAAGAGGGGATCTCTGAGTTTTTGGAACTGTGGTTTGAATATTTTCATTAATTTTGGAAAAATCTTGGGCAGTATGTCTTCAAATATTTCTTCCAGCTCATTTGCTCTCACTTCTCCTCTTGAGTTCCAATTATCTGTATGTAAGATCATTTGTTATTTTCTCACAGCTCTTCAGCACTTTCTTCTTTGCTCTCTCTCTCTTTTTTCACTCTTTTTTTCTTTCTATGCTTTATTGGGTAATTTCTATTGACCCTCCAAGTTCACTGATTCTACCCCTGGGGGCTTACCACAGAATGGCTCTTCATCGATCTCAGGCTCCCTATTTATGAGACACAAAGCTCTTCCTCCAAACACATCAATTCACCATTTAATTGATTCTTTTAACAAATATTTATTAAGCTCCCACTGTTTATCAAGCAGTGTGCAAGGTGTTTGACATCAGTGAGCTACTGAGGCATAGTTGCTGCCCTAATGAGCCTAAAATCTAGTGACATAAAACAAAAATCAAACCATCACAGTAATGGATGTCTAATCACAAGCAGAGAAAAATGATCTGAATAAATATGACACCATGAGAACCTATACTGAAGTAATCTGACCTAGACTTGCAGGGTGTGGATTTGAGGGTAAAAGTGAAGTTATATAGGGAAATTTATTTGACTAAGTTATATATAAGTTGAGCTCTGAAGAAAGAAAATATGTTTATTAATGATGATTAGGGAGCCGGTAGATGTGTGAAGAATTGTGAAATGAGCTAGTAGCTTATGCAAATGCCCTATTTTGCAAGACAGTAAAAGCACATTTAAATAACTTAAAATGCATCTGGAGTGACGAGAGCAATGGAGAGTGTGGCTGGAGATAAGGCTGGAAGAATGGATAGAGTCCAGACCATGCATGGCCATGTAAACCATGTTAGGTTTTGTCTGTATTCTAAAAGTATTTTGAAACCATTTAAGGATTTCCAGTAGAGAGTTACCTAATGAGATTTGCATTTTGTAAATATCAGTTTGGCTTCAGTGATATAAAAAATGTAGAGGAGTCCTGAAGAGAAGCTGGGAGTTAGGAGATTCTTGCAGTACTAACTCAAGAGAAAGTTTATAGTAGCTTAGAATCAGGGAGGGAAGTGGCAGTGGAGAATGAGAGACATGGATGGGTTTGAGAGATACTGGGAAGTAAAGTAAACAGGATTAATGACAGATTGTAGAAGAAGTAGCTGTGAGAGAAAATGAGTTGTCAGGGCTGAATCCAGGGTTTCTAGGTTTATGGTGGTGTCCTTTAAATGAAATAGAGAGCAATGGAAGATCATCAGGTTCAGGGATGCAGGATGACCAAGTTTCATCTTGTTCCTGTAGTGTTTAAATTTCCTTAGAAGCAACCTAGAGGATATGCCACTTAGATAAATGGATTTATAATTATGGACTGCAGAAGAAAGTCCTATGATGAAAATAAAGATTTGACAGAGGACACCATTTAAGTGGTCAGTACAGTTTCAGACCTGGATGAGTTTGCCTAAGAGAATATAAAACAAGAGAATAAGAGGGCATGGGATTCAAAGTGGATGAACTGCAATACTTAATTAATGGATAGAGAAAATGAGCCTGCAATGAAGATAGAAAAGGAGTGCCCAGTTAAACTCCCCAAAGTTATAAAAGAGGGGCTGTTCCATTTGCTTTTGTGAGGAAGCCAAAGGACAAGAATATTTCATAATATTAAGTGTAGTCAGAAGAGTCAAACACTGCTAAGAAGTCAAGCAACCAATCAACTATATGCCAATGAAATGGACAACCTGGAAGATATGGACAAATTCTTAGAAAAGCCCAACCTTCCGAGACTGAACCAGGAAGGAATAGAAAATATAAACAGATAATTCACAAGCACTGAAATTGAGACTGTGATTAAAAATCTTCCAACAAACAAAAGCCCAGGACCAGATGGCTTCACAGGCAAACTCTTATCAAATATTTGGAGAAGAATAGCACCTATCCTTCTCAACCTCTTCCAAAATATACCAGAAGGAGGAACACTCCTAAACATATTCTATGAGGCCACAATCACCCTGATACCAAAACCAGACAAAGATGTCACAAAAAAAGAAAACTACAGGCCAATATCACTGATGAACACAGATGCAAAACTCCTCAACAGAATACTAGCAAACAGAATCCAACAACACATTAAAAGGATAATACACCATGATCAAGTGGGGTTTATCTCAGGAATCCAAGGATTCTTCAATATATGAAAATTAATCAGTGTGATAAACCACATTAACCAACTGAAAAATAAAAACCATATGATCATCTCAATAGATGCAGAAAAAGCTTTTGACAATTTCAACACCCATTTATGATAAAAAGTCCCCAGAAAGTAGGCATAGAGGGAACTTAACATAATAAAGGCCATATATGACAAACCCACAGGCAACATCATTCTCAATGGTGAAAAACTGAAACCATTTTCACTAAGATTAGGAACAAGACAAGGTTGCCCATATTCACCACTATTATTCAACATACTTTTGGAATTTTACCCACAGCCACCAGAGAAGAAAAAGAAATAAAAGGAATACAAATCGGAAAAGAAGTACAGTTGTCACTGTTTGCAGATGACATAATACTATACATAGAGAATCCCAAAGACACCACCAGAAAGCTACTAGAGCTAATCAATGAATTTGATAATGTAGCAGGATACAAAATTAATGCACAGAAATCTCTTGCATTCCTATACACTAATGATGAAAAATCTGAAAGAGAAATTAAGGAAACACTCCCATTTACCATCGCAACAAAAAGAATAAAATACCTAGGAATAAACCTACTTAAGGAGACAAAAGACCTGTATGCAGAAAACTATAAGTCAATGATGAAAGAAATTAAAGGTGATACAAATAGATGGAGAGATATACCATGTTCTTTGATTGGAAGAATCAACATTGTTAAAATGACTATACTATCCAAAAGCAATCTACAGTTTCAATGCAATCCCTATCAAACTACCACTGGCATTTTTCACAGAACTAGAACAAAAAATTTCACAATTTGCATGGAGACAAAAAAGACCCCGAATAGCCAAAGCAATCTTGAGACAGAAAAATGGAGCTGGAGGAATCAGGCTTCCTAACTTCAGACTATACTACGAAGCTACAGTAATCAAGACAGTATGGAACTGGCACAAAAATAGAAATATAGATCAATGGAACAGGCTATAAAGCCAAGAGATTAACCCATGCACATATGGTCACCATATATAATGGAGGCAAGACTATAAAATCGAGAAAAGACAGCCTCTTCAATAAGTGGTGCTGGGAAAACTGGACAACTACATGTAAAAGAATGAAATTAGAACATTCCCTAATACCATACACAAAAATAAACTCAAAATGGATTAAAGATCTAAATGTAAGGCCAGACACTATAAAACTCTTAGGGGAAAACATAGGCATAACACTCTATGACATAAATCACAGCAAGATCCTTTTGACCCACCTCATAGAGAAATAGAAATAAAAACAGAAATAAACAAATGGGACCTAATGAAACTTAAAACTTTATCACAGCAAAGAAAACCATGAAGAAGATGAAAAGACAGCCCTCCGAATGGGAAAAAAATATTTGCTAATGAAGCAACTGACAAAGGATTAATCTCCAAAACTTACAAGCAGCTCATGCAGCTCAATATCAAAAAAACAAACAACCCAATCCAAAAATGGGCAGAAGACCTAAATAGACATTTCTCCAAAGAAGATATACAGACTGCCAAGAAACACATGAAAGGATGCTCAACATCACTAATCATTAGAGAAATGCAAATCAAAACTACAATGAGGTATCATCTCACACCGGTCAGAATAGCCATCATCAAAAAGTCTCCAAACGATAAATGTTTGAGAGACTGTGGAGAAAAAGGAACCCTCTTGCACTGTCGGTGGGTACGCAATTTGATACAGCTACTATGGAGAACCGTATGGAGGTTTCTTAAAATCTAAAAGTAGAACTACCATACGACCCAGCAATCCCACTACTGAGGATATACCCTGAGAAAACCGTAATTCAAAAAGAGTCATGTACCACAATGTTCATTGCAGCTCTATTTACGATAGCCAGGACATGGAAGCAACCTAAGTGTCCATCGACAGATGAATGGATAAAGAAGATGTGACCCATATATACAATGGAATATTACTTAGCCATAAAACACAACAAAATTGAGTTATTTGTAGTGAGGTGGATGGACCTAGAGTCTATCATATAGAGTGAAGTAAGTCAGAAAGGGAAAAACAAATACCGTTTGCTAACACATATATATGGAATCTAAAAAATTGGGGCAGGGCAGGAATAAAGATGCAGATGTAGAGAATGGGGTTGAGGACATGGGTAGGGGGAAGTGTAAGCAGGGATGAAGTGAGAGAATGGGATGGACTTATATATACTACCAAATGTAAAATAGATCGCTAGTGGGAAGCAGCCACATAGCACAGGGAGATCAGCTCAGTGCTTTGTGACCACCTAGAGGTGTGGGATAGGGAGGGTGTGAGGGAGAAGATATGGGGATATATGTATATGTGTAGCTGATTCACTTTGTTATAAAGCAGAAACTAACACACCATTGTAAAGCAATTATATTCCAATAAAGTTGTTAAAAAAGAAGTCAAGCAAGATGTAGACTGAGAAATGTTTATTAGGATTAGAGACACAAAGTCACTAGTGACCTGAGGAAGAGAAATTTAACTTGAGTGGTAAGGGAAGAAATTGAATTATGTTCAATTGAGGAGTGGGGGAGACTTTGCTTGTGAATAGGTGGAAAGAGGGTGGTAGCTGGAAGAAATACAGAATTAAAGAAGATTGTTTTCAGTAGGCAAGGTTTGTCATTGAGTTGAATAATAAAAATACTTTTAATTCTGAAATAATGATATTTATGATTTTGTGGACATGGGTTTTTGGCTAAATACACTAAAGAAAGAGGCAATATATAGAAAATGCTTCTCTTAACAGCATTATTGGTCAACAAGGCACAGCTTTGTGTGTTTCTGGTCACTTTCTTTCCCATAGCCCTTAGGTCTCAACTTTCCACACCCTTTAAGTGAGTCAGTTACCATTTATCTAGTTACATTCCATCCACCAAAATTCTGTCAACACTTCTAAAATGCTGTTGCCTTTTACCTCCTTTTCTATTCTCTTTGTCCTTGTGAATTTAAACTTTTTGTACCTTCATTGTAGTGTTTCATAAGGGCATGTTTTAGTTGCCATGTTAGCTAGAAATTTGCTTACATTTTAAGACTTGAGCAAATCATTAAAAAAAAAAACAGTGTTGTTAAGTGTAATTTGACAAAATAATTCCTTCTAAAGTAATACATCTTATAATTAGTTTCATTTCAGATGACTGCAGCTTCATGACTTTTTAACCAAAAATTTGTTCATCCTTCTGTCAAACATTATGAAACTGTTGAAAGGTGATTCTTAAAAAAATCATTTTACCTAATAATTGGTTTTTATATTTGGATGCTTAATTGTCTTGAACATGTTAGCAACTTCTTGTGAATCAAATGCATAGCTCCACTTAAAATTGGTGTCATTGTTACACCAAATAAATTAATGCTTTAATCATATAACTTATATTCAAGGAACTTACAAAGAAAACTAAATGGCAGTACAGAATGAAAGAATGGCTCCAAATTACAATTTGAAAGAATTCAATACCTTAGAGCTGAAAGTGAAGTTCATATGACAATAAAACTGTTAGAGATCTATCAATGCATTTCAAAGGACTGGGTATTCTAAACATCTACTTTTGTAATGACATGCCAGTGGATGAGAAATCACAGTTTATGGGGGTTTTCTCCCATTTAAATTTCTGTGGTAGGACTGAATAGATTTTTTTTTTTTTTTTCTTTTTTTTTTTGCGATACGCGGGCCTCTCACTGTTGTGGCCTCTCCCATTGCAGAGCACAGGCTCCAGACGTACAGGCTCAGTGGCCATGGCTCACGGGCCCAGCCGCTCCATGACATGTGGGATCTTCCCGGACCGGGCCACGAACCCGTGTCCCCTGCATCGGCAGGTGGACTGTCAACCCCTGCGCCACCAGGGAAGCCCTGAATAGATATTTTTATGAAGTCAAATTTTTATGGTTTAATTTAGAGTGAAGGACAGAGTAGATAATACACACAAGTACAGTAAAGATACACATATATAAATGCAGGGGAAAGAATAATGATTTTATTATATTTTCAAGGAGATATCAGAATAAATTCATGTAGACCAACCCTTTGAGAAAACTCACAATCTTAATTAAAACATATAGTTACATGGGTTTGACCTTTTCTTCTGCTTTTTAAAAATAAATATATAAGAAAGACAGAGGTTGGCTGCAATTTTGCATTATAACCAAGAACAAAAAAAGTATATAGTCCTGTTTTCTGATTGATGCCAAAAATCTTGGCTCTCTGTGCACCGACGCCAAACAGAAATACGGAGACAGAGTTTTGGAGGAAAAGAAATAGAGAAGCTTTATTCTTTGCTAGGCAAACAGGGAAAACAACAGGCTAGCGCCTCAAGAACTGTGCCCCCTCTCTGGGGAATTAGGAGAGGTCTTATAGTCTGCGGTCTGTGACAGGTGATAAGGATCAAAGCAGTGATGGCCTTGTATTCTGCTTTCTTTTGCAAAAATTTAAAATGGTCACAGTTGGCATCAGGCAGCCTGGTAAATGGGTCTGGCAGCCCAGTAAGTGGGTCTGTTCATCATTGGGTTATCAGTCCACAACCTACTTTCTGAATGCATAATGCTATAAGGGGTTATTTGCTACAAGGGAGTGCAGGGAGTGTAAACACCAGGTGAAGGACGTAATTCACAGGGGATCAGAGAATGTTAGGGGCAGGATGTAATTCACAGAGTTAGGGAGTGATAGGTGCAGGATGTGATTCACATAGTGTCAGAGAGTGTTAGAGGTTAGCTTTGTGAAGGACAAATCTAGTTACAGACAATACAGATTAGTAACAGTTAAAATAAAACTAGGATTGATTAACTCTTTCAGGCCAGTTTATGTCGTTTCTATAGCCTGCCCATAGTTCTTTTATTTTCCTTGTTTGTCAGAAAAGCAAAAACTTCATTTCTATTTTTGCTGCAACATGACAAGGACACAGGGGCTTGTACATGGTTTCATGACTTCTTCCTTGTTTGACCATAGATTTACAAATAGGCCCCACTAACTCTTAGGAGCAATGCAATCCATATTACCTATGAGCCCTCTTTAATCTTAACAAATAGACCTGATCATCAAGGAAGAGGTTTTAGAGCCTGAGGCTTAAAAAAAAAGTTAATAAAACAAACAAAACAACCTCAGACAACCTACAGACATTGAGTCAATACCCTTTCCAATGGGTACATTACAAGATAGTGAATGAACCTCAGACAGCTATTCAAAGTCAGGATGAAGTAGGATGGCTGAAAAAAAGGTAAAATAAATGCTTAAAAGTGTAAGGAAGCATACCCTTTCTATGGTCAGTTAGGTTATACTAGCAGCTCTGCTGAAGAAAGTCAGTATTCAGGGCAGTCATGGTCATCCAGGGTAATGATTTGAAACAATTTAGTCTGAAAGGTTGACAACATTTTCTGATTTCAACTGCTAACCTGACTGGATTTCTAAGCATAGTCTGTTAACCCAAGTTCGTATGCCCAACGCACAGTGAGGCCGAACAAAGTGAAATGTCGGAGTTTGGAGCAGAAAAAGGTTTATTGCAAAGCCATGAAAGGAGATGAGGTGGCTCATGCCCTAAAAAGCCCCGAGATCCCTGAAGGGTTTAAGCAAAGAATTTTTAAAAGCCAGGTGAGGGAATGGGGTGCAGGGTATGTGATCAGCTTGTGCACAATTCTCTGATTGTATGATGGTGAGGTAGCAGGGTAGTGTCACGGGGTTAACATTATCAGTCGTTAAGCTCCAGGAGGCCTGGGGCTCTGTGCTCATGGTCATCAAGTAGTTAGCATCTTCCACTTGCTGGAGACGGGGGAGGCCTACATCCGCAAAACAACTCAAGAAATGTGCATCAAATACTATTATCTAGGTACTCAGAGAGGAGCCAAAGCAGAGAATATGGGGGAAGGCCTGTCCCGGGAAGGCCCCCATGGGGTCCTACTCAGTTACAAGTTTGTTGTCCTAAATTCCTTATTGCTATGTTTTGCCCATCTGTCAGGATAACAAGCGCCCAATTGCACTGTCCCAATGAATAGCTTAAGTAGGAAAAATGGGCCCCAACACAAAGCTTAACACCTCCTCTAAGGCTTGATGAGATATATGCATACATTTTATGCATATTATAAAAATCCAGATCTTTAAAACATCATTGTAATGACTGATTGAGTAAGAGGTTTTTAAGTGAGATTGGGCCAGATAGAGAAAGCACTACTTATACAAGGTAAATTTGACAAGTCATATAATATAATGTAGTTTATGTTAGGTAGTTAGTCAAACATTAGCAACAAGGAGGTGACAGTGGCAGAAGGACAAGAGGGGAATAATCAATTCACACCCCTACCATCTGGGGACCCTCCCCTGACCCGACCCAGAACGGGTGAAACTATGGTCTTGTGGTGGGCAATTTATCCTGATAAAGAGGGAGCACAGTAACATGAGGGAAATTCCCCGGGCTGCACATGCCCAGACCAGACAGGCATATAACCTATAGTAAACGTAAACTCGTTATACCATTATTATAATAAAATCTGCATAAGATTTTGCCCCCCCCCCCCGCCACCGTGGGCTTTCCTTATCAAATCAAGGGTAAGGGCATGCTCAGTAATAAACTTGTTATATAGCTCAGGACTGTCAATCAAATAATGCTCTCCTGTCACTCACCCATGATCGTGCCCAGCCTCGTCACAGAACGCTCCTTATAAACACCTTAAGCCTGTACAGGAGGGCTGGCTTCACTTCACAGAAACAGCCCACTCTCTCTCTGAGAGTGTAACTATGCTTACAGGCTGGTTTCACTTCACAGAAACAGCCCACTCTCCCTCTGAGAGTGTAACAATGCTTTAATAAACTGCTTTGCACTTAAGCCTGAAGTGATAGTCTACAATTCTTTGCTTGCTATCACAAGGACCGAGATTGCTGGTCCAGGTCTTCCATTGACCTCCTCAGTTGAAGCCATTTGATACAATGCATGCCAACCTGGTAACAGTTTATAAAATTATTTGTTCATATATATTCATTGCTTCTTGAAATTAGGTTTTGTCGCAGTTTTGCCAATTTTGGATTAGAAATATGTGTATGAGATTTAGTTTTTAATTGTAACTGACAATATTATATTACTATGCAAGACAAAATAAAAGAGCAAAGTGCGATTTTGTTAAATGGGAAATGGTGCTTATTAAACCCTTCTCTTGGGGATTCATAATGTATAATATTAGCATGTTAACACACTGAGAAGTCCTGCAGCTAAAGAAACCCTGTTTAAAGTGCTTCAAAGTTAAATCACTGTACTTTCACAAAGACTTTTTACATTATAGAAGGTTTTTTTTTGTTTTCTGCTTTTTTATTGCCAGCTGGAATTGTCTCAAATAAATCAAATACTTATCAGTCCACCCACTTTATATATAGTTAGGATTGCCTGGAATAATATTAAATTATATATGACAAAGCCATGCTATTATAGCCAGATTTTTAAGAAAACTCTGCCAAAGTTATCTTCATGAACAATTTTGCTTGATACTGACATAATGCTGAATTTTAAATGCATTAGTCAATGACTATATTTATTACTGTTGAAACGTTTTACTTTCATTGATCTTAATATAAAGCCCAGACGTTCTAACTTTCAACTATTAGGTTTTATGAATGTAAGTTTCACTACAGACCCCAAGGTTAATTTTTGTGTAGGACTATCACCTCTAATCTTCTATCATCCTCTTAATATGTATGGCTGACTCCATATCTCATGTGACTGCATTAACCTTGTGCTAAGGGAAGTTCAAGGTCTTGATGTTTCCATTCTACCCAGGTTTCTGCATTGAACCTGTAATGTCTAGCTTTATACTAAAATGTAAGAATAGACAAGACAGAAACCTGTATATAAAACACTTATTAGCTTTAAGGTTATCATATAATTTATTTCCCCAAATAATAGAGTGAGTGTTAAATACTAAAGTTCTGGTTGCTCTATGATTTTGCTCATATAATGGAGTTACAAACCTCCATGGTAATGATGATTCTCCACCAAAATCTCCCTTTTTTTAATTAAAAAAAATTGGAGTATATTTGATTTACAATGTTGTGTTAGTTTCAGGTGTACAGCAAAGTGATTCAGTTATACATATACATATATTTTTTCTTTTTTAGATTCTTTTCTCATACAGGCTATCACAGAACATTGAGTAGTGTTCCCTGTGCTATACAGTAGGTCCTTGTTTGTTATCTATCTTATATAGAGTAGTGTGTGTGTTCATCCCAAGCTTCTGATTTATCCCCCCCCACACGTTTTCCCTTTGGTAACCATAAGTTTGCTTTCAATATCTATAATTCTGTTTCTGTTTTGTAAATAAGTTCATTTGTCTCTTTTCTTTTTTTTAAAATAGATTCCACATATGACTGATATCATATGATATTTGCCTCTCTCTGACTTACTTCACTTAGTATGACAATCTCTAGGTCCATCCACATCTCTGCAAATGACACAATTTCATTCCTTTTTATGGGTGAGTAATATTCTATTGTATATATGTACCACTTCTTTATCCATTCCTCTGCTGATGGACATTTAGGTTGCTTCCATGTCCTGGCTATTGTAAATAGTGATGCAATGAACATTGGGGTGCATGTATCCTTTTGAATTATGGTTTTCTCCAGATATATGCCCAGGAGTAGGATTGCTGGATCATATCGTAGCTCTATTTTTAGTTTTTTAAGGAACCTCTATACTGTTCTCCATAGTGGTTGTATCAATTTACATTCCCAAACACTGCCCTTAGGCATGGAGTTCTCAATGTTCCAAATAAGGTCTACCACCTCTGGCAGAGACTTAGTGCTCCTTGCACGGGAATGGAGACTGGGCTCCCTCAGTTCCAGGAGTGATAACCCAGTTCTACAAGTAAGCATTGTGGGGAGTGGATGGCAACTCCTCAGCTTCTTGGCTTGCCCCTTCTGGCATAGAACCTTCACCCTATAAGCAAGTTGGGATAGAGGCCCACAATGTTCTCAGCTTGCTATAGCTGCATACGAGAAAAAGTTTCTGCAATATGGGGCTGGGGAAAAGGGAATGAAAAATGCTTACAGCTTGCCTCTCTCAGGGTTGAACTGTCATGTCAGACTGGAAGTAGAAGGGAGAGAGAGCCTGTCTTCTTGACTGCACATGCTCAGAGTAGGGTCTTAGCTCAAATACAGAGCTAGGGGTTGAGGAGTCCACCTGCATATGAAAATTCAATGTGTAATCTTTCAGACCCAACTACAGGCAATTGCAAAGGCTTTGCTTGGCAGACCACATGGGGGAAAGCTACCCTCCCCACCCCAAATGTGGTGCACAGTCAGCACATTACAATCTCTGGAGAGAGTTGCAGTCAAAGACTAAGGTAACCCCTGGGCCAGCCATGCTTATATACATATCTGCCTTCCCAGCCAAGGTGCCTCCATTCAGAGGCTTTCACATCTGGGGGCCTCCACTGAGGCACCTCTGCTAAGACCTCCTTATAAGGGATCTTTGACTAAGATACTTTTTATTTCACTGTCAGTATATTTAATATCTGGCTCACACCTAGACTTTCCCCCTCTCCTGAGTCCTAGTTCTCAAGGTCCATAAAGCAGTAGGAACATTTTGTTCTGGGCTCCTTGGCAGTGAGATGATTCCCCCTACCTGCACTGCATGCCATCTGACTGACGCTTACCTGGGTGCTTCCCTGGGGAAAAAATGGAACAGTAAGGAGCCAGCACTTTTTTCCTTTGCCTCTTGTCTGCACTATCATGGTAAGTGAATAAAAACTGGATTGTTATTTTCAGTTTGACTTCTTGTGCTAATAGATCACCTAAACACCTGGTAGCTAGACAGGGGTGGTGAGTAATGGAGCAGGAAGTCATGGCTAAAATGTCAGAGATTCATATTTTTCTTACTGAGATTTAGTAAATTTTCTTGAAGGAACGTTTCTCCACTTGCTATATGCCCTTAGCACAGTTTCCAAAGAATTTAAATGACTGTTTTCTACAATTTTTATCAGTTAGATTGTAATTTTGCTGGGGAGAGAGTCTACCTAGTTCCTAACTCCATCATTCCAGAAGTTATATTTATATTCCAAAGTTATATTCTTGCTAAAGGTGATAATTATATTACCTCCAAACACGCAGACTTTTTCCTAAAAAACAAGTTTTGAAAATTCTCAAACCAAAAACTGACTTACTTAATGTCAAAGGTAAAGCAAAATTGAATCATTTGAGCTTGTTAAAATTAAATACAAAATGAAGACCAGACTTGAAAATTTCCTGAGCAGATAAAACAATTTAAGCCACACATGCAAAATTAAAGGTAGCTTATTTCATGAACATAAGTGAAACTTAGTCTCTTTCTTATAAATGCCTCTGATAATCATCAGAGAAACTTAAATCATCTTTCTGGAAATGGTATAATGATTTTTAACCAATTCCCTGCCGTCTGGAATCCCTCATTGTAATAACTAATCATTGTAAAGGTTTAACAACTTCCTCACTTTCACTTTATAGGCCATTCTGTAACATGATGCTCCTGAGCTTCATATCAGTTTTAAATTTGAATGCTACTGATTGGTGAGCTGTTCTTATATGCACAATAATCTCTTACTAAATACTATTTATTGATTTGGTGGTTTTAATTTTTCTATTTCTGGATTTCTGACAGGCTGATGTGTTTATGTGTTGGATGCCATGAGGCAATAAGAGGGCAAAGGACAATGGTGTACCAGGCAATTATTGCTACATTCAAGAATAGTACAGTATTCAAAGCATAGGTATCACTAATATACATGCTATAGTTTAAAATAGGTTCTCCTTACATAGGCCAAAAGTATACTTCCAATAGCTTTGAGAGTTATTTCCAGGATGACACATTTGAAGTTATTTGCCAGTACACCAAAGAGAAGCAACACTGCTTCCTCCAAATAAGAAGACATTAGACCTTCTCCTAGAGCTACTGAGAATGAGTGTCATTTGCCAACTCCACTGCATTGTGATTTTTTTTTTTTTTCGGTACGTGGGCCTCTCATTGTTGTGGCCTCTCCCATTGTGGAGCACAGGCTCTGGACGCACAGGCTCAGCGTCCATGGCTCACGGTCCCAGCCGCTCCGTGGCATGTGGGATCTTCCCAGAATGGGGCACGAACCCGTGTCCCCTGCATCGACAGGCGGACTCTCAACCACTGCGTCACCAGGGAAGCCCTGCATTGTGATATTTTTGATGAAATATGGGGACTGTGTTTTATACATCTTTGTATTCCCTTCACAGCTTTTGCATTATACTCCCTAGGAACCAAAATACGTGATGGCTGTTAAATTGAATTTTATCTTTTCCAAGATAAAAAAGAATTTAGACTCAGGCATAATGGCACCTACTCTTACTTGTCATAGTTATGATAATTGAATAAACATTTGATTTCATGGTAAATATTTGGAGATTCATCGATATGTGTTTTGTTGTGTTTTATGCTCCTTGCAGTCTCTTGTTTGGAAATAACTGAAACATCTTAAAACACCATTGAAAGCATTGTGTATCTCCTACTGAAAGCTGGAATCCATATTTTTTTTAAAAAGTACTGCATTTTTTCTAACATTTTTAGCACTATCTCGTGATATGCTAAGATTTCTAAGCAAAACATTAATCCATGTTGAAGTACTGTAGATTTAAATGCCTACATTCAGGATAACAGTTTTATAGCCTTCACTCACTTACCTCGTTAGTAGGCCAGAAGACAGATAGGCAGTCTGTCCCCACATTAATCCATTAATCAGACGATTTATAGAATTCACCATATTCAAGTATTTCTGATTTTTGCTAATACTTGATTGTTTTCTTTAGTTCAGATTTAAAGTGTATAGGTATTTTGGGGTATAACATGACCACAGGGTGGATCAACATAAAAACAAAATTTCTAAGCAGTTTAATTAAGCACAAACTGCAAATTGCAGATATATGGTACAGGAATGTGTTTAGTTTTGATATCTAATTGCTCATCACTAAGCAGTTGGTACTTATGATAACTCTGTAACCAGGGATAATGAGATCATATTCTCATTTGTCTGTTTCTTAATCTTCTGGTCTCTAGGTGTGTTTCATAGGGATTTACAGGTTGCTTCTATAATTAACTCAAAATTTAATTTATTACACTATGAGGAAGTTACTGCTCCTACTACAAATCATTATAAATGCACTTTCTTTAGAACCCTTGCAAATTTTGTTCAACAAGCCCTCACTGAACCATGCATCAACTCCATTGTACCCTGTAGCCTGTATATTGTTTTGCAAACAAAGTATCTGAGCACAAAGTATACTCCAAAGTATTTTTTATTGTAATACCTTCATTGGATTCTAAGTTTGAATATATATCTATTCAATGATATTCAATGCATTCAATGATACTATACATGCAATATTTAATAATATCTCTCGTTTCCCTCTCTTTTTTCCCTTTAAATAGATTTTATTTTTAGAGCCAGTTTAGGTTAACAGAAGAATTAGGCAGAATATACCTAGAGTTCCCATATAACTCCTGTCCCTATGCATGCACAGCTTCCTCCACTATCAACATCCTGCACCAGAGTGATACAATTGGAACAATTGATAAACATCATTATCACTCAAAGTCCATAATTTATATTAAGGTTCACTCTTACTGTTGTACATTCTATGGGTTTGGAAAAATAAATAATGACATGGATCCACCACTGTCATAAAGAATGATTCCACAGCCTTAAAAATATGCTCTACCTATTCATCACTCCCTGCCCCCCAACCCCTGCCACGACTGACCTTTTTACTCTCTCCACAGTTTTGCCTTGTCCATAATGTCAGAGTTAGAATCAGAGTAAGTAGCCTTTTCAGATTGGTTTATTTCACCTAGTAATATGCTCTTAAGGCTATTCCCTATCTTTTCATGGCTTGATAGCTCATTTCTTCTTAGTGCTGGAAAATATTTTCTGGATGAACCACAGTTTATTTATCCATTTACCTACTGAAGGACATTTTGGTTATTTCCAGGTTTTGGCAATTACAAATAAAGCTCCTGTAAGCATCCATGTGCAGGTTTTTGTGTGGACATAAGTTTACAACTAATTTGGTAAATACCAAGGAGTGAAATTGCTGGATCATATGGTAAGAACATGTTTAGTTTTGTAAGAAACTGCCCAAATGACTTCCAAAGTGGCTATGTCTATTTGCATTCCCATCAGCAACAAATGAGAGTTCCTGTTGCTCCACGTCCTAACTAGCATTTGGGGTTTTCAGTGTTCTGGATTTTTGGCCATTCTAATAGGTATGTAGTGGCATCTCACTGTTGTTTTAACTTGCAATCCCTTAATGACATATGATGTGGATCATCTTTTCATATGCTTATTTGCTCTCTGTATATCTTCTTTGGTCTTTCCTTCTTTTTCTTTCTCCAAATTTTATCACTTAGTTTATTCTATTCATGCTAAAAACATCTCTATTTTACATCTACGTACTCTAATCTGGTGATTACTAACTTCTGATTCTTAATTGTAAAATTAGGTCTTTACTGTCTGCAAAACTCCTCATCATGTACTTGGGAACACTGGCTTCCTGGAAATACTGTCCTTATTCCTCTAAAAAAATAGAAAAGTTCCCTGTCTATGATGCTTTCTAGCTCTCTCACACTAAAGAATTTTATAAGTTAGAGACCAGCATGGATGACTATACCATTTTTAACTATGAATTCTACTGAACATGAAATTTAAGATATACAGTTCTTCAATTCTGCTTCTAAAGATGATCATAAATCAAATATGAAGGTCACAGGACTAATTGAAGTTGATATTTTAATCCCCCAGCATAGGTTTTTTTCTTCAACATTAGGCTCCTAAGGTTCAACCTGATTTAAATATTTTCACATATATATGTTTACCTTTTCCATTTCTGAGCAGTCTCATATTTCTTGGGAAGAATAAATAGAGATGCCAGGATTATGGTACCAAAATTGCTCTGAGTAATCATGAGAGGTGTTTCAGTAAATGTTTGTTGACATAATTCTTTCCAGATATCTAGAAATAAAAGATGGTAAAAATGTAGTCACCAGCAAGTTTGGATGAGGAGTGAAACTTGATGAGTGAGTGATGAACTCACTACAGATGAACGTTATATATTCATCAGCAATTTCCAGGCAATTCCTGCAATGAACAGCACTAAAATAAGAATCCTGATATCAACTGCTAACTTGATATCTCTCTTGGTAGCTTTATGTGATTTCAGAGCATGATGTCTACTCATCATTTTGTTCTATATCTATCCTCTGATGGAAGAACTTCTTCAAAGAACTGGCTTTCAAACTCAGTTGACCAAAATTCTCAGTGAAAAATGCATTTCACATTTCAAGCCATATACATACACATTTGCAAAAAAGAAACAAAAATTTTACCAAGCAATTCTTACTCTTGCTATGAACAATGTACTCTGATATTTTCTATTCTAGTCAATTTCATTTAAAAAAATGATGGTCACAACAAACTCAATTGTTTTAGTGACTCACCATTGGGTTTCCAACAACAATTTCATAAGTATGTTTAAGATGTTCTTATGAATACATACAGAGCAGAGTATCAACATAAGATATTTGGAATTCTCCTTTAAGGGTGACATTTCTTTTCTCTTTAATTTATTGACACTATTTTTAAAAATTTTGGCCATTCTTATCAGTGTGTCATGATATCTAAATTGTGGTTTTATCTGCATTTCCCTAATGGCTAATGATTTTTACCATCTTTTAATGTGCTTATTTGCAATCATTATACTCACTTAGAAGACATGTCAGTTTTTAATTTTTCTGAGATCCAGTTTATACATTTTTCTTTTTATGGATTGTGCTTTTGGTGTCAATTCTAAGAATCCCTTTCTATCCTTAAATCCTGAATATTTTTCTCATGTTTCTTTTCCTAAAAGTTTTATAGTTTTTTTTTAAGTTCATGATCCATTTTGACTTAGTCTTGTATAGAATGTGAGGCTTAGGTAGATGTTCATTTTTTTTCCCCTAGTGATGTCCAGTTTCTCTGTACCATTGGTTGACAAGGCTACCCTTCTTCCATGGAACTGCTCTTGCACCATATTTTTAAAAGGAGGTTGGGTTGAGCATACTTGGATGGATCTACTTCTGGATATTCTATTCTCTTCCATTTATCTATGCATCTATCCCTCAATTATACCACAATATTTCAGTTAATACAGCTATATAATAGAACTTAATATCAAGTTGAATGTTTTTGCCCACTTTTTTCTTCCTTGTCAAGATCGTTTTAGCAAGTCTAGAGTCTCCCATAAAAATATTAAAATAAGGTTGTCTACAACCATAGAAAAACATTCTGAGATTGTGATAGGAATTGCATAAATGCAGAGATAAATATGGGTAGAATTGACATCTTTACAATGTTGAGTTTTCCAATACATGAACATGGTATCTCTCTCAATTTATTTAGGGCTTCTTTGATTTTTTTCATCAGTATATATCTTTTTCAGTATACAGGTTTTATATATATATATATATATATATATATATATATATATATGTATATTTAGGTATTTCATTGCCTTTGGAATAATTATAAAGGTTAATATGTTATTAATTTTGGAATATCAGTCTATAGTTTTCCTTTTTGTACTGTATTTGTCTAATTTTGCAATCAGGGTAACAGTAGCCTCATAAATATATTGGGAAGTAGTCCCTTCTCTTTCATTTTCTAGAAGAGATTGTGTGTAATAGATGATAATTCTGTTTTAAATGTTTGACAGAATTCTCCAGTGAAATCATCTCAGCCTAGAAATGTCTTTTCTGGGAAAATTTAAATTACAATTTCAATTTTATTAGTGGTTACAAGGTTATTTGTGTTGACTATTTTACCTTTGTGGAATTTGGAAGTTTGTGGTTTACAAAGAATTCAACGTTGTCAAATTTATGAAAATAATGTTGCTTGTAGCATTCCCTTGTTATTATTTTTCTGCTTAATTATGTTGTCTGTTCAGAAATTAGGCAGAATAATAATAGAAAGTGAGTACAGACGTGCAGTGCATTTTTTAAAAATTGAAGTATAGCTGACTTAAAATATTGTGTTAGCTTCAGGTGTGCAGTAAAGTGATTCAGTTATATTTTTTCAGATTTTATTCCATTATAGGTTATTAGAAGGTATTGAATATAATTCCCTGTGCTATCCGGTAAATTCTTGTCCTTTATCTATTTTATGTATAGTAGTTTGTTAATCCCATACTCCTGATCTGTCCCTCCCTCCCTCTCTCTCCCTTTTGGTAACCATAAGTTTGTTGTCTATGTCTGTGAGTCTGTTTCTGTTTTGTATATAGATTCATTTGTATTATTTTTTTAAATTCTACATATAAGTACTATCAAATGTGCAGTGATTTTTTATGAAAATATTTTAATAATAAATTAGAGAAAAATGTGGTGACGTTTTTTATTGAGGTAAAAACATACACTATAATATTTTCAGATGTACAACATAATGATTCAATATTTGTATATATTGCACAGTTATCACAATAAGTCTAGTTAACATCTGTTACTATACATAGTTATAGATTTTTTTCCTTGTACTGACAACTTTTAAGATTTACTCTTATAGCAACTTTCAAATATGTGATACAGTATTATTAACTGTAGTTGCTATGCTGTACATTACATCCCAATGATTTATTTATTTTATAACTGGAAGTTTGTACCTTTTGATCCCCTTCACCCACTTCACCCACCCACCTATTTCCTGACCTCTGGCAACCACCAATTTGTTTTTCTTATTTATGAGCCTATTGTTTTGTTTTGTTTTTGGATTCCACATATAAGTGAGATCATATGGTTTTTGTTTTTGTCTGACTTATTTCACTTAACATAATACCCTCAAGTTCAAACTATGTTGTTGCAAATGGCAAGATTTCATTCTTTTTAATAGCTGAGTAATATTCCATTGTGTGTGTGTATCACATTTTCTTAATCCATTCATCTGTTAAAGGACACGTAGGTTGTTTGCATACCTTGGCTGCTGTAAACAATGCTGCATTGAACTTTGGAATACATATTTCTTTTTGATTTAGTGGTTTTGTTTTCTTCCTTTGTTTTCTACCTTTGTTTTCAGGTAAATACCTAGAAGTGGAATTGCTGCATCATAGGTGGTTCTAGTTTTAATTTTTTGAGGAACATCCATACTGTTTTCCATAGTGGCTGCACCAATTTACATTTGCACCAACAGTGCACAAGGATTTCCTTTTCTCCACATCTTCACCAATACATTATTTCCTGTCTTTTTGATAATCAACATTCTGATGGGTATGAGGTGATATCTCATTGTGATTTTGATTGCATTTCCTTGATAATTACTGATGTTGCATATCCTTTCATGTGCCATTTGTTGTTAGAGGTTTGTCAATTATTTTTTAAGAACCAATTTTTGTTGCATCTATTTCCTCTATTGTTTTCCCATTTTTAATTTCATTATCTCCTGTTGTCTATTTTTTTTTTTTTTTACGGTACACAGGCCTCTCACTGCTGTGGCCTCTCCCGTTGTGGAGCACAGGCTCTGAACGTGCAGGCTTAGCAGCCATGGCTTATGGTCCCAGCCACTCCTCAGCATGTGGGATCTTCCCAGACCAGGGCACGAACCCGTGTCCCCTGCATCGGCAGGTGAACTCTCAACCACTGTGCCACCAAGGAAGCCCTCCTGTTGTCTTTTCTATAGGAATTTTCCCACACGTGTTTAGGAAATACAATGTATTTCCATGTGTTGTTTAGGATTATGTTAATTTCCAAGTTTTTGGAAAATTTCCTTTTGCCTTTCTGCTATTGATTTCTAGTTTGATACCATTATGGAGAAAGAAATCATATACAAATGTGTATTCTGCTGTTGTTGAGTGGGCTATTCTCTAAACATCAATAAGATTCTATTATCTGATGGTGTTGCTGAGTTCTTTTATATTCTTGCTGATTTTCCTCTCTAGTAGTTCTATTAATTGCAGAGAGTGGGGTGTTGAAATCATCATCTGTAATTGTGGATGTGTCTATTTCTGCTTTTATTTCTATCAATTTTTGCTGCATCTATTTTGAGTCTTCATTGTTTGCTGCACACACATTTCAGATCATTATGGCTTCCTGGTATATTGACCTTTTTATCATTATGTAATGTCCCTATTTTTCTGCAATTATTTTCTTTGCTCTGATGTCCACTTTACCTGATATTAATATAGCCATTCCTGCTTTATTTTGATTAATTTTAAATGATACAGGCATACCTCATTTTACTGCACTTCCCTTTATTGCACTTGACAGATATTGTGGTTTTTACAAGTTGAAGATTTGTGGCAACACTGCATTGAGCATATCTATCGATGCCATTTTTCTAACAGGATTTGCTCACTTTGTGTCTCTGTGTCACATTTTGGTAATTCTTGCAATATATAAATTTTTCATTATTGTTATATTTGTTATGGTGATCTGTGATCTTTGATGTTACTATTGTAATTATTTTGGGGTTCCAGAAACTGCACCCATATAAGACAGCAAACTATCTGTTACCCAGTCTCTCTCCCACTCCTCAGGCCTCCCTATTCCCTGACACACAAAAATATTGAAAGTAGCCCATAATAATAACCCTATAATGACCTCCAGATGTTCAAATGAAAAGAAGATTTGTACATCTCTCACTTTAAATCAGAAGCTACAAATAATTAAGTTTGGTGAAGAAAGCATGTAGAAAGCCAGGATAGGTTGAAACCTAAGCCTCTTGCACCAAACAGTTAAACAACTTGTGAATGCAAAGGAAAAGCTCTTGAAGGAAATTAAAAGTGCCATTCCATTGAACACATGATGGACAAGAAAGCAGACAGCCTTTTTGCGATATGTAGAAAGTTTTAGTGGTCTGGATAGAAGGTCAAACCAGCCACAACATTCCCTTAAGCCAAAGACTAAACCAGAGCAAGGCTCTAACTCTCTTCCATTCTGTGAAAGTTGAGAGAGGTGAGGAAGCTACAGAAGAAAAGTTTGAAGCTAACAGAGGTTGGTTCGTGAGGTTTAAGGAAAGAAGCCACCTCCATAAGTTCAAGGTGAAGCAGCAAGTGCAAATGTAGAAGCTGCAGCAACTTATCCAGAAGATCTAGGTAAGATAATTAATGAAAATGGCCTCACTAAACAACATATTTCCAGTGTAGACAAAATAGCTTTATATTGGAAGAAGATGCCATCTAGGACTTTCATAGCTAGAGAGAAGTCAATGCCTGGCTTCAAAGCTTCAAAAAACAGGCTGACTCTTGTTAGGGGCTGATGCACCTAGTGACTTTAAGTTGAGACCAATGCTCATTTATCATTCTGAAAATCCTAGGGCTGTTAAGAATTATGTTAAATCTACTCTTCCTGCGATCTCTAAATGGAACAACAAAGCCTGGATGGCAGCACATGTTTACAACATGGTTTACTGAATAGTTTAAACCCACTGTTGACACCTGCTGCTCAGAAAAAAAACAAAATAGATTGCTTTCAAAGAATTACTGCTCATTGACAACACACCTGGTCAACCAAGAGCTCTGATGGCAATGGACAACAAGATTAATGTTCTTTTCATGCCTGCTAACACAACATCCACTTTGCAGCCCATGGATCAAGGAGTAGTTTCTACTTTCAAGTCTTATTATTTAAGAAATGCATGTCATAAAGCTACAGCTGTCATAGATAATGATTCCTCTGATGGACCAGAGCAAAGACAATGAAAACCTTCTTGAAATGATTAATTATTCTAGATGCTGCTAAGAACATTATTGATTCATGGGAAGAGGTTGAAATGCCAACATTCAAAGGAGTTTGGAAGTTGATTCTAACTCTCATGGATGACTTTGAGGGATTCAAGACTTAAGTGGAGGAAGTAACTGAAAACATGGTGGAAATAGCAAGAAAACTAGAATTAGAAGTGGAACCAGAAAATGTCCTTAGCCTAGAAATGAAGGAAGTCATCTGTTGTCTTCAGACTCCAGAGTAGTCTGAAAAGGAGGAAGACAACATTTGCTACAGTCCTACTCTTGCACCAGTCATATCCACTCATGTCTCACTTAAATTCCACTCTGTCCTATCACTGATCCTTTATGGAGGTGCCCAGTTGTAATTCCTTGAGGAAAAAAAGAATACAACAGGAGAGTTAATGAGATAAGCATTAGAACTTGATGGTGTTATTTTTTCTATTATTCCTTTGCTTTACCATGAATTCTAGATTTCATTTCCCTTATCTTCAGCATGCACTTCTACTGGTCAGAGTTGTCTGCCAAGTTGAGTGACCTGGACCTTCATCTCTAAAAGATTTAAGCCTTCTGGATACCTTGCCCTTAACAGCCCATTATAGCTACAATTTCTCTCTTACTATTAATATCCAGTATGGAAGTACAAAATGGAATCTGAGTAAATATCCCCACTATGGAGCAGCAATCATAGTTCTTGATGATATTAGGTTCAATTACCACTACTAGTATTGTAACATTTTTCTTTCCCTACTATTCCACATGTAGAAGGAATACAAAGAGACCCATTTCAGCCATAGATTTAGATTTCATAGGCCTCTTCTTGTGTTCACTAATAGAAGCTGCTTCTGTGGGAAACGGGAACCATGGAACCTAAAGTTGCTGAAAAAGGAATCACAAATTCCTCAGTGCTGGTGAGTGTGTCATTTCTACCTCTACCACTTTGTTCCTAAATCACTGTGTTCTATCTTTGGGGGAATAGCACCATAAAATTCATATTTGCTTAAGGGGTAGACTACATCCAGAGAAGAAAAGAGTATATCAGCTTCTTAGATTGTCATTTCCAAGATAGTACCTTAGCTGCACCATCAAGAGACTGTTTCAATGTTTCATCAGGCTGGCAGCTTCCGGCTGATGTAATTATGGTATAAGCAATGAATTTTGTGATCATGTGCTGATTGTGGCAGCATTTTTGCTTAAAAATGGATCCCTTGTTCCAAGGTAATATTATGTGGGAACCAGTGTGGGCAAATCTGACACTCTGTGGGTCCCTGAGTAGTGATGTTAGCAGAAACAGTGTGAACAGATAAAGCACATCCATATCAAGAATTCATGCCATTCTTAGTAAGGACCATCGTCTCTAGTGGAAAAAGTTGTATGTAATCAACTTCCCACCATTTGGCTCGTTGTTCTCTTTGAGGGCTGGTACTATATCAAGAGCCCAGTCTCAGTCTTTGCTGTTTACATATCAGATATTTAGCAGCGAAAGTAGGTAGATTAGCCTTGGTGAGAGCGAATCCATGCCTTTGAGCTTAAGCATAATTGCCAAATTTGTTACCATGTGTAGTTGCTTTATGGTGGTGTCCCCAAAAAGATATGCCCACATCAAATCCCTGGAATCTATAAATGTTACATTATCTGGAAAAATAATCTTTGCATATGTAATTAAGTTAAGGAACTTGAGATGAGGAGATCAATGTGAATTATCTGGGTAGGTCCTGAATCCAATGACAAGTGTGCTTATAACATACAGGCAAGGAGGAGGCAATGTGAAGGAGGCCAAAGATTGCCAGCAGTTACCAAACTCTATGAGAAAGGTATAAAATCAGTTCTTCTCCAGAGCTTTGGGAGAGAGTACAGCCCAGTTGATATCTTGATTTTGGACTTCTGGCATCCTTAACTGTGAGAAGGTAAATTTCCATGATTTTAAGCCACCAAATTTATGGTGACATTTTATGGCAGGCCTAGGAAACTAATACACCATGATTACTGTATTCATAATCTCATTCTGTAAGCAATGGGGTGGAAGAGAAAATAAACTAGAAGAAATCCACTAAAACAGTCATTCAATCCACTTGATTGTTCAATCTCTTCTGTGTGTGGATGGTCTCAGGTGGGCATTGACTTGAGACAAAAATCTGCACACTTTGCCCCTACTCCTGTAGGTTCAGTCACATTTATCTCCCTCAAACTTTGTGGTCCTCAATTTTCAAACTTTTCTCATTCCACACTTCTGGTGATCAGCCAAATTATTCCTTCCTACTTTGATGAAGAGAGTGGCCTCCGGGCCCTCCTGAGGAAGATGTTCAGATGATAGGTTTTATGGTTAATCCCTTCTAGCATGTCATCTTTTTTAGCCTTTTAATTCCTTCCTCAACACCCTGGCAAGGCAGTTCAGACATATCCACCTCATTTACAGTGGAGAATCTTTTATTTCTCCACATGAACCCTAATCTGCATAATTTACAGATATGATATGACACTTGCCCCTGAATGGCCCCCTTGGTCAGAAAATGCCTTCAAGCAGAGAGATACAGGAAGCCCTTAAAGTGTCTAGAAATTGTCTGCAGGGATTTTGGACAGGGCACTAGCAGCATCTGCTACAAATGCCAAAGGCTAAATTATGAGTAGTGGATTTAAATACATCTTGATTAGAATCCTGACTTTATTTGTTAACATCTGTGTGATATTGGGCTATTCCTTTAGCCACCTGAGCCTTTATTTCCATATTAAAAATAAGTAGTTCAAAATAATTTACTAGATAATTTGATGGGAAAATTAGGATAAAGCACATGAATTGCTTAACACAGTGTCTGGCACATAGCTAATAAATATTGGAGGTAAGACCAAAACCCTAATTTATTTGACTCTAACTCCTATGCCCTTGACCATTATGCCATATAAACTAGAAAGGAGAGGGTTAGCAGAAGTCATACTACAGAGCACCATGCTTCCATATCCACTTACTCCAAGATAGAGAGTTTCAGGTTAAAGTTAATTTAAATGTAACATTGAAACTTCCTGATAATTTCTGATGCTTGAATACACAAATAGAATTCAGGTCCTGAAAAACTGTATAACCTCTCAAGCCTTTATCCTCATTTGGAAATGGGATTTATTTAACTTTCTTCCTCATTTACCAGAAAGGTCTTTTAAGACAGTGTCCTAAAAAATATTTAATTGATTATACTTAGACATCATCTGATTAATATGCTATGCTTTGGACTTAAAAATGCATATGAGGAAATGACTATTTACAAATTCTTAATTCTGAATTCCTAAATATCCTTATAGTTGACATGTTTTATGTCCTTCATTAGCTTAAATAGTCCAAAGGACTGTTTATGTTGCAAGAGATTTAGAAATGCTCTACATTGCCTTGTTTTTACTGTCACTTTAAGTTAGAAAGCAATTAAGGAATGACCTCTATTATTTTGTTTCCTTTCTCTTCTAGGCAGTTTACATTAGAGTTCACTACTGGATTGCAGATGACTGTTGTCACCTTGGGAAGCTATTAAACCAATCAATTTCCTCCCCAAGGTTGGCATTAACTACTGACATTTTAATTGCACAACAGTATTAATGATCCTTGTAAATGCTTAAAATTTTTGTCTAAAGCCATTCATGGCCTGTTTTTGTGTGTTTAGAATGGGATTAGATGAAGTTTGTTCATCAGTGTGTTAATGTCTTCCACATCTTGCTGGATCGGGGAACACTTTAATAAAATGCTGCTTCTTCTCATGTACTTTTTAGGTCTTGGGAAAAAATAGGGAGGAAAAGAGAAAACAATAAACAAACTCTGACCTTTGTAGAGCGTTCTTTTAATGAGGATTTTATCTTTCAACCAAAACTGGAAAGTGACTAATTTCTCAGAACTAATTTGGTGTCATTTGGTCTTGCTTGGTTGTCTTGAGCAATAAATGTAGTAAATTTCAACCCTGTACATTCTTTGATATAGTTACAAATTTGCTGCAGGCAGCAAAACAGGTTTCTGACAAAGCAAAGCAGCAGAAAAAACCCATCCATGGACAACATTGGGAAAATTCTCATCATGCAAAGACATTAGTAAAACAACTCGTCCTGACCACTGTGAAAGTGGAAGACGATTATATTCTAAGGTGCAACCAACTGGTTTTATTAGCTGAGTTTTCTTTTAGTAGAAAATCTATGCTTTTATTCACCCTCTGCTTTATCCTTATATATTTTTTATTATTTTGCTACCTTAATAAAATATTTATTAACAATTAAAACCTATGCTCGGGCTTCCCTGGTGGCGCAGTGGTTGAGAGTCTGCCTGCTGATGCAGGGGACACAGGTTCGTGCCCCGGTCCTGGAAGATCCCACATGCCGCGGAGCAGCTAGGCCCGTGAGCCATGGCCACTGAGCCTGCGCGTCCAGATCCTGTGCTCCGCAACGGGAGAGGCCACAACAGTGAGAGGCCCACGTACCGCAAAAAAAAAAAAAAAAAAAAAAATCATGCTCATTAATATTTCTTGTCAAAGAGAAATCTTTTTAACAAAACAAATATATTCTTTTTTTTAACCTTCAATAATGCTTTTATGTTCTCATAAGTCATCTGTTTCATACATAGTAGTTTATATATGTCAATGTCAGTTTCCCAATTCATCCCACCACCACCATCCCTCCCACCACTTTCCCCCCGGGTATCCATATGTTTGCTCTCTACGTATGTGTCCCTATTTCTGCTTTGAAATTAAGACCATCTATACCATTTGTCTAGATTCCACATATATACGTTAATATATGATGTTTGTTTTTCTCTTTCTGACTTACTTCACTCTGCATGACAGTCTCTAGGTCCATCCACGTGTCTGCAAATGACCCAATTTTGTTCCTTTTTATGGCTAATATTCCATTGTATATGTGCACCACATCTTCTTTATCCATTCCTCTGTTGATGCACATTTAGATTGCTTCTATGTCCCGGTTATTGTACATAGTGTTGCAATGAACATCGGGTGCAGTATGTATCTTTTTGAATTATGGTTTTCTCTGGGTATATTCCCAGGAGCGAGATTGCTGGGTCATATGGCAGTTCTATTTTTAGTTTTTTAAGGAACCTCCATACTGTTCTCCACAGTGGCTGTATCAATTTACATTCCCACCAACAGTGCAAGAGGGTTCCCTTTTCTCCATACCCGCTCCAACATTTATTATTTGTAGATTTTTTGATGAAGGCCATTCTGACTGCAGTGAGGTGGTAGCTCATTGTAGTTTTGATTTGCATTTCTCTAATAATTAGTGACATTGAGCATCTTCTCATCTGTATGGCCATCTGTATGTCTTCTTTGGAGAAATGTCTCTTTAAGTCTCCTGCCCATTTTTTGATTGGGTTGTTTGTTTTTTTGTTATTGAGCTGCATGGGCTGTTTGTATATTTTGGATATTAATCCCTTGTCAGTTGCTTCATTTGCAAATATTTTCTCCCATTCTGAGGGTTGTCTTTTCATTTTGTTTATTGTTTCCTTTGCTGTGCAAAACCTTTTAAGTTTAATTAGGTCCTATTTGTTAATTTTTGTTTTTATTTTCCTTATTCTAGGAGGTGGATCAAAAAAGATCTTGCTGTGGTTTATGTCCGAGTGTTCTGCCCATGTTTTCCTCCAAGAGTTTTATAGTGTCTGGCCTTACATTTATGTCTTTAATCCATTTTGAGCTTATTTTTGTGTATGGTGTTAGGGAGTTTTCAAAAACATTTCTCTCTGCTTTTCCTTCTTCCCAGTGACAATTCTGTCTGCCTCTATCTGCAATACCCAATCTCAGGTTTCTTCCCCTAACATATTTTTTTCTGTGTGTTTTGGAAGGACACATTGTAAAATATTAGAAAGAACACAGGAATTGTAGTGAGGTAAGTGTAGGCCCTCAAAAACCTCATTACTGTTTTACCTGAGGCAAATTACTCAAGCTCTCTGAGATGTAATTTCCTTTCTTTCTGAAGTAGAGTCAATCATGCTTGTCTCAAGAGAGCTGATGTGAGGACTAAATTAGATAACATATGTGAAGAAACAACAAATTTTACATTTAAAGAAGAATCAAAGGGAAACATTGGCTACACTGTTGCAGGGGGCCCATTGACTGGGAATAGCATAAGATTTCATGCTGAAAATCTCTGCAGTCTTGCCCCTGAGAGTGGCACAGAAAGGAATTTAGTCTGACTTTTTAAATTCCTTGTTTTAGGCAAACATTTCAGTGTTAACTGTATCCCTTTCTGTTGGACAACAAGAAGATTTGAAAATATAAGAGGTCCTCCAAAATACATAAACAGCACATGCAGCTCAATATTAAAAAAAACAAACAACCCAATCAAAAAATGGGCAGAAGACTTAAATAGACATTTCTCCAAAGAAGATATACAGATGGCCAAGAAGCACATGAAAAGCTGCTCAACATCACTAATTATTAGAGAAATGCAAATAAAAACTAAAATGAGTTATCACCTCACACCAGTTAGAATGGGCATCATCAGAAAATCTACAAACAACAAATGCTGGAGAGGGTGTGGAGAAAAGGGAACCCTCTTGCACTGTTGGTGGGAATGTAAATTGATACAGCCACTATGGAGAACAGTATGGAGGTTCCTTAAAAAATTAAAAATAGGGCTTCCCTGGTGGTGCAGTGGTTGAGAGTCCGCCTGCCGATGCAGGGGACACGGGTTCGTGCCCCGGTCTGGGAAGATCCCACATGCCGCGGAGCGGCTGGGCCCGTGAGCCATGGCCGCTGAGCCTGCACGTCCGGAGCCTGTGCTCCGCAACGGAAGAGGCCACAACAGTGAGAGGCCCGTGTACTGCAAAAAAAAAAAAAAAAAAAAAAAAAAAAAAAATTAAAAATAGAATTACCATATGACCCAGCAATCCCACTACTGGGCATATACCCAGAGAAAACCATAATTCAAAAAGACACATGCACCCCAATGTTCATTGCAGCACTATTTACAATAGCCAGGTCATGGAAGCAACCTAAATGCCCATCGACAGACAAATGGATAAAGAAGATGTGGTGCACATGTACAATGGAATATTACTCAGGAACGAAATTGGGTCATTGTAGAGATGTGGATGGATCTAGAGACTGTCATACAGAGTGAAGTAAGTCAGAAAGAGAAAAACAAATATCATATATTAATGCATATATATGGAACCTAGAAAAATGGTACAGGTGAACCGGTTTGCTGGGCAGAAATAGAGACACAGATGTAGAGAACAAACATATGGACACCAAGGGGGTAAAGTGGCAGGAGGGGTGGTGGTATCGGAATGAATTGGGGGATTGGGATTGACATATATACACTAATATGTATAAAATGGATAACTAATAAGAAAGTGCTGTATAAAAAATAAAATAAAATTCAGAAATTAAAAAAAAATTTAAAAACAAAGGAAAGAAAGAAAATATAAGAGGTCAAAATCGCCAGGGGACTCAATCTGCTTTTCTACTTATTTCCCTGATGCTTCCTACAGAAACACACACATAAAGTTCCTGACATTATATAGGAATAGAAATTATCACATAGACTGGGGAAAATAACTTCCCTGTAAAGGCCAGGCCCTGAAATTCCAATAGGGGCCATATATTTGGGTTCTATTTAAATAAAATTTAGACAAATTATATTTGATCCAAATGAAAAAATATGAATTACCTCTTCATTTATAACTTTTCTTCTTGTAGAGGATTCTTAAGGTATTAAAGAGTGTTCAGGTCTTTGTACATACATTATTACCTTATACATAAAATATTAATATTCAAAACTAACACATATAGTAATTAAGCATGTGTTTTGCACTCTTTGTGTACTCAGTATCATGCCAGAGATTTGGAGTATACAGAAGAGATATGACATGATAGTTTTCTACCCTTAAAGAGCTTGCAATCTAGTTGTGGAGATCAAACTAGCATACACAAAGAAATCAACAGATTAAAAAAAAACTAGCTTATAATTATGTGCTAAATCATGCACAGAGCAGATGATAAATTCATGAAAGGAGGGATATGGTTGGAGACATGGCTAGTTAGGGACTGTTACATGGAAGAGATGTGTCTTAAGGCCAAAAAATTGGAAGAAGTTTACTGTAAACCTTAGTTAACATCTTTAGAAATACAGAGGTGAGTCCTCTTCAGTGACTGTTTAGTCTTTGCACAGACAATCTTTATGGCTCACCACATCCAAAGAAATTTAAATCACATCACAACAGTTTATTTCTGGAACCCTCATGGATACCATAATGACTGTATGTATAAAAATAGTTTTAAAAATACTGATTTACCTTAATCTGTTTAAGAAAGCAGACTTTATATTTTTCAGCATATATGAATAATATCCACGTATGAAACTTAAAATATTTTTGCACCATATCAGCATAAATTTTGGATTCAGGCTCATGAAACATTTATAAAAACCATGTTTATTTTCAAGTTGATATTTCTTCAACTTTGAACTGTGTTCTTGAAAAAGGTACTGCAATGATATGGGTCTGAGATTGTTTCATAGGAAGGACAAATGTTATAATGAAGGGCTGCATCCCCCACCACAGGCTCTCATTCATTTAATCATTCACCTATTCATTTATTAAACAATCTCTTCCTGTGTCAGTGCCATGCCAAGGGCTAAATATACAGTAATGAATGAAAGAGATCTTGCTCCTGCCCACATGGAGTTTAGTCTAGTGGATAAGGCAAACAATAAACAAGCAAACAAGTGTAGGATTGTAAATTGTTATTCATTATTTAATAAAAGAGCTGAAAGGGATAACAATGGAGACAAGCTAGGCTGCCCCAGGGAAGGCTTCTTGTAGGAGATGATTATTAAAAGAAACTAACCATGTGAAATCCTATGAATGAACATTCCAACCAGAAGGACCAGCACGTATATATTCAAGAAACAGAAAAGTCACTGTGACTCAGACATAACAATACAATAAGAGAATGACATTAGGTGAGGTTGAAAAGGTAGCAGTGGGTAAAACCTTATGGGGTCCTGTAGGCCACTAGGACTTTATTCTAAGTGAGATATATATGGCATGTTGCATTTGAAGAGGATGAATGACATAATCTGATTTACATGTTGCAAAGATTACCCTTGTTTATTTGTAGAGAAAAATTACAGGAGTGTGAGGGAGAAAATGCATAAACTCAGTGCATATTTGTATATTAAATAAACTAAAAATGATATACCTTTATTTCACATGACATAAAGCTTACAGAATTATGTATGTTAATGAATGGGACAGGACAGTGACCATTGGAATGTAAAGACTATGAAAGGAGAGGCTTCATGTATCTTATCTTTTATAAGTAGTACTTAGTACTTGTAGCTAGTAATTGGTTCAAAATATTTGTCAAATCAATTAATTAATTCATGGATGAATAAAATAATTTTTATTTAATGTAACTTATATAAGTGATTTCTGAAAGAATGACTATCACTTGGAGAAGAACTGGGACTTCTCAGTGTAGCAGAATTTAATAAAATACTATGTAAGAGTCTGGGATCCAGTAATAACCAAGAGATTAACTCTTCTCTAAAAGGAAGAAGATACTGTGTGAAAGCTCAATGAATAATATAATTTTTGTGCTACCTGTTATAAATACAATAAATAGTAAAATGAGTACAATAGGCAAAGCATTGTGAAAGTGTATTATTATGAAGTGGATTACTGCTCTGGAATAAGAACTGCTTGTAATGAGGTCAGAAGATTACAATAACAAAAAAATTGGAGGCCTAAGTAGTTCCTTAGAAACATGTAATAAAAACATTTATTAAATATGCTATGGAATTTCTAAAACAAAAGGAAGCCAAACAAAATTTAAGCATTAACTAGGTGACTTGTCCATCTTAACATTCTTATCTAGCTAGTATTTAGCTACAAAAAGGACAATGTTTTTCTCCATGAGTTGTTTTTCTTTAAAATATACATTTACTAATTTTTCAGCATGTATAGTGATTTTGAAATCAGAGAGATACTGTAATTGACATTGCAAGTTTTGCAATGCAATATACATTTTAATTGATAAACAAGTACAAGAGTCTAATTCGCATATTTATACAAGGTACACTTTCTGGCACAATCATAATTAGGCAACTAATGGTAAATGTTCAAAGTTTAGGTTTGCATATAACACTTATCATTTGACAACACTCCTAAAAGCAATTGGACTGTACTTGCAGCCAGTAGAAGAATGCAACTCAAAGACAGTTCCAGCATCTCCAAGCACATCAGCAGCTAACACAACATGAGGAAGAAACTATCATTAAATATAAAACCCACAAAAAATCTCCATTTTAAAAGTAGGAAATAAAAATATTTCAAGACTTACATGGTTCGCTATGACAGCTGATGCAACGAGTTAGTATGTTTCCTGGCAATAATTGATCAATGTCATTGTTCCCACCTCTCAAAAATGGGATTCTACAGTTTAATGGACTTATGCTCCAAGTGGAATTGTGTAATATGAAAGCACAGAAAGTGGCGTCATGTTCACAGCATCAGTGATCTATAAATTTGTGCTTATGTCTGCTACACGATATTGGGTAGTGTTCTAATCTCTTAGGGTAAATTAAATATAACATGGGTAAATTAAATATAACATGAATTATAATTTCACTATTAATTCAATGACTCAAATATTTATAAAAAAACATTTACTAATTTCAAACAGGATAGGAAAAAATGGTGGATTCACAGTAGACTTCAGTTCTAGTTTCAGCTCTGCTGCTATGATAAGCAGAGTTCTAAAATGGTCTCCCAAAGATTTCCTCTCCCTAATCCTTAAAGCATTTGGATATGATGAGATATCAGTCCTGTAATTATTTTGTTATATGGCACAGTTGACCTGGAGAAAGGGGGAATATCCTTATTTGTCCAGGGTAGGCCCAATGTAATCACGTTAGTCCTTAAAAACAGAGATTTCTCTGGCAGAAGAGGAGGTTGAAAAGATTCAAACATGAAAATAACTTGATGTGCTTTTTCTGCTTTGAAGATGGAGGAGACGTTAGAAGGAATGTGTTGCAGCCTTTAGGAATGGAGAGCCAGTCCCTGCTGGCAATCAGCAAAGAAACAAGGACCATTAACCTGAATAAACTTGGAAGCATATTTTCCCCCTGAGGCTTTAGATAAGAGCCCAGACCTGCCTGCATATTGATTTCAGTCTTGTAAGAGAGGTGAAGTGAGTTAAGTTCTGTGGATCTCCATTTTCACTTCTGCTAGGTGAAATTGTTGGACTACCTTAGTATCAGCTAATCAGGGGTTCCATGGAACACTATTTTGGGAGATGTTAATGACTCAAACTTGAAAATACATGTGTTTCAAATGGTCAAATAAATTTAGCAAAACTCTATCATAACAAAGATTCTGAATAGTCCTTCATTTAAAAAAAATCTGTTGATTTTTATTTTTGAGTATTCAATATCTTTAGCATACATCTAAACCGATATGAATTCAATATGAAGAAATTCAGAACTAGATAATTGTCATTTTCTCTTTCTAAAATTATTTTCAATATTAATAAAAAAGGATGAGTATCCCATAGGAATATGTATAGTAAATATTTTAAAATATTTTCTGATAAAATTGTCCCAGTTTCAAATAATCTGTCTTATTTCCATGAAATGTTAATTCATATTTTGTAATTTTTTAGTTAAAAGGCATGTTGACCAATGATGACACTTTACAGATATTCAGTGGTTGACTCATTCTAATATACTCTGATTGAAGAGAAAGAGCACATTCTTAGATGGTGTGTATTAAAATATATGTTTGCAACCATATTGCACTACTTGTATTCATTTTTTATTTGAAGCCCGTCAAGAAGATAAGGTCCCTAAAAATATAGCCTCTATCTTTGCTAATTATTTTTGATCTTTTGCCAATCTATATCTTTCTTGTCGTTCAGAAGGATGCAAATATTACTCTTAAAGAAACCTTCTGACCATCTAAAGTAACACACCCACACACTTAACCAACTTGTTTTAATTCTTTGTATAACACACTGAGGTCTTATCTATTTTGATAACTACTTCTGAGTAATCTAGTCATAAGAGCATCTTCTTTTGCAAACTTGACCTTAAACATGTAACTTTCTTGTGCTTTACTAGGCATTAGCTATTCTTACTCAGATACTATAAATGTCTAGAATTTTAAATCAATATATATTTTTAAGTTGTAGGGCTAGGTGAAGATAACTGAATTTAAAGGTGTGGATTCCTTTTCAAGTTTTTCATAAACTCAATTTCTGTATACCTTCTTCACCTGACTGCCTTCTGACAGTTTAATCAGACAATTGCCAGCACATATTACAAAATTCTACTAACTTTTTTCAAAAGTACTTCCTAATAAGTTACCCTAAGAAAACCCAGATAACTTTTTGTATTGTCTCAGAGTTTCAGTGTTCAGCTCCACAAACCTTAATGTGAGTTAAATGTTGATAATCCATTTATTTATAAAATAATCTTTTTTAATTTTAAAATTAGGTTTTAACATTAATTGTGAAATATATTAAATTGTTTCATTAACCAAACTTGCCTTGCTCATGTAAAACAGCTTGGTGGGCAGCACCCAACTGGGAATACTAAATCTATTTCTTGCCAAATAATCCATTGTGTGACCTTCACTAAATCAATTCACCTCTCTGAGTCTCAGTTTCTCATGTAAGAATGACCTCCAAGTGTCCTTCCACGTCTAATTTTCTAGAAATATGAATTATTATTGTCTGAAATGACAACATGCTTGAGTTTCTATAATAAAAATATTTTTCACCCTGTCTAGCATTTCACAACTGGGATCTAGTTTTATTTTATATTTTTTCACCCACAGAGATATATACAGGTATTATATGATGTCTCAGATAATGTAAAATGTTTATGACATGTGTGTAGCAACTCATATGGAAAAATAATTTGCAGGCGTGTTAATTGTGTCCTCAGTTTGGAATATTAGGTTCTGATTGTTTTATTCAGGATATTTATATTGCTTAGGGTAAGATTATTAGTCACTGCTGATTTCTCAGCCAGAACTGGTTAATTTCACTCAGAACCAATTTTTTTTTCCACCATATTCCCATGGCATTTTGTGTCCCTATTATTGTATTTATTTTACCCTTTCATAGATTAGAGGTATTTCTGTATATGTCTGACTTTCATAATAGTTTAGAGCCCTGGAAGATGAGAATTATCTCGTGTTCACCACTGGCACACTCAACTCATGGTATGCTCCATTATACATAGTAAAATCTCAATAAATGTCTTGAATTGAACTGATTTGAACTGAACTGACTGAGACAATGGCATGTTACTTTTTTTTTTTTACTTACATAGGAGACTTTATTGATCAAATTATTATCAAAAAAAGGTTGAGTAAAAGTGCTCCCCCTTCAAATTATGTTCAAATACAATTCAATTCTTTTTATTTTCTTTAATTTCATCGATTGAAGCTATGCTTATTATTTAAAGATTTATAATTTTTTTTGATGTGTTTAACTACTATGATCTAAATACAACTGTGCTTCCACTTTTCTTAACATGTATGTTTTTAGCTCAATAAAGTATCACACTAAATGTTCTTATCTTGTCACTTCTGAAACTATATTTGATTCATTAGATATCTGATAATTTTCTAGACTCTGACTATTGGTAGACTTCAGAATTGTAGTTATCTTTTCAAAGACGTAGGACCAAAGTGAAATTATTTGAAGTGATAGATCACCCTTTAGGTGTTGTATTTTGAAAGTAGGAACACAATGAAGAGAACAAACCTCAAATTTACATTTTAGTATAAACTCATATTTTAATGTTTACTAGGTATGGCACAATCAATATATACCATAGTTTTGGTCAAATGTATAATTGTCAAAATGTTCATTTTTGCTTCATCAATCTCATCAGTTCTGCTCTGTAAAAAAAGTTGTGTACTTAACTAGAAATGTGCCTTATCATTAGAAAACTGAAGAATCTGTCAGAGTGAGCATATGGGGGCATTAGAATCACTATAAGCATGGCAATTTAATTTTTAAGATTGATATTTTAAGAGTAATACATAAATATACTCATAAAAATACATAAAAATAAAGCTCAAGGTAATTCATTATATGTCAGAGGTAAATTGGAGATACAGGCATAACCCTGAATGAAAGAATTTGTAACTAATAATATAAACATTCCAAAATATAAAAAAATAGGAATTTGGTTGTCATTATGCACTTCATATGCTTGAATAAAGTAATTGTGATGTTTTTCACTTTATGGAATGTACTCAAATAAAGTAGATTAGAATTTGCGGTAAAATTCCCATGAACAATTATTCATTGTTTCACATGGGGAAGTAATATAGAGTAAGACCAAAACATTAGTTAAGTGAGAAAGAATACAGATGATTGTGACAATAAATAACTAGCACTGATTTTTTAAATGTTCCCCAAATCTACTTAATACAAGAGGAAAACACCCCGCTATATAGGGTGCCTAACTGATGATAGAAGATGAGCTGCTTAGTAACATTAGCAACTTGTATTACCATAATACTTTACAGTTTACAAAACACATTCTTTTTTTTCTCTTTAAACATCTTTCTTGGAGTATAATCGCTTTACATTGTTGTGTTAGTTTCTGCTGTATAACAAAGTGAATCAGCTATACGTATACATACATCCCCATATCCCCTCGCTCTTTTGTCTCCCTCCCACGCTCCTTATCCCACCTCCCGAGGTGGTCACAAAGCACCGAGCTAGTCTCCCTGTGCTATGTGGTTGCTTCCCACTAGCTATCTATTTTACATTTGGTAGTGTATATATGTCCATGCCACTCTCTCACTTCATCCCAGTTTACCCTTCCCCCTCCCTGTGTCCTCAAATCCATTCTCGAGGTCTGTGTCTTTATTCCTGTCCTGCTCCTAAGTTTTCCAAACAATTTTTTTGTAGATTCCATAAATATCTGTTGGGATACAGTATTTGTTTTATACTTTCTGACTTACTTCACTCTGTATGACAGACTCTAGGTCCATCCATCTCACTACAAATAACTGAATTTCATTTCTGTTTATGGTGAGTAATATTCCATTGTATATATGTGCCATTTCTTCTTTATCCATTCATCTGTGGATGGACATTTAGGTTGCTTACATGTCCTGGCTATTGTAAATTGAACTGCAATGAACATTGTGGTACATGACTCTTTTTTAATTATGGTTTTCTCAGGGTATATGCACAGTAGTGGGATTATTGGGGTGTATGGTAGTTCTATTTTTAGATTTTAAGGAACCTCCATAATGTTCTCCATAGTGGCTGTATCAATTTACATTCCCACCAACAGTGCAAGAGGGTACCCTTTTCTCCACACCCTCTCCAGCATTTATTGTTTATAGATTTTTTGATCTACCATACCCATCCTTACATTTACGTCTTTAATCCATTTTGAGTTTATTTTTGTGTATGGTATTAGGGAGTGTTCTAATTTCATTCTTTTACATGTAGCTGTCTAGTTTTCCCAGCACCACTTATTGAAGAGGCTGTCTTTTCTCCATTGTATATTCTTGCCTCCCTTATAAAAATAAGGTGACCATATGTGCATGGGTTTATCTCTGGGCTTTCTATCCTGTTCCATTGATCTATATTTCTGTATTAGTGCCAGTTTCATGCTGTCTTGATTACTGTAGCTTTGTAGTATAGTCTGAAGTCAGGGAGCCTGATTCCTCCAACTCCGTTTTTCGTTCTCAAGATTGCTTTGGCTATTGGGATCTTTTGTGCTTCCATACAAATTGTGAAATTTTTTGCTCTAATTCTGTGAAAAAATGCCATTGGTAGTTTGATAGGGATTGCGTTTAATCTGTTGATTGCTTCGGATAGTATAGTCATTTTCACAATGTTGATTCTTCCAATTGAAGAACATGGTATCTCTCAATCTGTTTGTATCATCTTTAATTTCTTTCATCAGTGTCTTATAGTTTTCTGCAAACAGGTCTTTTGTCTCCTTAGGTAGGTTTATTCCTATGTATTTTTTTCTTTTTGTTGAAATGGTAAATAGGAGTGTTTCCTTAATTTCTCTTTCAGATTTTTCATCATTAGTGTATACGAATGCAAGAGATTTCTGTGTATTAATTTTGCATCGTGAGACTTTACCAAATTCATTGATTAGCTCTAGTAGTTTTCTGGTAACATCTTTAGGATTCTCTATATATAGTATCATGGCATCTGCAAAGAGTGACAGTTTTACTTCTTCTTTTCCGATTTGTATTCCTTTTTCTTCTCTGATTGCTGTGGCTAAAAGTTCCAAAACTATGTTGAATACTAGTGGTGAGAGTGGGCAACCTTGTCATGTTCCTGATCTTAGTGGAAATGGTTTCAGTTTTTCACTATTGAAAATGATGTTGGCTGTGGGTTTGTCACATATGACCTTTATTATGTTGAGGTAAGTTCTCTCTATGCCTACTTTCTGGGGACTTTTTTTTTATCATAAATGGGTGCTGAAATTGTCAAAAGCTTTTCCTGCATCTATTGAGATGATCATATGGTTTTTATCCTTCACTTTGTTAAAAAGGTGTATCACATTGTTTGATTTGCATATATTGAAGAGTCCTTGCATTCCTGGGATAAACCCCACTTGACCATGGTTTATGACCCATTTAAGGTGCTGTTGGAGTCTGTTTCCTCGTATTTTGTTGAGGCTTTTTGCGTCTATGTTCATCAGTGAAATTGGCCTGTACTTTTCTTTTTTTGTGACATCTTTGTCTGGTTTTGTTATCAGGGTTATGGTGGCCTTGTAGAATAAGTTTGGGAGTGTTCCTCCCTCTGCTATATTTTGGAAGATCTTGAGAAGGATATGTGTTAGCTCTTCTCTAAATATTTGTTAGAATTCACCTTTGAAGCCATCTGGTCCTGAGCTTTTCTTTGTCAGAAGATTTTTAATTGCAGTTTCAATTTAGTACTTGTAATTGGTCTGTTTATATTTTCCATTTCTTCCTGGTTTAGTCTCAGAAGTTTGTGCATTTCTAAGAATTTGTCCATTTCTTCCAGGTTGTCCATTTTATTACCATATAGCTGCTTGTAGCAATCTCTCATGATCATTTGTATTTCTGCTGTGTCAGTTTTTACTTCTTTTTCATTTCTAATTCCGTTGATTTGAGTCTTCTCCCTTTTTTTCTTGATAACTCTGGCTATTGATTTATCAGTTTTTTTATCTTCTCAAAGAACCAGCTTTTAGTTTTATTGATCTTTGCTATCCTTTCCTTCATTTTTTTTTTTCATTTATTTCTGGTCTGATCTTTATGATTTCTTTCCTTTTTTCCTTTTTTCTCTAATTGCTTTAGGTGTAAGTTTAGGTTGTTTATTTGAAATTTTTCTTGTTTCTTGAGGTAGGATTTTTTTTTCTTTTGTGGTACGTGGGCCTCTTACTGTTGCAGCCTCTCCCATTGCAGAGCACAGGCTCTGGACGTGCAGGCTCAATGGCCATGGCTCACGGGCCTAGTCGCTCCATGCATGTGGGATCTTCCCAGACTGGGGCACGAACCCATGTCCCCTGCATTGGCAGGCAGACCCTCAACCACTGTGCCACCAGGGAAGCTCTTGAGGTAGGATTTTATTGCTAAAATCGTCCCACTTAGAACTGCTTTTTCCTCATCCCATAGGTTTTGGGTTGTCATGTTTTCATTGTCATTTGTCTCTAGGTAATTTTTGATTTCCTCTTTGATTTCTTCAGTTATCTCTTGGTTATTTAGTAGTGTATTGTTTAGCCTCCATGTGTTTCTATTTTTACAGTATTTTTCCTGTAATTGATATGTGGTCTCATAGCATTGTTTTTGGAAAAGATGCTTGATATGATACCAATTTTCTTAGATTTACCAAGGTTTGATTTGTGACCCAAGATATGATCTATCCTGGAGATTGTTCCATGAGCACTTGAGAAGAAAGTATATTCTGTTGCTTATGGGTGGAATGTCCTACAAATATCAATTAAGTCCATCTTGTTTAATGTGTCATTTAAAACCTGTGTTTCTTTACTTATTTTCTTTTTAGATGATCTGTCCATAAGTTAAAGTGCAGTGTTAAAGTCCCCAACTATGATTGTGTTACTGTTGATTTCCCCTTTTATGGCTGTTAGCATTTGTCTTATGTATTGAGGTGCTCCTATGTTGGGTTTATCAATATTTACAATTGTTTTATCTTCTTCTTGGATTGATCCCTTGATCATTATGTTGTGTCCTTCTTTGTCTCTTGTAATAGTCTTTATTTTAAAGTCTATTTTGTCTGATATGAGAATTGCTACTCCACCTTTCTTTCGATTTCCATTTGCATGGAATATCTTTTGACATTCCCTCACTTTCAGTCTGTATGTGTCTCTAGGTCTGAAGTGGGTCTCTGGTAGACAGTATATATATGGCAACACAGATTCTTATATACTATCTCATTATCATTTGTTCTTCACAATCTTCAAGGGTCGTCTGCTAAGATTAATATTTCCATGTTTCACAAAAGAAAAATAAGGCATGCATTTGTTAAGTTACCCAATCTCACATAACTGATTAATGCAAGAAGTCTAAACAAGCAATGTGAAAATTTTGACATACATAGTCTTTTAAAGAAATATGAATTCCTTTGTATAGACTTGATAATATAGATTAACCAAATCAACAGTCAGTAAGGATGATAGAAAGAAGACTTGAAGAATTGGAGACCTAGGACTTCCCTGGTGGCATGGCGGTTGGGAGTCCACCTGCCAATGCAGGGGACATGGGTTTGATCCTTGGTCCGGGAAGATCCCATGTGCCATGGAGAAACTGATCCTCTGCGCCACAATTACTGATCCTGTGCTCTGGAGCCTGTGAGCCACAACTGCTGAGCCCATGTGCCACTGCCGCTGATGCCCATGCTCCACAACAAGAGAAGCCACCACAATGAGAGGGCTGCATACTGCAGCAAGGAGTATCCCCCACTCACTGCAACAAGAGAAAGCCCATGCACAGCAATGAACACCCAATGCAGCAAAAAATAAATAAATAAATTTATTTATTTATTTATATAAAATAAAAGGCATTGGAAACCTAGGTTTTTTACCTGTATGATTTTAAAAGCCACCACTAAAGAAAAAATATATACACATATATATTTGGTTGACCAAAAAGCTCGTTTGGGTTTTTCTGTAAAATGTAACAGAAAAACTTGAACAAACATTTTGGTGAACCCAATATTTTTATGATTCAGCATTAAAGCAAACATTTATTATGGATGCAGCCAGGCACAAGAATACAGCAGTGGGGAGCAAATTGACATTAGTGAAGTGAATTTTTGTCAGTGGGATGATGCACTTTCACATTTTTCTTGCAGAGCATTTTACAGAACCCCTTAGATAAAGTTGTGTGACATTTTGTATCTGAGATGCCTATTACAGGCCAAACCAGCAACTGAAAGCAGGAGAAAATGCCAATCCCTTGGAAACATTAAAAGGCATTTCAAAACAAAGGCTGATTTGCAAGGCCACCATGCACCATTCACTATTCATTCATATATATACAAGCACACACATATAACCTGACCTACTTTTCTTTGAAAATAACAAAATAGACAAATGAAATACACGTAAAAGGAAAAAAAAATAACCTAAACTTATCTAAAAGCTACTAAGAAAGCAGGAATATTCAAATTCTAGAAAATAATTAAAATCAGAAAACCAGAAAAATAAGCAGAGAACTTAAACTGGCCTGCTCTTGGGATATTTGCTATATCAGAGTAATTTGTGTTCTGTTTTCACCAACTCACAGGGGAAAAAAGGGTATAAGCATAAAGCTTGGTATCATCAGAGATTGGAGTCTAACACAATAATTCCTTACACTGTAAATAAAATTGGGATTGCCAAGTGTTCCATCCTTAGTATAAAGTATGTACTAGAAATAAACCTCTACCTCCCAGGGACTACAAAGCAAACTTGCCTCTCTTGAACAATCATGCTGATTGGAAGGAAAAATTATATTTCTTCTGATAATTTATAAAAATAAGTCCACCTTCATATGGCCTTGCAGCCTAAATTTTGCCCTACCTAGGTGGTCCAAAAAATATCAAGTTTGGAATTTAATTTAAATTTTCTCTGATTGGTAATATTTCCAGCCAGGTGCTTGGGACAATCAATTCCAAACCTTCTTTGGAAGGATGAGAAGTTAAAAGACACAGAAATTAATATAAAAATGTCAGAGTTTTAGAAGTTAAGGAAAGAGAGGATGTGGCAAAGGAAATACTTAAAGAGATAATGGCTGATATTTTCCCCAAACTGATTAAAAACAATCATCTACAGATTCAGCAGCCCAATGAATCCCAAACATGATAATTAAAGGAAATATACAATTCAGACTATAGAAAAGCTTAAGTACAAACAAACTGGTTTATTCAACTAGCAAATTGTAGGGAAAATTTTAAAAGGATAGAAGGACCTATATATTAGAATAGACTTAAGAAATGTATCAACCAATTATATATGTGGTTGCTGTTTGAAGCTGATTCAAATACTTTAAGAGAAAAAAAAAACACATTTCAAAGACAATCTGAGAAACTCCAAACATTTACACTCATTGGATATTTGAAAATATTGCGAAATTATTATTAAAATTTGCATATGTAAAAATACTATTATGAGTGTGTTTTTATAAAAGAATATTTATCTAGATATATTAACTTTATTTTATAATATGATAATTGGAAATTGATTCAAAATAATCTGAAGGTTGAGTGATGGTGGTGGCTACAGGTGTAGGGGAAACAAGATTAGACACAAGTAGATGTACATTGAAGGAGGATGATGGTTATACAAGGAGGTTAATTAAACCATTATCTCTGCTTTGTGTTTGTTAGGAAATTATGCAAAATAAAACAATTTATTTTAAATAAATGTAAAACTGGACATAGTAGAGTGCAACTGTAGAAATATCACCTCTCTCCCACCACACACACACAAAATGATTTTAAAAGCAGTTGGAAAAAAAAATACATAATAGCATTTTTTTTAAAGGATGTCTAGCTGAATTCTCAACAGAAAATATGAAAGCCAGAAGATTGATGAATAATATCATCAAAATGCTAAGAGAAAATTATTATAAGCTAAATATACATGTCCAGTGAAAATCTTCCAAAAATAAGGGGTAAATAAAAATATTTGCAGAAAAAAAAAAAAAAAGCAGAGATTTTGCAAACAAGAGACTCCACAGGAAATTCTAAGGGATTCAACCTAGGCAAAAAAGAAATGATCCCAAATACAATATTATAAATATAAGGTAATCTATGTGAATCTGCAAAGAAAACTGAGGGCATAAAGTGAAAATAATATCATCTATGATTTTTAAAAAGAGAAGGGAGAACTGTATGTAATTAAAATAAAAGAGATCAAATCATATAAGTTGGAGCATTATCATAATTAAAGTTTTCTAAGATTCTAATACTGACCTGGAGGAACGTTTTAAAATGCAATATTTTTGATATTCATAGTTTATGTATTAATGATAATCCTAGGGTAACCATTAAAGAATAGAAGTAGAAAGTATAATTTTCAAACTAGCAGAAGGTAAAATGAAATAGAATAAAAAATATTTTAAAATGTAAAGAAGAGAAGATAAGCAGTAAAGGGAGGACAAATGTAAAACATAAAATATAATGGTAGTTATAAATCTAAATATGTATATCGTTACAATAACTAAAAACAATAACTATCCTAGTTAGAAGAAAGAAATATTCAAACCAGAATATATATTCAGTTTACATGGGAAGCCAGAATAGACAATCTTGGAAAACAAGAACAAAGTTGGAAGATTCACACTTTCCAATTTCAAAACTTACTAGAATGCCATAGTCATCCAAGACTAGACTATAGGTCAATGTAATAGTATAAAGAATCAAAAAATAAACCCTTAAATATGTTCAATTGATTTTCAACAAATTGAGCAAGGAAACTGATCACATCAACATGCAAGAGAGTGATGCTGGACCCTTGCTTCACACCATATATAAAAATTATTTAAAATGGAACAATAACCTATATGTAAGAATTAATACTATGAATCTCTGGAAAAAAATGGAGGTATAAATCTACGTGACTTGTACAGACATTGGTTTCTTAGATATGACATTAAAGACACAAGCAGCAAAAGAGAAAACTGATAAATTGCATGTTGTTAAAAATTTCAACTTTTGTGATTCAAGTTACATTATTAAGAAACTTCAGACAACCCACAAAATGGGAGAAAATATTGGCAAATCATGTATCTTTAGATGCTAGCATTCAGATTGTATAAAAGACTCTTACATATCAACAATAAAAAGACAGTAACACAATTCAAAATGGGCAAATAGCTTGAGTAGACACTTTTCCAAGAAGATATACTGATGGCCAATACCTACATGAAAGATGCTCAATATCATTAGTCACTTTGAAAATGCAAATCAAAACCACAAGGTGATACTACTTCACATGAAATAGGATGGCTAAAATAAAGAAGGCAGACAATAACAATTGTCAGCAAGTATGTGGAGACGTTTGAAGCTCATATATTGCTGGTGCTAAGTTAACATAGAGCAGCTGCTTTGGAAGATAGTCTGGCAATTCCTCACACACACACACACACACACACACACACACACATATAATTACCATATAACTCAACAATTCCACTCCTAGGTATATACTGAAGAAAGTTGAAAACACATGTCCACACAAAGACATGGACATGAATGTTCATAGCATCATTATTAAAAATAGCCCCCGAACAAAAGGAAACAACCTAAATGGCCATCAACTGCTGAAAGGATAACCAAAATGTGGTATATACATACAACGGAATATTATTCAACCTTCAAAACAAATTAAATTCTTATAAACGCTACAACATGGGTTAACCTTGAAATCATGCTAAGTGAAACAAGGTAGACACAAAAGGTTACATATTGTATAGTTCTATTCATATGAAAGGTCCAGATTAGATTAAGCAGATTTATAGATGCAGAATGTGTTTATAGTGTTTCCAAGGGGCAGGGGAAAGAGGAATTTGGAGTAACTGCTAATGTGTATAAGATTTCTTTTTGTGGTGATGCATTTATTCTAAAATTAGAGAATAGTATTATTCTATTGTATGATGGATACACAACTTTGTGAATATACTACAAATCACTGATTTGTACATTTTAAAAGGGTAAATTTTATAGTACATGAATTATGTTTCAATTGAAAAAAAAGGGAATTGTGAGCATGAAGTAAAGTTTTGAATCAGAAAAATGTTTAATTTTCCCTCAAACATAACCTGAAGCTCCTTCAGTTCCACCTATGAAATCTGTAAAACATTGAAGAAAAAACAAATCCAATATTTTGTAAATTCTGGCAAGGAGTAGAAAAAGAAGGAACACTCCCCAATTCATTTGATGAAGCTAGGATTACACAGATAAAAAACTTGAAAAGGGCAGCACTAGAAAAAAATTATTGTCCAGTCTCACTTATGAAATGAGAAACAAAAATTATGAAAAATATATGTGGGGAAATTCCCTGGCGGTCCAGTGGTTAGGACTTGGTGCTTTCACTGCTGTGGCTTGGGTTCAGTCCCTGGTTGGGGAACTAAGATCCCCCAAGACACGTGGCATGGCTAAAAAAAAAAAAAGAAAAGAAAAAAAATATATATATATGCAAACTGAATTCTACAGTGCATAAAAAAGAGAATATATCATTATAGTTTAACCCAAGAAGTCAAGCTTTAATATATACAAAAATAATATAATTCACCATATTATCAAGCAAAAGGAAAAAGAGAACATGATCAATTCAATAGATGAAGAAATATAATTTAATAAAATTAGATATTCAACAGTACAAAGAGTAAAACAAAGTATGCAAATTAAAAATCATTTAGGAGATCAGGGAATTCCAATGTGGAAGGTAATGTTTTATAAAACAATCTTAACCCACACACTGGGAATTCCCTGGTGGTCCAGTGGTTAGGACTCTGTGCTTCCACTGCTGGGGGCCCAGGTTTGATCCCTGTTAGGGAAACTAAGATCCCACAAGCTGTGTGGCACAGCCAAAAAAACTAACACACACACACACCTACAATCAAATAATCTTCAACAAAGGAGGCAAGAATATACAGAGGAAAAAAGACAGTCTCTTCAACAAGTGATGTTGGGAAAGTTGGACAGCTGCATATAAATCAATGAAGTTAGAACACACTTTCACACCATACCCAAAAATAAACTCAAAATGACTTAAAAGACTTAAATATTAGATATGACACCATAAAATTCCTAGAAGAAAACAGGAAAAACATTCTCAGACATAAATCATACCAATGTTTTTTAGGTCATTCTACCAAGGCAAAAAAAAAAAAAAAAAGAGAGAGAGAGAGAGAGAAAATAAACAAATGGGATCTAATCAAACTTACAATCTTCTGTACAGCAAAGGAAACCATAAACAAAAAGACAATTTACAGACTGGGAGAAAATATTTTCAAATGATGCAACTGGCAAGGGCTTAATTTCCAAAATATACAAACAGCTCATACAACTCAACAACAAAAGAACAAACATCCCAATCAAAAAATGGGCAGAAGACCTAAATAGACATTTCTCCAAATAAGACATACAGATGGCCAACAGGCACATGAAAAGATACTCAACATCGCTAATTATTAGAGAAATGCAAATCAAAACTACAGTGAGGTACTACCTCACACCAGTCAGAATGGCTATCATTAAAAAAGCTACAAATAACAAATGGTGAAGAGGGCGTGGAGAAAAGGGAACCCTTCTATACTGTTGGTGGGAATGTAAGTTGGTGCAGCTTCTATGGAAAACAGTATAGAGGTTCCTCTAAAAACTAAAAATAGAGTTACCATATAATCCAGCATTCCCACTCCTGGGCATATATCCAGACAAAACTATAATTCAAAAAGATACACTTACCCTTATATTAACAGCAGCACTATTCACAATAGCCAAGACAGGGAAAAAAACGAAATGCCCCTTGACAGATGAATAGATAAAGAAGATGTGTTACATATATACAATGGAATACTATGCAGCAATAAAAAATAATAAAATAATGCCATTTGCAGCAACATGGATGGGCTTAGAGATTATCATACTAAGTGAAGTAAGTCAGAAAGAAAAAGACAAATACCAAATGATATCACTTATATGTGGAATCTAAAATACGACACAAATGAACCTATCTACAAAACAGAAAGAGGCTCACAGACATAGAGAACAGATTGTGGTTGCCAAGGGGGGAGGGGGGTGGAGGAGGGATGGATTGAGAGTTTGGGATTAGCAGATGTGAACTGTTATATATAAAATGGATAAACAACAAGGTCCTACTGTATAGCATCGGGAACTATATTCAATATCCTGTGATAATCCATAATGGAAAAGAATATAAAAAGAATGTATATATATGTATATCTGAATCACTTTTCTGTACAGTAGAAACTAACACAACATTGTGAGTCAACTATTCATCAATAAAAAATAAAATAATAAAAAATAAAAAACAATTTAGCACTGTACTCATGTAGATAAAGTTGTTTCCCACTAGAAAATGGGTTAAAAATTCTGATACTGCTATACATATATACTGCAATTGAACAATTAAGTACTTGCATTTCAAATTCCAGGAGACAGGTTTCTCACTATTGGAGTGGAAAATTACAGATAAGCAAAGAAAAGGAAAAGCCTAGAATCATCCATGTGGTAATGGATTAGATTTGGAGGCATAAGTATAAACTCATAAGTTTAATATAGCTACATATGGTTATATACAGAGGTGTTTATAGATATGTGTATATATGTAGGTTATCATACACACACAAATTTCCTTGCTCTATCAGGTGAGAGAGTCTAGAGGCAGTGTAGTACTATGATAGCAACACCCAGTGCCAGATCTTGGTTTCTAATACAATTCTTCAAGAATATTTGTATGAATATTTCATTAGTATCCCTTGCAGAATATACTTTCTATGAGAGCAGGAACTGTGTTTTATTTATCATTGTATCTTTAGCACCTAGTACAGTTCCTGACCCTTAATAAGTACTAAGTACTTGAAAATATTTGTTGAATGTATGCATGAATGAAATGTTTATAGAAGTTTTAAGTATTCTAAAGCATGCATACACACTTCGGCTTGAATTTTGCTTGGTATATATGACTACTCGGGAAATACTTGCTGTTTTTAGAAAAATTAGTCCATTGCCCAGCTCAAAAGAATTGTGAATTCTGGTAAGTCTTTAAATAGAAAATAAAGAGTAAGAAGAATCGAGAAGAAAGAAGAGAGTATTAGCAAAGAAGGAAGTATCAGTTAATTCACACAGCATACAACAGTAATGTGAAAGGCAGGAATATTACTTAAAGGATTCAGATTTCTATAGAATATGCTCAAAAAACATGGAAATTATATTTTTACAAAATCTATAAAATATATTCTCATAAGTGTCGACTGGAAAAAAATGTACTATCTAAAAGTTGAGAATTATGTTTCATTGGGCAGAATTTCTGAGGACTTAAGCCCAGAATGTAGCCTCTCAGATAGCTCTGAGGGAGTGCTCCAAAGAGGTAAGGGAGGATCCAGGATACATAGGAGTTTTTGCAACAAAAACCAGGTAGTTGAAACATTAAAAGATTACTGTTAATTAAAGAAAACCAGACATTTCAAGTTAAGGAATTTAGGCTTTTCTATGTATGGAAAGATGCAAGAATCTGGGCTCATTGAAATCATTCCTTTGATATGCGCTTCAGCTAACTGGGGTTTCCTGTATTTTCTTATACTGAATCCCCTCAGAGTGCACCATAGCATCAGTTGTAGTGGTTAATGGCTTGATGGACACACATCCTTTGTTTACTAATATGGTAGGTGACATTCTTAGTCCATATAAACATCACAGATGTTTCCTGTGATGGGCTAAAGGAGATCAATGGATAATTATTTTTGATTCAAAAGAAGCACCCCTAAAATCTTCTGTGCTGCATACCCTGTCAATGACCATTCTTAGCACTTACCATTTCTGTGCACACCAACCAGACTTCTAACAACCAGGAACTGTGTGACTGTATGCTGAGGGCTTTCTCTGGCCTCTCCAGGCCACTTTGCCAAAATGCAGAGCAAGCCATAAATTCTAGGGAATTAACAGCCCCCAGGTGTAACTCTCAACAAATGACTGGATTGTGAATAAAAATCCTACCTTCTTCTCCCCTTGGATACAATAATTCTGAAATTCTACGCTGACTCAGAGTTCCCTCATGCTATTAAGCTCCAATTGCCATCACTGGTAATGTCGACTGAAAAAATGCATAACCTAAAAGTTGAGAGTTATGTTTTATTCGGCAGACAAAACTGAGGACTTAAGCCTGGGACACAGAATTTCAGATAACTCTGAAGGATTGCTCCAAAGAGGCAAGTGGTGGGGAGCCAGGATATAGAGGAGTGTTTGCAACAAAGACCAGATAGTTGGAACATCAAAAGATTACTGTTAATTAAGGAAAACCAGATATCTCAAGGAATTTAGAGCTTTTCTATTTATGGGAAGATGTAAAAGTCTGGGCTCATTGAAATCATTCCTTTGATATGCACCTCAGCTATCTGGGGCCAGTATCCTGTGTTTTCTCATCCTGAGTGTCCTCAGTGTGCAATGTTGGGGTGGCTGTAATGTGATGGCTTGATGGCTGCAATATTCTTTGTTTACTGATATAGCAAGCAATATTTTTCATTCACAATAACTTGCTTGAAAATGCATTTTTAATGACTTTTATCTGTTCTTTTTCTTTTCTCTGTCTCATTCATTTGCTTCCTTACCAGAATTTCTGGGGATCACCACCAAAATAAACTACTTGCACTTGACTACTTGTCTCAGTGTCTTCTTTTGGAAGAACTGAAACTAAGGCATTCTACTTGAAACTATGATAGCAGTTTTATGTTTGAAAAGAGTTTTGTGAACTGGATGAGACTTTACCAGGTGAATCAGATATGGCAAAACTATTCTATGTGAAGGGAACAGCATGACAAAAAGGCACAGACACAAAGTAGTGTATGTTTGATAAACAATGTAAGGTTTAGCATGACATAAATATTTTTAAAAATAAATAAATATAGGGTTCTGTTAGATAATATCAGTAATTAAATAGTGAACTGTCCTGGTGCCAGACTAAGTAAATCAGATTTTAGCCTATGGATAATGACAGCATTTTCATACAGGGACTATCTTCATGCTTTCTCATCTCATGGAGGAGATATTGTAAAACCCAGAACTACAGTTTTTCTTGAAAATATTTCTGAGCTTTATAATTTCAGTATGTGACACTTTCCTGAAATTCTACTAAAGTTATTTCTGAAAGTTAATATAGAGTATTTAGCCCAGCAATTAATGTAAACAACATATAGGATTTGTTTAAACAGGATTCATTATTTTTAAAATGACATAAATAAGGTATGAATGACAAACAAGTCTGTTTCATTGTGTGGAAATGATAGAGTAATCGATGTTAAAATAACTGATTAAATTACACAATGAAACCAATGACAACTCTCTGTGATATGTAAAGCCTTGAATACATCAGACACCAGAGTTAGCAATATTTTAGCAAGTTTTTTCTTAATGACCTTGCAGGATATTAACATTCCTATTTCATTGTAACAAAAATAGATTCTTTCAAGTCAATGCCCCCTAAAACTCTCTAGTTGGTGATGCGCAGTCTACCTCAGGAATGGTTAATTCAATGATGAGCTAGTTATTTGTATGCAATTTTTTAAAGAAAAGTTTTAAAAGTATACCAGGGTCAGAAAGAAGGGGCAAAAATACAGTAATTGCATTTGTTGTCCAGTGTTCTTTGCAGGGAATCCTGACAATAGCTATCTCATGGGAAACAGGGAGGTCATTGCCTGCAGGGTTGACAGACTGGGAGGCAGTCCTTCTCTTGTTTACCCTGGTACAGGAGCATATATAATAAACCACATGCCTAAGGCTTTCAGAGTACACAATTTTTCATAGCGGAGTTGGACTATTTATATGGGGACCCAATTTCTGAATTCAAAACCAAAGAAATTATATATTAACCCTAAAGTTTAAAATCTGTTTCATCTTTTAAATCTTTATCACATAGAAATCATTGACTAATTTTTTTCCTTCTAAAATCTAAAACAAGAGTAAAATAGTACTAAAACTCAGTGGAAGATGGCGGAAGAGTAAGACATGGAAATCACCTTCCTCCCCACAGATACATCAGAAATACATCTACACGTGGAACAACTCCTACAGAACACCTACTGAACGCGGACAGAAGACCTCAGACCTCCCAAAAGGCAAGAAACTCCCCACGTACCTGGGTAGGGCAAAAAAAAAAAGAATAAACAGAGACAAAAGAATAGGGATGGGACCTGCACCAGTGGGAGGGAGCTGTGAGAGAGGAAAGGTTTCCACACACTAGGAAGCCCCTTCACCGGTGGAGATTATGGGTGGCGGAGGGGGGAGCTTCGGAGCTCTGGAAGAGAGCACAGCAACAGGGGTGTGGAGGGCCAAGTGGAGAGATTACCGCACAGAGGATTGGTGCCAACCAGCACTCACCAGCCGAGAGGCTTGTCCTCTCGCCCACCGTGGTGGGTGGGGCCTGGAGCTGAGGCTTAGGTTTCGGTCCAATCGCAGGGAGAGTACTAGCAGCGTGAACACAGCCTGAAGGACTTAGTACACCACGGCTAGCCGGGAGGGAGTCCGGGAAAAAGTCTGGACATGCCGAAGAGGCAAGAGACTTTTTCTTGCCTCTTTGTTTCCTGGTGCGCGAGGAGAGGGGATTAAAAACGCTGCTTAAAGTAGCTCCAGAGACGGGCGTGAGCCGTGGCTAACAGCACAGACACCAGAGACGGACATGAGACACTAAGGCTGCTGCTGCAGCCACCAAGAAGCCTGTGTGAGAGCACATGTCACTATCCACACCTCCATCCCGGGAGCCTGTGCAGCCCACCACTGCCAGGATCCCTTGATCCAGGGACAACTTCCCCGGAAGGACACACAGCACACCTCAGGCTGGTGCAACATAATGCTGGCCTCTGCCGCCATAGGCTCACCCTGCATCCGTAACCCTCTGTCCCCCCGGGTTGAATGATCCAGAGCCCCCGAATCAGCTGCTCCTTTAACCCCGTCCTTTCTGAGTGAAGAACAGACGTCCTCAGGTGACCTACGCACACAGGCGGGGCCAAATCCAAAGCTGAACCCTGGGAGGTGTGTGAACAAAGAAGAGAAAGGGAAATTTCTCCCAGCAGCCTCAGGAGCAGTGGATTAAATCTCCACAATCAATTTGATGTACCATGCATCGGCGGAATATCTGAATAGACAATGAATCATCCTAAATTGAGGAGGTGGACATTGAAAACAAGATATATTATTTTTTCCCCTTTTCCTCTTTTTGGGAGTGTGTATGTGTATGATTCTGGGTGAGATTTTGTCTGTATAGCTTTGCTTTCACCATTTGTCCTAGGGTTCTTTCCATGCGTTTTATTGTTTGTTTATTTCTTTGTTTGTTTTACTTTTAAAAATAATTTTCTTAATAATTATTTTTATTTTAATAACTTTATTTATCTTTATTTTATTTTATTTTATCCCCTTTCTTTCTTTCTTTCTACTTTTTCTCCCTTTTATTCTGAGCTGTGTGGATGAAAGGCTTTTGGTGCTCCAGCCAGGAGTCAGTGCTGTGCCTCTGAGGTGGGAGAACCAACTTCAGGACACTGGTCCACAAGAGACCTCCCAGCACCACGAAATATCAAATGGTGAAAATCTCCCAGATAGCTCCATCTCAACAACAAGACCCAGCTTCACTCAACGACCAGCTCTTGATACAGTGCTGGACAACCTATGCCAAACAACTAGCAAGACAGAAACACAGACCCATCCATTAGCAGAGACGCTGCCTAAAATCATAATACAGCCACAAACACCCCCAAACACACCACCAGACGTGTACCAGCCCACCAGAGAGACAAGATCCAGCCTCATCCACCAGAAAACAGGAACTGGTCCTTTCTTCCAGGAGGCCTACACAACACACTGAACCATTTTTAGCCACTGGGGACAGACACCAAAAACAACGGGAACTACGAACCTGCAGCCTGAAAAAAGGAGACCCAAAACACAGTAAGATAAGCAAAATGAGAAGACAGAAAAACACACAGCAAATGAAAGAGCAAGGTAAAAATCCACCAGACCTAACAAATGAAGAGGAAATAGGCAGTCTACCGGAAAAAGAATTCAGAATAATGATGGTAAAGATGATCCAAAATCTTGGAAATAGAAGAGAGAAAATGCAAGAAGCATTTAACAAGGACTTAGAACAACTAAATAGGAACCAAGCAACAATGAACAACACAATAAATGAAATTAAAAATACTCTAGAAGGGTTCAATAGCAGAATAACTGAGGCAGAGGAACGGATAAGTGACGTGGAAGATAAAAGAGTGGAAATAACTACTGAAGAGCAGAATAAAGAAAAACGAATGAAAAGAACTGAGGACAGTCTCAGAGACCTCTGGGGCAACATTAAACACAAAAACATTCGTATTATAGGGGTTCCAGAAGAAGAAGAGAAAAAGAAAGGGACTGAGAAAATATTTGAAGAGATTATAGTTGAAAACTTCCCTAATATGGGAAAGGAAATAATCAATCAAGTCCAGGAAGCACAGAGAGTCCCAACAGGATAAATCCAAGGAGAAACATGCCAAGACAGGTATTACTCAAACTATCAAAAATTAAATACAAAGAAAACATATTAAAAGCAGCAAGGGAAAAACAACAAATAACACACAAGGGAATCCACATAAGGTTAACAGATGATCTTTCAGCAGGAACTCTGCAAGCCAGAAGGGACTGGCAGGACATATTTAAAGTGATGAAGGAGAAAAACCTACAACCAAAATTACTCGACCCAGCAAGGATCTCATTCAGATTTGATGGAGAAATTAAAACCTTTACAGACAAGCAAAAGCTGAGAGAGTTCAGCACCACCAAACCAGCTTTACAACAAATGCTAAAGGAACTTCTCTAGGTAAGAAACACAAGAGAAGGAAAAGACATCCATAACAAACCCAAAACAATTAAGAAAATGGAAAGAGGAACATACATATTGATAATTACCTTAAATGTAAATGGATTAAATGCTCCCACCAAAAGACAGACTGGCTGAATGGATACAAAAACAAGACCCATGTTGTCTACAAGAGACGAACTTCAGACCTACTGACACATAGAGACTGAAAGTAAGGGGATGGAAAAAGATATTCCATGCAAATGGAAACCAAAAGAAAGCTGGAGTAGCAATTCTCATATCAGACAAAATAGACATTAAAATAAAGACCATTACAAGACACAAACAAGGACACTGCATAATGATCAAGGAATCGATCCAAGAAGAAGGTATAATAATTGTGTATATTTATGCACCCAACATAGGAGCACCTCAATACATAAGGAAAATACTAACAGCCATAAAAGGGGAAATTGACAGTAACACATTCATAGTAGGGGACTTTAACACCCCACTTTCATCAATGGAGAGATCATCCAAAGTGAAAATAAGTAAGGAAAAACAAGCTTTAAATGATACATTAAACAAGATGGACTTAACTGATATTTATTGGACATTCCATCCAAAAATATATATATACATTTTTCTCAAGTACTCATGGAACATTCTCCAGGATAGATCATACCTTTGGTCACAAATAAATCCTTAGTAAATTTAAGAAATTTGAAATTGTATCAAGTACCCTTTCTGACCACAACACTATGGGACTAAATATCAATTACAGGAAAAGACCTGTAAAAAATACAAACACATGGAGGCAAAACAATACACTACTTAATAACGAAGTGATCACTGAAGAAATCAAAAGGGAAATCAAAAAATACCTAGAAACAAATGACAATGGAGACACGATGACCCAAAACCTATGGGATGCAGCAAAAGCAGTTCTAAGAGGGAAGTTTATAGCAATAAAACCCTACCTTAAGAAACAGGAAACATCTTGAATAAACAACCTAACCTTGCACCTAAAGCAATTAGAGAACAAAGAACAAAAAAACCCCAAAGTTACCAGAAGGGAAGAAATCATAAAGATCAGATCAGAAATATATGAAAAAGAAATGAAGGAAACAATAACAAAGATCAATAAAACTAAAAGCTCGTTCTTTGAGAAGATAAACAAAATTGAGAAACCGTTAGCCAGATTCATCATGAAAATAAGGGAGAAGACTCATATAAATAAAATGAGAACTGAAAAAGGAGAAGTAACAACTGACACTGCAGAAATACAAAAGATCATGAGAGATTACTAGAAGCAACTCTATGCCAATAAAATGGACAACCTGGAAGAAACAGACAAATTCTTAGAAATGCACAAGCTGCCAAAACTGAACCAGGAAGAAATAGAAAATATGAACAGACCAATCACAAGCACTGAAATTGAAACTGTGATTTAAAATCTTCCAACAAACAAAAGCCCAGGACCAGGTGGCTTCACAGGCGAATTCTATCAAACATTTAGAGAAGCGCTAACACCTATCCTTCTCAAACTCTTCCAAAATATAGCAGAGGGAGGAACACTTCCAAACCCATTCTACGAGGCCACCATCACCTTGATACCAAAACCAGACAAGGATGTCACAAAGAAAGAAAACTACAGGCCAATAACACTGATGAACATAGATGCAAAAATTCTCAACAAAATACTAGCAAACAGAAGCCAACAGCACATTAAAGGATCATACACCATGATCAAGTGGGGTTTATTCCAGGAATGCAAGGACTCTTCAATATAAGCAAATCAGTCAATGTGATACACCATATTAACAAATTGAAGGAGAGAAAACATGATCCTCTCAATAGATGCAGAGAAAGCTTTCGACAAAATTCAACACACATTTATGCTAAAAACCCTAAAGAAAGTAGACATACAGGGAACTTTCCTCAAATTATAATGGCCATATATGAGAAACCCACAGCCAACATCATCCTCAATGGTGAAAAACTGAAACCATTTTCACTAAGATCAGGAACAAGACAAGATTGCCCACTCTCACCACTCTTATTCACCATAGTTTTGGAAGTTTTAGCTACAGCAATCAAATAAGAAAAGGAAATAACAGGAATGCAAATCGGAAAATAAGTAAAGCTGTCACTGTTTGCAGATGACATGATACTATACATAGAGAATCCTAAAAATGCTACCAGAAAACTACTGGAGCTAATCAATGAATTTGGTAAAGTAGTAGGATACAAAATTAAAGCACAGAAATCTCTGGCATTCCTATACAATAATGATGAAAAACCTGAAAGTGAAATTAAGAAAACACACCCATTTACCATTGCAACAAAAAGAATAAAATATCTAGGAATAAACCTACCTAAGGAGAATAAAGACCTGTATGCAAAAAATTATTAGACACTGATGAAAGAAATTAAAGATGATACAAATAGATGGAGAGATATAGGATGTTCTTGGATTGGAAGAATGAACATTGTGACTCTACTACCCAAGGCAATCTACAGATTCAATGCAGTCCATATCAATCTGCCACTGGCATTTTTCACAGAGGTAGAACAAAAAAATGCACAACTTGTATGGAATCACAAAACACCCCAAATAGCCAAAGCAATCTTGAGAACAAAAAATGGAGCTGGAGGGATCAGGCTCCCTGACGTCAGACTATACTTCAAAGCTACAGTAATCAAGACACTGTGGTACTGGCACAAAAACAGTAATATAGCTCAATGGAACAGGATAGAGAGCCCAGAAATAAACCCACTCACATATGGTCACCTTATCTTTGATAAAGGAGGCAGGAATGTACGGTGGAGAAAGGACAGCCTCTTCAATAAGTGGTGCTAGGAAAACTGGACGGGTATATGTAAAAGTATGAGATTAGAACACTCCCTAACACCATACACAAAAATAAGCTCAAAATGGATTAAAGGCCTAAATGTAAGGCCAGAAACTATCAAACTCTTAGAGGAAAACATAAGCAGAACACTCTATGACATAAATCACAGCAAGACGCTTTTTGACCCACCTCCTAGAGAAATGAAAATAAAAACAAAAATAAACAAATGGGACCTAATGAAGCTTCAGAGCTTTTGCACAGCAAAGGAAACCATAAACAAGACAAAAAGACAACCCTCAGAATGGGAGAAAATATTTTCAAATGAAGCAACTGACAAAGGATTAATCTCCAAAATTTACAATCAGCTCATGAAGTCAATAACAAAAATCAAACAACCCAATCCAAAAATGGGCAGAAGACCTAAAGAGATATTTCTCCAAAGAAGATATACAGGTTGCCAACAAACACATGAAAGAATGCTCAACATCATTAATCATTAGAGAAATGCAAATCAGAACTACAATGAGTTATCATCTCACACTGATCAAAATGGCCATCAACAAAAATTCTAGAAACAATAAATCCTGGAGAGGGCGTGGAGAAAAGGGAACCCTCTTTCACTCTTGTTGGGAATGTAAATTGATACAGCCACTATGGGGAACAGTATGGAGGTTCCTTAAGAAACTACAAATTGAACTACCATATGACCCAGCAATCACACTACTGTGCAGGTACCCTGAGAAAACCATAATTCAAAAAGAGTCATGCACCAAAATGTTCATTGCAGCTCTATTTACAATAGCCAGGAGATGGAAGCAACCTAAGTGTCCATCATCGGATGAATGGATAAAGAAGATGTGGCACTTATTTACAATGGAATATTACTCAGCCATAAAAAGAAACAAAATTGAGTTAATTTTAGTGAGGTGGATGGACCTAGAATTTGTCATACACAGTGAAGTGGGTCAAGAAGAGAAAGACAAGTACCGTATGCTAAAAAAATATATATATATATATATATATATATATATATATATATGGAATCTAAGAAAAGAAAAAAATGTCATGAAGAACCTAGGGTTAAGATGGAAATAAAGACACAGACCTAGGGTTTCCCTGGTGGCACAGTGTTTGAGAGTCCACCTGCCGATACAGGGGACACGGGTTCGTGCCCCAGTCCGGGAGGATCCCACATGCTGCAGAGCAGCTGGGCCTGTGAGTCATTGCTGCTGAGCCTGCACGTTCAGAGCCTGTGCTCCACAATGGGAGAGGCCACAACAGTGAGAGGCCTGCGTACCGCAAAAAATAAATAAATAAATAAAGTCACAGACCTACAGGGGAATGGACTTGAGGATATGGGGAGGGGGAAGGGTAAGCTGTGACAATGTGAGAGAGTGTCATGGACATATATACACTACCAAACATAAAATAGATAGCTAGTGGGAAGCAGCCCCATAGCACAAGGAGATCAGCTTGGTGCTTTGTGACCACCTAGAGGGTGGGAGGGAGAGAGACGCAAGAGGGAAGAGATATGGTGATATATGTATATGTATAACTGATTCACTTTGTTATAAAGCAGAAACTAACACACCATTGTAAAGCAATTATACTCTAATAAATATGTTAAAAAAAAGTAAAATAGTAGATATAATGCAGATTGGCAAAAATGATCAATGTTTCTAAATAATGGGTTTTTTTGTTTTTGTGAAGACTACAGAGTTTCATTAGCTAAGCCAATAGAAATGCTAATGAGTTAATTAACTCTTTAAGGAATGGAATTGTTCAATAAGGTGATCATTATTTTACAGTGTAAAATAATGATTTTTAAATCTCTTCCGCAGCTTTAAAAAGGCTAAAAAGTGGGTTGGAAGGGAGACGCAAGAGGGAGGAGATATGGGGATATATGTATATGTATAGCTGATTCACTTTGTTATAAAGCAGAAACTAACACACCATTATAAAGTAATTATACTCCAATAAAGATGTTAAAAAAAGACTAATAAATGATGTCTCTCTTAATATTAACCTATAAACAGATTTTTCTCTGAACAATGCCAACCCGTATTTTTCTTTTACTCTGCTCTGAGGTTGATTATAAACAAATATATGTTTATAATAAGTCACATTAAAATGTGCAAGGATGATTACCTACAATGGGCATTAAAGGCATCATATTTAGGGGAGAATATCAACAGTAATTGTAGAAAGATACTGGTGGTGTGAGTTCTGTTAGTATTCACCCATGAAACCAAAACTAAAAAGAACTTCAAATGAAGGTTGGCCAATCAAACTAGAAATTAGAGTAAAGCTGTTATGACTATGTAAAGATAATGAATAAACTCTTCTTGAAACCTAAAGATTCTATGCAAACAACCTTTAAGATAGAACATTCAAATGAAGATAAAAGAAAAATAGGGAAATAACAATCGTAAAAGGAGAAAGTAGAAGGAAAAGATGTGGAAAGAAAAGCTGAAAACCCGTAACAAATGTCCTTTCTTATAATTTTCTGCCTGATCTGCATCACACTTACCTTCTACTCAAGCAGCAGGATGAGCTGACCTGCCCTTCAGTCTAATAATGCAGTCAGCCCTCTGTATCCGTGGTTTCTACATCCAAGGATTTAGCCAACTGCTGATTCAAAATATATTTTTTAAAAAATCCAGAAAGTTCCAGAAAACAAACCTTGAATTTGCTGCCAGCCAGCAACTATTTACATAGTGTTTACATTGTATTAGGCATTATAAATAATCTGGAGATGATTTAAAGTATATGGAGGGTGTGTTTAGGCTATATGCAAATACCACAACATTTCTTATAAGTCACTTGAGCATCCAAAGATTTTTGTATTCAAGGCGGATCCTGGAACTAAACCTCTATGGATACCAAGTGACGACTGTACCTGAAATGTGAACCCGGAGTGTGGATAGGAGCTCTTAACAGGGCTTCTATGTGACTTTGAGTCTAGCATTATTTGGGACACAGAGTCATTTTTCAACTTTATTTATTTTACTCTTGACTTTCTCTGAATTAAATAATAGTAAAGTCAAGTCATAGATGACCAAACAGTCAACTGATGTTTCACTGAACAAGACTGTAGGGGGTGGTCATTAATGTTTTCCATGTAGCATGAGAGAGATTAATTAAAATATGTTTTTTAAAGTAATATGTGGGAAGAAGAAACGATTCTCTTTTTCTTTCCAGAAATGGTACAATATTATCTTGCTTCTCAAAATTAATGAGATATTTTTCTTTTCTATTAGGTTTTTTGATTTGATGAAGTGCTCATTGTCTTATTATTTAAATACACATTTTAAAAGGAAGGCATTTAGTAGCATAAATATACTCAGAAAGAAAGCATTTAGAGGAAAAAAATATTTTTAGTCTTCTACAACACTTAAATAGCTTTGCTAAATTGAAGTAAAGCAACAGTGTTTTCAAAAAAGTATACATACCTGATAGTGCTTATTTCATGTTTGTTGCAAATAGACTTCAAAAGAGATGCTATTCTAATTAGTGTTTTTTAAAGTATTCAGGTTGTGATTAAATTAAATACAAATCCAAATTAATCCAAAATTCCTAGTAAATAGGATCTGAGGCTATTATATAAAATCAACTATCACATACATGTGTAATATCTCCATAAAGTTATTTATCACCACTCAGCAATAACTCACCTTGTTCCACATAACTGCTAAGTAACAATCACATTGCTATCTGTTACTGGTGAATACATTGACATGGACATTCAGTTAAACATCCTTCTAACAGAAATACCATTCAGTGAGACAAATACTATTGGGTTTCACATTGTTTTTGTTTACTTTCTATAGTTCATCATATTGAGAATAGTTTACAATATGTCTTTTTCAAATATTATATACATGCCTATCTAGAAGGTAGAATCATGGAATAAGGAGGGTAAAATGGTTGATACTGATAGCTATGTTTTTCTGTCTTAAAAAGCCTATTTTTGCTCCTTTTTACATGAAACCCAGAGAGAATAATCTCACGTGTTTCAAGAGGTGTTAAGCTATCTCATTACTGGAAATATTGTTTTAATATGGAGCTTTCAAAAATTAGCCTAATTTCAGAAAAAGTGGTATTTTATAGAAAATGACATATTCCATGATTGGCATCAATACTTATGTTCTCATATTGCAGAGTAGGAGTTTCATTCATTCATTTAACCAAAACATATGGAATGCCTACTATGTGCGAGGCACTGGGCTAAGCACTAGGAATACAGTAGTGAGGAATTCATGGTCCTTGCCTCTGCTTTGTAAAGCAAGAAAGAGGGCTTCCCTGGTGGCGCAGTGGTTGAGAGTCCGCCTGCCAATGCAGGGGACACAGGTTCGTGCCCCGGTCCAGGAAGATCCCACATGCCACAGAGCAGCTGGGCCCATGAGCCATGGCCGCTGAGCCTGCACATCTGGAGCCTGTGCTCTGCTACGGGAGAGGCCACAACAGTGAGAGGCCTGCATACAGCAAAAAAATAAATAAATAAAATAAATATAGCAAGAAAGATATTAATGAATTAATTAATTATACTAATGACAATTGTTGTGGGTATTATGAATGAGAAGTGCAGAATGCTAACAGGGCGTTATGAGAGGGGATATGACCTAGATTGAAAGAGGGTTCAAAGGCTTTTTTAAAGAAATGAAATTTAAATTGATATCTGAAAGGTAAATAGTAGAATGAATTGGTTAGTTAATGGATGGAGTGAAGTGTTCCAGGAAAAGAGAACACACTAGAATGAATTGAGATGAGATGCAGCATAGTGGAACTACTAGAAGAACCTCATGGTTTGGATAGAATCAGATCACTGTGAGTAAGAGTGTTAGAGATCATGATAGAGTGATTTTTAAGAGCCAGATCCCATAGATCTTTACAGGCCTAGATATACGAGGTAAAGTTGTTCCATATATAGGAAATACAATTCCTATATATGAAAATAGAAGGTATTAAAGAGTTATAAATTTTAAGAAGAGAAAGAACACAACCAGGTTTGTGTTTTAAAAGTTACTGTGGAGATGGCATGTCCAAAAGATGGCAGACCAGTAGGTTCCAGGCCTTCATTTCCTCATGGAAACATTAAAAAAACGAACAAGAGACTAGCTAAAAGTAACTTTATAGGAGCTATGAAAAATGGTGAAAGGTCTATGGCACCCAAATAAACACTCAGTAAAGAAAACGCCACATTGAAAATAGTAGAAAACTTCACGGTGTTTTTATTTACCCTTGCCCCCCATGTCCCCAGCATGGCACAGTGTGGTCTCAGGGAAGTGACACTCCAGTTTCCAGTTCCCTTGATTAAATCAGAGGGAGTATGGTGGACTTTATTCATGACATTCTTACTTGTCTGGGAGGCTTCCTGATGGATAGGACTCTATTTTACAGAACTCAGAACTCAGACAAGAAAAGGCCTCAAAGCTTGAATCTCAAGCTAGAAAGAGCCACAGGAAGCAAAAACCATTGCTCATGAAAGCTGTAGGGAGATGATAGATCTACAGACATCTGGACCTCTTGCTGTGTCCTCACTTGGTGAAAGGGGCAAAGGGGCTTTCTCAGGTCTCTTTTATAAGGGCATTAATTTTATTCCTGAGGGCTCTACCACAATGACCTAATCATCTCACAAAGGCGCCATCTCCTAATACCATCAGATTGGGCATTAGAACTTCAACATATGAATTTGGGAGAACACAAACATTCAGACCATAGAAACTTCCATACCCACTTTCAACAATTGTTAAAACATAAGAATAGGTCCATAAGGAAGCAGAGAACTTGGACAGTATAGATCATTTGTATCTAACAGACATATACAGAACACTCCACCTAACAACAGCATAATACATATTTTTGTTAAATGCACAGCACATAAAACATTGTCCAGGGTAGATCATATGTTAAGCCACAAAAAAGTCTTGATAAATTTTAAAAGATTGAAATCATACCAAGTATCTTTTCTGATCACAGTAGAATGAATCTAGAAATCAGCAGCAGAAAGAAAACAGGAAAATTCACAAACATGAAAATAAAATGACACATACACCCAGTAAGTCAAAGAAGAAATTACAAGGGAAATTAAAATATATCTTGAGACAAATTACAATGAAAACATAAAATACTAAAATTTATGAGAGACAGTGAAAAAATGGTTACAAGGAAATTTATTGTTCAAGGAAATATCTTTGTTTACAGCTGACATAATCTTTTATATAGAAACCCCTAAAGATTCTACAAATAAAACTATTAGAACTAACAAAGGAATTCAGCAAAGTTGCAGGATACAAAATCAAATGTAAAAATCAGCTGTGTTTCTATGTACTAACACTGAATATTCTGAAAAGGTAATTAAGAAAACAATTCTATTTACAACAGCGTAAAAAGGAATAGAATGCTTAAGAATAAACTTAAGGAGGCAAAAGGCTTGAAAACCAAAAACTAGAAATGCTGCTAAAAAATATTAAACAAGAGAAGTAAGTGGAAAGACATCTCATATTCATGGATTAGAAGACTTGGGAAGATTTCAATACCACTCACAGCAATCTACAGATTCAGTACAATACCTATCAAAATCCCAATGTTATCAGCAGAAATAGAAAAGTTTATCCTAAGATTCATATGGAATCTCAAGAGATCCTCCAAACAAAAATAATCTTGAAAACAAAAGCAAGATTGAGGCTCTCACACTTCTGATTTCAATTTTTTCTACAAACATACAGTAATCAAAACAGTGTAGTACTGACATAGAGACATATACACCAATGGAATAGAATATTGATCTTAGAAATAATTCCCTGACATATGTGATCATATAATTTTCTTTCATTTTTTTTAGTTAATAAATGTTTATTGAGCTTATACTACATTCTCTTTTTTTTTTTTTTACTGGAGTATAATTGCTTGACACTCTTCTGTTAGTTTCTGCCATACAACAAAGTGAATCAGCCACACATATACATATATCCCCTCTTCCTTGGATTTCCTTCCTATTCAGGACACCACAGAGCATTGAGTAGAGTTCCCTGTGCTATACAGTCTGTTCTCATTAGTTATCTATTTTATACATAGTGCATATATGTCAATCTCCCAATCCATCCCACCCTCATACCCCCCTTGGTATCCATACATTTGTTCTCTACATTTGTGTCTCTATTTCTGCTTTGAAAATAAGATCATCTATACCATTTTTCTAGATTTCACATATATGCATTAATATGTGATACTTGTTTTTCTCTTTCTGACACACTTCACTCTGTATGACAGTCTCTAGGTCCATCCACGTCTTTACAAAAGACCCAGTTTCAGTCCTTGTTATGGCTGGATAATATTCCATTGTATATGTGCACCACATCTTATCCATTCCTCTGTTGATGGACATTTAGGTAGCTTCCATGTCCTGTTTATTGTAAATAGTGCTGCAATGAACATTGTGGTGCATGTATCTTTTTAAATTATGGTTTACTCCAGGTATATGCCAAGGAGTGGGATTGCTGAGTCATATGGTAGTTCTATTCTTAGTTTATTAAGGAACTTCCATACTGTTCTCCATAGTGGCTGTATCAAATTACATTCCCATCAACAGTATAAGAGAGTTCCCTTTTCTCCACACCCTCTCCAGCATTTATTGTTTGTAGATTTTTGGTTGATGGCCATTCTGACAAGTGTGAGGTGATACCTCATTGTAGTTTTGATTTGCATTTCTCTAATAATTAGTGATGTTGAGTATCTTTTCATGTGTTTGTTGGCCATCTGTGTGTCTTCTTTGGATAAATGTCTATTTAGGTCTTCCACCCATTTTTTGATTGGGTTGTTGGGGTTTTTTTGTTATTGACCTGCATGAGCTGTTTGTATATTTTGGAGATTAATCCCTTGTCAGTGGCTTCATTTGCAAATATTTTCTCCCATTCTGAGGGTTGTCTTTTTGTCTTGTTATGGTTTCCTTTGCTGTGCAAAAGCTCTTAAGTTTCAGTAGGTCCCATTTGTTTATTTTTGTTTTTATTTTGCTCACTCTAGGAGGTGGGTCCAAAAAGAGCTTGCTGCAATTTATGTCAAAGAGTGTTCTGCCTATGTTTTCCTCTAAGAGCTTGATAGCCTTACATTTAGGTCTTTAATCCATTTTGAGTTTATTTTTGTGTATGATGTTAGGGGGTGTTCTAATTTCATTCTTTCACCATGTAGCTGTCCAGCTTTCCCTGCACCACTTATTGAAGAGACTTTTTTTTTAAAAAAAAAATACCTAGAAACAAATGACAGCAAAAACACAATGCCCCAAAACATATGGATGCAGCAAAAAGTTATGAGGGAAGTATACAGCAATATAATCCTACCTCAAGATACAAGAAAAATCTCAAATAAAAACCTAACCTTACACTTAAAGCAAACAGAGAAAGAAGAAGAAACAAAACCCAAAATTAGTAGAAGGAAAGAAATCATAAAGATCAGAGCAGAAATAAATGAAGTAGTAATGAAGAAAAAAACAACAAAGATCAGTGAAACTCAAAGCTGGTTCCTTGAGAAGATGAACAAAATTGATGAACCTTTAACCAGACTCATCAAGAAAAAAGGGAGAGGACTCAAATCAAAAAAATTAGAAATGAAAAAGGAGAAGTAACAACTGACACTGCAGAAAAAAAAAAAATCATGAGAGATTACTACAAGCAACTCTATGCCAATAAAATGGAAAATCTGGAAGAAATGGACAAATTCTTAGAAATGCACAACCTGCCAAGACTGAATCAGTAAGAAATAGAAAATATAAACAGACCAATCACAAGCACTGAAATTGAAACTGTGATTTAAAATCTTCCAAAAAACAAAAGCCCAGGACCAGATGGCTTCACAGGTGAATTCTATCAAACGTTTAGAGAAGAGCTAACACCTATCCTTCTCGAACTCTTCCAAAATATAGGAGAGGGAGGAACACTCCCAAATTCCTTCTACGAGGCCACCATCACCTTGATACCAAAACCAGACAAGGATGTCACAAAGAAAGAAAACTACAGGCCAATATCACTGATGAACATAGATGCAAAAATCCTCCACACAATACTAGCAAACAGAATAAAACAGCACATTAAAAGGATCATACACCACAATCAAGTGGGGTTTATTCCAGGAATGCAAGGATTCTTCAATATACGCAAATCTATCAATGTGATAAACTATCTTAACAAATTGAAGGAGAAAAACCATATGATCATCTCAAGAGATGCAGAGAAAGCCTTCCACAAAATTCAAGACCCATTTATGATAAAAACCCTCCAGAAAGTAGGCATAGAGGGAACTTTCCTCAACATAATAAAGGACATCTATGACAAGCCCACAGCAAACATGATCCTCAATGGTGAAAAACTGAAAGCATTTCCACTAAGATCAGGAACAAGACAAGGTTGCCCACTCTCACCACTCTTATTCAACATAGTTTTGGAAGTTTTAGCCACAGCAATCAGAGAAGAAAAGGAAATAAAAGGAATCCACATCGGAAAAGAAGAAGTAAAGCTGTCACTGTTTGCACATGACATGATACTCTACATAGAGAATCCTAAAGATGCTACCAGAAAACTACTAGAGCTAATCAATGAATTTGGTAAAGTCGCAGGATACAAAATTAATGCACAGAAATCTCTGGCATTCCTATATACTAATGATGAAAAATCTGAAAGTGAAATCAAGAAAACACTCCCATTTAGCATTGCAACAAAAAGAATAAAATATCTAGGAATAAACCTACCTAAGGAGACGAAAGACCTGTATGCAGAAAATTATAAGACACTGATGAAAGAAATTAAAGATGATACAAATAGATGGAGAGATATACCATGTTCTTGGATGGGAAGAATCAACATTGTGAAAATGACTCTACTACCCAAAGCAGTCTACAGATTCAATGCAATCCCTATCAAACTACCACTGGCATTTTTCACAGAACTAGAACAAAAAATTTCACAATTTGTATGGAAACACAAAAGACCCCGAATAGCCAAAGCAATCTTGAGAACGAAAAAAGGAGCTGGCGGAATCAGGCTCCCGGACTTCAGACTATACTACAAAGCAACAGTAATCAAGACAGTATGGTACTGGCACAAACACAGAAAGATAGATCAGTGGAACAGGATAGAAAGCCCAGAGATAAACCCACGCACATATGGACACCTTATCTTTGATAAAGGAGGCAGGAATGTACAGTGGAGAAAGGACAACCTCTTCAATAAATGGTGCTGGGAAAACTGGACAGGTACATGTAAAAGTATGAGATTAGATCACTCCCTAACACCATACACAAAATTAAGCTCAAAATGGATTAAAGACCTAAATGTAAGGCCAGAAACTATCAAACTCTTAGAGGAAAACATAGGAAGAACACTCTATGACATAAATCACAGCAAGATCCTTTCTGACCTACCTCCTAGAGTAATGGAAATAAAAACAAAAATAAACAACTGGGACCTAATGAAACTTCAAAGCTTTTGCACAGCAAAGGAAACCATAATTAAGACCAAAAGACAACCCTCAGAATGGGAGAAAACATTTGCAAATGAAGCAACTGACAAAGATTAATCTCCAAAATTTACAAGCAGCTCATGCAGCTCAATAACAAAAAAACAAACAACCCCATCCAAAAATGGGCAGAAGACCTAAACAGACATTTCTCCAAAGAAGATATACAGAATGCCAACAAACACATGAAAGAATGCTCAACATCATTAATCATTAGAGAAATGCAAATCAAAACTACAATGAGATATCATCTCACACCAGTCAGAATGGCCATCACCAAAAAATCTAGAAACAATAAATGCTGGAGAGAGTGTGGAGAAAAGGGGAAACTCTTGCACTGCTGGTGCGAATGTGAATTGGTTCAGCCACTATGGAGAACAGTATGGAGGTTCCTTAAAAAACTACAAATAGAATTACCATATGACCCAGCAATCCCACTACTGGGCATATACCCTGAGAAAACCAAAATTCAAAAAGAGTCATGTACCAAAATGTTCATTGCAGCTCTATTTACAATAACCCAGAGATGGAAACAACCTAAGCACCCATCAACGGATGAATGGATAAAGAAGATGTGGCACATATACACAATGGAATATTACTCAGCCTTAAAAAGAAATGAAATTGAGCTATTTGTAATGAGATGGATAGACCTAGAGTCTGTCATGCAGAGTGAAGTAAGTCAGAAAGAAAAAGACAAATACCGTATGCTAACACATATATATGGAATTTAAGGAAAAAAAATGTCATGAAGAACCTAGGGGTAAGACAGGAATAAAGACGCAGACCTACTGGAGAACGGACTTGAGGATATGGGGAGGGGGAATGGTGAGTTTTGACAGTGCGAGAGAGAGTCATGGACATATACACACTAACAAACGTAGTAAGGTAGATAGCTAGGGGGAAGCAGCCGCAAGGCACAGGGGTATTAGCTCGGGGCTTTGTGACAGCCTGGAGGGGTGGGATGGGGAGAGTGGGAGGGAGGGAGACGCAAGAGGGAAGACGTATGGGAACATATGTATATGTATAGCTGATTCACTTTGTTATAAAGCAGAAACTAACACACCATTGTAAAGCAAGTATACCCCAATAAAGATGTTTAAAAAAAAAAAAAAAGTAATGTACCAAAATGTTCATTGCAGCTCTATCTACAATAACCTGGAGATGGAAACAACCTAAGTGACCATCAGCGAATGAATGGATAAAGAAGATGTGGCCCCTATATACAATGGAACATTTCTCAGCCATAAAAAGAAATGAAATTGAGTTATTTGTAATGAGGTGAATAGACCTAGAGTCTGTCATACAGAGTGAAGTAAGTCAGAAAGAAAAATACAAATACCGTATGCTAACACATATATATGAAATTTAAGAAAAAAAAAGTCATGAAGAACCTAGGGGTAAGACAGGAATAAAGACACAGACCTACTGGAGAACAGACTTGAGGATATGGGGAGGGGGAAGGATAAGCTGTGACAGGGCGAGAGAGAGGCATGGACATATATACACTAACAAACGTAAGGTAGATAGCTAGTGGGAAGCAGCCGCATGGCACAGGGATATCGGCTCGGTGCTTTGTGACCGCCTGGAGGAGTGGGATAGGGAGGGTGGGAGGGAGGGAGACGCAAGAGGGAAGAGATATGGGAACATATGTATATGTATAACTCATTCACTTTGGGAAGCAAATTTTACCCCAATAAAGATGCTGAAAAAAAAAAACAAGTAAAAAAATCAGGTATCATAAAAAATCAGTAAAAATTTCCACACTAGAAAACAAAAAGTAAAATCTGTGTGGAGCAGACAATGTGTGCCCTCCCTAACAGAAGGAAGCATAGAGGATGTTACAAAGGTATCATCACTACAATTATTATGGGAAGCAAATATAGTCACTAAAAGACCAACATAGCCTAGAACGTGTAAAAAGAGAATTATGTCACAGAAAACAAATCCAAAATCTAGCAAGAAACATCTAAGGAAAACTAACCTTATGAAAATGGAGTCAATAAACTCAACAAATGGTAAATGAACTGAGGATATATATATATGTATATTATATATATGATAACATATATATATTAAGAAGGACCTTAAAATTACTAAACTTATTATCCCCATCAAAATGAAGGAGTAAATATTTGACAAAAAAGCAAATGGCTATGAGAGCAAAATGATTAAAGACCTTGGAAAAATTTGAATCAAAACATTGACAGATGCCTTAAATAGACAAAAAATAGGGCTTCCCTGGTGGCGCAGTGGTTGGGAGTCCGCCTGCCGGTGCGGGGGGCACGGGTTCGTGCCCCGGTCCGGGAGGATCCCGCATGCCGCGGAGCGGCTGGGCCTGTGGGCCATGGCCGCTGAGCCTGCGTGTCCGGAGCCTGTGCTCCGCAGCGGGAGGGGCCACGGCGGTGGGAGGCCCGCGTACCACAAAAAAAAAAAAAAAAAAAAAAAAATAGACAAAAAATATCTAAAGGACAAAAAGTAAATAAATAAAATTGAGCTGCAATATCATACTGAGGAATTCTACTGTAATTTGGCAGAAAGGAATGGAGAGATTGAAAATATGTTATAAAAATGAAAACACATGAAGACCAGTTCCATAAATTTTAATATTTAGATAAAGGAAAATATAGTAGGGGAGAATACTAACAATGTAAATGACACACGATTTGGAGAAATAATGGCCAAGAATTTTCCAGTATTTTTTAGAATTTAGCTGAGAATAGTTGCATATATTGCCTCTGCTCTTTTTTTTTTTCAACATCTTTATTGGAGTATAATTGCTTTACAATGGTGTATTAGTTTCTGCTGTATAACAAAGTAAATCAGTTATACATATACATATATCCCAATATCTCCTACTTTTTGCGTCTCCCTCCCACCCTCCCTATCCCACCCCTCTAGGTGGTCACAAAGTACCGAACTGATCTTCCTGTGCTATGCAGCTTCTTCCCACTAGGTATCTATTTTACATTTGGCAGTGTATATATGTCCATGCCACTCTCTCACTTTGGCCCAGCTTACCCTTCCACCTCCTCGTGTCCTCAAGTCCATTCTCTAGTAGGTCTGCATCTTTATTCCCGTCTTGCTTCTAGGTTCTTCATGACCATTTTTTTTTGTTTGTTTTTTAGATTACATATATATGTGTTAGCATACAGTATTTGTTTTTCTCTTTCTGACTTACTTCACTCTGTATGACACTCTCTAGGTCCATCCACCTCACTACAAATTACTCAATTTCATTTCTTTTTATGGCTGAGTAATATTCCACTGTATGTATGTGCCACATCTTCTCTATCCATTCATCTGTTGATGGACACTTAGGTTGCTTCCATGTCTTGGCTATTGTAAACAGAGCTACAATGAACATTGTGGTACATGACTCTTTATGAATTATGGTTTTCTCAGGGTATATGCCCAGTAGTGGGATTGCTGGGGCGTATGGTAGTCCTATTTTTAGTATTTCAAGGAACCTCCATACTGTTCTCCATAGTGGTTGTATCAATTTACATTTCCACCAACAGTGCAACAGGCTTCCCTTTTCTCCCCACCCTCTCTGGCATTTACTGTTTGTAGATTTTTGGATGATGGCCATTCTGACCAGCATGAGATGATATCTCATTGTAGTTTTGATTTGCATTTCTCTAACGATTAGTGATGTTGAGCATCCTTTCAAGTGTTTGTTGGAAATCTATGTATCTTCTTTAGAGAAATGTCTATTTAGGTCTTCTGCCCATTTTTGGATTGGGTTTTTTTTTTTTTTGATATTGAGCTGCATGAGCTGCTTATATATTTTGGAGATTAATCCTTTGTCAGTTGCTTCGTTTGGAAATATTTTCTCCCATTCTAAGGGTTGTCTTTTCATCTTTTTTATGGTTTCCTTTGCAGTGCAAAAGCTTTTAGGTTTCATTAGGTCCCATTTATTTATTTTTGTTTTTTTTTTTCCATTTCTCTAGGAGGTGGGTCAAAAAGGATCTTACTGTGATGTATGTCATAGAGTGTTCTGCCTATATTTTCCTGTATGAGTTTGATAGTGTCTGGCCTTACATTTAGGTCTCTAATCCATTTGAGCTTATTTTGTGTATGGTATTAGGGAGTGTTCTAATTTCATTCTTTTACATGTAGCTGTCCAGTTTTCCCAGCACCACTTATTGAAGATGCTGTCTTTTCTCCATTGTATATTCTTGCCTCCTTTATCAAAAATAAGGTGACCATATGTGCGTGGGTTTACCTCTGGGCTTTCTATCCTGTTCCATTGATCTATATATCTATTTTTGTGCCAGTACCATACTGTCTTGATTACTGTAGCTTGTAGTACAGTCTGAAGTCAGGGAGACTGATTCCTCCAGCTCTGTTTTTCTTTCTCAAGATTGCTTTGGTTACTCGGGGTCTTTTGTGTTTCCATACAAATTGTGAATTTTTTTGTTCTAGTTCTGTGGAAAATGCCATTGGTAGTTTGATAGGGATTGCATTGAATCTGTAGATTGTTTTGGTAGTATAGTCATTTTCACAATATTGATTCATCCATATGAAGAACGTGGTATATCTCTCCATCTGTTTGTATCATCTTTAATTGTTTCATCAGTGTCTTATACTTTCTGCATACAGGTCTTTCATCTCCTTAGGTAGATTTATTCCTAGGTATTTTATTCTTTTTTGTTGCAGTGGTAAATGGGAGTGTTTCCTTAGTTTCTCTTTCAGTTTTTTCATCATTAGTGTATAGGAATGCAAGAGATTTCTGTGCATTAATTTTGAATCCTACTATTTTACCAAATTCAGTGATTAGCCCTAGTAGTGTTCTGGTAGCATCTTTAGGATTCCCTATGTATAGTATCATGTCATCTGCAAACAGTGACAGTTTTTCTTGTTCTTTTCTGATTTGGATTTCTTTTATTTCTTTTTCTTCTCTGATTGTTCTGGCTAAAACTTCCAAAACTATGTTGAATAATAGTTGTGACAGTGGGCAACCTTGTCGTGTTCCTGGCCTTAATGGTAATGGTTTCCCTTTTTTCACCATTTGGAATGATGTTGGCTGTGGGTTTGTCATATACAGCCTTTATTATGTTGTGGTAAGTTCCCTCTATGTCTACTTTCTGGAGGATTTTTATCATAAGTGGGTGTTGAATTTTGTCGAAAGCTTTTTCTGCATCTAGTGAGATGATCATATGGTTTTTATTCTTCAATTTTATTATTATGGTGTATCACATTGATTGATTTGCATATATTGAAGAATCCTTGCATTCCTGGGATAAACCCCACGTGATCATGGTGTACGATCCTTTTAATGTGCTTTTGGATTCTGTTTGCTAGTATTTTGTTGAGGATTTTTGCATCTATGTTCATCAGTGATATTGGCCTCTAGGTTTTCTTTCTTGTGACATCTTTGATTTTGGTATCAGGGTGATGGTGGCCTTATAGAAGGATTTGGGGAGTGTTCCTCCCTCTGCTATATTTGGGAGAGTTTGAGAGGGATAGTTGTTAGCTCTTCATTAAATGTTTGATAGAATTTGCCCATGAAGCCCTCTGGTCCTGAGCTTTTATTTGTTAGAAGATTTTTAGTCACAGTTTCAATTTCAGTGCTTGTGATTAGTCTGTCTATATTTTCTATTTCTTCCTGGTTCAGTCTCAGAAGGTTTGCTTTTCTATGAATTTGTCCATTTCTTCCAGGTTGTCCATTTATTGGCATATAGTTGCTTGTAGTAATCTCTCATGATCCTTTGTATTACTGCAGTGTCACTTGTTACTTCTCCTTTCCATTCTAATTCTATTGATTTGTGTCTTCTCCCTATTGCTACACTCTCCTCCCTGGCTCTGAAGCTTCCCCCCAGCCCACCCCCATCTCCACCAGTGAAGGGGCTTCCTAGTGTGTGGAAACTTTCCTTTTCACAGCTGCCTCCAGAGGTGCAGGTCCCATCCCTATTCTTTTCTCTATCTTTTTTCTTTTGCCGTACACAGGTATGTGGTTAGTTTCTTTCCTTTTGGGAAGTCTGAGGTCTTCTGCCCATGTTCAGTAGGTGTTCTGTAGGAGTTGTTCCACATGTAGATGTATTTCTGATGTATTTGTGGGGAGGAAGGTGATCTCCACATCTTACTCTTCTGCCGTCTTGAAGGTCTGATTGCCTCTGCTCTTTTGGTTTTTTTTTTTTTTCGAGAATTGTGTATTATTGGAGGCCTTACTGTGATATAAAATCCCATAACTATACATCTTTTTAAATGACATGTACTGTTAACATGATAAAATTGCTGCCGATAATGAAATAATTTGTATATCAAAAGCAAAACAATAGCAAAAAATAAGCTATTCACCCATAAATTAACACACATGCATATATATATATATATATATATGCACATGCATGCACATGCACATCTAAATATTCAAGAGTTAAAGAATAAATCCTGGTGGAAATAACTATATATTTGATAATGGATGAAAAATCATATCAAAAAGTAAGGATCACAGTTAAAGTTTTAATTTCTTATTTTTATTAATTATTGCTTTTTTAAGTTATTTTTGTTTTTTAAAACATTTTCTAGCTTCTAGTGTTGAAACAGTTCACTTTTCCAAGTTTTCTTTTCCTCTGGTCAATTTAAGGTTATACATTAAAGAAGAAAATTCAGGTATAAAGGTAAGAAAGGAAACAACTAAACTGTCTCTCTTTGCAGACAATATGATCTTTTACCTAGAAAGTTCAAGAAAATTAACTAACATCTATTATAGTTAATAAGAGAGTTCAACATTTTGGCCAGATACATGATTACTGTGCAACAATCCTTAACTTTCTGTATTCTTTCTAGAAACAATCAAAGGAAAGTTAAATAGAAAATAAAAAGATCACAATTGCAAACAGGACCAAAAATCATATAAAAATAAACTTAGCCAGAATAAAATATAAAAAATAACTGGAAGGAACTATAGAATATTGAATACCAGCAGCCAGATATATCTGTCACTGAAGTTGCAGATTATAATAGCCTAACTTTATGAAAAATTTTAATATTAAAGACCAGTCAAATATCACTTTAAGACTGAATGAGTTGCAATATCAATATTTCAGGATATGTGTCTGTCTTTTCAATTATTTGTTTTGGAGGGGATGATCTACAGATCAGAAGTTGACAAAATTTTTTCTGTAAAGGGCCAGATAGTAAATATTTTAGGCTTTGAGGGTCACAGTCTCAGTTGCAACTAATCACCTCTGATGTTAAGGTGCCAAAGCAACAAGACAATACAGAAACATACAAGCACACCTGTGCTCCAATAAAAGTTTATTTTAAAAAGCCAATGGGCTGGATTTAGCCCACAGACCATAGTTTGTCAATCCCTGCTACAGTGCCCTTGAACATTTTGCTCTCCTCTTAAAAAACAAAAACCAAATTCAATAGTTCCTCACTGCATACAAAATTACCTCCAAACTCCTGAGAATGATATTCAAGCCCCAGAACACTGTTTCCAAACCCCTTTCCAATCTTGTTCCCTGGTATACTCCTTCCCTGCAATTCTCTCTATTCACATGTACTATATTCATTATGCTTGAACTCTTGAATTTTTGTCTTGCTATAAATATTCCCTGAATTTTCCCTTGATTCATTCATTCTGTCATTCATTTAGAAAATATTTACTGAATGCTTGTTATGTCCCAGGTACTTTGCTAGAATGCTGAAGATAAAATGGGGGAAAAAAGTGACACTTTTCCCTGGCTTCAAAAAGCTACATTTGAGTGTGGTTTGCAGATAAGCAACTGCAGAATCATATGATACATTCTATCATAGGACAATTAAAAGAGTTAGGCAAACAAATAGGAAAAGATACAAAAGGTTTGATTCTACCATCTTTCAGTTGAGTTCATGTTTAGACCTTATTGTTTTGACAAATGGATATTTTTACTTCAAGTTTATAAATCTTACAATTTTAATAAAACTTATTCCACATGCATGAATTTTCAATAAAAAAATTAATTTCAAGAATAAACTCTACTTAGCTATGTTAAGACATTGATACATTGTTTATATAGTGCAATTAAACTGTGTGCAATATTAACCTTTGTTAGTGGTATTCAGCCTTGCTTTCTACCAAGTTTAATTTTTCATTTATTAAATTTAATTTTTCATTTAAAAATTTTATCTTTAGTTTCATGGATCAATATTTGAAGTTGTAATTTCAGTTTATACTCAATAATAAATTTCACCATGCAAAAATAACTTTTAGCTCTTAACAATTTTATTTTGTATTGATTAATAGTCACAATAATAATCATTATATTTATAGATTATATTTCTTTAGGCAAAGAACATGAACAGCGGAAACCAAGCATCCACAGGAGCAAGTGACAGGACCAAATCTTCCCAACAAGTGTCTTCTAAATTCCCAACAAGTGTCTTCTAAATTGAGGATGAGCAAGAGTTTTCCAGGTAAATGAATGGGGCTGGGGTTGGGGCAGGTAAGGACATTGTTCTAATCAAAGACCCAGAGATGAATGAAAGCATGGTGTGTAACAAATTTTTGCTATTTCAATTTTGTTTGTATTTTTTCTCCCCCATATAATTTTCTTCCTCCTCTTCCCGTCATCTGTTGAGACCCTTAGCCTGTTATAAAACAAACTCAATTTATTTCCAGGGGGATTATTTTTATATTTGAAAGACATAACTTTTCTCTTTTGTTTGTCTAACACATGCATTGCACAAAAATAGATGTTTGTGGTAACTCCAAATACTAAAGTAGATGTTTGAAATATGCTAGAGATAGGTAAGATTAACTGGAGAACATAAGGTAGATAATCTGCCACGATTCTGGTAGGTTGTTATTAAGTAAACACAAAGAGGATAAAGTCACATCATATGCAATATTTAATTTGTATGTGTCCCCTGCTCTAAGTAAATATAGCTAAACCTAAGTCTTTTTAATTTTGTGCATAGGGCTTTAGTTAAATGAGCTTTGTTACACTATTCTATCTTCTTATTAAAATGAAGATGAATAAATATGGAACTTTTATCCTTGTGGTCAATGATTACTTTGGTGATCTCAATTAACTATCTTCTTTAAACAATACTACAGTGACTAATACACCAGTTCAATATGAAGCTAATCTCATATTTCACTGAATTTGGCACTGTTAATAGAATTTTAGTCCATATAAGTGAATATCAAAATACATTCAAATTCATTATTGTCCAAAGGCTACTATGATTACAGTTTACTTGTAAGTGAACTAAATGTAAGATTCTATGTCTGAAATTTTGTGACAGGAGGATTTGGTATTTCTTTAAAAAAATAAGTAGAAGTTCTTTATTATTTTATCATGTGCTCAGATAGAGAAAAACATTTTTCTTGATGTGGACCGTTTTTAAAGTCTTTATTGAATTTGTTACAATATTACATCTGTTTTATGTTTTGGTTTTTGGCCACGAGGCATGTGGGATCTTAGCTCCCCGACCAGGGATTGAATGCACACCCCCTGCATTGGAAGGCAAAGTCTTAACCTCTGGACCACTAGGTAAGTCCCAAAACATTTTTAGAGTGTTTTTTTAAGCCAAAACGGGCTATAAGTCCATATACAGGAAGGTTATATTTGAATAAAACAGTGTTTCTTATATGCATTCTTTTTTTTACCACCTCAGAATACATTAAGTTGAGATAAGCTATTTAGCTTTGATGCCCTCTAAGCTTGATAACCAGGTCGATATCCCCTATGTAGGACTGGTGGAAAATCCAATGATTTAAATAGTGTAAAGCTCTTTAGTGTTATTCTCCCCTAAACTGTATATTTAATATATGACTCCACAGGTTTGCTACATTCCATAAGACTTCTGTGCACATCCAGAGGACATTGCTTACTCTGCAACAACTTCTCTGAGCACTATATTATAAGATTTTATGATGTATTCCTGAGTCCTAAAATGGTATTCTCTTCAGTTTATATCCCAAGTCCCAGATGGCTCAACTTAATTCAATTTCACTACTGTCCCCTTAAGACAGAATATTAAAACAAAAGGATCCTTCAATAGAAGCAGGGACCAATGAAGTTTACAAATAGAACCACACCACTTTAGTTGTCAATTATACTTCCTCATGAATGAATTTCTGAGTTGCAGCCAAATTTGAAATTAGAAATATCTTGGCCCACATGATCTTCGTGAGAAGCCGAAGAGTTCTTCATTGCTATAAGAAGAAAGAACACAATATTGGTTATATTTATGTATTAAGTAAGATCTCTAGTTAAGATCACAACCTGAGACAGATTTTTAGGGAACTTTGTTAGCTCTTATCTATTTATTTTAAATTTTTCATTGTACTTTTCTTCTTGAAATAGCCTTTGAATCCTGAAGGTGAACATCTTCTATGCAAAGCTGCTGCAGTTTTATCCTTGTACGGTTGCTGGTATTCCTGTTTCTGGTTAAAATTTATGTTTTCTTCAAATAGCATGAAATATACATTTCTAGACCTCTTTGGCCTTGGTCAAGAATGTATAACCACTGAAAAGTTCAGACAGGAGACTGGTAATTATGCACAGCTTGAAAAGCCAATCAAACTCAGTCTACTTTTGCTCCTAGGGAGAACCTGGTGATTGCCATTGCAGTGAAGGAATCTCAGATGTGGATCTGCAGAGCTTGCCTAGCTCTCATTATAATCAAACAGTAGAAATAATTAGAGCTCCTGGATTTAATTCATGAAATCTTTTGAATAGAAAACCTATTCTCAGCTAAATACAGAGAAGGGTAGCTTAGTGACAAAGGTTAATAGCCTGGAATTCTTATATGATCAATACAATTCTAGAATTTTCCCTAATAATAAATGGTTTGTTTCATTTCTTTTTTGTTGTTGTCATCTCTTTTTGTCTTCTATTTCTTTATCTTTCACAGCTTCCCACAATACAGTGAACTATATTACACACAATTTAGTTACCTTCGCTTCATATTTTGTCACAAACTTGCATATTATTTTTCATTGGAGGAAATGCCATAATTAAGCCTTTGGGAAAAGATATATTAAAAGTTTTCTAAGCTCTAAATCTGATGACATTGGTGTTTCTTGATGCATATTAATTAAACTTGCACTATGTATATCTATACATATTTACAACATTATAAATATTATCATCAGTGTAGCTTATAAATGTCATAGATAGTTTAATTCTTAAAAAAACAATGCTTATATAATCAGAATAAAAGTAAATATCAAGTACAAGTAAATTGTCTTTGCATAATTTGTAGAGATTGCTGTTTATAAGAAGTTGGTCACCTTTGCCTAATGTTTGAGACTTACTCAATTCAACAGATATTCCTTGAACAGTTTGTGAAAGGAATGTAAAGATAAAACATATGACAAAATATAATGAGAACTGTAAATTCTATAAATATAGTATGCTATTAAGATTGAGAAAACAGAGAAGTAATATCCAGTTAGGGGGATAGAAAAATTTCACAGTGGAAGTTTCATTTTAGATGAATTTTGAAAGATGCATTGGCAATTAACATGTAGAAAAAGAGAGGGACATTTCACACAGAGGAAAAAGCTTGGAGGAGTGAAACCATGGTGAATGGTCAGCAATATCATGTAGTAAAGTTCTGTAGAAGTAGCCTTTTGAAAGTAGATTGGGACCACTTTGTGCTAGATTTTGAAAACCAAAGTGAGAAGTGTATAATGATTGGAAAGGATATGAGAAGCAATTGAAAATGTTTGTTTTGTTTTTAAAAATGGAAAAATGTTTTCAAAGTGTATTTTGGGACAATTAAATCTACAAGTAATGAAAAAAGTTGATTGACACAGAGAGACCCCTAATGAAAGGGCCAGTAGGCAAGCTAAGGCGACAGTTTAGTCCACAGATAAAAACACATGAAATAGAGTGGTTGCAGTGGGGTACATTTGAGAGATTTTAAGGTAGTAGAAACTATATGCTCTGACAACTCATCGGCTGTAGGAGATAATAGAAGGGGAGAAACTAAATGATTCTGAGGTTTTAGATTAGGGTTGCTAATAAAATGACGGATATGTGAACAATAAAAAAGAAAGAAAGAAAAACAGAAAACTAGAGGAGAGGCTTTGAAGAGGAATATTGAAGGAGTAATTCCTGTTTTCAACAAGTACTATGCTTACATATATACTGTAGATCTACTAGCAAAACTATTTCAGACAACTAACCATCCCCAAAGACAAGACACTTAAGGAAGAGAACAAAGAGTTACATTTAAGTATTTTCGTGGTTGAATAATCTAATGAAAATTTGGTAGCTTCTACTGACAATTTTGGGCAAGGAAATGAATTGGATTAGGGAGTGAAAGTTCTCAACTAAAGTTCAATACTGACTTCCAGGTAGTTCACTTTATGCTCTGACAGAGTCGATTTTAATGGAATGCCTAGATAGATTCATATTTTAACAGTATGTAATGAAATTGCTTAAGCCTTTATTATCTGATTAGAACTGTGATTCATGTTGGAAAGTCACTGAGATTTAGAAGGCAGAGAAATAGCAACCAATAAGATGGCTATTTAATGTTTCAGTTTATGGTATGAGGAAAAACTGATAATAATGATGATAGCTACTTTTAAAGCCAAGTGGCTAAGAGGGCAGCCTCTGGAGTCAGACTTCAGTGTTTAAATTTGTAGCTCTGTCATTTATTGTGTATGATCTTGGGCAATTTTTAATTAACCTCCCTGAACCTCAGTTGTTTTCTCTGTACAATGAGAATAATATATAGTAGTATCTACCTCATATGGGGTATTGTTACAATTAAATGAGACAATACATGTAAAACAAGCATCAATAATGCTCCAGAAACATTTGGCTCCGGATGTGAATGTGGGTTCTAGTGTTATGCATGTGCTTCTCTGTACAGCTCTTGTGTCTTGAGAAAGAATGAATCAATTTCCTTCAGTTCCGTAGTATTCAGAACAGAAAAACCCAATTAATATAGTCTTCATGTTACACTTCATGTGACACTGCATGCTCTGACTTGGGCTGAAGTGGTTCTTTGACCTACATAAATGGGTAATAACATTTATTAAACACTTACCATATGCTGGCAACTGTTTTAAGAACTTTACATGAATTAACTGAATGTCACAACAACTTTATGAGGTAAGGTTCATATATCAGATGAATAAGCAGAAGCACATAGGAGTTAAGTAATTTTTCTAATATTACACAGTAAGAAGTAGAGCCATAATTTGGACCCTGGCAGTGTGTCTGACTCTAGAGCTAACACTCTTAATCACCATGCTCCATTGTCTTTCATTAAAGTTTATCAAATCCATTAAAATATTATACAATATTACAGGGTACCTTTAACCAATTCGAAAAAAAAACAAGTGGTTTAAGATATTTAGCCTATTAGTAAAAAATAGGCAGAAAGCAGATGCTTTTTTGTTGTTTTATCATGCATGAGTTTTATCTATTCATTACAGCAAGACCTGTATTTGTAAACACTATAAAAAGCTAACAAATTGTTATATGAACTTGAAATACAGTGCAAATTTATGTATACAATGACTGCTTATCCGAAACTCTGATTTACTAAACTACCTTGCATTGTAAGCCTTATATTTAAATCATCTCTAACATCTCATTTAAATGCAAGATGAATTTACTCTGAAGAAGACCTGAAGAGATCTTGTTAAATCCCTTTATACAAAGAGAGGTTCTTTAGGTAAATCCATAAGATGATTCTTCCTCCAAGTGCTCTACATATCCTTGCATGCAGCTTAAATTCAATCTCAAGCAATTTTAATTTCTGAGGGTGCATTGTAATAACCACATTTGTTTAAAAATCCAAAGTGATTCAACCCAGCAATTACTCAGATTTAGAAAGGTTTTATTGTAATGCTAAATCTTTGAATCTGTTCTTTCTCTAGATCAACAATGCTCAAGGTTATAAAGAAGAAAGTGAAGAAAGAAGCTAAATCTTGGCTTTCAATTGCCAAGAAAAGACATTTCCTTTGGTTTATGCCTTAAGTCTTATAACATCTTGGCTGTGTGTTTATTTGGAACCATGGAAGTGTTATTAAACTTAATTTTCTCTAGAGTATCCAAGTATTAAAATGTAGGCTACATATACCACTGTATTTGCACTGCTTTTCACTTAGTCCTCTTTTTAGCCCTGTCTGAGTTGTAACATCAAGAGACAACACTATCAAGACGTTGGGAGACTGTATTTTAGACTTTGTTATCTCTCATTGTCACCTATATATTTCCTCTCATGGTAGAGCAGGCAAGTTAACTAAAAGTACCTTGGTGTTAACTATGCTTTAAAAAAAAAAAGTGCAGTATTTGGAAGCTAGAAGAGCTAGTTGTTATTAATCAAATTGAACGCTGGATGGCAGTCCTCACTAATAATATAAATAAAGGCTATTGATAAACTAGGAAGGACTGATTTGAAATAACACCCTAGGCAGTCTAAGTATCTTGCCAATTTTAACAGCTAAAAAGTCAGCAAAGAAGAGCTTTAAACAAAGATGGTGACAGAACCAGAATGTTAAAAATAGTGAGCTTGCATGGCATCATCATGAATATGTGAATATATTTTGATTGATTTGACAATATTGTGCACCAAAACCAGCTTCCTAAGTTTTACACCAGTCACTAAACACTCATTCTTAGACCACAAATTAAATTCACCTTCTTTTTTATCATCTGAGACCCAGTCTTGGCTGAAGCTATAGCTAGCATAGTCTGAGGTGAATTTACCTCAAGCAGAACTTTTAAATTTGCTTGATCTCATCTTCAAAATTTAACCCTGGTGTTTTCTTTCCTGTTGGCCTAATCATCTTCCAATTTTATAAACAAGTCCCCCTCAAATGAAAAAGGATACATTAGTATATTTGATTTTCATGTCTGGAAGGAATATTTACATGGAATGTCTCAGATATCTCTGCTTGTACACTGTATAGGACTGATGCAAGGGAGTAAAATTGATTTGAATTTGAATCCCAACTCTGCCACTAACAAGCTGGATGAAGATGGCAAGTCAATTTCCTAAACTATAAAATGGATGAATCCATGCAATGATACCATTTCATAGACTTGAGGTAAGTTTTAAATAAAATTATGCATATATAGTGCTTCAGATGATATTAAACACATAGTATGCAGTCAGCGAAATTAGTTATTATTATTATTACCATTATCAACTTCATTAATAACACATATTCCTCTTTTCTGAATATTTTGTTAAATGATATTTTAGATAAACAGCTAACCAAAAGTATTTATTACTGGTTTAAATTCTTAATTAACCTATATCAGATTGGACAGCAGTATCTTCAGTTTAGAGGCGATAACTAAGAAAACAAGGCAATGAAAATAAGGGAGAAATCATATGTATTTTTCTTTCCCTCCATATATTGTTAATTGAACTCTCTGAGTCTGCCTATCCGTTGTAGAATGATGAAATACTGTCATATTTCTGAAGAGTACATTCTTTCTTTAAATGAGGTCAGCTGCAGTGACTTTTTCTAACATTCTTGTTATTTGGGGAGGCAGTAAGATGAAATGCATTTTCTGGATTGTTTACCAGTGGGGCCTCTGGCTTGCAGAAGAGAAATATAGTAATTTCTCACATATGGAGTCACTTAATATCTAATTCAACTTATATAGAAACAATCAAAAATCTTAAGGTTTCTATGATCCATGGTACACAATGTTAGTAATAGCCTCCATAATCTTTTTTCTGCTTAGAGATGATATTAAGCTTACATGATTTGTATAAAGGCATCAAACATGCTCCTCCTTTCTGATTCAGCATTCTCACTGCCTCCGTAATGAGAGAAAATATTTGCTTAATGCTATGAAATCTTTTGTGGAAATCAGTGAATTTAGGTGATTATTTTATAATCCTGGAGAAATATATATATATATATATATATATATATATATATATATATATATATCACTTCTAGTCATATGGGTTAAGTAAAGACTCCAGAAACTCGATGATATGAACTTTTTTTTTTTTTTTTTCAGTACGCGGGCCTCTCACTGTTGTGGCCTCTCCCGTTGCGGAGCACGCGCTCCGGATGCACAGGCTCCGTGGCCATGGCTCACGGGCCCAGCCGCTCCGCGGCATGTGGGATCTTCCTGGACCGGGGCACGAACCCGTGTCCCCTGCATCGGCAGGCGGACTCTCAACCACTGCATCATCAGGGAAGCCCGATGTGAATTTTTTCTGTCTTAAAATGCAAAACTTCATGAGGAATACATAATACATACATACATAATAAGTGTATTTCCTAAGGGCGAACACACGTTAGCTCAAGCATATAAATGTATGTAGTAATTATATGACTAAATTATACAAAAATGAAAGTGTCCTGGTTTAAATTTTAGTAAAGCACTGAAAAGATTATTTTTAATACGGTTTAAGGATGTGAAGGGTTAACCTAGATTCCAGTATCAAAACAAAACGAAACAAAACAAAACCAGATGCTTGAAATCTATGGTTACTTTACCAAATCAGTTTTCAATCCCTGCCTTGCATAAGATGAAGCTGACTTAGTATTTGTCTGGAATAATTTATTTTTGAACAAGAACAGCTCTAAAAACTTAGTAAATGCTAAATTGAAACATGAAAAACACCATGAAAAGTCCATTTAAGACTCGGTAAGAAAATTATTACCGAAAGCTTCCCTTTTTCTCAGTGAGCACCTCCTCCAACACAACTGCACATATGCAGTAAAGCAAATAAAAGGTTAAAATACTTTGCTCTTGGTAATCTATGCTAAATGTGCAAGTATTTGTTTCCATGGCAAATAAGCACATTTTTCAACTTCTTTGGGTTTGAGGGAATGGTTCCAAATTCTCATTTTTGTTAGACAGTAATGGGGTTACCACGCTTCCTGTTTTCTCAGGATAGTCCTAGTTTACAGCCATTGTCCTAGAAACACTTTAATATCTCAAATTTTACACTCAAAATGTCCTGGTTTGTGTAATAAATTATATGATCATAGTAGGTAAAATGTTAAAGAAATGAGCATCACCCAAAACAAAGTTTCTCAGCGGTGCTAATTGTTTCAAGAGAGAAATAAGAATGTCATTTTTTTTTTCCTATCTTACAACATTGGGAAGTTAGTATTGGGGGTGGGCATTCTGAAGAAGATGCTCCATGGATCTCAATTAAGACTTCTGTGTGGAAAAAGATTTAATGTGCTGGATCCTTAAATAAACATGGAGAGAAACCAAGGGTCCTTTCATTTACCATTTCAGAAAGCTGTCAGGTCCTCAAAAAGAGTCCTTAAATATAGTATTAGCATATGGCCTATCAGTGCCACTCCTGGGTATAAACCCAAAAGAATTGTAAGCAGGTATTTAAACAAATATCCATACACAATGTTTATAATAGCACTGTTCATAATAGTCAAAGTCCAAATGTCCATCAAGTAATTAATGAATAAGCAAAATGTGGCATATCTATACAATGGGATATTATTTGGCAATAAAAAAGAATTAAGTAATAATGCATGCTACAATATGGATGAATCTTGAAAAACTATACTGAGTGAAAGAAGCCAGACAGAAAAAGTCACATTTTTTTATAATACCATTTATATGAAATAGCTTGGAAAGGCAAATTCATAGAGATGGAAAGTAGATTCATGGTTGTCAGGGTCTGAGTGAAGGGGAGGGAAGTTTAGAGAGCTACTGCTAATAGGTATGGTGTTTTTTTGGGGGGAGTGATAAAAATGTTTCAGAATTAGTGGTGATGTTTACTTAACTTTGTGAATATACAAAACACCGCTGAATTGTACACTTTAAAAGAGTGAATTTTATGACATATGAATTATAGCACAAAAACAAAAAAATAGGACAGTCAGAAATTATAGAAGAGGAATTAATTCTGGAAACATTATCACTTCCTTAGTTCGATACTTTTTGTGTTTCCCCTAGTGATTAGCAGTAAAAAATCGCCCTCTCTCTCATGTCTGGGTGCTTGTCTTCAAGGTAGTTAGGAAGAACATAGTTGAGGAGATAGCATTTAAATCAGCAGCCAGACTGGGGCAAGGCAAAAGCCAACAAGAATAAAGAAGCAGATGAGAATTCCCTGGTGGTCCAGTGGTTGTTTGGGACTCGGACGCTTTCACTGCCAGACCTGGGTTCAATCCCTGGTCAGGGAACAAAGATCCCGCAAGCCACGAGGTGCAGCCAAAAAAAAGAAAAAGCAGACTAGTTAGTATCTAGACAAAGCATAATATAAGAAGCAGGTCTGAACGAACCTAAGCAGTCCTATCGAAGGACTGAAACCCATGTGGAATATACCAACCAGAAATGAAAGCAATATCTATCTACAGGATTCTTAAATACTTAATTCTCATTAAGAATGTTCTCTGGCACCTAATGACTATTTGAGCCAAACTGACAGAATGTCGTGTCATGGCTGATGTCTTCCAACATTTTGCCAGCTCAACATTTCTCTTAAACTTAACATCTTTTAGGTGTGCTTAGGCTCCTAATAGGAATAGTGTGATTAAAAACTCAGGACACAAGTGCTAACACAGTGATAATCTAGAAATTTGCTGATTGTTGATGGATATTAAAAATGTGACCAATAACTATGACCCAGGCAGTGTCATTCTCTATTATCTATTGCCTAGTTTTAAAAAAAAATCACAAATTAAGAGGCTTAAACTAGCACTTGTATTTTTTTCAGTTTCTGCGTCATGCAGCCTGGGAAGGACTGAGCTGTCCCTTTTGCTTAGGCTCTCACAAGACTGTAAATCTAGGTGTCCAAGTCTGCATTATTATCTGGAGCCTCAACTGGGGAAGAATGTGCTTCCAAGCTCATTCAGATTGTTGGCATATTTTATTTTATTTCATTAGTTTTTAAAATTTTATTTTATTTTTTAGCAGCTGTAGAGGTTTATTCCTGGATATTGGGTTGAAACCTCTCTCAGATCCTAGAATCTATTCCATGTAAGCCTCCTAAAATGGTTATTTCTCCAAAGCTATCAATGAAGAAAGTCTGGAGTAAGTTGGTTAGCAAAACAGATTTTTATGTAACCTAAATAATCACAAAAGTGGCGTGTTGTATATTTTGCCATATTCTAAAGATTGTAACCAAGTTACAGGTCCCACCACACTCAGGGGTAGAGGATTACACAAAGATGTGGACACCAAGAGGCAGGAATCATGGAGCCATCCTAGAATCTGTTCACCTAAAAATGGTGACTGCTTTTTAAGTAATTTTAATGATTAGTTTTTGCAGCATTATCTAAACCATCTCAAACTTTTATATTCCTTGAAATAAAGTTTACATGTGTCCTTTAGTCCACCTGCCCACCATGACCAAATAGATAGAACCTTATGAAATGCTGATAACATTTTCATTGTTTTATGAACCACAAGTTAATCCTGGCTCTATCTCTAGCATTGCTCAGACCTCTATTGGAATGTGGACTCTATTTTGGGGTTGTGCAACATGAGCAAGGTGTAGGAAGATGCCCAAAGGAAAACAGCAAAAATGATTAAAGGGATTGGAAATAAATTCTACAAGAAAAAAGAAGAGAATTGCAGCTATTTATTTCAGGAAAGAGAATGCTAAACAAAAAGGTGGCCTTATCAGCAATATTCCCACATGTGTTGAGTGAATAATTTTTATCTTGTGATGGTAAAGTAGTAAATAGATTTAAAATCCCTTTACTCAGTGTGTATATGTGTGTGTGAGTGTGTGTGTGTGTGTGTGTGTGTGTATGCACATAGACTGGAGTAAATATACTGTATCAGTGAAAATAGCAAATGTTTCATAGATGCTGTACATGTTTCAATGACCCTTTGGGTTGCCGTTAGATACAGTCCTTAAATACAGGGAAAAGGTCTGTGACTATCACTTCTGTTCTGAAAATTATATGAAAGGAACATCCTAATGGAATTAGTTTAAAGGCATATCAACCTCTCCTAAATGTTTAAGAAGCCACAGCAGCTTTATTTCAACATGTTTTTTGGTTTTATTTCTCTGAGTTTTGGGAGTATGCTAATATTATCTTTAAGTGTTCAGTCTTACACAGTTTTCAACACACACATAAGTAGAATTATTGCCAAATGTATTGTCCAAAATGGGACATTTTTGAGAGTGAAAAAAGATTCAATTAATCATAATATTATAGTAGGATAACATGCAAAACCGGAACTTGCCCCAGGCAAACTGGGATTCATTATAATTTAAATCATACCCCTGACTGGCAATAATTAGAAGAATGACTAGGAGGGGTTAGGTTTTTTCCCTTGCCAGGTCCCTGGCAAGCTAGATCATAAGCTCCTCGTGGGTAGAAGACAGGTCTTAAACTTCATACTCACAGCATCTAAGTGAGTACAGCAGGGTAAAAACTGAATAAAAGTAATAATGACAACTACTTCCTGCAGGTCAGGCATTGTTCTAAGCACTTGACAAGTATTAATGTATTTAAAACCCTCCACAGTCCTGTGAGATACTAATGTTATCATCTCCGTCTTAAATTAAGGAAACTGAAACACAGAAATGCTAAATAATTTGCCCAAGCTTCCACAGAGCTGGGATTCAAACTTTCATCTCCTCTCACTTTTATCCTCATATCTTCATGTTCTTACTTTTCTCTCTCTCTCTTTCCCTCTCTTTCTGACTTCCATCTTGCCTCTTTCCCTTCTTCCCTCCCTCTCTTGTATCGCTTCTGTCTCTTTTATTTCTCTTCCTTTCTCTTGTTTAATCTCTTATGTTTTTCTTCCATGGTATGTCCCACTTTTAAAGAAGGTTCTACTACCTGAGAAAAAGATGGATACATCACCAAATTGAATGTTCTCTAAGGTTTTTTCTAGTCCTTAAATAAGTCAACAAATATTATTTAGTGCTTACCATGTGCAAGAACTAATTCTAAAAGGTAGCACAATATAGAAAAATCAAGATGAATAGGAGAGTCTTAATACAAGGAGTGCATAGTCTAATATAAGAATAAAACACAGTCCAAATCACTAGGAAATAAGATAAAATATGATGCCACAGGAGAGAGGTCACTCTTATAGAGATTTTCCCAGCATTTGAACTCTTGGCATATGTACAGTTAATATTGTGTTTGTATTAGTTCCTAACAAAGCACAATACTATCTAAGTTGCTAATATTTCCTTTTGTAATAGTAGTTATGTGTACTCCTTCTTCTCTCCACTCTTCTCAGCCTTGACAAACCTTTCTTGATTCACCGACTGAATATTTATTGAGTGTCTACTCTATGTCAGGCATAATGCTAGGATCCATAACACTTACCAGGCTATTTAAAATTGTTTGTTTGCTTGTCTTTCTCTCCTACTAGACCATTTCTTACCCAGAGACCCATAGATGGGTGGGGGTGTGTGATGAAATATCCCGAGATTGTATGTAACTCTTTATGTGTTTGAACATATGTTAATTTTCTGGACAGAGGTTCAATAGCCTTCATCAGATTTTCAAAAGGGGCCAGGTGCCACAAGAAGTACCCCCACAATACTTTGAATTTTGAATAGCTCAATGTTAAGCTCACAAACCCAGATTCAGTCAGGCCACCTATGAAATATGTGATACATGGTAAATGATATGACTCTTCTACTTGGGTTTTCTCCTAGGTCAAATGTGAGGATTAAATTAACTGATTTTTGTAAATCACTTAGTATATTTCCAAGTACTTAATATATGTTCAATAAATATTAAGGAAAATACAGCAGACACATTAAATAGGTAATGTGAGCATTTTTCTAAGGAAGGGTTTCTCAGCCTCAGCACAATTGATGCTTTGGGAAGCATCATATTTTGTTGTAGGGGGCTGGCCTGTACATTGCAGGATGTTTAGCAGCATCCCACTAGATGCCAATAGCATAATCTTCCCAGTTGTGACAAACAAGTATGTCTCCAGACATTACCAAATGTCCCCTAGGGAGCAAAGCCACTCTCTTTCTCATTGAGAACAACTGATCTAAATAAATACAGTTGATTAATAGGTTATGAGATAATTATTTTTATTAACTTCATATTTCACACTCAGAGGCACCATATTGATCTGGTAGGTGGTTGATCACTCTGTGGAGGGAACTGACTAGTGATTTCGATTAGGGGGCATTCCTCACTCACCTTCAACTAGATGCTAATCACTCTTAAAGAGTCCAGAAGCCATGGTAAAGATGGGTAAGATGAGACATTCACCAATATATAGACACCTTGAAATATCTCTATTAGTTCAGAGCAGATCTAGACACTTCTAAAGCAAGAACATGGCTTCCTCAGAGTCAAAAACAAACCACACTTTGCAAATCCATACAAAAACAAACAAACAAACAAAAAAAACTCAGCAACAACAAGACCACCTCTATCCCAGAAACATAATATTTCTATAGCAAAGTTAAAAGAACTTTCATATCTAAACCATTTACTTCAACAAAGGCATCGTTCTCAAAATTTATTAACGTTTCCTTAGATGAAAAGAACTGCCACAGTGCTATGATGGAATATAAAGATGCTATGGAAGTCTCAGAAATCCTGAAACATAGAAAAAACTTGGGATTCCATATCTTAAATTTTTCTTCAGTGGCTACTAATAAGAGTAGATGAATATATAACCCTAGGTACTGACATACATTTTTATGATTTGGCCATGATGAAATGAGAAAGTGTGATATTCTATATTTTTTGTCTTTAGCAAACATCAAGCAAAAGACAGCTTCTCTTCTCAACCCAGCCAGTGTACACTGCTAGCATGGTACATGTGATATTTTATTCTGAAATCTTAGAAATGCAATAATATTTTTCTACTTAAGATGCTTGGTTTACAAGTCAATGTGTATATTTTTTAATTCTCATAAGATTTGCACCATCCCTTGATTTATATAATAAAAATTTCCATTGATGAGATAGAAATGTTAAACTCAGTTAAGCTATGTGCCTACAAAATTTAGTACTTCTGTGTGAAAGAGTCCTTAAGGATTAGGATTTCAAGGTCACATTGCAAAAGTGTAATTGGGGGAGAAAATTAGTCTAGTCTTTTTTCAAAGCTTCACTTATTCACTACCATAAAATTCATTTTCATAGTTTGTAATTAATCTTTATTGGTTGCAGTAAACCGGCAGGAGATTTGGAGTCATATGCTATGCTCTGCATCTGAAGATTTGAAAAAATATATGGGAATGTTGCTGCAATCGAGGTGTATGATTAGACTAAATTATGAACATAATGTATGCCATTTTCATATATTTTCATCGAGAAGTCTCCAAAATTAAAAATTATTAAGTAAGCTTTATTGTGTTCGTAATCTGTGTGATATATATGAACTTAAAACATAAAATCAGTCATGCATCTTTCTTTGAGTAATATATGTTTATCGTGAAGATGTGCAAGCGTGGGTAGAATGCCTTTAGGAAATAAATGTATTCTGAGTGTAGAAATCATTGTGACTATGGAAAGTGCAAAATCAGCCTATATATTGAGTTATATTCTCATGACCTGTAGCATATTAGAACCAGAGTTGGCATTTCAGATTGTACTTAGAAAATGTCCTCCTTAAAATATTTTGGAAGAAAATAGTTCATTTTGCTCCTGTGAAATATGCAACTGTTCATATTTAATAATACAGAGGTTTCTCGAATTTATCAACTCAGGGATGTGCAAACAATTTTCAACTGAGAGCTAGTACATTTCATGTTACTATATTTCAGTTCTATTCTCTCCTTTGTGGTATTTACTTTCAGCATACAATCAGGCATATACCTTCACAAAATCTGGATAAATTTAAATAATGATAATCTCTGAAAGAAAGCCTGCAATATCTAATACAACATTAATTTCATTCATAATATATATACATATCTGAATAGTGAAAATCATGGAACCAAAGAATGTCAGACTTGAAAGTTTCCTTAAAGAACATTTAGTCCAACCTCTCATTTTGCATAGTAGACACAGGAAGCACTGGGGAGGGAAGATTTGTTTTCTGTGACATTTTCACTTTGTTTTCCTTATGAAAGCCAGGCTGATCTACCAACTGGAGTTTCCCAGGTCTAGACAGTAAGCGTGTTAGTTCTCCAGGACCAGTAAGATATATATATATATATATATATATATATATATATATAGAGAGAGAGAGAGAGAGAGAGAGAGAGAGAGAGAGAGAGAGAGATAGAGAGAGAGAGAGATAGAGAGAGAGAGATTTATTACATAAGGAATTGGCTCACAAGATTATGGAGGCTGGCAAGTCCAAAATCTGAATGGTGGATCAACAGGCTGGAGACCCATTAGGAGCAATGCTGCAGTTCCAGTCTGAAACCAGCAAGCGGGAGACCTAGGAGAATGGGCATTTGAGTTCCAGTTGAAGTCCATCTGCTATAGATCCAGAAACAGCTGAGGCTGCAGATGAAGCCTGAAGGCAGCCAGCTAGAGAATTCTCTCTTGCTCCAGGAAGGCTGGTCTTTTTGTTCCATTCCAGGCCTTCAACTAATTGGATGAGCCCCACCTACATTTTGGAGGACAATCTGCTTTACTCAAATTGCACCAATTTATATGTTAATCTCATCCTCAAAACCCTCAGGGAAACAACCAGAATACTGTTTGATCAAATAGCTGGGCACCCTGTGGTCCAGCCACGTTAACATTAACCATCACAGTATTCTTATAGGAGAACAGAACCATTTCAAAATAATTGCCTGCATAGATCTCTGACCATAGATTGTGATTAACCTGTTTACTTCACTTTAAACAGGATAACCACACTAAACTCCCTCTTAAAGCTCATATAAGCAATGCCTTGCATCCTTCAATAGCTAAAGATAAAGCTAAATGAAGGAGGAGGGATTTTTTAAACTTGAAAAATAACAATCAATCTTATTTATGGAAATTTAGAGGTAGAATAAGCCTGATGAGGCACAAAGCCATAATGTAATAAATACAGAGCTCTAAATTTTGCTTCTTTAGCAGCTTTCCATATTGAATGGTAATTGCTAATCTGATTTCGTTAGTATTGCTATGATGCTTGAGATGCTTGATTTAGCTGTAAAGCATTTGTCTTGTTCTCTGCTGTACTTCCCCTGTGGCTGTGTTTTTTTCTCACCTGCAGGATTAAATCATTTGAGCTCGGCTTACACAAAATGTCACTCATCAATAAAGTCCTTTTATTGCTTTCTCCATTCCTTTATTTGTGAAACTGAGATATGTGTGTGCATTTTCATAGGGCTGTTAATTAATGATTTCATAGATATATGTAACTTCTCAGAATAAATTTGTGATATATTTTATTAAAAGAGGGATGGACTGGAAACATTTTACACATGTGCAATTTTGTTCTTAGAAATTAACTGTATTTTGAAAAAAGAAAACCACATTGCGTTCTTAAGGGCAAGATTTCCATTCTTTGTTTAGACTTTAGATCTTAGTTTCTCTTGCCAAAAAGGAATCTTTTTTACCTTTTATTCTATTGTTTGTAATTAATGGATAAACTTTTCCCAGAAATTAGGTATTTGTTTAGACATTAAATAAAACTGAATGTACTGAAATTTCAAATCCTATTCTTTGACACTAAGAATGCTTTAATGATATAATTTTTGTATTTCGATTACAAAACCATTTGGATAGTGTCTAAATCGATTCTACATTATATAGGCCCCATCTATAACAAATTCTCGGGTAACAATGTTTTGGTATAATTGTCAAGTACTTTATTAATCATTCTCCTGCTAAGTGTAAGGCATTGAAAACATCTGATAGTACAGTGCAAATATAATAAAAATTGGTTGCACAGTGAGTTTGCAAAGCTTGCAAAGTTTCTTGAAAGCTATTTTGGGGAGCCACACAAATCTTATTGTAAAACTCCTGACAAACAAGAGTGAAACTAGGATCTGGCCAAGTTAGAAGAGAGAATCTACAAGGTTGTGACACAGTAAGTGCTGCGAAAAGAATGTTCAAAATACTCATAGAGTTCTTTGGGAAATTTTATGTAACATCAATCATTTTTGCAAGAATATATTCCTACTGATTTTTTGTGTTTTTTTTGTCTAAAACTGAAATGCAGTTAAAAGGTGAACCATGCTAGGTTATCAGACAATTTTGTCAGAAAAATTATAGTAAAAATAAACAAAGCCATAAACCTAATTTTGCCAAAGGAGACATTAAGTAAACTTATTTTCATGAATAAAATTTTATGTTTCATTTTCATTTTAACTCATTTTAAAAGAACTTTAGTTTCATTTTCTATCATTCTGACACTTACCAGCTGATTGTCAACTCTGGGTATAGGGTATGTTAGAGAAAGGGGAAGTTTGAAATAGTGCTTCTACATTCCCTCAGATAAGATCACCAATTACAACCAATTTTTTTGAGAAAAGGCTAATCAGCTTTAACATCCTTCACTATGTAGTGTCATAAATGAAAAAGAATAAAGAAGCTATCACAACCCAGATATTGCTATTGAAAGAAAACCTTCTAAACTAAGTTTTCTCTGCTTTGTCAATCTTAGAACCAGATCTTAAATATATTTTCAACTCATTTCCCTCTGTATCACCCTTTAAATATGTCTACCTAAAAATGCTCATCATGTACTGTTAAATGATTTTAAAAAGACTTTATGAAGTGCAAAATATCAGTTGATCTTAACTTGATTCTGATTTTTTTTGTGTATGTACATAAGATATTAAAAACATCATGACTAGCCTAGAAATACAATTGCTTGTGAATATTAGTTAACTCTGGTGAAGCTATAGATTTTTATATGTTTATCGTGTTTCTATTTTCATAATATTCTACAATGGACTTATTATTTTTATAAGCAGAAATAAATATTTTAATAATCTAATTAGAATGTCTCATTGAAGAAACTACAGGGATAAGATGGTTTAAATTTAGTTTATATTTATGCTTTTTATCTCTGTCATATTTGAGGGTATCAAATATGCCTCTCTCTGTGTGTGTGTGTGTGTGTGTGTGTGTGTGTGTGTGTGTTAATGTATGGAAAGATTTCCCAATCCTCTACTTTTCTGTATCTTCATTCTATTTGGAGGGGAGTGGAAAGGTAAGATAGAAGGCATCCCTTGGAATGTTTTTGAATCTTCTCAGAACTAGAAGGGCAGAAAGCCAATGAAAAGAAAATGAATATTTCCGTTCCTTTACTGTAAATAGATGAAGGAAGTAACATTTTAAAAAAAACCTCTAGGGGGACCTTGAAGATGGCGGAAGAGTAAGACGCAGAGATCGCCTTCCTCCCCACGGATACACCAGAAATACATCTACACGTGGAACAACTCCTACAGAACACCTACTGAAGGCTGGCAGAAGACCTCAGACCTCCCAAAAGGCAAGAAACTCCCCACGTACCTGGGTAGGGCAAAAGAAAAAAAAGAAAAAACAGAGACAAAAGAATAAGGACGGCACCTGCACCAGTGGGAGGGAGCTGTGAAGGAGGAAAAGTTTCCACACACTAGGAAGCCCCTCCGCGGGCGGAGACTGCGGGAGGCGGAGGGGGGAGCTTCGAGACCGCGGAGTGGTGCACAGCGACGGGTGCGGAGGTCAAAGCGGGGAGATTCCCGCACAGAGGATCGGTGCCGACCGGCACTCACCAGCCCAAGAGGCTTGTCTGCTCGCCCGCCAGGGCGGGCGGGGCTGCGAGCTGAGGCTCCGGTTTCGGTTTTGGACTGAGCGCAGGGAGAGGACTGGGGTTGGTGGCTTGAACATAGCCTGAAGGGGTTAGTGCACCACGACTAGCCGGGAGGGAGTTCGGGGAAAAGCCTGCACTTGCCGAGGAGGCAAGAGACTTTTTCTTCCCTCTTTGTTTCCTGGTGCGCGAGGAGAGGGCTTTAAGAGACGGGCGCGAGCCGCGGCTAAAAGCACGAACCCCAGAGACGGGCGTGAGCCGCGGCTAAAAGCGCAAACCCCAGACACGGGCAGGAGACGCTAAGGCTGCTGCTGCCGCCACCAAGGGGCCTGTGTGCGAGCATAGGTCACTCTCCGCGCCCCTCTTCTGCAGAGCCTGTGCAGCCCGCCACTGCCAGGTTCCCAGGATCCAAGGACAACTTCCCCGGGAGAACGCACGACGGGCCTCAGGCTGGTGCAACGTCACGCCGCCTCTGACGCCAAAGGCCCGCCCCGCATGCAGTGCCCCTCCTTCCCCCCCCACACCCGGCCTGAGTGAGCCGAAGCCCCCGAATCAGCGGCTCCTTTAACCCCGTCCTGTCTGAGCAAAAAACAGACGCCCTCCAGCGACCTACACGCAGAGGCAGGGCCAAATCCAAAGCTGAGCTCTTGTGAGTTGTGAGAACAAAGAAGAGAAAGGGAAATCTCTCCCAGCAGCCTCAGAAGCAGCGGATTAAAGCTCCACAATCAACTTGATATACCCTGCATCTGTGGAATACCTGAATAGACAAGGAATGATCCCAAATTGAAGAGGTGGAATTTAGGAGCGAGATCTATGATTTTTCTCCCTTTTCCTCTTTTTGTGAATGTGTACGTGTATGCTTCTGTGTGAGATCTTGTCTGTATACAATTGCTTCCACCATTTGTCCTAGGGCTCTATCTGTCCATGGTTTTTTTTTAAATCATTTTTCTTAATAATTAATTTTAATTGTAATAACTTTATTATACATTACCTTCATTCATTCTTTCTTTCTTTCCTTCCTTCCTTTCCTCCTTTAGACAATGAATCAACCCAAATTGAGGAGGTGGTCTCTGAGAGCAAGATTTATGATTTTTCCCCCTTTACCTCTTTTTGTGAAGGTGTATGTGTATGCTCCTGTGTAAGATTTTCTCGGTATACCTTTGCTTCCAACATTTGTCCTAAGGTTCTATCTGTCCCTTATTTTTTCTAAATATTTTTAATTCAATAACTATATTATACTTTATTTTATTTTTACTGTATCTTCTTTCTTTCTGTCTTTTTCCCTTCTTTCCCTCATTCCTTCCTTCCTTCCTCCCTCCCTCCCTCCTTTCTTTCCTTCTTTGCTTCTTCCTTCCTTCCTTTCCTCCTTTCCTTCTTTCTTTACTCATACTTCTACTAATTCTCTCTACTTTTTCTCCCTTTCATTCTGAGCTGTGTGGATGAAAGGCTCTTGGTGCTCCAGCCAGGAGTCAGGGCTCTGACTCTCAGGTAGGAGAGCCAACTTCAGGACACTGGTCAACAAGAGACCTCCCAGCTCCACATAATATTAAATGGCGGAAATCTCCCAGAGACCTCCATCTTAACACCAGCACCCAGCTTCACTCAACGACCAGCAAGCCACAGTGCTGGACAACCTATGCCAAACAACTAGCAAAACAGGAACACAACCCCACCCATTAGCAGAGAGGCTGCCTAAAATCAGAATAAGGCCACAGACACCCCAAAACACACCACCAGACGTGAAACTGCCCACTAGAGAGACAAGATCGAGCCTCACCCACCACAAAACAGGCACTAGTCCCCTCCACCAGGAAGCCTACACAACCCACTGAAACAACCTTAGCCACTGGAGACAGACATCAAAAACAACGGGAACTACGAACCTGCAGCCTGCAAAAAGGAGACCCCAAACACAGTAAGATAAGCAAAATGAGAAGACAGAAAAACACACAGCAGATGAAGGAGCAAGATAAAAACCCACCAGACCTAACAAATGAAGAGGACATAGGCAGTCTACCTGAAAAGGAATTCAGAATAATGATAGTAAGGATGATCTGAAATCTTGGAAGTAGAATGGACAAAATGCAAGAAACAGTTAACAAGGACCTAGAAGAAATAAAGATGAAACAAGCAACGATGAACAATGCAATAAATGAAATTAAAATCACTCTAGATAGGATCAATAGCAGAATAACTGAGGCAGAAGAACGGATAAGTGACCTGGAAGATAAAATAGTGGAAATAACTACTGCAGAGCAGAATAAAGAAAAAAGAATGAAAAGAACTGAGGACAGTCTCAGAGACCTCTGGGACAACATGAAACGCACCAACATTCAAATTATAGGGGTTCCAGAAGAAGAAGAGAAAAAGAAAGGGACTGAGAAAATATTTGAAGAGATGATAGTTGAAAACTTCCCTAATATGGGAAAGGAAATAGTTAATCAAGTCTAGGAAGCACAGAGAGTCCCATACAGGATAAATACAAGGAGAAATACGCCAAGACACATATTAATCAAAGTGTCAAAAATTAAATACAAAGAAAGCATATTAAAAGCAGCAAGGGAAAAACAACAAATAACACACAAGGGAATCCCCATAAGGTTAACAGCTGATCTCTCAGCAGAAACCCTACAAGTCAGAAGGGAGTGGCAGGACATACTGAAAGTGATGAAGGGGAAAAACTTGCAACGAAGACTACTCTACCCAGCAAGGATCTCATTCAGATTTGACGGAGAAATTAAAACCTTTACAGACAAGCAAAACTGAGAGAGTTCAGCACCACCAAACCAGCTTTACAACAAATGCTAAAGGAACTTTTCTAGACAAGAAACACAAGAGAAGGAAAAGACCTATAATAACGAACCCAAAACAATATAGAAAATGGGAATAGGAACATACATATCGATAATTACCTTAAATGTAAATGGACTAAATGCTCCCACCAAAAGAGACAGATTGGCTGAATGGATACAAAAACATGACCCTTATATATGCTGTCTACAAGAGACCCACTTCAGACCTAGAGACACATACAGACTGAAAGTAAGGGGATGGAAAAGGGTATTCCATGCAAATGGAAACCAAAAGAAAGCTGGAGTAGCAATTCTCATATCAGACAAAATAGACCTTAAAATAAAGACTATTAGAAGAGACAAAGAAGGACACTACATAATGATCAAGGGATCGATCCAAGAAGAAGATATAACAATTGTAAATATTTATGCACCCAACATAGGAGCACCTCAATACATAAGGCAAATACTAACAGCCATAAAAGGGGAGATCGACAGTAACACATTCATAGTAGGGGACTTTAACACCCCACTTTCACGCATGGACAGATCATCCAAAATGAAAATAAATAAGGAAACACAAGCTTTAAATGATACATTAAACAAGATGGACTTAATTGATATTTATAGGACACTCCATCCAAAAACAACAGAATACACATTTTCCTCAAGTGCTCATGGAACATTCTCCAGGATAGATCACATCTTGGGTCACAAATCAAGCCTTGGTAAATTTAAGAAAATTGAAATTGTATCGAGTATCTTTTCTGACCACAACGCCATGAGACTAGATATCAATTACAGGAAAAGATCAGTAAAAAATACAAACACATGGAGGCTAAACAATACACTACTTAATAATGAAGTGATCACTGAAGAAATCAGAGGAAATAAAAAAATACCTAGAAACAAATGACAATGGAGACACAACGACCCAAAACCTATGGGATGCAGCAAAAGCAGTTCTAAGGGGGAAGTTTATAGCAATAGAAGCCCACCTGAAGAAGCAGGAAACATCTCGAATAAACAACCTAACCTTGCACCTCAAGCAATTAGAGAAAGAAGAACAAAAAAACCCCAAAGCTAGCAGAAGGAAAGAAATCATAAAAATCAGAGCAGAAATAAATGAAAATGAAATGAAGGACACGATAGCAAAGATCAATAAAACTAAAAGCTGGTTCTTTGAGAAGGTAAACAAAATAGATAAACCATTAGCCAAACTCATCAAGAAAAAAAAGGAGAAGACTCAAATCAATAGAATTAGAAATGAGAAAGGAGAAGTAACAACTGACACTGCAGAAATAAAAAAAATCATGAGAGATTACTACAAACAACTCTATGCCAATAAAATGGACAATATGGAAGAAATGGACAATTTCTTAGAAATGCACAACCTGTCAAGAGTGAATCAGGAAGAAATAGAAAATATGAACAGACCAATCACAAGCACTGAAATTGAAACTGTGATTAAAAATCTTCCAACAAACAAAAGCCCAGGTCCAGATGGCTTCACAGGTGAATTCTATCAAACGTTTAGAGAAGAGCTAACACCTATCTTTCTCGAACTCTTCCAAAATATAGCAGAGGGAGGAATACTCCCAAATTCTTTCTACAAGGCCACCCTCACCTTGATACCAAAACCAGACAAGGATGTCACAAAGAACGAAAGCTACAGGCCAATATCACTGATGAACATTGATGCAAAAATTCTCAACAAAATACTAGCAAACAGAATCCAACAGCACATTAAAAGGATCATACACCATGATCAAGTGGGGTTTATTACAGGAATGCAAGGATTCTTCAATATACGCAAATCTATCAATGTGATAAACCATATTAACTAATTGAAGGAGAAAAACCATATGATCATCTCAATAGATGCAGAGAAAGCTTTCGACAAAATTCAAGACCCATTTATGATAAAAACCCTCCAGAAAGTAGGCATAGAGGGAACTTTCCTCAACATAATAAAGGCCATATATGACAAGCCCACAGCAAACATCATCCTCAATGGTGAAAAACTGAAAGCATTTCCACTAAGATCAGGAACAAGACAAGGTTGCCCACTCTCACCACTCTTATTCAACATAGTTTTGGAAGTTTTAGCCACAGCAATCAGAGAAGAAAAGGAAATAAAAGGAATCCAAATCAGAAAAGAAGAAGTAAAGCTGTCACTGTTTGCAGATGACATGATACTATACACAGAGAATCCTAAAGATGCTACCAGAAAACTGCTGGAGCTAATCAATGAATTTGGTAAAGTAGCAGGTTACAAAATTAATGCACAGAAATCTCTGGCATTCCTATATACTAATGATGAAAAATCTGAAAGTGAAATCAAGAAAACACTCCCGTTTAGCATTGCAACAAAAAGTGAAATGCAAATCAAAACTGCAATGAGATATCATCTCACACCAGTCAGAATGGCCATCATCAAAAAATCTAGAAACAATAAATGCTGGAGAGGGTGTGGAGAAAAGGGAACACTCTTGCACTGCTGGTGCGAATGTGAATTGGTTCAGCCACTATGGAGAACAGTATGGAGGTTCCTTATAAAACTACAAATAGAATTACCATATGATCCAGCACTCCCACTACTGGGCATATACCCTGAGAAAACCAAAATTCAAAAAGAGTCATGTACCAAAATGTTCATTGCAGTTCTATTTACAATAGCCCAGAGATGGAAACAACCTAAGCGCCCATCATCGGATGAATGGATAAAGAAGATGTGGCACATATACACAATGGAATATTACTCAGCCTTAGAAAGAAATGAAATTGAGCTATTTGTAATGAGATGGATAGACCTAGAGTCTGTCATACAGAGTGAAGTAAGTCAGAAAGAAAAAGACAAATACCGTATGCTAACACATATATGTGGAATTTAAGGAAGAAAAATGTCACGAAGAACCTAGGGGTAAGACAGCAATAAAGACGCAGACCTACTGGAGAACGGACTTGAGGATATGGGGAGGGGGAAGGGTGAGCTTTGACAGGGCGAGAGAGAGTCATGGACATATACACACTGACAAACGTAGTAAGGTAGATAGCTAGGGGGATTCAGCCGCAAGGCACAGGGATATTAGCTTGGGGCTTTGTGACAGCCTGGAAGGGTGGGATAGGGAGAGTCGGAGGGAGGGAGACGCAAGAGGGAAGACATATGGGAACATATGTATATGTATAACTGATTCTCTTTGTTATAAAGCAGAAACTAACACACCATTGTAAAGCAAATATTCCCCAATAAAGATGTTTTAAAAAAAAAAACAAACAAACGAACAAGTTTGTAAAAGTAAAAATCCTACATCATTTAGTTTTCTTCCTGAATTCATATTTCCTTTCCACTTCATTCGCTGAATTTTATCCTAATGAAATGTATTGTATGCTTGAAAGTATTTTATTTTTGACTTTATTTTATATAAACATAAATTAATATTTATTTCAATTTAAAATGATCATGCGGTTCTAAGTGTTAAAATTTGTCTTCTAGACTGAGTTATGATTACATTTTTTAGATATATGCAATTGGTCAAAACAACTTAAATATCTAACAGTTTTTTAAGAATAATTATTAACCATAAAAAGTAAAATTTTATTGCCTCTCTTAAAGAAATAAATGGAGAATATTTTCAATTAGCACATGTATTTGTGGATGAATATTACTTATTGCTAAAACTGGCATAGGGTTCAGAATAAATTGTATTTCTGTTTTCATTTTTCTTTATAAATATAAGCAATGAGAAAGCTTGTTTACCGTAAATAAGGAGATGGGGATGGAAAGAAGTTTGTTATAGAACTGTTACTCAATTATTTAAACTTCTTCAAAGTTACATAATGATGTACCACCAAAAAATTTTAATGATCTATCAGCTGATAACTTGATTATGTCCAACTTCAATTTCATTAAGAGCAAAAAATTAAAATCCATTTGATTTTCAAAATAACTTACTGCTTAGTCTTCACTATCACTTAATTTCTCAACATAAATATTGAAAATGGTTCCTTTATTGGGCACCCCAAGTGCTTTATATCCTGAGGCACTGTCCCTAAGCAAGATCCTTGGTAGATGAGGACTATGTTTTTCTTCTATAAATAGAAGGGGAAATGCAATAACGATGGTGAGAAAGAAAAGCCTCTATGACATCTTTCTTTTAGTTATAATAATTTTAATGAAGATTATTTGTTAGCTGAAATCTGAAATTCGATTCTTTTGAAACTATTGGAGAGTTTTCATATACATCCAAGGGCACATGTACCCCAGTTTGAAGACCATCAATGTGTAGAATGCTGAATCCTAAAGCTTTTGATAGAGCCCCTTTGTAATGTGAATATCTGTAGATAAGCTTGTGGCTTCTAAAGAACCTAATTTCCACTTGTTCACATTTGAAATTTGAAGCAAGGTAAATCTACCCCCCTGTGAATTGTTTTATTTTGATGATTTATAAAGTCAAGAATAGAAAAGGAAATGTTAATTTTTTCTCTCCAAATGGTACCTTTCATTTCTCACAGCATGCTGCATGCATTCTAAAGCAGTTTTAAATGATAACATGCAAGAGCAAAAAGTGAAATTATTGAAAGTACAGAATGCAATTCTTGAGTAAAGGAGAGAGGGAAGAGAAGGAGGCATGGGATAGTTACTATTTTTTTTTTTTACATATCTTCATTTGTTCATTCATGCAACAAATATTTATTGAGCACCTTCTTTATACAAGGTACCTTTCTGAGAACTTGGAACAGTGTAGTGTACAAAAAGACAGAGATCTCTGCTTTCGTGGAGCTTACATTCTAGTGGGGAGAGACAGACAATAAACAGTAAGCATAATAAAAGTCTATTTTATAGTGAACTAGAAGAGAATAATTGTGGTGTGGCTAAAAGAAAAATTAAAGCTTATAAGGGGGGGTTGCAACTGGGGGTAGTGGAGTAGTGTGTGGGAGTAGAAGGGGTAGACAATGAAGGGCTTTGTAAGCCACTGTAAGGGACTCCTAGCTTTATTCTGGGTAAATGAGAAGACATTACACATTTTTGTTTGTTTTATATTTTGCTCTTAGCACTGAAGTGACATTACCTGATGTGATCTAAAATGGTCACTCCACATTCTTAATTTGTTCCCTTTTTAGGAAAATGAAAAATCTGCATCAATGATATTTATGTAAATAAGGCAACACTGGAGATAAGTTATTCCCAGCCCCACCCCCTACCCATTCAAGGAACATTTATTAAGGAACACTTATTGAAAGCCACTATATGTCAGGCACTGTATGTAGCAAATGCTGGTGGGTAGTGTCAACTGAAAAAAAATGCACAACCTAAAAGTCGCTAGTTATGTTTTAATCAGGGACCTTACTGAGGACTACAACCTGGGAGACAGCCTCTCAGATAGCTCTGAGGAACTGTTCCAAAGAGGTGAGGGAAGAGTCATGATATATAGGAGTTTTGCTGACCAAAAAAAAGAAAAAATGTAGTCAAACATCAAAAGATTACTGCCAATCACAAAAACCAGACAGCTCAAGTTAATGATTTTAATTCTTTTCTATATATGAGAAGATGCAAGAGTCTGGGCTCATTGAAATTCTTCCTTAGATATGCATCTTAACTATATAGGGCCAGTATCCTGTTTTTCTCCATCCTGAATTCCCCTCAGGATACACCATCGGAGGCAGCTGCAGTGGCTGATAGCTTGATGACCAGCAACATTTTTTGTCTACTGGAATGGCAGGCAACATTTTTTTTTGTCCCAAGAAGGATAAGACATAGGGTTGTTTCACTCAAGAAATTTATAGTCTAGTGGGGGAAACAGATGTAAACACACATGAACCAAAATACTTAGAGGAGTTTTGGTGGAGAGGACATTCAGGGAGTCTCAAAATTTGGGTAGTACCTTGAAAATAGATGCACAAAGTATTTATTTGAAGGAAACATTGTATTCCTTTTGGGAATGAAGAGATACTTAGGTTTGTGTGACTCTTAGTCTTTACCGTGACATAGAAAAGAGCAAATATAAATATTAACATTTTCTTGATTTTGGACTTCACTGTGACTATTTCATATACGTACCATCGATACTTGTTAAAATATCTATAAAATTGCAGGTTTTTAAAGTATAGCCATTTTTTCCCAAATTGGAGTCCCACAGAACATTCTTCTAGAAGGTGTTAATTGTTCCATGGTCAAAACGTATGGGGTATGCTACCTTCTATATCTCTCTCTTAGAAAGTGCAATGTTCATTAGTATATTAAAGTCTTTCAGATGTCTGACAGTAAGGAAACCTGTGTAAAAGTATTTAACTGAGTGCTTCCTAAACTTATGGAAACTTGACAACTCTTTTTCTACAGAACAGTATTTGACAGTACACAAGTTTGAAAATTTTTGATGTTGATAAAATCTCTTTTCTGTCCTGCCTACTTATCCTAGGCCCACAGTGCAATTGTGTGTGTGTGTGTGTGCGTGTGCAAATGAAAGATGAGAGAGACAGAGAGAGAGGGACAGAGAGAGAGAGAGAGAGGTGGTGTGTGTAACCTAAAATCCATTAAATATGGCACATTCAAGGTCAGGGACTACTAATTACGAAAATAGCTTGACCCCAATTTTAGGACATCCTAGGCTTCTGCTGTATTGTTTTAGAAAATCTGAAAATAATTAATTTGCTTTTTGAAAGGTTGTGATTCCTTTATAGAAAATGAATTCCATATGTCCTAGATGGCTGTACCAATTATTCTTTAAATCATTTGTCCATAGGGGTTAAAATGTCCCAGCCAGTCTGCACTATGCTTATGCCAGGAAATAATAAATATTGAGTTAGAAAATGGATTCATTCAATTCTTTGTTGGTTCAGTATCTTGGGTGCATACTTTCAGGAAATTTATTACTATTATCTTTTCCTAACATTAAATAAAGTTGTCCTTTTTAAAAGAGTTTAAGGCTTCCCTGGTGGTACAGTGGTTAAGAATCCACCTGCCAGTGCAGGGGACATGGGTTCAAGCCCTGGTCTGGGAAGATCTCACATGCCACGGAGCGGCTAAGCCTATGCGCCACAACTACTGAGCCTGTGCTCTACAGCCCACAAGCCTCAACTACTGAGTCCATATGCCACCACTACCGAAACCCGTCTGCCTAAAGCCCGTGCTCTGCAACAAGAGAAGCCACCACAAAGAGAAACCCGTGGACGGCAACGAAGAGTAGCCCCCACTCATCACAACTAGAGAAAGCCTGCACGCAGCAACAAAGACCCAATGCAGCCAAAAATAAATAAATTTATAAAATAAATAAATTAATTTATTAAATAAATAAATAAAAAGAGTTTAGTTGTCTGTTGATTAATTTTCACATCAATGTATTGACATTTATCTAGGCATAACTATCATTTAACTACTCATATGCCATTTTTTTTAAGAAAAAGAAAATCTTGTTTATTTTGAAGTCAGTTTTCAGAGTGTTATATCTCTGTTTCCAGCCTTGTTTCTCTGCAATCCATTTTCCATCCCTCACCCTGACAGAGCTTCCTAAAATTTTAGTCTAACTGTGTAAATGCCTCTGCTTAAAACATTTCAATACTCTTCCCTTTATCCACAGAATTACATTCAGACTCCTAACATGATTTACAAGATCCTACCTAGCTTGGACCTATCTACCTCTTTAGCTTTATCCCTTACCACTTCCCACTTGCTCACTTTGCTTTGGCCACACTGAAGTGTATGCAGTCCCTTCCATGCTCTATAAGCTCTTACTTTTGACTAAGCTATTCCTTCTATCCTGTACACTTCTATGCCTATCTTCTCTTCATCTGGTTAGCTCATACATATTCAGTGTTCTCTTCTAAGATGTCACTTCTTCTGGGTAACTCTTCATGACCTCTAAGACTAGGATAAGTGTTCTTCAAAAGTACTCCCATAGCATTCTTTGCAACCCCCTATCATTGTAGCTATCACACCCCAGTGAAATAGTTTGTGAATAATACAAGCTTAATAATTATTTGAGAGAGTAAAATAAGAACCACATGTATGTTTCAACTAAATAAGACAAAAAGGCTAACACTCTGTATTTCTTAAACTAAAATCACTTGTTTTAAGTGGTTATTTACATTTCACATTGTTTCTTAATTGGATTTATCTTCCTGATGATGTTTTCCAATTTTCCAATACCATTAAGACAAAATACTGATTAATACATAGACTCCTTAAGGGGAGAATGTATACTAAATATTTTGTTTCCTATTCAGAAAGAGGCTGAACCTCAAAGGAAGGAATAAAGAGTATAATTTTGAAGATTAAGCTAACAGCATATTATTCTACTCCAGTGAATGAACTATTGATCAGATTGCTAAGGATTTTAACATATATGAAGCTGGCAGAGAAAGAATTAGGATAAGATTATATAGAATCTTGATGTTTACTCATAAATTTTCTACTTTTGTCACTGGGGGATGACACGATTGAATAAAAGCTCAACACTGCAATTTCACTAGAGCAACTTAGGTGTGTATTTAGTTGTCGATAAATCCATCATTTTCACCTTCATCCAAACCTGTTCTTCTTTCTGTCTTCTTTATTCTGGTTAATGATACCATCACCTAAGCTTTAGAAACCTCCAAATTAGACTTATTTTTCTCTCACCACTCACATTCAGTCACTTTAATGTCCTGTCAATTACACTTTCAAAACGACTGGTTTTCTTTCATCCCTATAACTACTGTCCTATTGCAGGCCTTTATCATCTCTTCAATGATTCTCTAATTGGCTATCCTACCTGAAGACTCACCCCATCAAACCAACTCATCCTTCATAGTATAACAGTAAAGACTGTGTTCTCTGAAACGAGAGTGCCTGGGGTTATTACCCTCATTCTTTCACTTAGTAGCTATGTGATGTTGGAAAAATTATTTAACCTCTCTGTACCTCGTTTTCCTTATCTGAAAGAAGAGAATCATAATAATATATATTTCACTGGATTATTCTAAGTATGAAAATATGTATAGCACTTAGAACAGTGCCTGACACATAGCAAATGCTGCATATGCATGATCTAGTGATAGTAATAACAGTAGTAAAACCTATCTGAGCTTATTATGCTCCTGCTTAAACATTCTTGATGTTTCTTCATTGCCTAGGTCCACTTTCCTTATCATGGTACACAAGACTTTTCACAAACTATACCCAGCTGATGGATTCCAGGTCTATTTCTAGCTACGGAATAGTTTATAGTCTAGCCACATTGAACAAAACATCTACATTTCTTTTTTTTTTTTTGTCTGTGCTATGGCCATGCAGCTTGCAGGGATCTTAGTGTCTGGACCAGGACCAGGGATCAAACACAGGCCCTGGCAGTGAAAGCGCCAAGTCCTAACCACTGGACCACCAGGGAATTCCCTAAAACATCTACATTTCTAGAATGTCACCTGGAAAATATCTATCTTTAAAGATTCACTTCTAGTGTTACCTACTATCTATAAACCTAACTAATTCATTCCACCCTTACTCCGAAACAGAATCAATTGCTAGTTTAGTTTCATTCTCTGCAATAGTACTTTATACATTCCTCTAATATTTATTTAACAAATATTTATTTAGTGCTTATTACATGCCAAGGACTGTTCTAAGGCCTGGGTTTGCAGCATTAATCAGAAAAAAAAAAAAAGCCTTCTTCATTATTCTTATGGAGATACAGATAATAAATAAATATGTCATTTGATGATAGTTTCTACAGAAATGTATAATACAGAGTGAGGAGGGTATGGGATATTAGAAAGAAGGAATGGCTATTTTATTGGATGATCATCCAAACAACAAAAAAAAAATGTTTCCAGACGGAGGGAGATTAAATACTTCTGATCCATTGACTAAGATAGGGACTGAGAATTGACCATTGGTTTTGCCCCTTTGCCACTCATATTTTACTAGCTATTTACCCATGTGTCTTTCCCACTAGACTCTGTGGTCTTCCAGATATTTAAAATATGTGTCAGACACATGGTAGATACTCAGAAAAATATTGATTGAATTGAATTAAATCAACATGCCATTTGAGTATCTCATTGAAAGCCTTTGTCGCAGAAGCAAAGATATTTCTTTGTCACAATTTTGAATAGTTTAGGATATGTATACTCAAGGGCAAAGTTATTCAGGGTAAAGAATAAAATTCAAGAGATGTGACATTTGGATTCAACTATGTGAACCAGCACAGGATACACATAACTTCTATACATTTTATAAAGAGATAATAGGATAAGCTGCATTGCAACTTTTGAAGATTTTTCTAATCTCTATCATTATTTTGAGAAATAAGGCTTCTAGGATTAATAAAATAGTCAAAAGGTCAATTGCAAGAGCTACCTGCTTAATAATGTTAAATCTTATTTTCTTCAACTAGATTGTAAAATCCTTTTATCTTAGCAAGCTTAAGAAATACATATTGGATTGAGACATTTATATTGTAAGTCATCTATTTTTCTGTTGGATATTGAACCAGAGGTTGGAAGCATTGGCCAGATATGAGATATTTAGATTCTGCATTATCAAGTTCCTCCAGTTCTTAAAAGCTTCAATGTGGACAGTCATCTTACTTGTCCTTCCTTACCTAGATTTCTGGAGATTCATGTCTAACTTTTGTAGGTCACATTACTTGTCTAGCCTATTTAAAATATCATCTTGAAATGGGAACACTAGCTATAACACACTGGGTTTACTTTTCAAATCCTTAGGACATAGATCCTTTCTTATTCACTAAAGTATAATCTCCTCCAAAAACAGGTCTTGCCCTTATGTGAAACCTCTGTACTCTGGTTTTCAGATAATATTTTTATTTGAAGAGATTTAAAAAAAAATATTGTTTCTGTGCTCACCACAATATCCCTCTTACTTTCTTGGCTACTTGATAATGATAATTTTCTTTAATAGTTAAAACTATATCAAATCAAGGGCGTATAATCTTACAGAATACATTTACAAAGGTTTTTGGTGTCATGATTAGAACTAGACCTTTGAGCAAAATTTGCAGCAGTAATGAATTCACTCAAATGTCAAGCCTTGTCCATGAGTGCTTGGCCCAATAATGTCCTAATTGATTTTCCCATTTAAGTTGCTGCCTACAAATTCAAAATATATTTTTACTTTTATTACCTTTTAATCACAAAAGTAATGTATGTTCACTGCAGAAAATTCCAAAAAATAGAGAAAATAAAAATGACACAGAAATATCACTTATTAGCATTTTGGTGTACCTTCATAAATGTTTATTCTATGCACTGTATACAAATTCTCAAAAAATACAATTGTGATCATACCTATACACTGTTTTGCCACATATTTTCTCTTAATAAACACAGCTTATATCACTAAGCATTTTTCAAAAAGGGATATTTATGATGATTTTAAGGTCCTGATAGTTCATGATAATATAGTATGCATAATTTATTTATTTAATCTCCTGATATTTGGGCTTTAATATTATTTCTTTTTTTACTCTTATAAGTTATAACAAAGATAAGTCTTAAAAAACAATTCTTCATTGACTTCTGTAAAGGAGTTAATCTGTATAATTTATTCAGGATTAGTTCAGAGGTCCTCTTTGCATTAAAACACTATCCTTGGACTTGCTGATGTCATTGTTGACTTTTATATCTTTCACAGAGATGAGAGATTTATAGAATTTGTTGTTCAGATTTTTTTAGATGCATTATTGTAAGATATTTTGGTATGTATTCTTTGTTCCTTTAAGTGCTTTTGCTTGATCTTTAATTTTTTGCTGATGTATAATTTTGTATTTGGCCTCCAATTGGCCCTATATTTTGGGGAAAAATGCAACTGGGAAAAATAGATGAGATGGTATAACACATTGGGAGAGGAGATGGGAAGAAATAGAAGATGCAAAGATGTTGGTTTGTTGGTTTCTGTAACACTATACAAAGGATCCTAAGTGACATACGTTTTAAGATGGCTTCAAATTTTGGATAAAGGTTGGCTTTTAAGTATTTCTTGTAGATACATTCTGTAAGATGTAGCTTTCTTTTTCACAAAGTACATTTTGGATTATTGTGTAATAGAAAGATCATTGAACTGATAATTTAACAAGTAATCATTTAATAATTTTGCCTATTTTTTTATAGGGAGAGAATAACAATATCTTCCTACCATATGCTATGCACTTTGCTTTTTTTTTTTTTTTTTTTTGTGAGCCTCTCACTGTTGTGGCCTCTCCCGTTGCAGAGCACAGGCTCTGAATGCGCAAGCTCAGCGGCCATGGCTCACAGGCCCAGCCGCTCCACGGCATATGGGATCCCCCCCGGACCGGGGCACAAACCCATGTCCCCTGCATCGGCAGGCGGACTCTCAACCACTGCACCACCAGGGAAGCCCGCTATTCTCTTTATATTCTTTATTTTATACAAACCTTACAACAGTCCTATGAGGCAGATACAATTATTCTCAGTTGCAGCTGAAGAAGGTGAGACAACATTACAGAGATTAACTTGCCGGAGATAGCAGAGATAGAAAATCGCCTATTTGAAGTTTGAGCCCAGGTGTTAACTCCACAAAGAATTGTGAGTTTAATCATTCTTCTCCACAGTGTCTCCAGAATATGCTGGTCAGGTCAATGAGAACAATCAACTCTATGAAGCAATTATAAATTATCATCAATATATTGGCTTTCTGGCTTAAATACTGAGACTTTGAGTACACAGTAATTCTAGGATACTAACAAATCAATATTCTATACCTACTAGTCTGAAAATCAGAACATAGACTGGGATTAATTCACCCAAGTAAATGCCATTTTATAAATCCCTTGTATCTAGTTAATTATTCCTAAGGACATCTCAATTACTCACATAACTTTCTTGTCAAATATAATTGAGAAATAGGAAATATATTTACTAAAATAACCACCTTTTAAAATGTGAGTCAAAGAGTGAAGAGCAACAGGTCATTTCATAGGTGACATTATGCAAGGTTTCTCTTCAGAGAGAGAGAAGAATGACATTTACAGGTACCACAGAGTATACAACAAACTGTGCAGTATCTGCCCTAGTCAAGAAATTGAAATGGTCTAGAAAGCAAGGATTTTGTCTATATATCACCCTAGCAGTAGCAGAAAAGCAAATCAACACAGACACTTCGAATTTACAAATTACTTAACATACAGAAAGTGTTGGTTGACAAAATGTTTAACAAAGAGTACAAATAAATTAATTTATTGTCTTTTTTCAGATTCAAGTCAAAACAGCAATTTATTTTTTACCTGTTAGGGTGTGTTGGTCTTCTCAAACCAGAGAAATGTAATTTTCTTCTAAAATTTCTACTTATTTCTCCTAGCCAAGAGAAAAAAAAATGTCTTTAACCTCAAAGAATGCTAATAAACAATTTAAGTTTTATTAAGTTCAAATAATTGGTCATAACCATCTGATTTTGTCATGCTTTGGTAACCAGTATATTGTAAGTAATTTTGATGATCTCAAATTCAATTCAGCAAATAGGTCTTGCATAGTAAGGCAAAAATTGAATTGTCTTGATAATTACAAAAATCATTGGCCTGTTTGGTATTTGTGATAAATTGGTTAATTAGATTTTTTTTCATTGCATTCCAAGTTTCAGGGCTCTAAATAAAGGTAATTTATGTTTTCTGTGTAAACTAATTTCTAACTTTCAATGTTTATAATAAATCTCAAATAATCTTTCCATATAATAAAATTGCTGCAGTATACTTAAAAATAGCTTCAGACATTTGTCTTACAGGTTGAGTATTATTGAGATGGGAATAATCATAAGTTTCTCTCAAATGAAAGATTATTATTCAAAAGATTTAGTCTTATAATATAAAATCTTATTTATTCCCTGCTCATCCTAGCATGGTATTAAACTCTGTGGGTCAAAAATCACATCATAAAAGTCAGGAAATGGCTATTTATGCAACATGCATTTGTAACAAGTAGCATATTTACAAATATGTTTGTCAGGCTTGTAACACTACTTGAAATTCATGTTTTTGATTTGTCTTGAAAGACAAATCCTCATTTCAGTGTAAGAGGTACTGTGTATATATTAATATATAAACACTGGCTTATAGAACATAAGCTGCACTTTTGAAATGTAGATCCACACAAAACTTCACGAGTTCTACAGAATTTAAATAAGTACATTTCAATAAATTTAGGCCTAATATATCATTGAAATGTTCAGCTCTGTCCTCCTAACACAGGACTTATAAATAATCCTTTTTGAAGGTTAGTTAACTTGTTTTGGTCACTATCTGGAGGAATCCAGGCAATTGCCAAATAAAATGTGTGACTGGAAGACAACATATACTAATCACTTTTGACAATTTAATCATAGAGACAAGATTCTTGCTACCTGGATGTAATTACTACCAATTATTTAATATTTACTATGTGCCAGGCAAAACACTAGGCATTTTCCACATCTTGTTTCTAAAATCTTAAGAAAAGTCCTATAAAATGGACATTATCATCCCTGTTTTACAATTACTAATTGACAGAGAGGGGATATGAATCCATGTTTGGACACAAAGCCTTCATTATTGGAATTATGCCATGCTGTAGCATTCTACATAAGCTTTATATAAATCAAAGAAATCCCAAAATGATGATAACACATGGTGTTTAATTTGAAAACCATGTTTATTCACAGAGTAGTTGCAAAGTGATGTAGCCAGTGTTTCATTCATTTAACAAATATTCATAGCACTGTTTGAAAGCATAGATCTAGTGGTTGCATAAAATCCTTGGATACACCCAGAGACTTCTGATTCTGATTTTTATGTCAGTTAGAAGACATGCTAGCGCTGAGCAAAAAAAAATAAATAAAAGGTTCTGTTTCATATGTGAATTATGAAATTATTGATACAACATGAACTTAAAGAGTCCAGCACATCTGCTGGAGCTAGTGTTGATGGATAGGTGTGTGATAAAGTGGGCATTACAGTTCATCTGCAGATGCTTTGTGGATGATTCTTGTTCTTCTAAAGCAGTCATTCCACATCTTTATTTTCTTATGGAATCTTTTGAGAATCAAAGAACTAAGGACTCTTTCCATAGGGGAAAAATATGCAAATATACAGAATTTTGCGTAACATTACAAGGAGCTCATAGCCTCTCCAAATCCCATTTATGCCCTGACCATATAGATTAAGCACTCTTACTGTAAAACTCTTTTTTCAAAGAGGCTTTCTCTGCCACAAAGATACTTGGGCTTATTTGAAATAACAATATTTAACAATAATTAAGGACTTTGCCTGTCAATGTAATTCACACAAAGATATTTTTGCTTTGAATTATTATTATCATTATTATTTCTGAAAACCATAGCTATCACAGCATAAAGTTAAAGTTGTATGTTGGGTAAGTCTAAGAAACCAGTTCTAGGACAGTCCCTAAGTACCCTCCTTGTTTCTGATGTTGACTCCTCTCATTTTACTTGTAAGTATATCGTCATCTCCTAATCTCAGCTAGTTTGCTGTACATAGAAGAGAACAAAATATTCTATCTTCGTAAATATTTTGTAATCAATAACACATTTTCTTTAATACAAAAAAATCAATTTCACTGTCTATTACTTTAAACATGGACAAATAAGCCTGGCAATTTAGAGAAAAGTACAAAATATTAAAAAATAAAGTCAATTTAATATAATGTGAATAATATGTTCTATGAATTGTCCATCTCATGAGTCCTGAATGTGAGCTCTAGCTAAGATTCAAGGGTTAAGGAATTTACAGGATGTGATAGAGAAGTTTGTAAAGAGTTTGTCTGCTATGTGTTAGATGAAAGATACAGCTGCTTTAGTTTTGTTCAAGAACATAAACTTGCCCATGAAATAAGACTATAGGGGAACTCCAGGTAGATGCAACCTGTCTAGGTGTTAAAGGTCAAAAGTTCAGAAGAGCAACTTTCCACTAAAAGTGTCATAGATTGAGACATTCAGAATTTTGATGAGAGAGTGGTACAAATTTTCTGCATGTTCCCATTTGGATATATGGAGTCAGAATGTGAGAATCAAGGTGAAGAATATGATTCTTGAACAAAATCCAGTCTTAAGATACATACTCATTTCAGCATTATGATTCAGAGTATTTTAAGCAAGTTATTTTCCCAAATGTTCTAGACACAGGAAAAAAACTCACGATCTGCAGATATGTTTTGTTTACCTTGTGCAATAAATTTTGATGAACTTAAATGCCCTTAGATGTGCATGCACTGTCTAATTTATCACAGTCCCCACCCCATCTTATGACTTTATTCTCTCTTCTTCTCTCCATAATGTTAACTGCTTGGACCTTGAAGGCATCTGAGTTTGACACCCTACAGCTAGAGAGGAATAATTATTATTAATACTTTCAGGATATAAGGATTCTTATTTATTTTGCAGCAAAAGAGTTTACCTAAATATGAAATTGTGAGTAGAGCTACATTCTAGTACAGCTCAAATGCCGATGAGGTAATCAGTCAGGCAACAAATATTTGTTTAGTGAGTGACTACTATTTGCTAGGCAACTCCAGCCATGGGGATAACATATTAAAGACACATGTGTGGTTCCTGTTCTCATGGAGTTTCCAGTGTGGCAGTGAAGCTTACAGTGTAGAGTCATTGAAATTCTTAGGGAAAGCCTTAATAAGAAATGTAAAGGATCTATATGAGGAAAAATGTAAAAAATTATTGAAATAAATAATAGAAGCTTCTTTGAGAGAAATACTATGTTCCTATTCAAGAGGAATTAATATTGCAAAAATGTCATTTCTTCCCAAATTAATTGCAGCTTTAACACAGTCCTAATCAAAATCTAAATGAGATTGTTATGTAGTTTTACAAAAGGACTCTAAAATCCATGGAGTGAACAAATAATATAAAATAAAATTAAAGCAAAGCGAGGGCATTATCAAAACACAAAGCTATAGTGAAGCAGAATAATAAAAACTTTTTTATAAGATTCAATTCTTGATAAATGAGGCATCACAAATTTGGGGGTAAAGAAATAATTGTTTCAGAATGGCACTGTAATGATTGGTTAACTATAAGGACAAATGATGTTACATTTTCATCTCATACCGTATATCACAATAAAAATCCAGATGGTCTAAATAGTTAAATGTAAATCATCTAACTATAATTGGAAAACATAAAATGTACAGAAAAACAAGCCACAAAAGAAAATATGAACATTAATCCACCTTCTGAATAGGAAAAGCTTTCTCTTTCTAAGATTAAAAACAAGGCAAGAAAGGGAAATTGAATAGGTTGGACTATACAGAAATTAAGATTTCTACTTCTTAGGGAACATAAAGTTAAAATATCAAGATGGAGAAAACTATGTTATAATAAAACAAACAATGAAAATCCTTAATATGTAAATAGCTTATATATGTATAAAAATTCGTATATATATCAAAAAGCACTGAAGACCCCAATAAACAAATGAGCAAGAACATTATTTGATAAAATGTAAAATACAAATGGGTAAAGAAGATGAGAAAACACTTTCAATCTCTTTAGTTATCAAAGAATTGCAAATTGGGTATATTAGTTTATTAATTTAACATTTTTTTTTCTAATGAAAATATTCAAGCCCAGTAAGGATGCAATAAAAGTAGATACACACTTTTGCGAGGAGTATAAACTGGAACAATTTTTCTACAACGTAGTTTATCAATATGCATTAAGAACCATAAAAATGTTCATATGTTTGACATTTTGTACCCTGTTCTAGAAGTCTATATTAAAGAAGTATATATACTTGATGGCCAAATTAATAATTAACAAACCTGAGGAAATCATCAGAGATGCTGACCAAGATTAATGTCTCAAAGAAGTTCTTTGAGTGACTATATATAATAGGGACACACTGGAAGCAGCAAAAATATCCAATGAAAAGAGAATGTTCAGGTAAGTTATGGAATATTATATAATTATTAAAATATTTTACAAAGAATTTACAGTGACTTGCAAAAAGAATTAGAGTAATGTCTAATTGTAAGTATTGCACGCTTGTGATGTGCCAGGCATTTTATTATGTGCTTGAAACACATTGCATCATTGAAGAAAAAAATTTTAATGGAGTTGGGGGGGTGGGTTGAGGAGGGAAGCTGGATACAAAGTCAATATGGTATAATCTCAACAATATTAAACATGTGTAGAAAAAAAGAATGAAAGAATATATGTGCAAATATATTCCCAGATATCCCTGGGTCATTTTTTCTCCTTTTTATTCTTGTACTTCATAACAGACCACTTTTTTATAAAATAGGAATATATTAACTCAGAAACAGTAAATAGAAAATAATTACCATTTAAATGTAGTACCTCACCAAAAGACCTGAGTGACTATTTCGGACCCTCTCTTATGCTCTGACACCTTCATCCTTAATTCATGTCTAACCACACCTATGTAGCAGAACTGAAAAAGTCAGCTGATTATGCTTACCTTCATACAAAGATGATGCAGAGATTTATGTTATATAAATTATTTTTAAATGTAATATAAAATGAGTTATATGTATAACATGTATAACAAGTTATACATGTAAGTAACTATAAAAGTCAAGTAAATGAATGAATTCCATTCTGGGTAGTCCATCTACATATCAATAAGTTATTAGGAATATGTAATTCAGTTATATTCATGTTAGGAATACACATATATATCCCATACATATTCAATATTAAGAAGACATGATTCAGTTACATTCATGAGAAAACAAGTTCCCAGCTAACTTCTGACAGTTAATCTACATGGAGCAGCTTCTCAGCTTCTCACTTATTTTATTAAACCCAAACTGTAATAAAGTCTCCTTAGGGATAGCAAATTACATCTGCTTTTGGATGTTTTCTTTGTGGTCTAAGTTAAATATATATGTCCCTACTTTATATCTCATTACTGAATCCACTTATATAAACCTGTCATAAGGCTCTATCAAGATTAAAATTGGTGTTTTCCACAATTCCTTCTAAAACGCCTCTTCTAATGTCCTAAAAAAAGCATAGACATGAAATACTGTTTTTCAAAATTCTTATATTCAAGATCTTCCATTAAATTTTATTATATAATCGATGTGGTAACTTTCCCCTTTGTGCTTCTGAAGTTTAATAGGTGGTGGTTGATTACTTGCTACACGTATATGCAACTTATTTCTATATCTATAGATATGATACCTAGAAAGAGAAATCTTGGTACACCAAGAGCAGATCACCCAACTTTACTTGATGAAAAGGGTTATCTATCTTTCTCAACTTTATTCCAAGTATTCTTGAACCTCTGTTCTACTGTTTTCTTGATGTGAATGTGTACAATCTACTAGCTTGCATCTTCCCAATCATTGGATAAGTGTAGCTTCTAGATATTGAGTTTCAGCACTCCAGTACACAGGGCCAACATACTGACTCATTCTGATACATAGTCAGTTGTAACTTTTTTTCAAGGACATATTGCCCTCTCTGACATATTCTGGAGAAAAAGATACTATTAACTTTGTATTTTTTAATTTAAAATCATTTTCATTCTTAAAATATTGCACATAAATTAAGAAATACATCTTCACATCAATTAACCCATTTTTCCTAGACCCTCTTAATTCATTTTTCTACCTGTCCTAGTTCATTTTTAAATAAAACAAGTAAACAATGACATGGCAGCAGTGTTGTCCAGGGAAAATCTGGCTAGAACTGGGCAGGATGTGACATTGCAGTACCGTATTCTAGAATCTGAAGTCTCTTTAAAATCCAGATACTCACTCTTATCAGTGCCCAGATGTATTCAGGACTTTAAAGCCTGACTCAAACTTGTCATATACACACAAGACCTGGTAAACAACTAAATTCCAAATCATTAATTTACAATGATAAATATAACTGTCACACTGATTATTTGTGTTGACCTGATCATTGCATTTTCTCCTTGTAACCAAGTGACACAGGAAACAAATATAAATCAGAAAATACTATATTTATTCACCACCCAAAATGTCCCTATATTCTGAACATTCTTTCTCTAGTAGGTTGCCAAACGTTGGAAGTTAAATTGTATTAGGTTGATTTCTGAGCTTTGCATCAAACAAAAGGAGTTAGATAAATCAAATATTAAGTGATAAGAGTTCAATATAATCTAATACGTCCTTGAAAATGGAACTTGAATTTCTCAAAATCTAAGATTTGGCTAAGATTCTATATTTCTTAGATGTTAATGTAACAGGTGGACCAGTGTTGGCCCCTATGGCTCACCATTCTATATAGTTCTAATTTTCATATGTCTGCTCATATCCATATGTGTTGATCTTAAGGTTGAAGATCAGTAGTTAAATAGAGTGGGAGGCATCTCACTATGTATAACATACTTCCTTGCTACTATACCTAATTCCTCTTGTCATCAGCATTATCAGTTAGTATCTGGTCAGGAAAATATAAATCACCATAGTGTTATTGAAAAATTAATCAGTAGATCTAAGAAAGAATTAGAAAATTTTATTAGAGCCAAATATGAGGATTATAACCTGGGAAGAGCATCTCAGAAAGCTCTGAGCACTGTTCTGCCAGTTAGAAATCAAGGCACAGTTATATAAGTTTTATTTTTCAATTTGCTAAAAGATTTTTAAATTAATATTTATTGGAGTATATTTGCTTTACAATGATGTGTTAGTTTTTTGCTGTACAGCAAAGTTAATCAGTCATACATATACATATACCAATTCTTTTTTAGATTTCCTTCCCATTTAGGTCACCACAGAGCATTGAATAGAGTTCCCTGTACTATACAGTAGGTTCTCATTAGTTGTCTATTTTGTACATAGCAGTGTACATATGTCAGTGTCAATCTCCCAATTTATCCCACCTCGCCTTCCCCCCTTGGTAACCATAAGTTTTTCCTCTACATCTGTGACTCTATTTCTGCTTTGCAAATAAGTTCATCTGTACCATTTTTCTAGATTCCACATATAAGTGATATTTCGATATTTGTTTTTCTCTTTCTGACTTACTTCACTCAGTATGCCAATCTCTAGATCCATCCATGTTTTTGCAAAAGACACTATTTTGTTCCTTTTTATGGCTGAGTAATATTCCATTGTATATATGTACCATATCTTCTTTTTCCATTCCTCTGTCGATGGACATTAGGGTTGCTTCCATGTCCTGGCTACTGTAAATAGTGCTGCAATAAACATTGGGGTGCATGCATCCTTTCAAATTATGGTTTTCTCCAGATGTATCCCTAGGAGTGGCATTGCTTGGTCATGTAGTAGCTCTGTTTTTAGTTTTTTAAGGAACTTCCATAATGTTCTTGATAGTGGCTATACCACTTTACATTCCCTCCAACAGTGTAGGAGGGTTCCTTTTCTCCATACCCACTCCAGCATATATTGTTTGTAGAATTTTTGATGATGGCCATTCTGACTGGTGTGAGGTGATAACTCATTGTAGTTTTGATTTGCATTTCTCTAATAATTAGTGATGTTGAGCATCTTTTCAAGTGTTTGTTGGACATCTGTATGTCTTCTTTGGAGAAATGTCTATTTAGGTCTTCTGCCCATTTTTTTTTTAACATCTTTATTGGGATATAATTGCTTTACAATGGTGTGTTAGTTTCTGCTTTATAACAAAGTGTATCAGTTATACATATACATATGTTCCCATATCTCTTCCCTCTTGCGTCTCCCTCCCTCCCACCCTCCCTATCCCACCCCTCCAGGCTGTCACAAAGCACCGAGTCGATATCCCTGTGCCATGCAGCTGCTTCCCACTAGCTATCTACCTTACGTTTGGTAGTGTATATATGTCCATGCCTCTCTCTCGCCCTGTCAGAGTTCACCCTTCCCCCTCCCCATATCCTCAAGTCCGTTCTCCAGTAGGTCTCTGTCTTTATTCTGTCTTACCCCTAGGTTCTTCATGACACTTTTTTTTTCTTAAATTCCATATATATGTGTTAGCATACGGTATTTGTCTTTTTCTTTCTGACTTACTTCACTCTGTATGACAGACTCTAGGTCTATCCACCTCATTACAAATAACTCAATTTCGTTTCTTTTTATGGCTGAGTAATATTCCATTGCATATATGTGCCACATCTTCTTTATCCATTCATCTGATGATGGGCACTTAGGTTGTTTCCATCTCTGGGCTATTGTAAATAGAGCTGCAATGAACATTTTGGTACATGACTCTTTTTGAATTTTGGTTTTCTCAGGGCATATGCCCAGTAGTGGGATTGCTGGGTCATATGGTAGTTCTATTTGTAGTTTTTTAAGGAACCTCCATATTGTTCTCCATAGTGGCTGAACCAATTCACATTCCCACCAGCAGTGCAAGAGTGTTCCCTTTTCTCCACACCCTCTCCAGCATTTATTGTTTCTAGATTTTTTGATGATGGCCATTCTGACTGGTGTGAGATGATACCTCATTGTAGTCTTGATTTGCATTTCTCTAATAATTAGTGATGTTGAGCATCTTTTCAAGTGTTTTTGGACATCTGTATGTCTTCTTTGGAGAAATGTCTATTTAGGTCTTCTGCCCATTTTTTGATTGGGTTGTTTGGTTTTTGATATTGAGCTGCATGTGTTGTTTGTATATTTTGGAAATTAATCCCTTGTCAGTTGCTTCATTTGCAAATATTTTCTCCCATTGTGAGGGTTGTCTTTTCATCTTGCTTATGGTTTCCTTTACTGTGCAAAAGCTTTTAAGTTTCATTAGGTCCCATTAGTGTATTTTTGTTTTTATTTTCATTACTCTAGGTGGTGGATCAAAAAAGATATTGCTGCGATTTATGTCAAAGAGTGTTCTGCCTATGTTTTTCTCTGAGAGTTTTATAGCATCTGGCCTTATATTTAGGTCTTTAATTCATTTTGATTTTATTTTTGTATATGGTTTTAAGGAGTGTTCTAATTTCATTCTTTTACATGTAGTTGTCCAGTTTTCCCAGCACCACTTACTGAAGAGACTGTCTTTTCTTCATTGTATATTCTTGTCTCTTTTGTCATAGATTAGGTGGCCATAGGTGGGTGGCTTTATCTCTGGGCTTTCTATGCTGTTCCATTGATCTATATTTCTGTTTTTCTGCCAGTACAATACAGTTTTGACTACTGTAGCTTTGTAGTATAGTCTAAATTCAGGGAGCCTTATTTCTCCAGCTTTGTTCTTCTTTCTCAAGATTGCTTTCACTCTTTGGGGTCTTATGTGTTTCCATACAAAGTGCAAAATTTTTTGTTCTATTTCTGTGAAAAATGCCCTTGGTAATTTGATAGGGATTGCATTGAATCTGTAGATTGCTTTGGTAGTATAGTCATTTTCACAATATTGATTCTTCCAATCCAAGAACATGGTATATCTCTCCATCTGTTTGTGTCACCTTTGATTTCTTTCATCAGTATCTTATAGTTTTTTGAGTACAGGTCTTTTGCCTCTTTTTTTATTGAATTTTATTTTATTTATTTTTTATGCAGCAGGTTCTTATTAGTTATCCATTTTATACATATTAGTGTATATATGTCAATCCCAGCCTCCCAATTCATCCCAATTTGCCTCTTTAGGTAGGTTTACTCCTAGGTATTTTATCACTTTAAATGTGATGGCAAATGGGACTGCTTCCTTAATCTCTCTTGCTGGTATTTCATCATTAGTGTATAGGAATGCAAGAAATTTCTGTGTATTAATTTTGTATCCTTCAACTATACCAAATTCACTGATGAACTCTAGTAGTTTTCCAGTAGCATCTTTAGGATTTTCTATGTATAGTATCATGTCATCTGCAAACAGTGACAATTTTACTTCTTCTATTCCAGTTTGTATTCCTTTTATTTCTTTTTCTTCTCTGATAGCTGTGGCTAGGACTTCCAAAACTATGTTGAATAATAGTGGTGAGAGTGGACACACTTGTCTTGTTCCTGATCTTAGCAGAAATGCTTTCAACTTTTCACCATTGAGTATAATGTTAGCTGTGTGCTTATCATATATGGCCATTATTATGTTGAAGTAGGTTCCCTCTAAGCCCATTTTCTGAATATTTTTTATCATAAATGGGTGTTAAACTTTGTCAAAAGCTTTTTCTGCATCTATTGAGATAATCATATCGTTTTCATTCTTCAAATTGTTAAAGTGATGTATCACATTGTTTGATTTGCATATATTGAAGAATCCTTCCATCCCTGGGGTAATCACACTTAAACAGGGTGTATGATTCTTTTAATGTATTGTGGATTCTGTTTGCTGGTATTTTGTTGAGGATTTTTGCATCTATGTTCATCAGTGATATTGGCCAGTAATTTTCTTTTTCTGTGATATATTTGTCTGGTTTTAGTTTCAGGGTGATTGTGGTCTTGTAGAATGAGTTTGGGAGTGTTCCTTCCTCTGCAATTTTTTGGAAGAGTTTCAGAAGGGTAGCTGTTAACTCTTCTGTAAATGTTTGATAAAATTCACCTGTGAAGCCATTTGGCCCTGCGCTTTTGTTTGTTGGAAGATTTTTAATCACATTTTTAATGTCAGTACTTGTGATTGGTCTGTTCATATTTTATATTTCTTCCTGGTTCAATCTTAGAAGGTTGTATCTTTCTAAGAATTTGTCTATTGCCTCTAGATTGTCTACTTTTTTTTGGCATATAGTTGCTTGTAGTAATCTCTTATGATCATTTGTATTTCTCTGGTGTCCGTTTTAACTTCTCCTTTTTTATTTCTTATTTTATTGATTTGAATCCTCTCCTTTTTTTTCTTGATGAGTCTGGCTAAAGGTTTATCAAATTTGTTTATCTTCTCAAAGAACCAACTTTTAGTTTCATTGATTTTTGCTATTGTTTTATTCATCTCTATTTCATTTATTTCTGCTCTGATCTCTAGGATTTCTTTCCTTCTACTAACTTTGTTTTTTTCTGTTTTTTTTTCTCTTCTTTCTCTAGTTCCTTTAGGTGTAAGGATAGTTTGTTATTTGAGATTTTTTCTTGTTTCTTGAGGTAAGATTTTATTGCTATAAAATTCCCTCTTAGAAACACTTTTGCTGCATCCCATAGATCATGGGTTGTCATGTTTTCATTGTCATTTGTCTCTAGGTATTTTTTTGTTTTCCTCTTTGACTTCTTCAGTGATCCATTGATTATTTAGTAACATATTGTTTAGCCTCCACGTGTTTGCACTTTTTACAAGTTTTTTTCCTGTAACTGATTTCTAACTTCACAGTGTTGTTGGAAAAGATGCTTGATATGATTTCAATTTTCTTTAATTGACCAAGGCTTGATTGGTGACCCAAGTTGTGATCTGTCCTGGAGCATGTTCCAAGCACACTTGAGAATAAAGTGTATTCTGCTGCTTTCAGATGGAATGTCCTATAAATATCAATTAAGTCTATCTGGTCTAATGTGTTTTTTAAAGCTTGTGTTTCCATATTTATTTTCATTTTTGTTGATCTGTGCATTGGTGAAAGTAGAGTGTTAAATTCCCATACTATTACTGTGTTACTTTTATGGCTGTTAGTCTTTGCCTTATATATTGAGGTTCACCTATGGTCAGTGCATATATATTTACATTTTTAATGTCTTCTTCTTGGATTAATCCCTTGGTAATTATGTAGTGCCCTTCCTTATCTCTTGTAACATTCTTTATTTTAAAGTCTATTTTGTCTGATATGCAAATTGCTATTCTAGCTTTCTTTGATTTCCATTTGCATGGAATATCTTTTCCCATCCCCTCACTTTCAGTCTGTATGTGTCCCTATGTCTGAAGTGGGTCTCTTGTAGACAGCATATATAAGGGTCTTGTTTTTGTATCCATTCAGCCAATCTATATTTTTTGTTTGGAGCATTTACTTCATTTACATTCAAGGTAATTATCAATATGTATGTTATTATTACCATTTTCTTATTTGTTTTGGGTTTGTTTTGTGTATCATTTTCTTCTCTTTTGTTTCCCACTTAGAGTATTTCTTTTAGCATTTTTTGTAAAGCTGGTTTGGTGGTGCTGAATTCGCTTAATTTTTGCTTGTCTATAAAGCTTTTGTTTTCTCCAGCGAATCTGAATGAGATCCTTGCTGTGTAGAGTAATCTTAGTTGTAACTTTTTCCCTTTCATCACTTTAAATATATCTTGCCACTCCCTTCTGGCCTGCTGAATTTCTGCTGAAAGATCAGCTGATAACCTTATGGTGATTCCCTTGAATGTTATTTGTTGCTTTTAATAATCTTTTCTTTGTCTCTAATTTTTGTCAATTTGATTACTATGTGCCTTGGTGTGTTTTTGCTTGGGTTTATTGTGCCTGGGACTCTCTGTGCTTCCTGTACTTGGGTGGCTATTTCGTTTCCCATGTTAGGGAAGTTTTCAACTATAATCTCTTCAAATACTTTCTTGGATCCTTTCTCTCTCTTTTCTCCTTTTGGGACCCCTATATTGTGAATGTTGGTGTGTTTAATGTTGTCCCAGAGGTCTCTTAGGCTGTCTTCATTTCTTTTCATTCTTTTTTCTTTATTCTATTCCATGGAGTGATTTCTACCTTTCTGTCTTCCAGATCACTTATCCATTCTTCTGCCTCAGTTATTCTGCTTTTGATTCCTTCTAGTATATTTTTCATTTCTGTTATTGTATTGTTCATCTCTGTTTGTTTGTTCTTTAATTTTTCTAAGTCTTTGTTAAACATTTCTTGCATCTTCCTGATCTTTGCCTCCATTCGTTTTCTGAAGTCCTGGATCATCTTCACTATCATTATTCTGAATTATTTTTCTGGAAGGTTGTCTATCTCCACTTTCTTTAGTTGTTTTCCCAGGGTTTTATCTTGTTCCTTCATCTGGTACATAGTCCTTTGCCTTTTCGTTTTGTCTATCTTTCTGTGAAAGCAGTTTTCATTCCACAGACTGTAGGATTGTAGTTCTTCTTGCTTCTGCTGTCTGCCTTCTAACAATACTGTTTTGTAAATTTGAAAGTTGCTAAGAGAGTATATCTTAAAAGCATTCATCACAAGTTAAAAAAATTTCTAACTTTGTGAAGTGATGGATGTTAACTACATTTATTGTGGTAATCTTTTCACAATATATACATATATCAAATCATTATGTTGTACAGCTTAAATTAATACAATGTTATATGTTAACTACATGTCAATAAAACTGGAGAAAATGACAATCAAAGTAAAAGATAAGGCCGTAGTAGACTGTCAAAGAATTAGAGACTCAAATGCAACAGCCCAGTAAAAATGACACTGATTTTGCCAACTATTGACTAGTTTGACAATTTTGAAATACTCCTCCCTGTCTGCTTGTTCAGGCAAGTAACACTCATTGATGGCCCAAATGCTAAATCTGTATTTCTCTATCTCTCTTCTTCCCCACATGTCTGTCATCTTTTATCTGTAGTAGAAGCTGGCTAAAATATTGGATTTTAATAAATGCTTAGCCAACTCATAATTTAAAATATATACATTAAATAGCAAAAATAACCCCATATTTTTGGTGGGAAAGTATCAGAATCCATGATTCTGAGGGGGAATGCCATTTGGATATGCATTTTGAAAAACTTCAAGGTACTTCTAATATATCCCCTGAAGTGTCGTTATATGCCAGTTTCCATATAAGAATCAAAGATTTAGTTCAACTTCCTTAATTTATTGAACTACAAGCAGAGGCCCAAAGAGATGAAATGATTTACTCAAACAGCTATTTGTTGAAAAACAGAGACTTGAGCCCTTTTTTAATATACCATATTGAAACTCCCTACTGTAGACATTTTTGTCTCACAAAAGCCATTTTCTATCCTCCCCAATCCTGCATGTTCTTTAGTAACATCACCCTGGTTTAGGTCAGATTCTGGGAAGTCATGTGTATTAGAGGAGGATGTACTGTCTCCTGAGCCCAGGAGACTAATCTTGATCAGCCAAAGTCAATTACCATAATTCAATTCCTTTAGTCAGTCATTGGAAAAGTCATGGCTAATGAGCCAGAAGGAAAATTGTACACAAGTAACTTTTGGGAAAGTTTTTCTCACTGTTAAAAAGAGTCATAAGAAAATGTGGGGATATAATGATATCTGCAGTTGCAGCAGCCATCTTGTAATTCTAAAAGGACAAGACAAAAGCCAATATGGTATAGAATTGCAGATCATAAAAAATGGAAGAATATGGATTCTTGTTGACATTGTAGATCACTGAATTAACCAAACTTGGAACCACCATATTTCCAGATTTCTTGTTTAGTGAGTTAATAAATCTCCATATTATTTACACTTATTTAGCATAAGTCTTCTGTAATTTATTATTTAAGGCATTCTGAATTGGGTTTTCCAGTACTTGGAGTCAAAATAATTTTGAAGGAAACCCAGTATTAGAGGGTTAGAATATTTGTTCTCTGTACTTAAAAAAAGACAAATAACACAATTCTGCAATGCAATACAGTGGAGGGAGAGAACATTTAGTGTTAAAGGCTAATTAATAAAGACCTCATAACTTAATGTGAGTTCCTTTTGAGAGAATATGAGAACTCCAAGAAACAGCCCCTTTAAAGTAATTTTAATGCTAATAGCAAGGAATGTCAAAGATATCTGCAAAGGTTATATTTTTAGGTTTATTAGTGCTGGTTATCATTACTAAATAAAGTGAAATGGATCTCTACCAAATTGTAACTTCATGTTTATTGGCATTTTGATAGCTTAAAATTTATCTTCATTACCTTGTATTGCCACACATCCTTACTCTCACATCTGGCTGAAATAGCCTTGAAATTTGTCTGTATGATACTTCTGTCTTTTGTCTTGTTAGTTCCATGTTTGTATAGGTATGAAAATATATAATTTGAGATCTGTGAAACTCTGCTTAGTCTGTTATTCTAAGTTGCACTTGAATTATCCGAGCTCAAAGGGAAAACATCTGAGAAAGATCATAGAATATTTTCAAATCATTCAGTTGTAGGGAATCTCATGACTCATTTAGACCAACATAACATTCAGAGCTTCCAAATCTTTTCTCTTGTAAATGTCTGTGAGCTCTTCTAAAATATAAGACACTGTGTAGAAGTGGCTACAAAAAGTTAGCACATCTACCCTGGAGTATAGACTCAATGTATATAGATAGTTTGGTTGAGATGTGCCAGAAAGAGCCTCCAACCACCCTAATATCTCTCTGTTTGCCTGCCATAGGATCTGAAACTTCTCTGTTATAAAATCATTCTCTTTGAATTTGAAGGATTATTGCTTATAATTATTCCCTTTCTCAAAATCAAAAATTATGAATTAACAATGTAGACATTAATTGATCAGTAGCTAAAATCAAGAATAAATTACAGAAAAAGAATATATATATATATATATATATATATAACTGAATCACTTTGCTGTACACCAGAAACTGACACAATCATGTAAATCAACTACACTTCAATTAAAAAAAAAATAAATGAGACAGTGAGAATCTTAGAGAAAAGGTATTTGGGGAAGGATACTAGGGCCATATTAAGTAGGAAGTGCTAGGGTATCAAAGAGAAGTCCACCTACTCTTTACTCAAAGCTACAGCAAAAGGCCTCTGATCCCAGAAATTTAAAAAATTCACTATAGAAGAGTATTATTTTTATTGATCAAAAGGCACTTCCCAGCCAGTTTTCATTGGCTCTCAGATAAGAGGTTCTCAAACTTTAGTATATTTAAGAATCAACTATACAGCTTATTTTAAAAGCTGATTAACTCCTACCACCCTCATATAATGTTAGAACATAAAATTCTAGTTACACATGGGTGACCTAAGATGAGCTTAGGAATCTGTTATTAAGAAGTTTCAAAGAGTAATATCAGTAAGACAGCATATTAGGAAGTCCTGGACCCTCCTTCCCATCATATACAAACAATTCAACTACACACAGACCAATTCCCTTTGTGAGAAATCCAAAATCTAGTTGAGAGGTATCTACACTGCATGTAAGCATAAAACAAGCCACATAAAAGTTGGAAGGAAAATTTGAGACATGCTGTCATAATCCCTACATCTGGTACAGTACCATACAACCAGGAGGAAACCCATAGCTCCCAGCTTCTCCCTGGAGAAGGAAATAAAGGAAGGTACCATACATCCAACACTCTGATTTTTCTGGGTGCTGGCTAAACCATTGCTTTTGTCTCACCTGACTTGGAGTGTTGATAGGACCAAGCATACTCTAGACACCTGTAGGTCACTGAGAACAAATACAGTTTCAACTAACATACTAGCAGTCACCACAGCCCATCCCCATGGTTGCATTTAAAGCAAACTGACAAAAATCCCAGCTCCCAGCTTATTCCTGAGGAGGGAAGTAAAGTACTGGACCTTGTGTCCTATATTCTGATTTTCTGGGGGCTTCCCAAGGCTCTGGCTTCAGCCTCTCCTGTGTCAAATGCTGACAGAACCTTGGGGGCTGCTAAGGACAAAAACAGTGGCTTGGACTTGCATGAAGGTTTGAGAAGTCCCCAGAAAATGTGGCCAGGCTGATTGGAGAGGGTCTTCTCCTGTATGAGAGCTGTCAGTGAAAAATGGCAGAGGTGGCTGTTTTTCCTAAGGTACACATATCAACAAAAAGAGTCAAGGAAAAAGGTGAAACAAGGAAATATGTCCCAAAGAATTAAATAAGATAAATCTCCAGAGAACAAATCCAATGAAACAGAGATATATGATTTCTCTGCCAGATAATTCAAAATAACTGTCATAAAAATGCTCACTATGGTCAGGAGAACAATATGTGAATGAACAAACTAGAATTTAAAGAAATAGAAAAATGTCTGAAACAGAAATTATGGAGCTGAAGAGTAATTGAACTGAAAAAGTCACTAAAGGGATTCAACAGCAGAGTACATCTAACAGAGGAAAAGGTTAGCAAACTCAAAGACAGACCATTGGAAATTATCCAGTCAGAGGAGAAAAAAATAAAAGAATAAAAATAAGTGAAGAAATTTTAAGGTGTTTAGGGGACACCATCAAGCAGACCAATAAAACATTATGAAATTCCCAGAAAAAGAAAAGAGAAAGAAAGGGTCAGAAAGTATATTCAAAGAAATAATGAATGAAAACTTCCTAAATCAGGGGAAGAAAATGGACATTCAGATACAGGAAGCAGAATGGTTCCCAAAAAGATAAATTCAGAGAACTCTACACCGAAACATATTATAATCAAATTTTCAAAAGTGAAAAACAAAGAAAATATTTTGAAAAAAGCAAATTTTCCTGTACCAGTGTACCCCCATATAAATATCAGTGGTTATCTCAGCAGAAAAATTGCAGAACAGAATGAATAGGATGATGTATTCAAAGTGCTGGAAGAGGAAGAACTGCCAACTAAGAATACTATGCCTGACAAAACTCTTCTTTAAAAATGAAGGAAAGAAAAAAGATGTGCTAGACAAACAAAAGCTCAGGGATTTCATCATCATCAGACTTGCCTTACAAAAATGATAAAGGTATAATACTATAATGGTGGTGGGCAAATCACTTTTAGTTTTAGTGTAAATGTTTAATACCAAAATATTAAAAACAACTATGACTATAAGAATATACTAGTGGACATGCAATACAAAAAGAAGTAAATTGTGACATAATTAACATAAACTGTAGGGGATGAAAAAATAAATATGTAGAGATTTTGTATGTGAATGAAGTTAAATTATATCAGATTAAAATACACTGTTACAAATATGTTTTTTTTAATGTAAGCTCAATGCTAACCACAGAGGTAACACCTATAGAAGTTACATAAAGAAAAAGAAAATATCTGTAAATAGCTTTGGATAGTATGGCCATTTTATCAATATTAATTCTTCCAATCCAAAAGCATGTGACATATTTCCATTTTTTTTGAATCACATTCAATTTCCTTCATCAATGTTTCATAGTTTTCAGCATATAGATATTTCACCTCCTTTGCTTAGTTTATTCCTAGTTATTTTTTATATGATTTTAAATGGGTTTTTTAATGTTATCTTTCTGATATTTCATTATTAGTGTAAAGAAATGCAACACATTTCTATATAATAATGTTGTATCCTGCTACCTTACAGAATTCATTTATTAGTTCTAATAGTTTTTGTTTGGAGACTAGGGTTTTCTATACAGAGAATCATGTCACTTGCAAATAGTGACAGTTTTACCTCTTCCCTTCCAAAACAATCTACAGATTTAGTGCAATATATATCAAAATTCCCATGGCATTTTTCACAAAACTAGAACAAATAATCCCAAAATGTGTATGGAACCACAAAAGACCCAGAATTGCCAAAGCAATCATGAGGAAAAAGAACAAAGCTAGAGGTATAACCCTTCCAGACATCAGACTATACTTCAAAGCTACAGTAATCAAAATGGCATGGTATTGGCACAAAAACAGACACATAGATGAAAGGAACAGAATAGAGAGCCCAGAAATAAACCCATGCACCAACAGTCAATTAATCTATGAAAAAGGAGGCAAGAACATGCAGTGGAGAAAAGACAGTCTCTTCAATAAGTGGTGTTGGAAAAGCTAGACAGTTACATGTAAAACAAGAAGATTAGATCATTCCCTCACAACATATACAGAAATATACTCAAAATGGTTTAAATACCTAAATATAAGACCTGAAAACATAAAACTCCCAGAAAAGAACATAGGCAGAACACTCTTTGACATACATCATAGCAATATTTTCTTGTACAGTCTCCTAAGGCAAAAGAAATAACAGCAAAAATAAACAAATGGGACCTAATTAAGCATAAAAGCTTTTGCAAAGTGAAGGAAAGTAGAGAGAAAATGAAAAGACAACCTAAGAATGGGAGAAAATATTTGCAAATGAAGTGACTGACAAGGGATTAAGCTCCAAAATATACAAACGGCTCTTGCAGCAAAATAAAAAAAAAGAAATACCCAATCAAAAAATGGGCAGAAGATCTAAATAGATATTTCTCCAAAGAAGACATACAGATGGTCAAAAAGCACATGAAAAGATGCTCAACATTGCTAATTATTAGAGAAATGTAAATCAAAACTACAATGAGATGTCACCTCACACCACTCAGAATGGCCATCATCAAAAAGTCTACAAACAGTAAATGCTGGAGAGGGTGTGAAGAATAGGGAATGTTGGTGGGAATGTAAATTGGTACAACCACTATGGAGAACAGTATGGAGGTTCCTTATAAAACTATAAATAGAACTACTATATGATCCAGCAATTGCACTTCTGGGCATATACCCTGAGAAAACCATGATTCAAAAAGATGCATGCACCCTGATGTTCATTGCAGCACTATTTACAATAGCCAGGACATAGAAGCAACCTAAATGTCCATTAACAGAGGAATGGATAATGAAGATGTGGTACATATATACAATGGAATATTACTCAGCCATAAAAATAAATGAAATAATGCCATTTGCAGCAACATGGATGGACCTACAGATTATCATACTAAGTGAAGCAAGTCACACAAAGACAAATACCATATGATATCACTTATATGTGAAGTCTTAAAAATGATGCAAATGAATTTATTTACAAAACAAAAACAGACTCACAGACTTAGAGAACAAACTTATGGTTACTGAGGGGGAAGAGTGGGGGGAAGGATAGTTAGGGAGTTTGGGATTGACATGTACACACTGCTATATTTAAGATGGATAACCAACAAGGACAGGGAACTCTGCTTAATATTATGCAACAACCTAAATGGGGTAAGAATTTGAAAAAGAATAGATACATGTATATGTATAACTGAATCACTTTGCTGTACACCTGAAACTATTACATTGCTAATCAACTATACTCCAATATAAAATAAAAAGTTTAAAAAAATTTAAAAAGCAACTAGCAAAAGAAGAACAAATTAAGCTCAAAGTTAGTAGAAGGAAAGAAATAAAGAATAGAGCAGAAATAAATAGAACAGAAAAACAATAGAAAAATCCACAAATCAAACAGATGGTTTTTGAAAAGATAAACATAGTTGGCAAACCATTAGTTATACCAAGAAAAATAAAAAGAAACAGAAGACCCCAGTAAATAAAATCAGAAATGAAGGAGGAGACATTACAACTGATGTCAAAGAAATAAAAGGGATCATAACATACTACTGCAAACAATTATACACCTATAAATTGGATAACCTAAAAGAAATGGATAAATTCCTAACAACATACAACTTACCAAGACTGAATCATGAGGAAATAAAAAATCTGAACAGATCTGCAACTTGTAAAGAGATTGAATCAGTACTCAAAAACCTCCCAGCAGAGAAAATCCCAGAACCAGATGACTTCACTAGTGAATTCTACCAAACACTTAAACTATTAAAACCAATCCTTTTTAAAATCTTCTAAAAATATTGAAGATGAGGGGCACTCCAAAATTCATTCTATGAGGAAGAATTTCCATAATACCAAACCAAAACAAAGTAACTACAAGAAAACCACAGGCCAATATCATTAATGAGCATACATACAAAAATACTCAAAAAAATACTAGCAAGACAAATTCAACAGCATATTAAAAAGGTTATACACAATGACAAAGTGGGATTTATAACTGGGATGCAAAGATAGCACAACATAAGAAAATCAATTAGTGTGAGACACTGCATTAACAGAATGAAGGATAACATTTCATGATCATCTCAGTAGATTTATTTTTTTTAATTTTTTCTTCCAGTTTTACTGAGATATAATTAACATATAACACTGTAAAAGTTTGAAGTGTACAGCACGATTTAACTTAAAATAAATCATTAAATTATTACCACAAGTTTAGTGAGCATCCATCATTTCATATAGATATAAAATTTAAAAAATAGAAAAAATATTTTCCTTATGATAACTCAGTACTTACTCTCTTAGCAACTTTCATATATAACATACAACAGTGTAAACTATAGTCATCATGTTGTACATTACATCACTAGTACTTATTTATCTTATAACTGGAAGTTTGTATCTTTTGACTACCTTCATCCAGTTACTGCCCACCCACCCCACATCTCTGGTAACCAAAAATCTGATCCTTTTTCCTATCAGTTTGCTTGTTTGTTTTTGAAGTAATATTGACCTACAACATTATGTTAGTTCCTCTTACAAGACACAGTGATTTGATATTTCTGTACATTTCAAAATTATCACCAAAATAAGACTAGTTACCATCTGTCTCCATACAAAGATATTGCATTATTATTGACTATATTCCCCACAGTGTACATTTTATACACATAACATTTATTTTGCAACTGGATGTTTGTTTCTCTTAATCTCCCTCACTTATTTCCCTCCTTCCTCACCTCTGGAAACTACCTGTTTGTTCTCTGTATCAATGACTCTGGTGTTTATGTTTGTTTAGTTATTTTGTTTTTTGGATTCCACATATAAGTGAAATCATACTGAATTTGTCTTTCTCTGTTTGACTTATTTCACTTAACGTAATACCCTCTAGGTGTTTGCCCCTTTGTGGCAACATAGATGCTGCAAAAGGAAAATTTCTCTTTTTCTATGGCTGAGTAATATTCCATTGCATATACACATTGCAACTTCTTTATACATTCATCTATTGATGAGCACTTAGGTTGCTTCCATACCTTGGCTAGGTTGTTTCCATACCTTGGCTATTATAAATAATGCTGCAATGAACATAGAGGTGCATATATCTTTTCTAATAAGTCTTTTTATTTCTTCATATAAATATCCAGGAATGGAAATGCTGGATCTGTATGGTAGTTCTATTTTTAACTTTTTGAGGAATCTCCATACTGGCTACACCAATTCACATTCCCACCAACAGTACACAAAGGTTCCCTTTTCTCCACATCCTTGCCAATACTTGTTATTTGTTGTCTTTTTGATGTGAGTCTCTTGTAGGTAACATATATATGGGTCTTGTTTTTGTATCCATTCAGCCACTCTGTGTCTTTTGATTGGAGAATTTAGTCCATCCACATTTACAGTGATTATTGATAGGTATGTACTTTGGTCATTTTGTTAATTGTTTTGGGGTTATTTTGTTCCCCAACCTTGGAGAAGTGACCTTATGCGGGAGATGTACTATGTGTCCCAGTAGTGCACTCCCTTCTGGCTGCCAGAACTGTATGCTCTCAGGGTGCCCCCCATGTGTGCTGCATGGGCCTTTCTGTTGTGGCAGGCTGACTACTGCGAGCAGTCTAGTAAGAATTTTGGCATCTGACTACTGTGAGCAGTCTAGTAAGAATTTTTGGCATCTGGTCCTGCTTTATGTGGAGGCTACTGGCTATTGGTGGGTGGGGGCCAGGTCTCAAGGTGCCTGGTTGTGGGTCCCAGATATAGTGTATACCTGCTGCTGGGAGTAGCAGGTTCCTGACACAGCTGGTTACAGGGCCTGGGGTATCCCAAAGCTGGTGTCACCCCACTGGTAGGTGGGGCTGTGGCTCGGGAAGTCCATGGGCTAGTGTCTAGTGTCAGCTCATTGGTAGGTGGAGCTATCTGGAGCAGCTGTGGATTCTGGGGGTCCTAAGGCAGCTGACTGTCTGGTGGGTGGGGCTGTGTTGCTGCCTGGCTAGCTGCTTGGCCTGAGGGGTTCCAGTGATGGTTATGGGAGGTCGGTAGGCAGGTCAGGTTCTTTTGCTAAAAAAACTAGAGGGAGCATTCCAAAATGGATCTTGCTAGCACCAGTATCCCATGGTAGAACTAGCTCCCCAAAATGGTTGCCACAAGTATCTATGTCACCACGGTGAGTTCCAGTTGACTGCTGCCTCTCTGGATGGCTCTCAAAAGACCCAGGGCCCTTTCAAATGACTGCTTCTGCTCTGAGTCAGAGAGTATGTGAGATTTTGTGTGTACTCTTCAAGAGTGGAGTCTCTATTTACTACAGTTCCCTGGCTTTCCTGAAAATAAGACCCACTGGTCTTCAAGCCAAATGTTCCGGAGGTTCACCTTCCTGTTTCAGGACCCCTGAACTGGGGACCCCACGGTAGGGCTTAGATGCCTCACTCCTTGGGGGAACCTCTCCAATTGGAACTTCTCCTATTTGTGTGTCACCCACCCAGTGGTATGGGTCTTGACTCTATAATGACTCTGCTCCTGCTACCCATCTTGTTGTGGTTCCTTCTTTATATCTTTAATTTCAGAAGATCTTTTCCACCAAATCTTAAGGTCTTTCTCATCAATAGTGCTTTGTAAATAGTTGTAATTTTTGTAATTTGTATGCCTGTGGGAGGAGGTGAGCTCAGGGTCTTCCTACTCCACCATCTTGGCTATTCCCCAGCATCTCAATAGATTTAGAAAAACGCATTTGACAAAATTCAACATCCATTCATGATAAAACCTCTCAACTAGTAATAGAAGGAAATTACCTTAATATACTAAAGGTCATATATGAAAATATCACAGCTAACATCATTCTCAAGATCAAAATCTGAAAGCTTTCCCCCCAGCATCAGGAACAAGACAAGGATGCCCACTCTCACCACTGCTATTGAATATAGTACTGGAAGTCTTAGCCAGAGAAATTAGAAATCCTATCCAGGAAAGGAAGAAGTAAAATTATATCTTTCTAGATGACCTGATCTTTTATGTACAAAACCCTAACAACACAAAAAATAACATGTTAGAATTAATAAACAAATTCAGTAAACTTGCAAGATATAAAATCAACACCTAAAAGTCAGTTGTGTTACTATGCACTAACAAGTAACTATCTAAAAAGGAAATTAAGAAAAAAAATTCCATTCACAGTAGCATCAAAAATAGTAAAACATTTAGAAGTAAACTTAACCAAGGAGGTGAAAGACTTGTGTACTGAAAATGATAAAACACTGGTGAAAAAAATTTAAAAAGATACAAATATATAGAAATACACCTGTGTTCATGGATTGGAAATCTTAATATTGTTAAAATGTCCATGCTATGTAAAACAATCTACATATTCTATGTATCCATAACATAACCCCAATGGCATTTTTACAGAAATAGAAAAAAAATCCTATAATTCATATAGAACCACAAAGGACCCTGAATAACCCAAACAATCTTGAGAAAGAAGAACAAAGTTTGAAGCATCTCACTTTCCGATTTTGAAATATATTATGAAGCTACAGTAATTTAAACAATACATTACTGACATAAAGACAGACACCAATGGAACAGAATAGAGACTTCAGAAATAAACCCATGCATATACAGTCAACTGATATTCAGCAAGAGAACCATGAATATACAATAGGAAAGAACAATCTCTTCAACAAATGGTGCTAGGAAAACTGGATATCCAGATGCAAAAGACTGAATTCAAACCTTATCTTACAATATACAAAAATCAAATGAAAATGAATTAAGGACTTAAATATAAGACCTGAAACTGTAAAACTCTTAGAGAAAACATTGGAGAAAACTTATTGACATTGGTCTGTCAATGATTTCTTGGATATGACATCTAAAGCACGAGAAACAAAAGCAAAAATAAACATTAATCTAAAATGACTCTGCGGAGCAAAGGAAACTAACAGTTTGTAATGGGATCCTATAGAATGGGAGAAAATATTTGCAAATCATATATCTGATAATGGGTTAATATCCAAAATATATAAGAACTCATATAACTCAATAGCAAAGAACAAACAACTACAACAAAAATTAAAGAGGAAAAGGACCTGAATTGACATTTCTTCAAAGAAGACATACAAATGGCAAACAGGTATATGTAAAAGTGTTCAACATCACTAATCATCAGGGAAATTAAAATGAAAACCACAATTAGACATTACCTGACATTGTTAGAATGGTGATTATCAAAAATGAACAAACAAAAAAGGATAAAAATTGTTGGTGAGGATGTGTCGAAATTGGAATCCTTGTGCACTGTTAGTGGGAATGTAAAATGGTGCAGCCACTGTGAAAAACAGTATAATTTTTTCCTCAAAAAATTAAAAATAGTGCTACCACATGATAGAGCAATTCCATTTCTAGGTATATTTAAAGGAAATGAAATCAGGATCTTGAAGAGATATCTGTATTCTGATGTTGTTTGCAGAACTATCCACAATAACCAAGATATGGAAACAATACAAGTGTCCATTTAGATGAGTGGATAAAGAAGATGTGATATATACATACAATGGAATATTATTCAGCCTATAAAAGAAGGAAATTCTATCCTATGCAACAACATGGATTAACCTTAAGAATATTATGTTAAGTGAAATAATCCAGGCACAGATGAACAAATATTGTATGAGGAATTTAAAATTCCTCATTAAAGCAGAGAGTATAATAGTGGTTTCCAGGAGCTGGGGGAAGAGGGAAATGGGGAGTTGCTGTTCAATGGGTATAAAGTTTCAGTTATGTAATATAATTGAGTTCTACCAATCTTCTTTAAAAAATTGTGCCTATAGTTCACAATATGTATTGTACACTTAAACTTTTGTTAACAGGGTAAATATTACTTTAATTTATACTTACCACAATAAGAAAAAAAAGAAAACAACTTCCTCAGTTGAATGTAAAGTGGGCTGCACAACACAGTCTGAAAAATTTGGCTACTAAGATCAGGAGTAAAGCAAGGATGTTATATCTCACCGTTCCTATTCAGCATTATAATGGAAGTCTTAGCTAATGTAGTAAGACAGGAAAAGTAAAGAAAACGTATACAGACTAGTAAGGAAGAAATAAAACTGTCTTTCTTTGCATGTAACATGATTATCTGTGTAAAGAGTCCCATGAATCAACAAAAAAATCTCCTGGAACTAATTAGCATTAGTAATTATGAAAAGGTTGCAGAATACAAGAATAACATACTAAGGTCAATCATTTTTCTGTATACCATGAACAACTGGAATTTGAAATTAAAAACATGATACCATTTATAATAGCACTCAAAAAATTGAAATACTTAGGTATAAATCTAACAAAATATATACAAGATCTACATGAGATAAATTATAAAACAGATGACAGAATTCAAAGATCTAAGTAAATGGAGAGATATTCCATGTTCATGAAGAGAAACGCTCAATATTGTTAAGATTCCAGATGTTTCCAAATTAATCTATAGATTCAACACAATCTAATCAAAGTTTCATTAAGTTATTTTGTGGGTATAAATATTGACAAATTGCCTCTGAACTTTATATGGAAAGGCAAAAGACCCTGATTACCAGCACAATATTGAAGGTGAATAATCAAAGGGTGATATGGTCTGAATGTTTGTCTCCCTGAAATTCACATGTTGGAATCCTAATGCCAAATGTGATGGTGGTAGAAAGTGAAGCCTTTGGGAGGTGATTAGGTCATGAGGATGGAGATCCCATGGAGCTCCATAGCCCCTTTCACCATGCGAGGATGAAATGAGAAATCTATGACCTGGAGAGGATGCTCACTATAACCTGATCATGCTGGCACCTTGATCTTGGACTTCTAGCCTCCAGACCTGTAAGCAATAAAAGTTGGTTGTTTGTAAACTACCCAGTATGGTATTTTGTTATAGCAGCCCAAACAGACTACGAGAGAAGGCTAACACTACTCAACTTCAAGACTATAAAGCTACAATAATGACTAAAGTGTGGTATTGGTGGAAGAGTAGACAAATAGATCAATGCAACAGAAAGTCAGACATATATGTACCCAAATGTGGCCAAGTGAACTTTGACAAAGGAGTAAGCACAATTCAGTGAAGAAAGGGTAGTCTTTTAAAATAATGGTGTTAGAATATGTGGGAATACTTAGGCAAAAAAAAAAAAAAAAAGAATCTAGACACAGACCTTACACCTTTCATGAAAATTAACTCAAATTGCGTCATAACTGTAAAATGAAAAACTAGAAAATAACATAGGAGAAAATCTAGATTGCCTTGGGTTTGGTGATGACTTTTTAGATATGACACTACACCATGAAAGAAAATATTGGATAAATTGAATTGGACTTCATCAAAATTAAAAAAATTCTGCCCTATGAAAGACACCATTAAGAAAATAAAAATACAAGCCATGGACTGGGAGAAAATTATTTGCCAAATAAGCATCTGATAAAGATCTGGTATCCAAAATATACAAAGAACTCTTAAAAACTCAACAGTAGAAAAACAAACAACTCAGTTTTAAAATGGGCAAATGATCTGAACATAATCTCACCAAAGATCTACGGATGGTAAATAACATGAAAAGACGCTCAAAATTTTATCTCTTTAGGGAATTGTAAATTATAACAGCAATGAGATATCACTACACCCCTACTAGAATGGCTAAAATCCAAAATACTGACAACAGCAAATATTGGCAAGGTTGTGGTGTAACAGGAACTCTTATTCATAGCTGGTGAGAGTACAAAGTCATACAAGCCACTTAGAGACAATTTAGCAGTTTCTTACAAATTAAACATACTCTTACCACGTAATCCAGCAGTCACTCTCCTCGGTATGTACTTACTCAATAAGTTGAAAAACATAGCCACAGAAAAAACCTCCATACAAATGTCTATAGCAGCTTTATTAAAAATTGCCAAAACTTGGGAACAACAAAGATATCCTTCAATGAGTGAATGGATAAACAATTGTGCTACATCCACAATAAAAAGAAATGAAGCTGCCGAGCCACAAAAAAGACATGGAAGAAACTTGAATTCCTATTGTTAAGTGAAAGAAGTGAACCTGAAAGTTTTCATACTGTATGATTCCAACCATATAGCATTTTGGAAAAGCAAAACTGTTAATACAGTAGAGATATCAAGTGGTTGCCAGGGTTTGTGGGAAGGAGGGAGGGATGGAGCACGGGAGATTTTTAAGGCAATGAAAATATTCTGTATTATACTGTAAAGGTGGATATATGACATCATACTTTTGTCCAAATACATTAAATGTACAAGAAAGAGTGAACCCTAATGTAAACAATGAACTTCATTTAGTAATAATAAACCAGTATTGACCCAATCAGTTGTAATAAATGTAGCACATTAATACAGATATAATAATAGAGAGCACTGAGGGAGGAACAGAGTGGCATACAGGTGCTCTCTGTAGTTTATGCTCATATTTTGGTAAACCTGAAACTGCTCTAAAAATAAATTATATATATATATATATATATATAAATATGTACATATATATGATGATTTTTTTGGGCTTCTTTAGAAAGTTAGTATGATTTATCCTAAATTCAGAGAGAGTATTATTTTCTGATTTCTTCCAGTTTTGAGACCATAAACCACTTTAATCATGATGCTTATACATCATCAGTCTCTTGGTTTAGTTGTTTGCAGTCTTCTATCAGGCAATATAGAAAATCTTGGCAATCTTGAAATCCAAGTAAAAGCTTTGTAATAATAGTGTTTTACCATCTGTTTATTTTGCTGTTTGCATATTATAAATGAAGCTACACTACTGTTCTTTTGACCTCTAGCTTTGTATTTCATGTCATTCAATATCAACTATGATAGACTAAAAAGGAAAATAATTGGCATATTTGTTCAATTTTCCTTTCTCAGTTATTCATTCTTCTTGGATAATCTTTACTTAATATTTAAAGCCCTTACAGGATTCACCTGATTATGATTCATTTTTTTTCTTCAATTAACAAGGCTATGATTAAAAAATGACATGCTTTGGACTATGGCACAAGAATTCGAAAGTCTTTGTTCTATTCTTGGTCTTCTGCAAATGATCTTAGTAACCTTGAACAAGAAACTTTATTCTGTTCTAACCTTCTGGGAAATACAAATGCCATGTAACTGGTAATTAGTGTCTGCCTCATAGCTTTTCTATCTATAATGCTTCTCAAAATAAAGCCTGTAGAGATATGAATAGACTTAAGTAACTTGTAATCTTGCTACAGTCTTAGTTTTATTGTATTTTGTGCAAATAGATGGGTCTTTATATTATCCTAAACTATATGCTGGTGTTTTCTCTATCTATTTTTTCCCTGCTGCTTTCCAAAATCAATTGAAGTGTGGTGTTAATTTTAAGAGGCTGACAGGGGGCTGTTGTGAGTTTATCTCACTTTGATCAGAATCCAGAGTAGACCATTGTGTACTTACACAAAAGGTGCTATTGCCTGTGCTTAAATTTTTAAAAAGATTTGCTATCCTAAGAATTAACTAAAGAAGGAAAGGGGAAATGTCCTTTTAAAACATGATTGTCCCACAAGTTCTAGAAACATGAGTCAAACTCATATCCACAGAGATCAACAAGGTTTCAGTTATCCAGATATGTAATAATTTTGAGTAGTGGGGACTGTGACAAATTCAATCACAAGCACCATGTAAAGATGGCAGACACTACTCAGTCCAAGCTGATTGTTGCCACAAGTCTCAATATTATATCTTATTTTTTCCAAAAAAGCTGGAAATGCAATTTTAAAATTTAAAATAATAATCTTTTGAATTTTTAAGGTTAATTAAGATTAATTTTAAGATTAATTCTACAAGTATTTGGGTCAAACTAAACATGCCTGTGCATGAGCCAGATTCAGGCCATAAGCTAATTTCAGATTTAATCTACTTTCAGATATCTGTTAACTTGAAACACATTTTCCTCTTTGAAGTATGAGTGTAATTGAGGCCTGTACAGTCACAGAGATTGCTAGGATAGAACTACACAGGAATGAGGACTGATTTCTCTATCTTACCATATCTTTGTATTTGGAAGAATTTCATAAAGAATAAAAAGAGCCTGAATTTAACAATAATGGATTTTTAACTTAAACAAACATCTAAATGAAACTACATGCTCCTGATGAAATACAATTGGTCTATAATATACAAGAATAGAAATGAAAAGATTTTCTCCCCACTGAGCCTCTAGTCCTACTCCCCAGAAATATCCATTATCAAGTCTCTTACAGATCCTTTCAGAGATTTTATTTTTACAAATAGATTCCTACAATGCATCTTGCTCTGCAACTTGCTCTTTTCACTCTTAATAGCAATATTTATTGGCCATAATCCAAATCATAAAATATACATTTACTTTCACATCATTTTAATGGTATTCCATTGTATGCCTGTACCATAAATTTGCTAAAATCAATCTTCTATTGATTGACATCAACTTTTGTTAGTTTCTTTTTTTTCTTAACGATTACTAATATAGTAGTTGCTATGATGAAAATCATTTTATGTATATGTCAGAAGACTTTGCCTGCATATATATAGGATGAATTCCTTACAGAGGGAAAATATGCATTTTTTAAAAAGATGCTTTTTGCCAGACTGTGATCCAAAATATGTTACACCAATTTACATTCCCAGCAGCAGCAGATGAGTGGTATTTCTTCACATTCTCGCCAATACTTGAGAGTAATCTCTTAGCTATAAGCATTCAGCATGCCAGGGATATCAATCAGTATGTCTTACATAGGGAATGAAGAGAATTGTCTAATCCAGTGAGTTGTTCAAATGAGATCAGTTAAAGTAGCTTTAGCTATTTTAATCCTCCTTATGGCTTTGTGTCATGTGTTGAAAGTTTTTCCCCACTCAGATTATTTAAGAATGCAAACCATGTTTTCTAAAATAGATTTTTAAACAACTATTTTTAAACATCTGTAATGAAATAAATTTTAACTGAACTCTGAATCAAGTAGAATATTCTTAGATAATCTCAATGGAAGACGTCACACATACAAAGCTTCACAGAGCTGTGTATGTCTTAATTCAATGTCTTTTGAATAAAATTAAAAGTCAAATGGGAAATTATAGTAATATCTTCTTAAAAAGACAAAGAATATATATAATTGTCATATGAAGATCTTTTAACAACACTCTAATAAAATAAGCAAAGGACATGAAGGACAATTACCAAAAGAAGAAATACAGCTGACAAGAAACATAAGAAAATATATTCATTCAAGTTAATAATTATAGCAACTCAAATTTACCATGATTTACTTATACAATTCTTAAAGGTGAAAATAATTGCTATTGCTCAGTTGCTCCTGAAGATGTAGTGAGATGATATCATAAATTGGTACTGCATGCTGTAAAGCTTCAAGCCTTTTCAGTATCCAGATTTAACCTGAATTTCCCTAGGCTCCAAAAGCCAACTGGAATAAGCAAAGTCACATTAACATCATGACTCAATTTTCTTGCCTTTAGGTTCTTACTTATTCAGATTCTTACTCCAGTTCACCCACATAATCTGCCTGTGACTCCACAAGCATTTCTGAGAGTTCCCAGGCAATGTTTCTTATGCGTTCAAAAATGAGAACTTAATCCCATATACACTCCTCTTCTATCAGATTTCCACTGGAAATCCACCATATCCAACTAACATTCAATGTAAGAGGTAAACAACCACCATCTTCAAAGAATGCTCTGCTTTGGAGAGTGCTGCATTCACATTCAGGAAACAGACTCCAGAACACAGCAAGAAAAACAATAATTTAGAAAACTATTAAAAAATCATCCCACATTATGGATCCCCTCCTCCTGTCATTATATCTCCTTATGATAAGGAGATAAAGTTGAAAAGGGATTTCTACAAAGAAGATGAAGTGTATGTTATATGATACATACTTTGACCCTGAGAGTTAAGGGCAATTTTCCAAGAAGTACAATTGACCATCCTAGTTTGGTTCTATACACACATATCTAACTATAATGTTAAACTGGTTTAATTTTGCTGTTGCTAACAATAGACTCTGAAATAACCATGTTTAGGGGAAAAAAAAAAGTCATGTTTAGGTCAAAATTAACAGCCCACATCACCTTCTTACAGGAACATCAGAGGAAGGGTTTACTCCTTAATCTAATTTTTTACCAAAAACTGTCAAGACGAGTACCGAGGGAGGCAGTGAGGAGATCAAAGATAGAATTTAATATATGCAAATAACTACAGTAAATTGTCAGATATAGTAAAAAACCTTTAGAGATTAAATTCATGAGTTTCTAAGGTTTTCTGTTTGATTAGTTAGTTGGTTGAGTTTTTTTTTAAACTAATAACTCATCTTTCTTGATATAGCATAGTAGATAAAGATGTTAGTACTTCCATCAGTGAAACTAAACAAATATATACTTAAGAAATGTCCTTGGGCTTCCCTGTGGCGCAGTGGTTGAGAGTCCACCTGCCGATGCAGGGGACACGGGTTCGTGCCCCGGTCCGGGAGGATCCCACATGCCGCGGAGCAGCTGGGCCCATGAGTCATGGCCGCTGAGCCTGCGCGTCCGGAGCCTGTGCTCCACAACGGGAGAAGGCTGCGACAGTGAGAGACCTGCGTAGCACCAAAAAAAAAAAAAAAAAAAAAAAAAAAAAAAAGAAATGTCCTTGGCTCTGAAACTGAATGGTCCCATGATCATCAGAGCTGAGAAAAGTACTCTAATTTTGAGTGATTTTTACCCCTTACCATATCTGCTTACAACTAATATATTTTTGCCAAACATGTTTGGAACTAGATTTAAAATTAAAATATAAGAATTTTAGCACTATCAAACTATTTAAATTATTATATTCTTAAGCATTTCTTATCCATTCTGGACCAGATTGAACTATCCTTGAAGAAAAATATGCAAAGAAAAGAAACCTTAAGAAGTAATACTTTCTGAACAAAATGCAAACTACATTAAAAGATTATCTGGAATTCAATAGCTCTGGTATTTTCCTACAATTAGATATGATGCTTTAAAAGTAATAATTAGAATCCAAATGATTGTTTATTAAGTCTCTCTAGTGCAAATTGCCAGAATTATTAACAAAAACCAAAAATATCATGTACTTAACAGTGCAAAACTGTTGAAAAGCAAATGATTTACATAAAGTTATACAGCTCAAGAGGTAAGATAATGCCTATTTTACTATTGTTGTTAAAATAACAACTGAAATCCAGCCAATTACATTACTAATGGATGGAAAAGCACAACGCATAATTTGATCAAAGAAAGCCCTAATTGTCCTGCTCCATACTTAGCAACAGTAAGATGATAGAGACATTTGCACATCACCAAAAGGAACTGATCAAAAGAAAAGGTCTAAATATTTGGTGGAAGGCAAAATTCAGTGGCATGCTTTGATTTTTCCACAAAGGAGGTATATAAACCAGAAGAGCGATATCTAATCTAAGTTTGAGATCTTTTTCCCCTGACTTTCTGATACCTGTGTTTAAAATAGGGGATCAGGACTTCTCTGGTGACACAGTGGTTAAGACTCTAAGCTTCCACTGCAGGGGGTGTGGGTTCGATCCCTGGTTGGGGAACTAAGATCCCCTCATACAGTAGAGCGCAGCCAAAAAAAAAAAAAAAGACTAGACAAAATAGGGGATCTACCTCTTACCGTTCTGCTGGGTTATCAAATATATCTAATAGGACCTAGATAGGCTTAGTTCTATTATTAAAATAGTTCTTTTCTATTTATATGCATCCTTTATACCAATATCATTTTACACTACTTCTGCATTCCTATCTACTATATAAGCTAATGTATAAAGAGTGCACATCAATCATACAAAGTCGCTCCTTTATTCCTGTCTTGATATTTTTACTAGATATCTTCTAAATCAAAATGGTAGCATATAGCCTCTCTATATAGCCTACAAAATAGGGGGAAAATAACAGATCCACATTAGTGCTCCTTAGTTAATACTTCTGCCAGAGGGATGATGTTGCACAGTAAATTGACATAATCATGCTGCAAAATTAAAGACTTAACTTTTGTCAGGGTCTTCATATGGAAATAACTTCCCATCAAAGAAAGTTAGCAAAGGAACATTTCTATGTCTAAAACATAAGTCAGAAAACACAGCCAACAAAAAGAATGCCGGCAAGAAAGGCAAGAGGCTAAATAAAGCTGGGGGACAACAAATAACAAATCCATGTAAGGTCTGCATTTTACATATTTAAGGGTATCACCTCTGTCTTTAAGAGACTTTTTCCCTCTCTGATACAACAAATATTCACTGAATGGATAAGGCACTTGGGATACAGATGAGTGAGCTATGGTGTATGCCTCAAGGATTTTACAAATGAGAGAAGATGATCAAAATTACATTGTTTCAAAGAAAATAAGCGCTAAGATAGATGTATGTATATGGTCCTTAGGAACACAAAAAAAGGACATTTCTCCCTGACTTGGCAGTCTAGGGAAAGCTTTCTGGAGTAGGTGATACCTTAGTTGAATCTTGAAAGCTGAGTAAGAGTTATCCAGAAACTAACTGAAAGATAGAAAGCACATTTACAGGGACAGGAAGGAGTATGAGCAAAACAAAGGAAGTGAGAAACAGCATAACATGTTTAAGAACTATAAGCACTTTGAAATTAGATCATCAAAATAAGACAGGGAAGAGTGAGAGATAAGATTGGAGAAACATAGAACCAGACTTTGAACAACCTGGAGTAGCAAGCAAAGAATGTGAATTTTTATTTAGTAAGCAATGAACAACCCCAGAACAACCCCATACAGTAGTATGATCAGTTTTGTATTCACCTATATTCATATGAATGATGTGTTATGATGGATGGATTGGAGAGGAAGAGGGAAACATAGTTAGTAGGTTATTATAATAGTCCATAAGAGAAACAACTGAATTATGCTAATGGAAGTAAGGGTGAAGAGGATGAGAAGAATCTGAAATACACTGAGTAGAAAACTCAACCAGACTGGTTATTAATTGGATGTCAAGGAGAAGACTAGAATGAACCCAGGGTTTCTGGTGTCAATAATTATGTGGATAAGGATGCTATTTACAGTGGCCTAGAATGCAGAAGCAGGAATATTTTTAAGTAGTGATGTGAGAATTTCAGTTTTGGATATTTGGAATTTGAGGAACCCATAGCATATATTAAAGTACATATCACCAGTAGGCAATAGGTTATATATATTTGAGCTCAAGAAGAAGATTAATGCTGGAGATATAGATGGAAGTAAATAAGAATGAGAGAGAAAAGCATTGTTATGTATGAAGCCCTGGGCAGGTCCCATGGTTAAGTGGAGAGAAACCCACGAAGGTGAACAACATGAAACAACTAGAAAAGTACAAGAAGAAACAGGGAAATGGAAAGCTAATGAGAATAGAGAAGGAGAATATAAAATGCAAGAGAAGTCTAGCAAGACAATGGAAAATGTCCACTTAGGCAACAAGGCAGTCACTTGAAACCTTTTCAAGAGCAGTTCTCGGTAGCGTTGTTGTTGAAGTGGAAGTTAGATTGCTGTGTATTGAGAAGTGATGCAAAGTGAGGATTAAAAGAGTGTGTGAAAACTACTTTTTGAAAAGTCTAAGAAGAGAAGGAGCAATAGGACAATTGCTAGGGAAATATACAGCATCACAAGAGGGTTATTTGTAAAAATATTTTTGAGCTAAGATTCATATAACATGAAATTTACCTATTTAAATGAGCAATCCAGTGACATTTAATACATTTACAATGTTGTACAACAACGCCTGTATATAGTTCCAAAACATTTCCATCATTCCAAAGTAAAAACCCTTAACCATTAAGCAGCTTTGCCCCCATTCCTCTATCCCATAGCCTTTGGCAACCACCAGTCTGCATTCTCTTACTATTGCTTTATCTATTTTTTATATTTAATATAAATGGAATCATACAATATGTAACATTTTGTGCTTGATTTCTTTTACTTAACAGTATGTTTGAGGTTCATCTACATTGTAACATGTAACTACTTCATTTTCATGGCTAAACAATATTCCATTGTAGGTATATACTACAATTTCTTTACCCATTCATCCATTTGGACATTTAGGCCATGTCCACCCGTTGTCTATTGTGAATAGGACTGCCATGTACATGCATGGCATGTATTTAAGTACTTATTTTTATTCTTTAGGGTATGTACCTAGGAATAGAATTTCAGGGTCATATGGTAATTCTATGCTTGATTTTCTTAGGAACTGCCAAACTGTTTTCCAAAGTGGAAAGGAAGAAATAAAATTATTTCTGTTTGCAAATGACATGATCTTTTATATAGAAAATCATAATAATGCCACAAAAAAGCTGTTAGAACTAATAAACAAATACAGGTGCTGGGAAGATGTGGAACAGTAAGACACGGAGATCACCTTCCTCCCCACAGATACACCAGACATACATCTTCACGTGGAACAACTACTACAGAACACCTACTGAAGGCTGGCAGAAGACATCAGACCTCCCAAAAGGCAAGAAACTCCCCATGTACCTGGGTAGGGCAAAAGAAAAAAAGAGAAAAACAGAGACAAAAGAATAGGGACGGCACCTGCACCAGTGGGAGGGAGCTGTGAAGGAGGAAAAGTTTCCACACACTAGGAAGCCCCTTCGCGGGCGGAGACTGCGGGAAGCGGAGAGGGGAGCTTCGGAGCCGTGGAGGAGAGCACAGCAAAAGGGGTGCGGAGGGCAAAGTGGGGAAATTCCCGCACAGAGGATCCGTGCCGACCGGCACTCACCAGCCCGAGAGGCTTGTCTGCTCACCCGCCGGGGCGGGCGGGGCTGCGAGCTGAGGCTTGGGTTTTGGTCTGAGCGCAGGGAGAGGACTGGGGTTGGCGGCTTGACCATAGCCTGAAGGGGTTAGTTCACCACGGCTAGCCGGGAGAGAGTCCGGGGAAAAGTCTGCACCTGCCGAAGAGGCAAGAGACTTTTTCTTCCCTCTTTGTTTCCTGGTGCGCGAAGAGAGGGGTTTAAGAACACTGCCTAAAGGAACTCCAGAGACGGGCGCGAGCCGCGGCTAAAAGCACGGACCCCAGAGACGGGCGGGAGACGCTAAGGCTGCTACTGCCACCAACAAGGGGCCTGTGTGCGAGCACAGGTCACTATCCACACCCCTCTTCCAGGGAGCCTGTGCAGCTTGCCACTGCCAGGTTCCCGGAATCCAGAGACAACTTCCCTGGGAGAATGGACAGCAGACCTCAGGCTGGTGCAACGTCACGATGGCCTCTGCCGCCACAGGCCCGCCCCGCAGGCCGTGCCCCTCCCTCCTCCTGGCCTGAGTGCGCCAGAGCCCCCGAATCAGGGGCTCCTTTAACCCCATCCTGTCTGAGCAAAAAAAAAGACGCCCTCCAGCGACCTACATGCAGAGGCAGGGCCAAACCCAAAGCTGAGCCCCTGGGAGCTGTGAGAACAAAGAAAAGAAAGGGAAATCTCTCCCAGCAGCCTCAGGAACAGCGGATTAAAGCTCCACAATCAACTTGATGTACCCTGCATCTGTGGAATACATGAATAGACAACGAATCATCCCAAATTGAGGAGGTGGATTCGAAAGCAAGAACTATGATTTTTCCCCCTTTTCCTCTTTTTGTGAATGTGTATGTGTATGCTTCTGTGTGAGATCTTGTCTGTATAGCTTTGCTTCCACCATTTGTCCTAGGGTTCTATCTGTCCATTGTTTTTATTTAAAAAAATTTTTTCTTAATAATTAATTTTAATAACTTTACTATACTTTACTTCCTTTCTTTCTTTCTTTCCTTCCTTCCTTCCTTCACTCCTTCAGACAATGAATCATCCCAAATTGAGGAGGTGGACTTTGAGAGCAAGATTTACGATTTTTTCCCCTTTACCTCTTTTTGTGACGGTGTATGTGTATGCTTCTGTGTAAGATTTTGTTTGTATAGATTTGCTTCCAACATTTGCCCTAAGGTTCTATCCATCCCGTTTTTTTTCTAAATAATTATTTTTTAATTCAATAACTTTATTATACTTTACTTTATTTTATTTTACTGTGTCTTCTTTCCTTCTGTCTTTTTTCCTTCCTTCCCTCCTTCCTTCCTTCCTCTCTCCCTCCCTCTTTTCTTTCCTTCTTGCTTTCTTTCCTTCTTTCCTTCTTTCTTTCTTTCTTCCTTCCTTCCTTCCCTCCATTCCTTCTTTCTTTCTTCCTTCCTTCCTTCCTTCCTTTCTTTCTTTCTTTCTTCACACCTCTACTAATTCTCTCTAATTTTTCCCCTTTTTATTCTGAGCCGTGTGGATGAAAGGCTCTTGGTGCTCCAACCAGGAGTCAGGGCTCTGCATCTGTGGTGGGAGAGCCAACTTCAGGACACTGGTCAACAAGAGACCTCCCAGCTCCACATAATATCAAATGGCGAAAATCTCCCAAAGACCTCCATCTTAACACCAGCACCCAGCTTCACTCAATGACCAGCAAGTTACAGTGCTGGACAACCTATGCCAAACAACTAGCAAAACAGGAACACAACCCCATTCATTAGCAGAGAGGCTGCCTAAAATCATAAGTCCACAGACACCCCAAAACATACCACCAGAAGTGGACCTGCCCACTAGAGAGACAAGATCCAGCCTCATCCACCACAACACAGGCACTAGTCCCCTCCACCAGGTAGCCTACACAACACACTGAAACAACCTTAGCCACTGGAGACGGATATCAAAAACAACGGGAACTACGAACGTGCAGCCTGCAAAAAGGAGACCCCAAACACAGTAAGATAAGCAAAATGAGAAGACAGAAACACACACAGCAGATGAAGGAGCAAGATAAAAATGCACCAGACCTAACAAATGAAGAGGAAATAGGCAGTCTACCTGAAAAAGAATTCAGAATAATGATAGTAAGGATGATACAAATCTTGGAAATAGAATGGACAAAATGCAAGAAACATTTAACAAGGATCTAGAAGAAATAAAGATGAAACAAGCAATGATAAACAACACAATAAATGAAATTAAAAGTACTCTAGATGGAATCAATAGCAGAATAACAGAGGCAGAAGAACGGATAAGTAACCTGGAAGATAAAATAGTGGAAATAACTACTGCAGAGCAGAATAAAGAAAAAAAAAATGAAAAGAACTGAGGACAGTCTCAGAGACCTCTGGGACAACATTAAACGCACCAACATTCGAATTATAGGGGTTCCAGAAGAAGAAGAGAAAAAGAAAGGGACTGAGAAAATATTTGAAGAGATTATAGTTGAAAACTTCCCTAATATGGGAAAGGAAAAAGGTAATCAAGTCAGGAGGCACAGAGAGTCCCATACAGGATAAATCCAAGGAGAAATATGCCAAGACACATATTAATCAAACTGTCAAAAATTAAATACAAAGAAAGCATTTTAAAAGCAGCAAGGGAAAACAACAAATAACACACAAGGGAATCCCCATAAGGTTAACAGCTGATCTTTCAGCAGAATCCCTGCAAGCCAGAAGGGAGTGGCAGGACATACTGAAAGTGATGAAGGAGAAAAACCTGCAACCAAGATTACTTTACCCAGCAAGGATCTAATTCAGATTAGATGGAGAAATCAAAACCTTTACAGACAAGCAAAAGCTGAGAGAGTTCAGCACCACCAAACCAGCTTTACAACAAATGCTAAAGGAACTTCTCTAGACAAGAAACACAAGAGAAGGAAAAGACCTAAAATATAGAACCCAAAACAATATAGAAAATGGGAATAGGAACATACATATAGATAATTACCTTAAATGTAAATGGACTAGATGCTCCTACCAAAAGACACAGATTTTTTCAATGGATACAAAAACAAGACCCTTATATATTCTGTCTACAAGAGGCCCACTTCAGTCCTAAAGAAACATACAGACTGAAAATCAGGGGATGGAAAAAGATATTCCATGCAAATTGAAACCAAAAGAAAGCCGGAGTAGCAATTCTCATATCAGGCAAAATAAACTTTAAAATAAAGACTATCAGAAGAGACAAAGAAGGACATTACATAATGATCAAGGGATCGATCCAAGAAGAAGATATAACAATTGTAAATATTTATGAACCCGACATAGGAGCACCTCACTACATAAGGAAAATACTAACAGCCACAAAAGGGGAAATTGACAGTAACACATTCATAGTAGGAGACTTTAACACCCCACTTTCACCAATGGACAGATCATCAAAAATGAAAATAAATAAGGAAACACAATTTTTAAACGATACATTAAACAAGATGGACTTAATAGATATTTATAGAATATTCCACCCCTCCAAAATAAAGAATACACATTCTTCTCAAGTGCTCATGGAACATTCTCCAGGATAGGTCATATCTTGGGTCACAAATCAAGCCTTGGTAAATTTAAGAAAATTGAAATTATATCAAGTATCTTTTCTCACAACAACGCCATGAGACTAGATATCAATTATAGGAAAAGATCTGTAAAAAATACAAACACATGGAGGCTAAACAATACACTACATAATAATGAAGTGATCACTGAAGAAATCAAAGAGGAAATAAAAAAATACCTAGAAACAAATGGCAATGGAGACACAACGACCCAAAACCTATGGGATGCAGCAAAAGCAGTTCTAAGGGGAAGTTTATAGCAATACAAGCTCACCTTAAGATGCAGGAAACATCTCGAATAAACAACCTAACCTTGCACCTCAAGCAATTAGAGAAAGAAGAACAAAAAAACCCCAAAGCTAGCAGAAGGAAAGAAATCATAAAAATCAGATCAGAAATAAATGAAAAAGAAATGAAGGAAACAATAGCAAAGATCAATAAAACTAAAAGCTGGTTATTTGAGAAGATAAACAAAATAGATAAACCACTAGCCAGACTCATCAAGAAAAAAAGGGAGAAGACTCAAATCAATAGAATTAGAAATGAAAAAGGAGAAGTAACAACTGACACTGTAGAAATAAAAAGGATCATGAGAGATTACTACAAGCAACACTATGTCAATAAAATGGACAATCTGGAAAAAATGGATACATTCTTAGAAATGCACAACCTGCCAGGACTGAATCAGGTAGAAATAGAAAATATGAACAGACAAGCACTGAAATAGAAACTGTGATTAAAAATCTTCCAACAAACAAAAGCCCAGGACCAGATGGCTTCACAGGCGAATTCTATCAAGAATTTAGAGAAGAGCTAATGCCTATCCTTCTCAAACTCTTCCAAAATATAACAAATGGAGGAACACTCCCAAATTCCTTCTATGAGGGCACCATCACCTTGATACCAAAACCAAACAGGGATGTCACAAAGAAAGAAAACTACAGGCCAATGTCACTGATAAACATTGATGCAAAAATCCTCAACAAAATACTAGCAACCAGTATCCAACAGCACATTAAAAGGATCATACACCATGATCAAGTGGGGTTTATTCCAGGAATGCAAGGATTCTTCAATATACGCAAATCTATCAATGTGATAAACCATATTAACAAATTGAAGGAGAAAAACCATATGATCATCTCAATAGATGCAGAGAAAGCTTTTGACAAAATTCAGCACCCATTTATGATAAAAACCCTGGAGAAAGTAGGCATAGAGGGAACTTTCCTCAACATAATAAAGGCCATATATGACAAGCCCACAGCAAACATCATCCTCAATGGTGAAAAACTGAAAGCATTTCCACTAAGATCAGGAACAAGACAAGGTTGCCCACTCTCACCACTCTTATTCAACATAGTTTTGGAAGTTTTAGCCACAGCAATCAGAGAAGAAAAGGAAATAAAAGGAATCCAAATTGGGAAAGAAGAAGTAAAGCTGTCACTGTTTGCAGATGACATGATACTATATATAAAGATTCCTAAAGATGCTACCCAAAAACTACTAGCGCTAATCAATTAATTTGGTAAAGTAGCAGGATACAAAATTAATGCACAGAAATCTCTGGTATTCCTATATACTAATGATGAAAAATCTGAAAGTGAAATTAAGAAAACACTCCCATTTACCACTGCAACAAAAAGAATAAAATATCTAGGAATAAAGCTACCTAAGGAGACAAAAGACCTGTACACAGAAAATTATAAGACACTGATGAAAGAAATTAAAGATGATACAAATAGATGGAGAGATATACAATGTTCGTGGATTGGAAGAATTAACGTTGTGAAAATGACTCTACTACCCAAAGCAATCTATAGATTCAATGCAATCCCTATCAAACTACCACTGGCATTTTTCACAGAACTAGAACAAAAAATTTCACAATTTGTTTGGAAACACAAAAGACCCCAAATGGCCAAAGCAATCTTGAGAACGAAAAACGGAGTTGGAGGAATCAGGCTCCCTGGCTTCAGACTATACTACAAAGCTACAGTAATCAAGACAGTATGGTACTGGCACAAAAACAGAAAGATAGATCAATGGAACAAGATAGAAAACCCAGAGATAAACCCACGCACATATGGACACCTTATCTTTGATAAAGGTGGCGGGAATGTACAGTGGAGAAAGGACAGCCTCTTCAATAAGTGGTTCTGGGAAAACTGGACAGGTACATGTAAAAGTATGAGATTAGATCACTCCCTAACACCATACACAAAAATAAGCTCAAAATGGATTAAAGACCTAAATATAAGGCCAGAAACTCTCAAACTCTTAGAGGAAAACATAGGCAGAATACTCTACGACATAAATCACAGCAAGATTCTTTCTGACCCACCTCCTAGAGAAATGGAAATAAAAACAAAAGTAAACAAATGGGACCTAATGAAACTTCAAATCTTTTGCACAGCAAAGGAAACCATAAACAAGACCAAAAGAGAACCCTCAGAATGGGAGAAAATATTTGCAAATGAAGCAACTGACAAAGGATTAATCTCCAAAATTTACAAGCAGCTCATGCAGCTCAATATCAAAAAACAAACAACCCAATCCAAAAATGGGCAGAAGACCTAAATAGACATTTCTCCAAAGAAGATATACAGACTGCCAACAAACACATGAAAGAATGCTCAACATCATTAATCATTAGAGAAACGCAAATCAAAACTACAATGAGGTATCATCTCACACCAGTTAGAATGGCCATCATAAAAAAATCTAAAAATAATAAATGCTGGAGGGGGTGTGGAGAAAAGGGAACACTCTTGCACTGCTGGTGGGAATGTGAATTGGTTCAGCCACTATGGAGAACAATACGGAGGTTCCTTAAAAATCTACAAATAGAACTACCATATGACCCAGCAATC